>NC_030835.1:10285000-10910000 GCF_001704415.2 Capra hircus | reverse complement strand
GCCCGTTCTGCAGGGGGCATCTCCCCACCGAGTCCCGGGTCCTGGAGTGTCTTTCCCCGACCCTGCTCATGAGGCCTGTGTGCCTCTCGCACTCTCATCCCATCACGGCCAGCATAGGGCTGCACACAGCGTAGGTGCCCAGGAAGTGCCTTGACCAGACCCAGAGATCCATGTGGTGCCAAGGTTTCGGATCCCTTTGTTCTTGGGTTTCCTAGCAGAACATGTATACAGGTTTCTGGTTTGGAATCCTGGCTGCTGTGTATTCAAACATCACGGTCGTGTCCTGTGGTGACCCTCAGAATTCTCACTCTACCATTGCCTTCATAACTGGCCAGTAGATGAGGCAGTCCCATTTACCACCACTTTACAGGGGAGGAAACTGAGGCCCAGAGTTAGCAAGTGACTCGCTTGCAGTCACACAGCCTGTAATTCAGAGACCTAGCCTGAACCCATGACACGTATTTTCTGGCCATTTTGCCTTCCACTCACAGAGATCATTCAAAAATCTTTATGTATCCTGCTGTTTAAATTTTATCCATTCATTCATTCATTTGGAATCTTTGCAGCCTGGTAGATAAGACCTCTGAAGCCAAATGGTCTGCTTTGCATTTCAACTGCTTCCTGGCCATATGCCCTTTGGCAGATTCCTCTCTTTGGCTTCTGCTGTGGCTCAGATGGTAAAGAATCTGCCTGCAATGTGGGAGACCCGGGTTTGATCCCTGGGTCAGGAAGATGCCCTGGAGAAGGAAATGGCAACTCACTTCAGTATTCTTGCCTGGAGAATTCCATGGACAGAGTAGCCTGGCGGGCTCCAATTCATGGGTCGCAGAGTCGGACACAACTGAGTGACTAACACTCATTTTGTTTGTGCCTCAGTTTTGTCCTCTAGGAAATGGGCGTAAATGTCACACGGGGCTGTTGTGACGATTAACGGGTTAGCAGTGCCTGGCTCAGGGTGAGTTTCTCGAGGGTGAGCTGACCATGCTCACCCCTTTGGGCAGTGCGTGAGCTCCCCTGCTGCGCTGGGCACTGAGGAATCGTCGAGTCCTCTTGGCTCTGCTGCAGGCTGAGCTTAAGGTTGAGGAGAGACGGAAAGACCAAGTGGTCTGTCCTAGCGGTAGGCAGAGAGAGTCCTGCCCAGAGCCTTGGTGCAAGGTAATTGTCTACTGTTCATCAGCTGGTGAGCCAGCTCCCCACCGTCTGTCTGTCTGCCTGCCTGTATGTCTCTCCTCTTCGTATCCGCCTGTGCAGTGCAGTATAAACAGCCCCTCCCCGACATATAGCCACCAAGGCTCTGCTTGCAGGCCTAGGGGGGACACCCTAGCCCACCTGGAAACCCATGTATTCTGCTGCTGGGGCATGGAGCCCAGGTTGAATCATCCTCACCCCACCACTAGATACAGATGGTTGTATTATTAATAGTCATAATTAATCAGCATCCACGGAGGCTCTTTTCCCTGGGCTTCAGATCCTCAGGGCAGGCAGCCCCAGGAGGTCTCTCCCCAGTCAGTCCTCACTTTACAGAAAGTGGAGCGCATGAGGCCAGGAAGAAGGAGGTACCTCTGGGGAATACAGCTGGGAGTGCCCCTGGGCTCACAGCCCAGGTCTGGTGCAGCACCCCAGTGTTCCTGCCCAGAAGTGGACTTTCCACAGCCCCTAGCCCCAGCCCTCCGAGGTCCTAAAGCATTAGACACTGCGAGAAGCCTTTAGTGCTCGGAGTGGGAGGGCAGCACTCAACCCAGGGGGTGAACTCAGGAGTCTGGGGCGAGGAGCAGAGGAAGAAAGGTAGAATGGGAGGAAAGGCCAGGGGGAGGCAGGGATCGAGTGGGAGAGGAGGTCTGACTGCGAGAGGAGTGAGCCCCTGCCCTTAGGACAAGACGGGCAGACACAGGCCAGGAGGGGTGGCCGCACAGGGTGGAGGGGGTGCCACATACCATGTCTCCTCCAGCCCCCACCCCAGCGGTGGGCCTGGGCCCGATGCCAGCTGCTTCTCTGTTCTAAGCACCATGTCCTAGAGGTAGTGATTTAGCGCTGGCGGCAGGCTGCTTCCTGATTTATGGGCCTGCTCTGGACAGGCCCAATCCCATGAGCGCAGCGGCCGCCACGGCTTCCTGCGTGGTTCCGCAGATGGCCACCTGCCCACCTGTTCCCCGCCCCTGCTCTCGTGGGCCCCAGAGCTGCAGGGGCCCTGCCTGTGCATCAGAGCTGTCCACGCCCCTGCTCGGGCCCCCCAGATGCCCTGAGCACAGCTGTGTGCTGTCCTGGGTATGAGTGTGTACACTGATGAACACGTGTGCCCGGGTGCCTGCAGACACTAGCAAGGGAAGTGTACATGCACACGTGTGGCTTGTCTCAGGGTGTGATAGGGCATGCCTATGGACTTGCAGCTACCACCTTATCCTGTTTTCCTCGGATGGATGCCATCCACCCTTAACACCTGTAGATGCTGACCCGTGTGGCTGGCGGAGATGTCTCAGCCTGATCACTAGACTCATCAGTAAGACTCCACCATGGTAAACAAGTCCAGAGTGCCTCTGCCCAGGAGTCCTGCGGGGAAATGGAGGTGGGATCTTCCTCAGAGCAGCTCATCCTTCTGCCATCCCCGCAGTGTGAGGCTGGGACAGAGGGACACAGCCCGCATCCCCAGGCCCCCACGTCCTGCTCCTCCGTCACCTCTCTCCACTGTGCTCACAAGCCTACACTTACTCAGGCCCAAGCCTTGGGGACAGCCCTATGTCATGGGTCAGGCAGATCAGGGCACAAGCCCAGGCTCCGACCCCAGCATGTGGGACACGCTCCCTCTGCCTCTCTCATTCTGAGCATTTTCCCATCTGCAAAATGGCTTTAACAGCAGCCACCTAGTGGAGTTGTTGTGAGGATTAAAGGGGTGTAAAAGCTGATAAAGTCAAGGCCTTGCCCCGTGAACCCTCAGTTTCCCCATCTCTGGTGGCTCAGACGGAAAAGAATCTGCCTGCAGTGCCGGAAGCCTGGGCTCAGTCCCTGGGTCTGGAAGATCCCCTGGAGAAGGGAATGGCTACTCACTCCCAAGGACAGAGGAGCCTGGCAGGCTATAGTCCTTGGGGTCACACAGAGTTGGACATGACTGAGCGACTCTCACACACACACACACACACACACACACACACAATGGCAATAATAACCCTCACTGGCCGTCTCATAGGGCTACTTTTAGGATCAGATGGGAAAAGGACTTTATGAAGAGAGTGGGGTGGTGACCACAGGGCACCATGGCGTCTCCCATCTCTGAGTGCAAGACAAGGGGCCCAGGGTCCTTGGGGTTAGGTGCTGTGTGGGGATCCAGGTCAGATGCTCCATCTGAATCCCCAGCTGCCACACTCCAGCCTTGGGACGTGGGCACATCACCCCATCTTCATCCACATCTCTAGGAACCGTGCTTGCTCCTCTTTCAAGCAGTCCTATTAATATTAATAGTAGGTGCCTTGTGGTGGGATGGAAGGACTCATGAGAAATGTGTGTCGAGCTCAGCACAGAGCTTAACGCAAAGCAAATGCTCGAGTCAGCAATATTTGTTCCTATTTTTGCCAGCTTTATGCCACGCAGGTGGACACTACGTTCAGAAACACAGGGGAACGATGTATTGGCATCACATTACAATAGAATCTGTGTTTTGAGACTTTGTCACCATCAGTCCCTACCCAAGAAGAGTTCGGGCGCCTCTTTAGGGCAGTCTGGAGGGGCTGTGATGAAACTGCACCCTAGCCTGCAGGATGGCGCCCTAAGGTGGAAGGTGGTCAGTGCTGACCTCTGCTGCCTCCTGGGAATCAGGGTGCCAGGCCCCCCCCACAACTCCCTGGCTCTCCAGTGGGAGTCCAGTAGACATGTCTAGACCTGCCTGAACTGCACCCTCACTGGCCAGAAGCCCTGAAAAGAGGCCTGCAGCAGGACTTGATGTTGTCGCTGAGCCGGGTGAGGACTGAAGACCCCACTGCCAGCCAGGTGCTCACCCTGCCAGCTGCAGATTGAACCCATGGGCAACCCCATCACACATGGGCTCCCTGACCTGTGCTCCACCTCGTACCGGCTGACGGGGCCCAGGAGAGGGGCCAAGTCCCCATCACACTGAACGAATGAGGCCCTGCTCCCAGGCCAGGGTGGGCAGGCACAGCCAAGGCAACAGGCGCTCAGAGGTGGTGGGCCAAGGTGGGCCCGGATAGGCAGGGCGGAGAGGAGGCAGGCCAGACTGGAGCCAGACCTTGAAGGACGAGGAGACCTAGCTCAGCGAAGGGACAGCACTCCAGAAGGACAGAAGTGTGTGGCAAAGCTCTGGAGTCATTCCTGGGGGAAGGCGTGCCCTCTCCCATAAGACATCTGGGCCGCTCTGGTCCAGATGGCCTCGCCTGTCAGTGACCAGTGGCCATGGGGTGAAGCAGATGGCCAGCGAGGGGGGGCCACCCTCAGGCCTGAGCCAAGAGAGGCCAAGTGGCCCACACAGGCCAGAGCCCGAGACCTTGGCACCGGCCACTCGGAGCTCTCGACTCGAGAGTTAATGATTCATTTGTGGCCAATTTCTGCTGGCCTTTGCCTGGAAATTCCCAAGCCTGCCCCTTCCCTTGGCTCCGGGAGCTCCAAGAGTACAGTCTCATTTACACTTGGCGGAGGACATCACCCCCACTATCCAGGGAATGGCTTTTACAATTACAGCAGTAGTGATGCTGGCTAGCCCTTAGGAGGAACTGATTCTGACCTACACGCTGGGGGCTGGGGTGCTTGTTGAACTGTAGTGAAGTTAGGGGCCCCTCTCCGACCCCCTGGGCAAGGTGCTGATGGAAGGAGCCCTGTTTGCGTTCACGGTGCTCCACATTGAGGGCAAAGCCAATGCAAACAGAAGCCAGTTTGGTGTCATGTGAAAAGTGTGACAGCAGCTACAAAGGGAGGCATGGGGCTTGACCTGGGGAGGACTTGGCTGTAGGAGAGAGAGCAGTGACATGTGCAAAGGCTCAGGGCACGAATGGACAGGGGAGACTGAGTCGCTCTTCTCTGGCTGGAGCAAAGAGGCCGTAAGAAACATCTGGAAGTTCAGACACAACTCCCAGGTGAAGGACTTAGCAGACTTGGGGGTTTGGCAGTGGAGGTGCTGGCAGTGGGGAGTCCGGGCTGCTGCCTGAATAGGGATAGGTGTGCTTGATTGGAATTTGGGGGGTTCACTTGCCCATATGTGTCTTGATCCTGCCGGTCAACAAACCTCCCTTGACAGCCTGCTCCGTGCCCACTCAGGCCCAAGCCCTACACAGGTGTGGTGGTGGATGAGCGGGAACAGATCACGTGCAGCGCCCCAGGTGGGGCGGCAGGGACCCGGCAGAGCCACGTGCCGCTGGCAGGTGTGCGGGTCTGTGCAGAGCCCAGGCGATGACTGCTGTCGTTCTCAGACTCGCTGAGCCCCGTTGTCCCGAGTCTTCAAGTGAGCGTGGTGGCCTGTTCAGGTTGTCTTAAAGAACTGCATGTTCCTGGCCGACTGGAGAGACAGCCTGGAGGTTAACCCTGTCCCCTCAGACCACATGGTCTTCCCGAAGGTCGAATGGGTATCTGTCACTCTGCACATGCACAGACTGAGGCCCAGAGAGGCCAAGGCCGATGACAGCGCTCAGGGTCCCGGTCTCCCAGTCCTTAGCTGGCTGTATGCATGTCACCCCCCACATCCTCTTCCACCCCTGCTGCAAATTTAAGAATATTTCCCCAAACCAGGCCAAATATAGAGCAGCCTGGTCCTCCAGGTTGAAAAGTCCCAGGCTTGGGGAGGGGGCTTGCGTTACATGTCTTTGCAACTTTGCACATTTAGTTTCTTCTGATTATTTCTTGACAGTCCCAGGCGTTGGTGGTAAACAGCCACTCTCCCCAGAATGTTTCCCCACGACAGCAGCTTTCTCTGGAGAGGGTGCTATCAACACTTGGCAGGGCCTCCTCCCAGCTCCCAGCTCGGGCTCCTGAGCAAGGAGAGCTCCTGAAAGCCATTCAAGAATGCCCTGCTCTCCTGGGGGGCTGGGACTGGAGGGTCCTGGCGGGCGTGGGCCTGGCCTCTTTGTTCCCTGCAGCAGCCAGCAGCCTGGCCTGGCCTCAGAGCCTCAGATGGCCCCTGGTTGTGGATGGTCCCCGAGCGGAGAGGTGGGGAGGTATCGGGTGTCTGCTAGCTCCCACAGCCCTGGTGCCCTGGTCCTTGGCACGGATCAGCGACAGGAGGGAGCCCGAGGACGGCTCTGCCAGGCCTGTCTGTGGCCGGGAGAGCAGCGGTGCCCCGGCCCTGCAGCCTCCGTGGTCTGCGTCATGCGCTGGCTTAGGTGTCCTGAGTCAGAGCCAGGAAATGGATCTGCCGTGCGGGGGTGGAGGTGCCGCTGCCCCGAGCAGCTGGGGTGAACCCCAACCTCCTGCCGTCAGCGCTCAGTGGGGGCCTGGCCTCATGCATCACTCCCCTGGCCTGGCCTGGATTTGACCAGGGCCTGGAAGAGAGGCTGAGGTGACGGCCGGCTCCCTGCTCCACGCACTGTGGCCAAGCCCCTAAGCCCACACGGGCAGTACCTGCAGGGCTGTTGACAGGATGGAATGCTCGACTTAGGCTCAGCGAGGCTGCGGACCTCTGCCGGGGCTGTACAGCTTTCCTGGGATGCCCTTCCCAGGCTTGTGCTCTGTGTGAGACTTTACCCAGGAATGACTTCAGTGGCAAAGCCTTCCTTAACAGCCCCGCTGCAGCCAAAGTGGTTCCCTTTTCCTTGGAGCCACCCTCGGAGTTGACCTCCACGGTAGCTCCTATCACAATGCAGTGTAACCACGTTTTCCTTCAAAGGGCTCCCTCCCACCTTTGCCTGCGTGAGTGCTTTCAGGCTGATATATCTGTGTACCTTGCATGCCTGGGGTATACTAGACGCTCAATAAAAGCAGGCTGGATTTAATAAAGGGGGTTCCTGAAAGCAGTATCAGAGTATCCCTTTGTTAATAACGTGGTGAAAATGGTGGGGGGCGGTCAACTGGGAGGCTGACCGCCCCCCACCCCCCACCAGACCCCCTTCGCAGCCTCTGCCTGCCTGGGTAGTAGCTGGGGGCTGCGGCGGCCCCCTCCCCGCTTCCACACAGCCAGAGCCTTCCTTGCCAGCAGGAGTCGGCTCCCTGGGCTGCCCGTGTGATCACTCTCCAGAAAACACCCCAGTGGAAACTGCATGAATGATTGATAAGAGCTGAGAGCTGTTTAATTTTTCCCCCTGTTTAATGGCTATCAATAATTTAATACGCTCTCTGTATGTTTTTAAGAAATAGCACCCATTTCACCGTCTCCGGTTTAGCGGGCTAAATGATTTAAGTGTTGGAAATGTGCTCTGAGGATGGAGGTTTGAGAGGCAGAGGAATCTGGGGGCTGGTGGGGCTGGGGGAAGGTGGGTTCAGAGCCAGCCAGCAGCATCTCGGCCTGGGTGTGTGTGTGTGTGTGTGTGTGTGTGTGTGTGTGTGTGTGTGTGTGTGTGGTGTGTGTGTGTGTGTGGTGTGTGTGTGTGTGGTGTGTGTGTGTGTGTGTGTGTGGTGTGTGTGTGTGTGTGTGTGTGTGTGTGTGTGTGTGTGTGTGTGTGAAGGTGGGAGGGAGGGGGCGGGTAAAAGCCAGCGCCTTTCTGCTAAGAGCAAGATAATTGCTTTTCCGGGTCTCGCTGAGCAGCAGCTGAACAGCTGTCAACTCACCCCCTCCCCAGTGCTGAGCTTTTCTGGATAACTCTAGGGGGCCGAGGGGGCGCTAGGAGGGAGCGGCTGCCGGCACCACCATGGGCTAGAACCGCCCTCCCCCTGACATCTCTGCCCCTCCTAAAGCTGTTAAATCATTTTTATTTTAATGGTGCAGTTAGTCTCCTGGCAGCCGCATCTTCCAGATAGGGTAGGGGAGGTGTGGAGTGCGGGGCTCAGAATCACTCATCTCAAGGCCCAAAGGGACCTGGAAGGTCATCTGCCGGTGTTCCCCTCAAACTTTCCAGATGCGCAGGATCACCTGGGAGGACTTGTTAAAAATTTAAATTTCTGGGCTGCGTTCCAGACCCACAGACTTCCATTCTCAGGGGAGAGGCCTGGGAGGCTGTGGGTTTAACGAGCGGCCCCGGTGATTCTTATCATCAGAGGAGTTTGGGAAATACAGAGCTCAGCGCCAGTTCCGACGCTTCCTGCGCACCCTCAGCACCACTTGGTCACTGCGTCCGCTTGCACGCCTCTGTGGACAAGGCCCTCACCACTCTGAGATGGCACACCCGCTTGGGGAAGATGTGCCCCGGTCCAGAGCTCCTTCTGTCATTAGTCTGGACCTAGCCAACTGCCATCACAGGCTCCTCATGCCAAGTTACCTCTGCCATAGGACAGACCAAAGCTGCCCAGCAAATAGCCGGGTCTCCTGGAACCTTGTGTCTCGCCATCTCCCATCCTGAACTCTCTGGCTTCTCTGTGCCTCCTTGTTGGACAAGGAGCATCCTTTCTTAGTGAAAAATCTGGGTACCAGGGAAAGCATGAGGGTGGAGATGGACTCTCCCCTCCAGGCCTGAGCACCCCCTTCCCAGGGGCAGGTGGGTGGCAAGGTACTGTGGCCTGCTATCGATGGCCTGCAGTGGCCATACCAGCCTGCTTGTGGCAGGCACCATCGCTGGCACAGTAGGGACTCTGAGGAGGCAGAAAGATTCCCCGGCCTTTCAGTGGCCAGCCCTCCCACAAGAAAGAAAAATGTGACTCATCAGAGACGGTTGACTCAGCCCATCTCTGGGAAAAGAGCGGAGGGGGCTAAGGCTGGAGGGGGCTACCCCAGGGCCACACATCCATTGAGGACAACGCTGGAACTGCAGAGATGGAATAGGAGGCCCAGAGAAGGGCATCTAGGACCGAGGCCCTGGTGCTCACCTGAGTCACAGTCATGGAGTCAGTGTGTGGAAGGATTTTAGCAGAGCTGATGCCCACGTGTCTGACATTGCAACTCTTCCATTGTTTGGGCAGAGATGCGGTGCTGACTGCCAGTCGGCCCTGCTGTGTGCTTTATTTCACTAGATAATTAAGAGGGAAGGAGTAGTACCCTTTCACAGGTGTCACCGTCTGGCTACAAAATGGGTGGCTCCTCAAGTCCTTTCCCTCTTTGTAAACCCTCTTTGTACCCCTAAATTTAGCCATGCCCTTGGTCTACCTGGGAGAAACCAGGTCCCCAGGAGATGGTGGCATATGACCCTTCTTATGATCACCAGTTCTCCCTGTTCCCCTTCACCCCCAAAGCCTGGTTGATCATCACAGCTCCACTGCAGAGGTTGTGACCCTAGGGGTATAAATCGGAAAAGGGGTGCCCCCTAACCCTGACAGGGCTCCCACTTGGAGAGTTCCAAGAGCTGGGGAGACTGCAGGGACAGACTTAAATCTGTGCTCAGGAAATTCCAGCTCCAGAGAGAGAGTTGTGTGAATACGGATACTTGGGCAAGGCCAAGGGCAGTCAGGGAAGGCTTCCAGGAGGAGGTGCTTCCTGCCCTCAAGCTTGAAGCTGGGCAGGAAGGGAGGGGCCTCCCCAGCACAGAGGTGTAAGGTGGCACTGTGAATGTGCAGAGGAGAGTGAGGTGAGGCCAGCAGGCCAGGGCAGGGCTGGGTCTTGGCTCCCTGGGCAGAAAGCCGTGGAAGCTTTTTGTTTTTAGCTTCAGCTGAAGTATTACATCCGTGCTGAAAAAGTGTGTGTATGCTAAGCATAGCTCAACAAATTCTCACAAAATGAATACCCTCATGTGGCCACCATATAGATCAAGAAACAGAACATTCCAGATCCCCTAGAAGCACCCCCACACACCCCCTTCCAGTCACTGCTCTCCCTCAGGGATAATGACTACACTACCCTTACAATATCAACAGCATGCTATCAGTTATCTATTTCTGCCCCCAAACCACCCCGAAACTTAGTGGCTTAAACAACTGCCATTTATTATGTCTCATAATTCTGTGGTTTGCCTGAGCAGTCCCTCTGCCAGTTCCCCTTGGGCCTGTGTGACTCCAGTCACCTGAAAGGCCGGCTGGACAGGATGGTCAAAGGTGGCCTCAGTCACATCTGGCAGGTTGTGCTGGCTGTTGGCTGGGCAGCCTCACTTCTCCTCCATCCTCCAGTAAGGTAGACTGGCTTCCTTCCCTGGCCAGGCCACATTCCAAGAGGGCCCAAACCAGAAATAGCAGGATTTCTTGAGACCTAGTCTCTGTAAGTTGCAAAATACTACTTTCACCAAGTCATATGGGTCAAAACAAGTCTCGTGGTCAGCCTGGATTCAGGGATAGAGGATAGGCTCCACCTCTTTTTAAAAATATTTATTTGTATTTATTTATTTGGCTGCACGAGGTCTTTGTAGTGGGACATGGGATCTTCGATTTTCATTGCGGTACACGGGATCTCTTAGTTGCAGCATGTGGGGTCTAGTTTCCTGACCCAGGATTGAACCCAGGCTCCCTGCATTGGGGTTGCAGAATCTTAGCCACCAGACCACCAGGGAAGTCCCTAGACTTCACCTTTTGATAGGAGGAGCTGCAGAGAATCTGTGGCCATGCGTCTTCAGTCTACCACAAGCTAGAGTAGTTTTGCCTGTTCTTCTTGTTCAGTCACTAAGTCATGTCGGACTCTGCGACCCCATGGACTGCAGCACGCCAGGCTCCTCTGTCCTACACTATGTCCCGGAGTTTGCTCAGATTCTTGCCCATTGCATCGGTGATGTTATCTAACTGTCTCATCCTCTGTCGTCCCCTTCTCCTATTGCCTTCAATTTTTCCCAACATCAGCGTCTTTTCCAATGAGTCGCCTCTTCGCATCAGGCGATCTTTAAATAAATGGACTCCTTAAGTATATTCTCGGTGCTTGCCTGTTAGTGTAGTGGTAAAGAAATCAGGAGACACGGGAGACATAGGTTCGAGCCCTGGGTCGGGAAGATCTCCTGGAGGAGGGCATGGCAACCCGCTCCAATGCTCTCACCAGGAAAAGCCCATGGACAGAGGAGCCTGGAGGACTATATAGTCCACAGGGTTGCAGAGAGTCAGACAAGACTGAAGTGACTGAGTATACAATATATTACCCATTGTGTCTGGCCCTTTTGGTCAACACTATGTTCATAATACTTGCCTGTATTGTTGGATATAGTTGGAGATTATTTGTCCTCGTTGCTGTGTTGTATTTCATTGTGTGGAGACACTGATTTATCCATTCTACAGTTGATGACCATTCGGGAAGTTTTCATTCTTGGGCCGTTTTGACTAGCACTGCTGTGAACATTCTAGTATGCATCACTGGGTGACCACATGCACACCTTTCTGTGGAGCTGAAAATGCTGGGTTGATGATAGACCACAGGCTAGGGGATGCGTGCAAACTGTTCAAGGTGGTGACCATTACATGCCCCACCAACCCGTGTTTGGGAGGCCCAAAAGACCTCTGTGGAGGAGAGGGAAGTGGTTAGTGGGGGTTTTAGAGAGGCGCCCCAGCTGAATATGGGCTGGAGAGGTGTCTCTAACCCCAGGGTTCCCTGTAAGGTGCCCTCTCTGGCCTGCCCCTGGCTTCAGGCCTCCTGGCTGGGAAAGGAGGACCATCAGACCAGATGGCTCTTTTCTGAATTTGATCTTCATTGCTGTGCTTTTTCCTGTCCCACAGCCCTCCTACTGCCATCCCTCTTTTACCCAGAAGCCTCCTTCTACAGCTAGCCTCATCCCCCGATAATCAGGGAAGCTAGGTGCCTGCATGAACTGACACACGTGGATGCAGGAGGTGGAAGGGACTGCCATGGCTGCCTCCAGGCAGTGGACAAGACAAGCAGACTTGGGCTTAATTTCTGGCTTTGCTCTCTCTTGCAATGGGACCTTGGGAACCCTGCAATGGGAACCCTTCCCTTATCGGGACCTCAGTTTCCTCGTATGGGAATTGGCAGAGAAGTCTCTGCTCTCTCCAACCTGAACTCTGGGTTCTGGAATCTAACAGGGGCAAGGGTATGAGGAGGCCCGTGGAAAGCTCGGCAGGCTTCTGGACTTTAGGGCACATGTCAATTGGCCCATTTTGTTCAACTTATTCACCGACTATCTTCACTGCCCCACTCATCCATCCACCCATCCATCCCTCCATTTATCCATCCAGCAGTCTCTGTGGCCTATTGAGCCTCAGAGGACAGACATAAACAAGACCTCATTCCTGATGACCAGGAGTTCTGCTCACGGGGGAACCCGGCCAATAGAAAGCTGGGGCTGGGGCTGCAGGGAACATGGTCAGCTGGACCCAAGCCCCTGCAGGATGAACAAAGAAAGGAGAGCAGGTCAGTGAGGGCTCCCTGGGGACTTCTGAGCAGAGTGGGGCTTTGAAAGACAGAGACACACGGAAAAGGGCTCCAGACAGAGTACCCAGCTTATCCAAAGGATGGGGTTCCTAGGGGGCTAGGCCGACTGCCACACAGTGGTGGGTGTCCCAGCATGGCTATGGCTGCAGTACAGGGTACAGAGGAGCTGACCTTGGTGCTGGGGCCAGTTCTGGACCTCTGACCTTTACTTGGAGTGGAGGAGGAGGACAGCATCCGGTTTCTAGGGCGGCTCCACTTCTCTGGGCCTGCTCAACTCTCCAGGAGATGGCCAGAGGGGCCTGGGCAGGCAGGACCTAGAGGTGGGTGAAGAGGGTCCGGGCCTTCAGGCTCGGGCTTGGAGCTCACTGCACCCTCTCCTCTCTTCCACAGGACCTGCATCAGCTCTGCTCAGCCAGGTTGGACTGCTGGGGCCACAGCCTCCTTCCCCTGCGACTGCCTTTTCCTGACGCCCTTAGCAGCCTCCAGTCCCAGTGGTCAGCAGACACCTTGGCAGGTAAGCAGAATGAGCTGGGCCCTGACCCTGGGTATCTGCAGGTGTGGGACTCAGCCCAAGCGGCTGGTGCTGTTTCAGGGCCTAGAGAAGCGGGAGCTGGGCTGTCATCAGCGAGGAAGGGGAAGGGGTTTATTTCTTAATTTTCACTTCTCCTTGGCCTCCTCCTCTCAGAGGGAGCCAGAGAGTGGAGGGTTGCAGGGAGGGATATACCCTAGCCTGGCACTTGAACTTCAGGTTTTATCCAGTTGCCAACTCCCAGTGTAGTGTTGGGTAGCCCTGTCCCTTCACTCTTGAGAGTCTCAGTTCTCTCATCTAGTTCATAGAAGTAATAATAATATCCTCTAACATTCTGAGCATTTAACTGTATGCCAGGCACTATGCTAAGTATTGTGCAGTTATTAACTCTTTTCATCTTCATCACAGCCCCGAGAGGTGGGTGCTGTCATCCTCCCCATTGTACAGGCGAGAAAACTGAGGTTTGTGGTCTGAAAGGAGCGTGCCCAAGGCCACACCCGTGGCTGAGCCCTCATGGGGCTCACTTCCAGGTCTGTGTGGCTCCAGTGTGCCAGTTCCTGACGTCTGGTTCATTCTGCCCCTGGCCTTGTGCCCTCTCTGCTGGTCTTTTCTTGTGGGTGGGCATCAAGAGATCATGGGTGTCCTCAGTTGGCTGGTGGAAAGTATGAGGTTAGGAAGGCTGCCATGCTGTGGGATGGGGATTAACACTAGCGTTTCATGTGAGTATGGGGAGGCTGAAATCTTCTTGGAGGAGGTGGCCCAGGTTATGATCCAGAATGTCTCTGAGAGGACTAAGATTTTCCTGAAGAAGAAGATCCTTTATAGTTACATGTGAACATGAGGATTTCATTTGGAAGTACAAATACACATACAAGTCCCAGAGGGTTCTTCCACCCCACAGTCATACCTGTGTCCATGAACACATGTGTACACGCATACACTACACAGACAACGTGTGCTTGTAAACCTGTCCTTGCATGCTAAGGGGCTACAGACATGCATACACACACAGCCGTGAATGGTTGTGTTTGCACAGATACATACAGAAACCTGCAGAGGCACGCTCCCTCTCATGCATATACACACAGACATCACTCGTGCATGCTATAGACATACACGTGCACAATCAGACTTGCTGCACACACACGCTTACACAGATACACAGACACAGGTTCTCACGACGCATGGTGCCTCCATATACACACAGCGGTGCACTCACATGCACACACAGGGAAGGATGTGTTCCAAGGAGACGGGACCATGGCGCAGGGGGCATGAGTTCTGACTGGTGTGTTCTCTGGTGAGGGAAGAGCTCTGGGAAGAATCCCCAGGAGGCGACAAGTGAGCTGAGCATTGGAAGGCCGGGAGAAGTTTGCTAGGTTGATATAAAGGAGAAAAGAGAAACCCAAGCAGAAGGTCCAGCTCTTGCAAAGTCCCAGAGAAATGAACGTCTGTGGCTGATTCATGTTGACGTATGGCAGAAACCATCACTATTCTGTAATTATCCTCTAATTAAAGAAAAAAAGTTCATTTACTGGCCCTCTGCTTCCTCTCCCAACATGTCCACCAAAAAGAATCTCCTAGAATCAAGTCTGGCTACATAATTTTCAGGGCCTGGTTCAGAACAAAATTGTGGAGCCTGTCACTCAAAAATTATTAAGGATTTCACAATGGTGGTCATAGAACATTAAACCAAGAGTGGGTCCTTCTGAGCCTGGGGCCCTGGGCACCTGCCCATGAAGCCAGCGCTGCCCAGAACAAGTGGAGCACGGGCTTCACATGCAGGCTCCGCCAGTCGCTGACAGCTCCAGTGACCTTGGGCAGGTCCCCCATCAGCCTATGAGACTCATCTGTCCAAGGGAGAGATGTTGCCCTCTCCACCAGCTGCAGAAGCCCCGGTGGAGCCAGCATCCAGCTCATCTCAAGCATCTGGGGACAGTGGCTTCAGTGAGGGTGGGATGACAGCCCCACCCCCCGGCAGGCAGTGGTGTCCAGGGGGTTCCTGGTGTGCGCTCTCTGCCTTTGAGCCCTGTCCGTACACACTTTGGAAACCTGGTGTTTGTGTGCCTTGCCTAATCCACAGGGGCAGAGGGGGTTGGGGGCTGCTCTGTGTTTTATTTGCAGAATCTTCTGCCTCATTGCCCCTTGCCTGCCCTTCTGTGTTTGGCAAACTCACTTCTGTGGGCCAGATGCTGTGGAGCCTTCTCTGACCCCAGGCCTGCCCTCCTGACCTCTGCCCTGTGACCCCCTCCAGTAGCTACAATGACCTCTTGTTACTGTAGAGTTCTTTACAGTGTGCAAGCTCTTTCACACCCCATCAGGCCATTGAGAAAGCCCTTGAGAGGTCCTATGCCCTTTGCTAGACTGGAAAACAGAGGCCCAGAGTTGCAGTCCCTAGCCTAGCTCCCGGGCTGAGGTCAGGCCCGCCTCGGGAAGGGGTGTAGACAGTGGCCACAGAGGGTGGCACCTAGGCTCTGCTCCGAGGCAGCTTCCCATTTCAGCATTTTGAAAGACAGGCTCTCCCAGCCCCTTACCTAGGAGAGGCCGCGCAGGTGCTACGGCTGTTGAAGAGGACCCAGCGGGCTGGAGGTCTGTTCAGCTGAGCACACAAGCCGCCGGCCGTACCCACCCCTGTGAGTGGCTTGGCCCGCTTCCCTCAGCCTGGCAAACTGGAGCCAGGTCTGGGTCATTGCAGCCAACCCAGCTGGACACGAAGGATGTCTAGTTGGGGCCGTGACAGCTGCCCCCTCTGGCTGGCACTTCATTAAAGGCACTCAGCACACCTTTGGTGGATGACTGCAGAGGGCATGGATGTGGTGAAGGCTACGGCCTCCGAGCCTCGGCGCTCGAGTGTTCCAGACTCTTCACACTCCTCTCTTTGTAACTTCAGATGAGTGGCTTAATCTCTCTGTGCCTCATTGCTTCATCTGTAAAATAGGGATAATAATAGAACTGACCCCACTGAGTTGTGAGGAATTCTATAAAGTCATCCACATAAGCCCTTGCTGCAGTGCCTGGGATGAGGTTAGAGCTCCACGGCATTGATGGTAGGCAAGCAGGTGGGGCTGAGTGATGGGGCTGATCCCCAGGGCTGTGGGCACACAGGGAGAGACGTGGTTGGATTGTCATTTCAGAGAGGCTGTAGGGGGACAGCGGGGGTTGGGGTTTCATATGAGGCAGTTCCAAACAGCTGTGGATGAGAGCTCTGTAGGCAGGGACCTGGGATGACAGCTCCTCCAGCCCTGAGTTTCTGGCTTCACATTGACAGCATGAACACCGTCAGCTGTCAGTCAACAGGTTTCCAGGGCTACATGGCACAAGGCAAGTTTGGGGCTGGCTTCGACGACGTTGAGTGCCAAGCCCAGCTCATGGCGGGCCTGGCCGTAGTCATGCAGAGCTTGGATTCTGGGGTCCCCATGTGGCGTGCATGTCAGCCTCCAGCGCCAGCTGGGAATGCACAGACTCCTTTCCCTCCTTGGAATTTACTGCCAGCAGTCCGGGCCTGTCCACTCCCAGCCTCTGCAGCCAGCACTGACCCTGCAAACCCTCACCCAACCTGGGGCTGGAAATACAGTCCACAGCCCACTGGTCATTCCTCCCCGAGGTGGGGGACCCTCTGGGTCAGCAAGGAGGGCCATTGTCCTCACAGGCCCTTCGAGCAAAGTTTTTGTTCAAGCCTCAGTCTTGCTGCAGACCTGCTGTGTGACATCAGACAAGTCACCGTCCCTCTCTGAGCAGCGGTTCATTAGTCTGTAAAACCAGAGGCTCTGTTGAGACAGGTCAGGGTTCACAACCTGCAATGTTCTCAAACATCTCAACAACCCAGGGACACTCGAATTATCCCACACTAGATGAAGAAGCTCAAAGCTCAGTCGTGTCCGACTCTTTGCGACCCCGTGGACTGTATCGTGCCTGGAATTCTCCAGGCCAGAATACTGGAGTGGGTAGCCTATCCCTTCTCCAGCGGATCTTCCCGATCCAGAAATTGAACCAGGGTCTCCTGCATTGCAGGCGGATACTTTACCAACCGAGCTATGACAGAAGCCCCAAAGCACGGAGAGTTTAGAAATATACACAGGGTCACAGTGCTGCCTGCGGGTATTCAGCCCAGTCTTACCTGACACCGTAGTATGTGTTTTCCCCACTACGTCTGCCCCGGTAGCCACATGTATGTTTGCTGGTGAACCATTCATTCCATCAGCCATAGTGAACACTTACTAGGCTCCGGCACTGGGCGGCTAGGAGCTGGCATCCACAAGTGTCTCTTTGAGTGCCGACTTGAGTGGAGGTCAACAGAGTCTACAGAGCAGTGTGTGCTAGGTGGAGCCTCTCAGCTGGTGAAGGCAGTAGGAAATGGGAGGGACAGCTCTTCCCTGGTGCTGGAGGAGGCAGGCAGGGGAGACTGCCTGGAAGAGGGGTCTAGATCCCTACACAGAGGAGTGAGGGAACAGGGTCTTCCTGAGATCTCTGCACAAGTTGGTGGAATAAGTGAGGAGTCTAGCTGGGAGAGGACACTTCATTCAGCCACACCTGGGAGCAGGGACTGAGGCAGCTCCCAGGGGCCATCGAGTTTGACCTTGATCTTGCAGATTGCAGGGAGCCAAAAGGGGCTGTGGAGCAGTGGCAGCTCCTCTGTGAAGGCCAGGAGCGGGGACTGGCCTCGGCCTGCAAGCAGAGGCTCACAGCTCACCCAGAGACAGTGGCAGAGGGGAGGGGCAGAGCTGGGGGATTGTGTACCCCAGCTGGCTGGACTTCCAGCACACCAAGTCCTCTTCAGCAACCCAGGCACCTTGGGACCTCTCCTGGGCCAGCAGCTGGGCCTCTTTCCCAGAGGGATGCTAGTCTGCCCAAATGCTGAAATGGGAAGCTGTCCCGGAGCAGAGCCCAGGGGCCACCTTCTATAGCCACAGTCTGCACCCCTTCCTGATACAGGCCTGATGTTAGCCCAGAGGTGGGGCTGGAAGGGAGCCATGAACAAACCTGTCCAATGACATGGTAGACACAGAGAGACCCACAGCCCAACCCAGAGTCACACAGCATCATCACGGCGGTTGCAGGAGGCTGACGGCCTAGACAAGAGGTGAAAGGATGGTCCCCTGGTTCTCCCAGAGTCTGGTGGGAGCCTGCTGCTGTCTGTGGTGTGTGCGGCTGCCCTTGTACCCCAGGGACCGCTGACCTCGGCCACCAGCAGGGCTCTCTGAGGACAAGCAGGGATTTGGTGAACTACACCAAGAAGGATTCCTTGGGTGTTACTCACAGCGGGTGCTTTTCCCTCCCTGTGGTGTTTGCTCACCACCCCTCTCTGAGCCCTAGAGTTTGTTTTCCTCTGGTCCGGGAGCCACATACTCAGGGTGAGGGCAGCCACACCCATGCCCTGTGTCCCAGGTCCAAGCCTCCGTGACCTTGCGGGCAGGGAGCAGACATTGGGTGGGGCTGTGAGGGTGGCCTCTTTATTTGAATCATAGCATCTCCGCAGCGTGGGGGAGGAATGGCCTTAGGAAATCACCTGGCCCAACCCCTTGTGGTACCGATGGGGAAACTGAGGCTCAGAGAATGGAGGGTACACCCCAAAGTAGCCCAGCATGGCACTGCAGGCTTTCAGCTGAGCTCACTGCCACCCTAAACTGTGTGGCGGCTGTGGACGCCAGCAGGGCCCAAGTCCTACAGCTAATGTGACCCATCTGTGGGGCGTGGTGCTTGCAGAAAGGCAGGGCCCACCCCTGAGGGGCTGGGGCTGCGGAGTGGGGGTCCTGGGAAGTTCTGGAGATGTGGAGAGCAGAGCAGGGTGCCCTCAGACCTGGCTCTGTGAAGGCCTCATTTGTCCTCCGCCTCCTGTCATCACCAGCTCCTGCTAAGGCCTGCAATTCTTATTTTTCTCTTCCCTTCTGTTTACGCCGAGACCCAGTGGGGTCTGGGGGTTCTAGGCCTGGAGGCCAGGGCAGAGAGAATGCTCCAGAGTCAGGCTCCGATCAGAAAGCTGACAGGATGCAGGGGGGTGAGGAAGGAAAGTGGACTCTGGAAACCTGAGGCCGCCCGTGTCCCCTGTCAGCCCCCTTCGCCGAGCCGCAGCCGGGCGCCCAGAGACCGGTCTGCAGAGGTTGCTGGATCTGCAGTTGTTAGGATGAGTTCTCAGGGTCTCCAGGGAGGGTTCCAAGTCAGGGAGGGCTTCTTGGAGGAGGTGGAGTTCTAGCTGGTTCCTGAAGAATGGACATTATTATGATCTGAAAGCATTCCGAACACAGGGACCAGCTGGGTCAAGGCTTTGAGGCAGGCACTCTGGGGACAGATCGGTCGTGCCAAGAGTGGGCAGTGAAGGAAATAAGGTTGGAGATGCCCCCTACAGGCCAGATGGCAGAAGAAGGAGGAAGTTTGTACTTGTTTCTAACTTGCTAAACATCCCTGAGAGATTCCCTGCTCCGCTTCTGTGCCTGTTTGCCTCAGATCTCCTATGAGTTCAAGGCAGTCCACACAGCAGGCCAGGGCTGCAGTGGAAGAGCCTACCTTTGGGGAGGTTGTGAGCAAGTGCCAGGGTCCTAGGCTTCCCCTGGGAGCTGGTGGGCAACTGGCCAAGGATTCCAGGGGACCCAGGCTTTGCCAGAAGCCGGGGGGGATGGGGGACTCAGCCCTTAGGGCACTCTCCTGCTTGCTAAGAATCCAACTCCCAGAGTAGACTACGAAGCTGAGAGTCTGATGGGGAGGTGGGCTGAGCAATGGGCTTCCTCTCCTTCCTGTGACCAGTTGCCTCTTTACTTCTCGGGAAGGTGTGTGGCGCAAGGTGGGAGTAGATGACCCTGCCCTAGACATTGGGCTGGCTCAGAGCCTGACGGAGAAGGGGCAGCCCTCTGAGCCACATGTGCCTGTGGCCTGCTGCAGGAGCTGTGAGTGCAGGACGCCCCCTTGGGTGCAACCCCTCCCATAGCCAAGGGCTCAGCCCAGGTTGTGTTCACGACCCACAGCAGCCTCCCTCTCACCTTGCCTATCAACAGAGCAGCACCTAGGGGTGCCCTTGGCCTCTTGGTACCCAGGATTTCACACATCCCCCCAGTACTCTGCATAGTAGCTGCTCAAGCTTCATCAGCTTGGGGCTGGTCCGGGGTCCTGCTCAGGAAGCCTAGAATTCATTTCCCAGAATAATACAACAGCCCATCCACACCAGGAAGGGCGAGCTGGCCTCATAACAAAGCTTCCCCATGAGCCCTGGCTCCTGGACCCTCAGAATAGCAGGTGGGATTCTCAGGGGCCCATTTTCCAGGGGAGGATTAGAAGCAGAGAAGAGAAGGCATGAGACTCGGCCAGGGTCATGGGGCCAAGACAGAACTCACCTTAGATTCCAGGTGGTAGTCAAACTCCTTTTGGGATGGAGCCAGGGTTTTCTGCTCAGGCCTGTGGCAGATGGGCCAGGGCTCGGGAAGAGGGGGTGGAGGAGGAGCGCTTCTGGGGGGCGAGGAGCTCAAGGGAGAGGCCCCGAGTCACTGTCTCTCCTCCTTGGCTCCGGTTACTCTAATTGGTGGATCTGCCAGTGGTGCTGACATTTACCTGGTAGGGAGGCAGGCCTCCTCCCTCTCGAATCAAGATGCTAAAAATAACCGGGTCCCACTTCCCAGGGCCCCTGCCCAGCTATCGCCTGCTTGCCTGCCTCGGCGACCTTTCTCCTGGGTGCTGGAAGCTAATTGCTTCGCGAGACTACAGTTTCTCGTGCTGAGGACTTCCTAGGGGTCTGAGCAGGGATGGCATTGCTCCTGAAACTGAAGAGGGCTCTCTGCAGGGCCTCCCTACCCCCCAGTATTGGGGTGATGGGCCCCTGCCCAGACCCTAGCACCCACCCCGTTTTCTCCCCGGGTGCAGTATCCTGCCAGACTGGCCACTCCAGCCCTGGAAGCTTAAGCCCCTTCCTTGAGCTGCTGGAGTTTATGCTGGTGTCCCTCCTCCTCCGAGTTATCCAGTGCTCACCTTGAGACCTGTGCCATGTCCAACACAGCTGTCCAAAGTGCGGCTTCCTGCCTTCATGCCGCATGTTCACCCTGCAGGCAAGAGGAGCCCAGACTGCAGGGCTGGACATGTTTAAATCCAGCTGTGAAACCTTAGCTCGTTTCTGAGCCTCTGTGCTCTCATCTCTGAAATGGGTATCATGACTGACTTTATAATGTTGTTGTAAGAATGAAATGAGGTAACATGGAGAAGGTCTCAGGTCAAGAGAGCTGCTCCCTTCTGACCCCCGGCCCCACCCCGCCCTGCCTGCCCCAGGCCAGGAGGAGGCCTGAGCACTTCTGGGGGTTTTCCTTTCTCTTGCTCTGTAAATCAGCCCTGGAAGCCCCCATACATTTGGTTGATGCATATGGACTGGAAGAGGAAGGTCTTAAAAGACCCAGGCTGAAAACTAGGGACTGGTACCCCTCAAAAGCAGGGGTCTCTTGCCCATTCCTGTGCACGTTCCGAGTGCCCTGCCACACCCGTCCCACCTGTGTATTTTTGTCCAGTTCTTGCCCTTGGTCAGTGTGATCAGATGTGTTGACATTGGCCTACGTGTCCCTGGCTGTGGGGTGAGCCCCAAGGAAATGGAAGTGGTTTTCTGGGCTCTCTTCTCACCCACTGAGAGAACTTGAACTGGTGGCTTAGCCCCTCCACGCCTCAGTGTCCTCTGAAAATGGGATAATAATGGCTCCTCTGCCATCAACACTGTGAGATTAAACCAGCAGTGTTGGTATGGTGCTTAGGACAGGGCCTGGCGCAGGGGGGCCCTTGGTGCTTGTTCTCTTGTCCTCTTAGCGCTCACATTAGTCGTAACCGTCGGTGGTAATAATAGCAGCCCCCACCCGTGGTTGAATGATTCGTATCAGAGGCTGTGTCAGAGGCTAAGCACTTAACAGTCATTATTTAACTCAATCTCCGTGACAGCCCTACACAAGGTACTCCTATAATCTCTACATTCCAAAGGCCCAGAGAGGCCGCTCACGGTCTGAAAGTGGTAGCGCTGAAAACCAGAATTCAGGTTCAGCCCTGCTGGGGGATCAGCCATTCGACTTTGCCTGGGACTGTCAGGTCTTAGCACTGAAAGTTTCACATCTCGGAAACCTCTTAGTTTTCAACCCACAGGGACAGTGGATGAGCTAGTCCCCGCTAATCCTCTGCTCCACAGCTGTACCCACAGCCTCCCCCGACCCCTTCCTGACTTTGGGGCACAGCCCTGCTCTGCCCCTGCCCCCTTCCCACACCTCACTGGTCCCTCTTCTCACCAGATATCCTTGCCCATCCCCCGTGCCCTGACCCAGCCTCCCCGCCTCTCCACCCTCCCCCCTGCCAGCTGGGGGGCTGGGGGTCACCCCGAGGGGCTCTCTGTGCCCAGGGCTGTGCCTGCAGTTGGTTGCTGGGTCCTGAGCCGCTTCTCTCAGGCCTCAGGCTCCCCATCCGCACTGAGGGCTCAGGCTCCTCTGCACCCAGCCTTCCAGAGAGGCTTCAGAAACCTCTTCCTTGAAAGAGGGAAGACGCAGTGGGCCCCCGCCCCCAGCCCTGGCCCCAGGCAGCCGGGAGAGATTGCACTGGCCCTTCCGGTGCATTGATGGAGAGCACTGCTGACAAAGAAGAAAGGTCAGCAGTGGGACAGAGCGGGCTTGGTGTCGGCCTGCCGGCCAGCAGCACCCTCCCCCAAGTCAGGGCTTCCTGGGGGGAGGGGCCCAGGGCTCCTCGGGGTCCTGGTCAATTCATATTGACTCAGGCAGCCGCTGCTTCAGCAAAGCTGGGCATCGAAGCCCCCAGAGGGCTGCGGGAGATGCCTGGGTCGTCCTTGGCACCTCCCTCTTCCTCTCCCCTATGGTCGATTAAATCCTCTGACCCATCTCTGGATTTGGGTCCCCCCTCAGCACCTCTAACCCTCTGTTAGCTCAGATCTTACTGTCTTCCTTGATCTCAATTACTGAGCTCTTCCCAGTTCGCCCCTGCCTGCCCTGGCTTCCCACTGTCACCAGGAATAAAGTCCAAATTCCAAGACTGACATAAAGGTTTTTTTGAGCTCAGTGAGGCTGCCCAGTGCTGCTGGTCCTTCCCTGAGGACTTGAGATTGCCGTCCCCACCCTCAGATGAGCATCTCCCAGCCCTGGGTCGGGTGGAGGAGGCCATCTTCCTCCCAGACATGCCTTTCAGGAACTCAGTCCATGACTTTCCCTCCCCTAGGACTCCCACCCTCTGGGAGAGGTTGGAAGAGGTGTGCAAGGGATCAGGGCACCTGAGTGCCAGGCCAGCTCTGCACCCGGTGCTCCAGCCTCACCCTTCTTGTAGGGTTGAGCCTCAGCAGGGTTTGTAATCAGGGCCCCAGCCCAGTGCATGAGCCCACCCACACCATGCCTCAGACTCCCACCTTGAACTGCTCCGTGCATCGCTTGCCCCAGGTCTTGGAGGCCAGGCGCCATTGGCTCCCCAGCTCATATGAAGGACAAGCCCCTGTGAGGGCAGGAGGGACAGTGGTTAGGGCACAGGCTCTGGGGTCTGACCCCAGCTCCATCACTTACTAGCTGTGTGACCTCAGGCAGTTACTTCCCTCAGAGCCTCAGTGGTGTCATTTGTGAAATGTGGGCAATAATAGTTCCTTCTCCACAGGATGGTGAGATTCATTGAAATGACACATGTTTGCGGGATCAATAAAGTCACCTTTCATCATCATCAACTCCATCGTCATCAGGCCAGCGGGTACCATATCCATGAGATGAGGGCCCGCTCCTCCTGGTTATTTGAATGCACCTTCTACTTCTGCTCCTCACTGTGCCCCTTTTGACCTTTTTCCCCAGCACTTCTTTCCCACATTTCCTAAAATTCCAGGAAGCCCAGCCCTCCCTGGTCTTGAGTTGTCATCTGCATAGCTGCCTTATGAACCTTGTCCTTCAGAGCTGAGCCCAGGATTTAATCTCTTATTTACCCCACAACCCCTTACAGGGTCCTCAAATACAGTAGGTGCCCGATAAAAAAGTTTGTTCTGTTAAACAGACATTCAGGGAGCCTAAGTCACCTCCAGGAGCAACGCAGCAGTGACCAGTCAGGTCCCTGGGCACATCCTCATGCTGATGAAGGGCCCGTCTGAGACCAAGCCTGAGCCACCTCCCACCAGGTCACCGCTTGTGCCCATTCTGGGCTCCTCCGTGCAGGGCTTGGGGGAGACAGGGTGGTGGGTTTGGGCCACTGCATTGGAAGGTTTTTCAGAGCTGGTTCCTCTGTGGTCCTCTGCGCTATCCCTGTGTTTTGTTTGCCTGGGTCCTTTCCCCACCCCCTTGGTTCTCTGTTAAATCGTGTTATTATATTTAAACAAATCAATTCCATTGCAGAGTTTTTCCTGTCCTAATGATGAGTTTGCAGCACAAATGCCATTGATTTCTCACAGCCCTGAAAACCAGTTGATGAATAGCACCGGGCTTGTCTTTGGAGAGGCACTTAGAGCAGCTCTGGGCAGCCCCCCTACTCCTTGCCTGCACTGCCCCCCTTCGCCACCCCACCCCCACCCCCACACTTCTTCACGTTGGGCTGAGGCTGGGTGATAAAGCGGGACCCTCAGCCTCCTCCGCCGGTGCGGGGGTGGGGATGTCATCACAAGGGGCCTGGCCCCTCACGATGGTGAAGCAATCGTAGTGGAGAACTGTATTGATTTTGGCCAAAGGCAGGAGCGCAACTTACAGAGCAGAGAGGCCGTGCGGTGTGATCTTTGTTTTCCCTTACAAGTTCAGAGCACAGTCCTGAGTGGCAGCAGATAATGGCTTAGGCAAAGCTCAGGTTTCCAGACTCCATGGGACTGCTGTGTTTTAAAGGGGAGGTTCAGAGGTGAGGGGGAGAAGGAAATGGCAACCCACTCCAGCATTCTTGCCTAGAGAATCCCATGGACAGTGGAGCCTGGCAGGCTACAGTCCATGGGGTCACAATGAGTCGGCCGCGACTGAGCGCTCACTCACTCACTCAGAGGTGAGGGAGCTGTCCCCACCGGGGAGCTAGAAACCTCTCTTTGTGAAATCCTCCCCAACCTCCAGCGTCAGGGTCAGACTGCCCCTTCAGATCACTGACTTTTTTAAGTTTAGGAGGGCCGCCAGGGCTTGGGTGGACACGAATGATTCTTCCCACCTCTGAGCTGGGCAGCCTGCTTGATGGGCAGTCCCTGGAGAGGGAGGTTCAGCCGCCACAGGAGCCTGAGTTGGGCGGGGGTAAAACGGGAGGGCGCAGAGGAACTGGGGCACACTGGAGTGCGTGCCTCACTGAAACCCCTCACCAACCCCTAGGAGTCATGACTAACTCTTTGCGACCCCCTGGACTGTACAGTCCATGGAACTCTCCAGGCCAGAATACGGGAGTGAGTAGCCTTTTCCTTCTCCAGGGGATCTTCCCAACCCAAGGATCAAACCCAGGTCTCCTGCATTGCAGGCGAAAAACCCTCAAAGTTACCCCTAAAACTATCCTGGATGGGGCTGTGAGCTGGATTGCCCACTGCTTCTCCTGGAGTCTAATTCAAGCCTTTGTTTTAGACAAGAATGCGGCCTGGAGTTGGGAGGGCTGTGTCAAGGTCACAGCACAAGGCAGTGGAGGGGCTGGGGTTTGAGCTCCGGATGGGGGCAAGGCCCCTCTGGCAGTGCTGGTGCACCTCCCCCCAGCTGTCAGGGTTGGGGGCAGGGCAGAGGCTCCGTTGCAGGGAAGACAGACCCCTCACTCAGGAGATCCCCGCCTTCCTTGGCCCTCAGAGCCAGTCACACTCCCCTCCTCCCTCCCTGCAGACAAACCTCCTGTCCCTCCTAATCAGGTTAGCCTCCTGCTCCATGCTCACTCTGCTGAGCTGGGCCAGCTGCCTCTAATGGCCTGTCGACCTGGCCCTCCCCCTGGCTCCGGGGTGGGGGAGGGGAAGCTCAGAAAAGAACTGTGAGTGGGAAGGGGCTGCCCAACTCCCTGGATTCAGACCTTCCCACAGCTTCCAGGCTTAAGTCCAAACCCTTAGCCTGGCATCCAAGACGTGTCAAAATGAGGCCCCACTTCTTTCCCCATCTCCACAGCCCTGATGGACTCTTCACTACGGTGTATGCGCACTGAGTCACTCAGTTGTGCCTGACTCTTTGTTAACCCCATGGACTGTAGCCTGCCAGGTTTCTCTGTCCATGGGATTTCCCAGGCAAGAGTACTGGAGTCAGTTGCCATTTTCTTCTCCAGGGGGATCTTCCTGACTCCAAGATCGAACCCACGTCTCCAGCTTGGCAAGCCAACAGGGAAACCCCTTTACTGTGACCACAGGAGGCTATTTCTTACCTCCCTGCCTTTGCACATGCAGGTCCTTTTGCTACTTCCAACGTCTCTGGAAACTCCTACACATCCTTCAAAACCCAATTCTGGTCTCTTCCTCTGGGCTGCCTCCTCTCAAGACTCTCCTGCCTCTGTCTCCCACTGGATGCTCCATTGGTACGGAATTCAGTACTACTGTGTTTGGTTACATTATTCTGAGACCCACTTCCCCTTGAGTTTCTGGAGGAAAGGGAGAACATTGTATTAGAATATGCCTCATGGTGCAGCAATGAAGGAATTGGGCCAGCAAAAAAGAGAGAAGTGGGGGCCGAGGAAAGAGACAGACAGGAGTGCACAGAACAGCTGCTCCCAGCCCCTCCACAACACTCTAGCTTGCTTCCTGCCAGGGAGGCCATTCCCAGTGACACATGTGGGGCCTGAAATAGACGTGAGGGGGCCTTGGTGGTGCACTTGGACAGCCCAGTGCTAAGAACCACCACCACCCATTCCTTGGGCACAGAAGCTCCCCGGTCCTCCCGGGGCCGTGTCCCTGCAGCCAAGACCCCTCCCCCAGCAGTACCCAGGCCTTGCCCCTCTGTTCTTGCTAACTTTGTTTTACAAATAAACTATATAAATAGGCTCCTCTGATTCCTCGGAGCAGGCAGCGTTTAAGGACTGGGGCACTGCTGCAAGCATAATTGTACTACCGAATCCATCAGCTGCCTAATTACCATTCATTTTGCATTTATTTCTGCTAATTAAAAAGAGAGAAACTCCTAACAACTTTTACGTAAATACTATATTTGTTCTATGTAAAGATGGGATGCTAATTTGCTGGTGATTAGCTGATTATCTAATTTTATAGCTGTCACACAGGCTTGCCCTGTCTCCCCTTTGAACCCCAGATGCCACTCGAGGCCCCTGATCAGGTGTGGGAGGAAAAGGCCCAGGGAGGTCTGCGTGCATGTTTAGAGGGTCTATCTGAGGCCCAGGGGTCCTCTGGATCACCACATGTCACCAGGGCTCAAGGGGGCTGCAGTCTGACCCAGGGACCTGGGAGGAACCATTGACTCATCCACTGTTTTTGCACAGATGGAGACACTGAGGCCCGGACAGGTCCAGCATCCCTAAGTCACTCCCTAACCCAGGACTCTGTTACTGGGTCCAGTAACAGAGATGAACCCAGGCATTTGGGCTCCCCCTCCCGTGCTCCCTCTGTGTAGAGGTATTATCTGGAGGAATTTGCAGCCTCTGTTTGCAATTGGAACAATATCTGGACCAAACTCCAGCCCAAGTGGAGGAAAGACATAGTCTGGTCTGAGCCCATGGCCCAAACCAGACCCTCCATATGCCCTTCTGTAAACCCCTGCCTGCTCGCACTTTCCCATCCAGCCAGGGCTCGGATCCTCCTGACATCACTTACTGAGGCTCGTCTTGTCTCCCAGTCTGGGCCTTGCACACCGTGGGCTGCTAGAACCTGTGTGAGGGTCTGAATCTCAAATCTCAACATGATGCATTTATTTGTGTGACTTCGGAACAAATATAATTAATACATCAAACTTGTGATTTCACAGACAGTATTGCTTTAGATGAGTTAAATGCATTGGTTCAAAGTGATTTAGAGAACAATATGTAAATGATTTAGGTGAAACCTGACATGGTTTAAAATTTCTAGTAACTAGAGTTGGGAACACACTGGCGGAGGGTCTGGGAACACAGATCAGGGGCCAGGTGGCGA
Source organism: Capra hircus (assembly GCF_001704415.2). Taxonomy (NCBI): domain Eukaryota; kingdom Metazoa; phylum Chordata; class Mammalia; order Artiodactyla; family Bovidae; genus Capra; species Capra hircus. The sequence goes on along the minus strand of NC_030835.1, from coordinate 10,882,190 downwards.
GTCCCGGGTCAGCAGCAAGGACGCGAGGGCAGGCTTGGCCAGTCCCTGGCCTGCAGGCCGCCGCTGCCTCATCCCATGGCTGGGCCGAAGGCACCCCTGCATCATGCCCTTCTCCCAGCCCGAAGGCCAGTGGAGTTAGCCCCCGGCACAGGAAACCTCTGCCCTCAGAGGCACTTTATCCGGACTCTGTTTCTGTCTCAGAGTGGCCAGGAAGTAGAGCGGGTGACTTCTTGGGCTCCCTGGCCAGCCCGGCTTCCCTGCATTCGTGGGTGAGAGCCTGCCCGACCCTCTACTCTGTCTTCCTCGATCCCGAAAGTCTGAAAATGGCTGGTTCTAGATGGCAAGGGAGAACAGCTTTGACCAGGTCAGGGCCAGGGTCAGCTTGGCCCGTTGGAAATCCCCGAGATGAGGGTTCCGGTCCTGACCGCTGCTTTCTACAGCCTCATACTCCTCCTCTGTAGATCGTGAGGTCACCGTGCCTTCCTCCCAGGGTTGCCAAAGGGATTCTAAGAGCCACGTGCAAAACTCCTCAGAGGAGCACTCGGTGCAGCTGGTGGTGAGCCTGAGTCCTGGCCTGGGGGCCAGGGGTGGGGGGCCCCTCTGCCTCCTACCCGCCGCCACCATGTCTGTGCGAGGTGACTCGCTGCTGCCAGGGATCTCCCGCTCATCTGCCCTTTTATCGCCCTGTTCACAATCAGGGGAAGCCTGGAAGGCGGCGGGGGCGCAGGCAGATGGAAAACAAAGAGAGAACAAAGGCGCTGCTTGGAAGAGGCCAAAAGGCAGGGGGCCTCCTTCCCCCAGCGGTCCTGGCCAGCCTGTCCCCACCAGCGCCAGGCCTGTGCCACCGCAGGCTGCAGGCCACCTGGCCCGCCCCTCCAGAGACTAGCCCTAGCCTCACAAGGGCTCCCCACTTGCTGGGTGACCCTCAGAAAGTCATTCCGATCCAAGCCACCTTTTTCTTATCTGTAAATGAGGAAGTGGGACGGCTTGCAGAGTGCTCTCCAGCAGACCCCACCCCTCTCACCTCTGCTGGAGTCTCTTTGAGGCCAGTGCATTTCTTCCCACCTTCCGGTCGCAGAGGGTCTTCTACCCATAGAGAGGACCTCAGAGTTCCCTGGGCCAAGCGAGGCAAACAGGAAGCCTGTGTTCACAGCATCTTGGTGCTGGGTGTAAGCATTTGCCTGGAATGAATGAATGACTTAATCAGATGGAGGCTTAACTGTCAGCCCTGTGGTCACTGCTGCTGTTGGAGCCTCCAAGAGAAGGGGAAACCCCTGGACCCTCCAGAGCAGTTGCAAAGAGGAATGGTTGAGAGCTCATAAGAGCCCCAACGCCAGGCTGTCTGGATTCATATCCCAGCTGTGTGCCCTTGGGCTGCTTTCTTAAACCTTTCTGTGACTGTGTCCTCATGTGTTAAAACAGGTATAGTACCTACCTCATAAGCTGTGTTGAACTTACAGGACTTAACTCACATAAAGGACTTAGAAGAATACAGACCGAATAAGATCCATTAATGCTGGGTGTTATTATTATCACCAATCCTAGCACTGTTGTTGTTTAGAGGAACGCTCATGCGCCTTCAGCCTCCTGACCCCACCCCTGTACCGCCTGGATGAAGCTGGGGTTTTGCTGGCAGCTGGGGAGGGGCAGCAGGTTGCCATCACGAGCATTTCTGTGTAAGCATTTCTGGTAAATTGTTTAAAGGGGCCTGACTTCCTAAGGTTCTAGGAATTTGTTATTTCTTTTCTCATTCCAAATATGTATGTTTCAGGGATGCCCTGGCAGTCCAGTGGTTGGGACTCGGTGCTTTTACTTCCCCAGGGGCGCAGGTTCAATCCCTGGTCGAGGAACTAACATCCCTTGGCAAAATAAAAAAGGAAAAAAGAAGAAAGTGTAATTGAACTTGTATTTCTAAAGAGGACCTCCAAAATAGTTTAAGCTTCAGGTCTTGCAAACCTGGACTGTCCCCTGCTTATTCCTATTACCTTGATTGCATTTCTGGGACCTGGCCACCTCAGGAGGATGGCTGAAGCTTCGGAGCTGGTGGAACCTAACTTTTTACCCTGTACAGCTGTGTATGCACCCCAGACTTCAGTCTCTGCCCTGCACTGCAGGTCAAGGGAGCCCCAGAGAGGGCAGCCAGGGAGAGTGGGACCCTCTCTTGATGGAGACCCTGGATGTGCAGAGTCTAGGGGACAGGTGGGTCTGAGTGCCCCTGCACTGCAGGCTGATGTCATACCCCCGACCTCCGCCCCCTCCACCCTGGGTGGGCTGGATGGGCAGGCACAAGGGGCGCTCGGGGCCGTGGGAAGCAGGTTGCTGAGCAGGAACAGTTGCCCCAGAGGCTGTCACCGGTGGGGCTGGCTGTGTGCCAGTCCCTGGGTTTTGTGTCAGGTAGGTGGGGACTCAGCATGGCCCTGCCCTGGGAGAGCTCTCAAGGTCGCTGGGGCCACAAGGTTTGCACCTGGAGGGGTAGGGAGTGGGCACAGTTAGGCCCTGTCACGTGAGGCGTCTCAGGGCGGGAGTTGAGAAAGCCCAGAGGTCAGGAGTGCTGGACACTTGTGGGGAGCGGAGGAGCCTCCTGGGTGATGGGCCCTTGCCTGGGGAGGCCCCCAGAGCAGTGGGTGCCTGGGGCCTTGGCGCCTCCGCCAGCAGCGGGGCCTCTCAGCCCAGGCTCTGACAGGGACATTTATAACTCACAGCTGTGCGGTCCTGGGCCCAACTGACTGTGGTAAACCGATCAGGCTTCAGGAAGTCGAGTCCTGAGGCCACTCCCCACCCCGACCCCACACTCTCCTTCACCTCCTGACACCCACATCCTGTTCTGGGTAGGAAGGGCGGACAGCTGGGGCACTGAGGGGTGGAGGGGGGCAGCCGGGGGTCTCTAACCTGTAGGCAGAGCTGGAGGGGATGGAGAAGTTCAGTGAAACTCCAGAGCTGCACGGCAGGGCCTCCGGGATCACCAGGATCTCCCCCTCAGGACACACACAGGGAAACCCAGGCCCAGGGAGTGCCAGGGGCCACCCAAGAGCCCACAGGAGCCAAGGAGCAAGAGATCAGGCAGCGGGGCTTGGGGGTGTGCTCTATGCTTCCATATCTAACTGGAGAGGGGATTAAGCGTCTAGCCCCTACTGACCAACACCAGCCCTGCAGGAGCCCAGTGGAAGAGGGCAGAGATGAACCAGAGCCTTAGAGGATCCTGGGTAAAGGCACAGAGGATGCTCGGACCCTGGGGCTCTGCACAGCCTGCAGCCCTCAGTGGGAACATCCCATCCTGAGACCAAGTTCCGCATCAGGCCTTATGTCCACCCAGCTAAATTCTCACAGCAAAATTCACTGGAAGGAACGGTCATGCCTGGTTCTGGGAAGAACAGTACCAAGAGCTTCCAGCATACCGTGATTTTGACCTCTTTACCCCCTTTGGCCCTGTTGGCTAGCCAGTTCTTGGGCTTGCTTGACCAACCACCCCTCCCCCCGACCTCTTTCTCCTCCCTTATAAGAAGAGGGATGATAAACAATAGAGTTTGCCAAAGCTGGGCCACGTAACTCTGTGACACGATTCTAGAATGAGTACCTGAAAGAACATGTATTTTTGTTCGTTACTTATATCCTTATTCAGGTATATAGAAATGTATAACTAGCTTAGCAAACCAATGGTTTCATAGATATGATCCCTGTGGACAAGGCCAGATTCATTAGAGCTAAAAAAAATAGTAATAATGAGTGAGTTGAAGTAGAGGCGAATATTAATTAAGTTGTCATACAGGTAGCACTCAGCTCGGACTGGGAGAGTCATCAAGTACGTAGGAGAAGGCCTAAAGTTTGGGGAACACCAAGGCTCTTCTCTTCTTTAAACCCTGGTTCTTGACCTCCTCCAGAACTGTACCCCCACAGGCAGGAGGGGACGAGGAGGGAGTAGGCTGGTTTTCCAAGGAGGTGGACACACAGAATGACTCCCAAGTGTTCGGATCTGGTGAACAATTCATAATGAGGAAAGAATTCAGGCAGGGGTCAAAGAGTGGCTTTGGAAGTGGCTGCCGGCTGGCTAGGCGTATGAGATAATTCCCCGAAGCCAGGCACAGCTCAAAGAGTACACCACAGGCTTAGAGGCCCAGCTAAAAATACCCCCCGACAGCTTCTCCCTGTCACCCTGCCTGGGGCCGCACAGGAAGGCCCTGGCTCTCTGCCTGTCTCACCAGGAAGAAAAAGACAACAACATAAAGCCACCGAGCCCAGAAAAAACAAAACTTACATAGATTTCACATTTTGTTAAGACTCCCACCAGGAGGAGTTGGCTTGCTGGCTGGAGCACCACGGGGCAGGGAAGGTAGCCAGCTCTGATAAACCAGGCGTCCCGGGGCTTGCTTACAGGGCCCAAGAGGCCACCAAGATTAGACCACTGGTGGGGACAGAAGTGGGGAGAGTGGGCTGCCACCTGCGTCCCTGGCTGCTCACATGGGTCCTGTCTCTCTCCCCGCGTACTCAGGACGAGAAGGAGGAGGCCCGTTGGACCAATGCTGCGAGGGGTGTGAGGATTAGAGCTGCCGTCCATCATTCCCCCGCCAGAGCGAGAAAGGTAACACCAGACCCTCGACGCCCTGAGGTTTCACCTAAAACCTGGCCTGGGGTGAGGTCGGGCAGTGCGTGGTGATGAGGCCGGAGTTATCAGCCTTTTCACCCAGCTCTTCTTGCCCAGACTTCTGAGCTTCTCTACTAATGCCTTGTGTGTGTTCCATACCAAATGCTTCTGGGCTTCAGTTTGTCCGTCTCTAAAATGGGTCCCCTACTGACTCCAGTTCTTAAGGATTCTGTGAATCACTTGCACCTCCTTGTTATTTGGAGTTAAGCCATCTTCTCAGCCTAGTTCAGTTTGAACCCTGGGAGCAGAGCCAAGGGTCCCAGCCCTTGCGGGTGTAGTATTAAAATCATAGGGTCTGCAGGGCCAGACAAGGCTTGAGAAGAAAGGATTTTCTAGGGCAGCCCTGACTGGAGATGTGGCTGTGGTCTCCTTTGTGGCAGGATTTGAAACTCCAAAGTGATCTCCCTGGCAGCTCTGGGCAAGAATTGCCATCTGCATTTTCAGACTGTGGGACCAAGGCACAGGCAAGATGATGTGCCTGCTGCGTCACACTGCAAGCTCTGGCCACACTGTAGCAACTCTGCTTTACCCTATTTGCTATATCAGTCTCTGTACATCTGCTGAACTGCAGGTCTGGCCAGAGAAGTCTGGCTGTTGAGCCCACTAAACCCCGTCTTTTTTGTGTGCCCACGGTGGGACCCATCCATTCATCCACCCGTCATCCATCCACTCACCTGTCCATTTGTACAGCCTCCTCCTCAACCTCCCTCCTACCCATCCATCCATCCATCCATCCGTCTGTCCATCCGCCCACCATCCTCCCACCCCAGTCATCCTTCCATTCACTCACCGTTCACTCATCTCTTTATCCACCCGTTCTTCCGACCGTGTATTTAGTCATGAATTCACACATCAAACACACACTGACTCATATCAGGCCAGCCCTGCGCTAAGGGTTGGGTTTTGAAGATAGATCAGCTCCAGCCCTGCCCTGGAGATGGTGTGCTCTGTGATAGAGGCTGATCCATGATCTCAGAGCCCGGCTCTGTTCCATAAGTTCACTGTTTAAGGCCCCTGTGGTGTCTGAGACTCTATGAGGAAGGGAGGAGCAGCCACTTGCTGGTTCTGCAGGCAGGCATTCAGGGAGTGCTTTCCAGGGGAGGTGGCGTTGCTCATTTATCAATGCTCCAGTTGTTTATTGAGAAAGTCTCTGTGCTGAGAACTGCTTGATGTTTTGGAGACCTGACAGGGAATAAGACTGACAAAACTCCCTTTCCTCGTGGCGTGTACATTCTCATGAGGAGACGTGGACAATAAATACTTAAAATAAGATTATGTCATGTCAGATGATGCTAAGTTTTAGGAAGAGAAATTAGCTGAGTGAAGAAACAGAGCCTACAGGATGGATAAAGTGTTCTTAGACAAAGGATGACCAAGGAAGGCCTCTGACAAGGTGACATTTGAACATTGACATGAGTGGGGGAGTGAACTGGGGCACACTTGGCATGTTCGAGGAAGTGGCAGGGATACACGTGGAAGAAGGGAAGTGAGAGGTAGGAGGGGCAACCAGAGAGGTCCTGGGGGGCCACTCACCTAGGCACACACAAGTAGGGCAGGGAGATGGCTGAGAAGCTGTTGCCCACATCCAGGTGGAAGGTGGTGGTAGCTTGGGCTAGGGTTGCAGGGGAAACGGTGGGAAGTGTCAAAGTCTGTATTTCAAAGATCTGCAGACTGGCTTGTGGGTGGCTTAGAAGTGGAAGACGGGGGAAGAGGGGACAGTCCAGGAAGGCTCTTGGGTTTGGGAAAGAAGCCACTGGGAGAACAGAGGTGGCTGTTTTCCTCAGCAGGGGATGACGGCAGGGAGGGCCGAGTGTGGCCAAGAAGCTGTTTTAGACTCATTAGGTTTGAGATGCCTTTGAGACATCCAAGGGGAAAGGTTGAGAAGGCAGTTGGATATATGAGTCTGGGAGGCAGAGAGAGTCCCGACTAGAGATATGAATGTGGGAGCTGTCATGTATAGATGGTGTTGCAAGCTGATGAGGTCATCTTGGGAGTGAGTGCAGATAGAGCGCATCGGACGCCTGCATCTGAGTCATGGGGCATCCAGTCCTTAGAGGGAGGGAAGGTGGGGTGGAGGCCGTGAAGGAGATGGAGAAGGTACAGCCAGGGAGGGAGGAGGGGGCAGGCTCTTCATGGGTCAAGAAGGTTTTGCTGGCAAATCAGGGCAAGGACTCTCCAGGTAGAGGGAACAGCATTACAAAGGCTCAGAGACCTCAATAACAGAGCCGTGTCTGGAGAGGAGCGGCGGAGAGGGACAGGGGACCAAAGCTGCTCCCCATTCCACACCTGGCCACATAGAGGCCAGGGCCCATGGGATGTCTGGCTGAGCTGTAAACAAGTTCTTGTTCCAGGGACCCTCCCTGTCAACCTGGTTGGCACTCCCTGGTCTCAGCTGATGTCTTATACTTTGCACTTTCTTTTAAGAACCTTTGCCAACCTCTCCCAACCTCCCACCACCCCTCTGGGTCTCTTGGGCCCCTGAGACCTCCCCCTTGGCTGGAGCACTTGTCTGAAAACACAGGGCTCAAGGTAGCAGCTCAGGAACTGTGTGCAGGGCAAGGACACCCGACAGCTTCCTACTGAATCTCTAAGCACTGCCTGGATCCTGTATCTTAAAGGAAACTGTGGAAACTTCCTGGACTGTGAGCTGCCCGCTCATGCTCAGCCAGCAGAGGTGCTCACTGCCTCTGGTGGGCCAGCGTATGCATGTTTGGGTGGGTAAGGGTCAGCCTTGGTGCACCTGCAGTATTTCATACCCAGCACTCAGCTCATGGTAGAGAGAGGGACCAGGCTTATTCAGGGAAGGCTGCAGAGAGGAAGGCTAGGCAAGGGTTCCACCGGGCATGAGATGGGATGGGAGGTGCAGGGAGGGCAAGTGGTGGGGCAGCAGCGCAGGCCAGCTCCTCTGACTCAGCAAACACAGCTTGCTGTGCCCGGGAAGACCCGCTGGAGAAGGGATAGGCTACCCACTCCAGTATTCTTGGGCTCCCTCGTGGCTCAGCTGGTAAAGAATCTGCCTGCAATGCAGGAGACCTGGGTTCAATCCCTGGGTTGGGAAGATCCCCTGGAGAAGAGAATGGCAACCCACTCCAGTATCCTGGCCTGAAGAATTCCATGGACTTTATAATTCCTGGGGTCGCAAAGAGTTGGACACGACTGATGTGCAAAGGCCCAGGAGACTTCTGCATACAGAGGACACGATGGAGCCAGGTGGGGACTTGGTGACCCACCAGGCCCCTAGGGAGGTGTGCCTCTGACTCCAAATGGGGACCAGGGGATCTGTGGGAAGCCACCTTGATGCTGTGTGGCTCGGTGGCAGGCTGGTGGCGGGAGGCTGTGGGTAATCTAATTAGCGTGCCAGGCGGATGGGCCAAGTAATCCTGTGCCTTTAGACTCACTTTTCTTTAAGCCTGCCCCCGCCCAATCTCTTGATAAATCCTTCCACTGCCTGGGTGACATCGAGTGGCAGTGGATTTATCTCCATTGAACAGATGGGTAAACCAGGGCCCGAGAGGAAGAGGCTTGCATGATGCCACAGCTCACAGCTGGCAGGATGGAGCTCTGAACCGGTCCATCTGAACCCCAAGTCCTTGCTCAGCCCTGCCTTCTACCATCTCCTGGGCTCTCCTAGAATATCCAGACTCGTAAGCACCTTCATGAAAACCACCTTTCCAACATTCTCATTTTGTCAATGAGGAAACAGAGGCCCAGAGAAGGCGAGACTCTCACCTAGGACTACACAGCAAGCCCAGGGCAGAACCTGTACCAGAATCTGATCTGACCCACTGTGCCCACCCGGCTCCACCCCACCATCCACAGGCCAGGGGGCCCCACCCTGGACCCTGCCAGCTTCCTCTTGGAGCATCCACTGCCTTCCTGCTCTCCAGCAGCCTTTGGCATTCCCTCGGGTTGAAGGCACCAAGTTCCTCATCAGAAGGCTCCATTGTGCCTGTTGTTTAAATATAGATTACTAATGAAATGCCTTTTCATTGCCTTCCCAGTGAATAGTTTCCGTGTAAAGTTAATTTGCAGTGTTATGTAAATTCTGTTTAACTTCAATCAAGTTTCTAATTATGTTTTTACCGCAGTAATTCCCATTTGATCTGTCATCTCCTGTTAGGTATTTAATGTTCGGGTGGGCGGGTTTGCTTTCCCCTCTGTCTCTCGGTTTTCCAAGGCCTGCTCCCTCCCTGACCCCGTCTGTCTTTCCTCCTTTGTTCCCGCTCCCTCCATCCCCTGCCCCTTCCCTGTGACTCATTCCACCTCCTCTCCTTCTTCGCTTCTTCCTCTTGTAACTGCTCCTCCTTCCTTCCCAGTTCCTCTCTGCTCTTTCTGGCGTCGAGTCTCCCTCCCTCCACGTCCCCTGCTCCCACCTGTCCTTGCCACCTCCCGCATCTTCCTTCTCTTTCCATTTCTCCATCGTTCTTTCTCGCTCGCACGCTCTTCCTCCCTCTGCGTTGCTTCTGTATCTTCCTCCACCCTCTCCCACCCCCCACTCTAGCCCCCCTCTCCTGCTCTGCACCCCCTGTCTCCCCTTCCCCAACTTTTCTCCTCCCTCACCCCTCCACCCTCTTCTTCTACCCTGTAGACGCTCACAGAAGCTGTGTGTAGGGGTGGCTTCCGTGTGTGCCTGGGACAGACGGAGGATGAGAGGCGGGCTGGCTGGCTGTTCCTCCCTGTTAAGCCCAGGGTCTGGACTCAGAAGCCTTGTGAGGGTCCCTGTAGAGGAAGGACCTCGCCCAGGGCTGGGGGCCCAGCCCTGGTACGGTGGGAGCTGGCCAAGAGTGTGGAAGCTAAATGTGGACTCTCTGGGTACAGGTTCTGATCCGCCCCTTATTAACAATGTGACCTTCAGGCTGCTGTCTATAAAGTGGGGTGACAACATTACCTATCTTGTAAGGTCGTGAGTATTCAGTAAGATAATGTATGAAGAAGGGCTTAGCTCAGCCAGGGAGACTGACCCGAACTGGCTTTCATTTGAGAACTCTCAGCCACACCCCTCGTTTCTCTGCGGCCTTCCTGAGGTGCCTCTGCAATGGGCGTCCATGCTGCTGTGGTGGTGGAGGTCAGCCTTGAGGTCAGGGCAGGCGGGTAGCCAGCCACAGACCCCCACAGCTGGCGGCCGTCCCCCGGGAGCCAGGTCTCAACCCTGCCTGTCAAGAGATGTGACTTCCTTCTCCCTTAGATGGCTGGTCTTGGGGCTGTGAACAGGGGCGGGCTTGCTGCTCTGGGAGAGCTTCTGAGAGGCACAGACCCTCAAAGCCAGAGAGCCTAAAGACCCTGAGTCCCAGACCTTTCCCCAGCAACAGACCAGAGGCAAAGCTGCTCCCGCCAGGTTGGATAGATGCCCCCTTTCCCCACTCTCTCATGTCTGTGTGTGACCCCAGATGCCCCTTGGGCTGCGCCACGGCCTCGTGGCTGCAGAATCACTGTGGTGGGTACTGGGCCCCGACAGGCCCGTCACTGACTCACGTGAAGACTTCCCTCTGAGCCCCAGTTTCCCTGCTGCCCCACATCCAGCACTGGCCTTTAGGGTTCTCCCCACCATTCACGGCTAGGTGGCCGCAGTTTCCCAGCAGGCATCTGCCCTCTGGGTGGGGAGGGCGGAAGGAAAACACCAGACACAGCCTCTGCTGGGAGCTGCTCCTCCCCCCCTCCCCTTTCCCCCTCCTCCCCCCTCCTCTCCTTCCCCCTCCTCCCCACTCCTCCCCCTCCGCTCTCTTCCCATCCAGCACGTCCCTGGTGTGTCCAGGAAGCAGAAAACAAGTGTTTGGAGAAGGCATTCTTCTGGGTGAAGAAAGGCAGGCTCGGTCCCTTGTCCTTCAGACACAGAAACCCCAGTTGGCCCTTCCCTGCCTGCTGGGCTCCGTGACCACCTGACCCGCTGCAAGTGGCTATGTGTGTGTGTGTCTGTGTGTGTCCCTGGTCCAGGAAACCTTAGCTGGTCACGTGGCTGCCTTCCCTGTTTGTCTAAGTAAGCAGTTCAGGCCGGCTGCAGCCAGGAGGCTGAGACAGGCAGCTAGGGGCAGGGGGCCACACTGGGAAGGGTGGGGGAGGTGGTGGTGGATAGAGGGCAGCCCTGAGCCAGGTTCTGGATTTCCTTGGGCTCTCGATTTGGTGTCGGGAGGCCTGGCCTAGGGAATAGCCCTGCTTCTGATCCCCAACCCTTCCTGGACCTCCCCCACCTCCATCTGTTAAGAAAAGATATTGGGCTTGCTCTCCAGAGAACACACCCAGCCCTGAGCCAGAGAGGGAGGGCACCCTCCTTCCAGGAGCAGCTCAGAAAGGCCAGAAAGGGCACATGGACGCGGCCATCCCCATGGTGTCCCTGGAGCGTGCTGCTGAATCCTGGACCCTCAGCAGCAGAGCCCAGGTCAGCACATGGTCACACATCCAGCATGCCATTGATTAATCCAGCTACTGTGTGCCAGGACCTGAACTGAGCCAAGGATAGAGCTGTCAGCACACAGGACTTCCAGAAGCTCTGTAGACCCCCACACCTGTGGCATGTTTTCTTCCTGTGGGATGAGTAGGATCACCTTTCGCTGGAAAGACCCTGTGCTTCCATCACGAGGCAGCCATGTCCCACCCCACTGCCACTCTGGAAGGATGAAACCTCAGCATTGGGCAGGGGACTCCAGGAGGGGTTAAGAGACATCACTGAATCCCTCATGGACCAAGCAGTGGGGGCGAGGGTCTCCATCCTCCAGAGAGGTTGACATCAGAGCCAGACTTCCAGAGCAGAAGTGGGTTGAGTGCAGAGGCTGAGCTCAGACACCTGGGGTCCTTCTTCGAGCCCACCCGGACAGCAGAGTCCAGGGGAATCCTCTGAGTAGGGCCTTTCTTGGTCTTCTGTGTTACCTGACCTGCACACTATGTCTTAGCTGTAGAGGGCACAGTCCCCCCAGGTCCTGGAGGAGGAAGAGAAGCGTTGTGGCGGCCTGGGGAGCTTCACTTCTGAGTGCCTGCCTGGGTTCCAGCGTCTGTTTATCCCCCATCCTCCCTGCTCTTCTTTCTCTCCTTCCTTTGACAAACATTTCCTGGTGACCAAGTCTGTGCCAGGTCTGTGTTCAACCCTAACCCTGGAGTTACTCACTACCAAGCTGATGTCAGCAACATCTCAGGGTGAGCTGAGGGTCCCGGGAGGGCTGAGGCCCAGGGAGAGGCAGTCACTGGTGGGCATCAGGCTGCGGCTGACCCCCCAGGCTGCCCTGGATTCAGGGGAGACATAGGCATGCTTTCTGGATGGGCCCAGCCCGACTCTACCAGGCTCTCAGGTTGAGGGGCGCAGAGAGCTTGCCTCAGGGTCACACAGAGCATACCTAGGCCTCGTCTCTGTTGTGACATGATTTGGGGGTGTTCAGCCTTAAGGGTCCCACAAGCTCATGAGCTCAAGGCTGTTCTGATACAGCTGGAAAACATCAATCCAGAAAAGGAATGGAGGTGGGGTGGCCAGTAATTGAGCTGGTGACACGGGCCAGTCATCCTTCCACCCATGATTGAATATGGATTCTGGCCAGGGTAATTCTAAAGTCTGTGTATCTCTAGCCTTGGCTTGCATGCCCCAGGGTCAGGGGCTCACTACTGCCCCATGGCTATCTGAGTAACTCTCCATGGTAACTTAGGCCTGGCTGCCCACCAGGCTGAAGTCTGGTTCTGTCTTCCACCCTGCCCACCTCAGGCCTATAGACTTGAGGTTTTAGCCCCCCTAACCTAATCTTCCCCAAACGTCAGTGCTTCCAGGAAGATCATCAGGCTGGGCCCCCAGAGAGCCCCATCTGGGCGTGCTTCTTTGGACTAGCGTGGACATGTCACCAGTGTCCCGCCCTGGGCAGCTGAGGTGAAGCCCAAGTGAGCCCCTGGCCAAGTGAGCAAGCCCGTCTTCCCAGCATGGCCCCTTGATCCTAGCTCCATCCCCCTCATCCTTGCCCCCGGGGTGATCTCAGGCAAGGACCAGCCCCATTCAGCCCAAGCCGCCTCCCATTAGCGCTCCTCCCCAACTCTGAGCTACAAGAGGCCTTTGTCCGTGGTGGGCCCCGTGGCAGCCGCTGAAAGAGTCCTCTGCCCTCTTTGGGCTGTTTGCTTTCTGAGTCGCCTGTTTGCCCAGGAGCCCTGAGAGAGACCTGGGGTGCTTCTCCCATAGCCTGTGCCCTAGCCTGAGGGCCTGTGTTCAAACCTCTTCCCCCCCACTGGGCCAGTCCACTAACTGCTCCACTCCCACCACATCTCCACCTGTGGACAGGGGAACCCCCAGCTCCTGAGGCACATGGAATGGGTTTGGCTCACTGGAGATGATGGGTCTAGCCCCTAGGCCGAGTTCCCATCCCACCCAGACACCTGACACTTTTAGGGATTCAGGCATCCCAAACTTGGGGAGAAGGGGCAGTGGGGATGAAGGCATCTCTCTCTGGGTGCTGTTCCCAGGGATTGGCATCACATTGTCCTTGGTGTGGGGGCTTCCCTGCTCAGTGGGGATGCCACACCCACCTTCTGCGGAAGTATCCCTCATCTTTGCCCCCCTGAGAATCTGTCCTTGAGGCCTGAGATCCATCCTTCTTCAGCATCTTTCCTTGTCCTGGTCCCTTCAGCACGGCTCCTTGGAAGTGACGCTGCCCAGAGTGGGGCAGACAGTGACCGATCTCAGGGAGAGGCTGGTCCCTGCAGTCCCTGCCCAGCTGTGCCTGGAGTCCCAGGAATAAAACCCAGTGGATCTTTTGTCAAAGCCTCTTGCTGGAAAACAGAGAGCTGGAGGTCTGGAGGTCAGAGGCCAAAGGCCACCGAGGAAGCCAGTGCAGCTGCCCCTTCCTGCCCTAGAAAAGTTGATGCTCCTCAGGAAGCCTCCACGGGGCCCTGCTCTCTCCTGGGCGGGGAGGGGCCAGTAGGACAGGAAGCCAGGCCAGGCCTGGAGGATGGGACTCAGGGTGGCCTGGGCCAGAGCCAGGGATGAGGCGAGACCCAGCCCTGGCCTGGCCCCAGGACCACAGGCGCACAGGTCACCCACCCAACAGGAAACCCTGCCCGGCACCCCCTTTGTCCCACCCCGTGTTTCCCGCGGGTGGCGCTTTTACTGTTTCCCGTGGGAGCTGCTGCCAGGAATCGTGCCCTCTTGAGAAAGGAAGCTGGACCTCAGGCTCGCAGGCTGCCCTCTCTCTGACCTGTTCCAGCCCCCTCCCAGGGCTTCCCGTGGGTGGAAGTTCTGGGTCCACACCCGTCCCTCAGCCGCACATGCTGGTGACTTATCTTCTCCTAGACGATCAGTCACCTCTAGGAGCCTGGCGAGAGAAACCTCATAGTGGGGCCAGGCCTGGGAGCCCAGAGACAGGGGTTTTTTTTTTCGTTTGGGATCCATCACTAGCTTGCTGGTGCATGTGGGCTGGTCACTCGACCACTCTGTAGAAAGAGGAGAGGAAGAAGCTTTGCCAGCTATGAGCATCTCATGAGATAAAGGGTTTGGAGGTAGGATGAATCTCTACCCTGTAAGGACAGCCATGTTTGTGGTTAACTGGCCCAGACCTCGCTGCCCTCACGCCACTGCGTCTCAGATATCTCTGTATCCAGCTCAGGTGGGGCACAGTGTCTGTGATGGCCCCTGAGCGGGGAGAGATGTGGGTGCTGCCCATGTCCTCATGGGGAATGGGAGTAGCGACGCTGGCATTACCCCTCTCTGTGTCATCCCATTGACCACACAGGAGCCAACTGAGCATCACTGCCTGGACAGGAGCCCCCCCTCCTCCCTTCTACCTCTCCCCTCCCCCCTCCTCCTCCCCATCACCTCCTCCCCTCTTCCCCATCCTCCCTTCTCCCTGCTCCGTGCTCCCTGCTCCCTCCTCCCTCCTCCCAGAAGCTGAGGTATAACATGCCAAGCTCTCTCTGCTTTGCTCAGCCCTGCTAAGGCAGATGGGCCGGGGTAGCAGCCTATGGGCCTGAAGCCGGGGAGGGGTCAGTGCTGAGAGCGGATTCTCCTGCCCCTCCCCAGTCCTCTTCCTCCCTCCTGGTTGGTGCTCTGAGGCCTTCGGTTTTCCTTTGGTTGTGATGTTGAGCTTAAGGTGCAGGGAGGAACAGGATGACAATGTTAAGAACTCCAGACCTTTCTAGAGCAGTCTTCAGAGCTGCTGCTCTGATCTTCATCTATAGAAATTGGTGTTTAGCATCTCTGTGAGCTCACTACTCTTATCGTCCCCATTTCCAGGTGAGGCCCAGCCAGGTGAATTGACCTGCTCAGGTGGTTACGCTGGGGTTGAACTGGGCAGCTGGTCCCAGAGTCTGTGCTCTTGGCCACAATGCCACATAGCTTCTCAGACCTACCTCCCCCAGCCAGCTGCCCCAGTCTAAGCCCAGCTCAGTATCCGAGAGTACAGCCTGTTCCCCACGGTGGGTGGAGGGAGGGTCAGGATGCCAAGGTGAGCAGACACAAGTCGCCATGGCATTGGGTGAACTGATAGACTCGGGGCCACCTGAGCTTGTGGATCAGCTGAGAGCTTGTTAGCAACAGGAAAGACCTTAGGTCCAAGCAGCCTGGGCCCCTGCCCTGTGTGGTGACAGCCCAGCCTCCAGCCTTCTTGGACACATGACCACTCTGAGCCTCAGCCTCTACGTCTGTCAAATGGGCCTTTGAGAACCAGAGATATAGGAAGCTGTGAGAAGTCTTTGAGGTTCTGGGAACATAGCTTCTGACCTCCATGGCTCCTTGGGAGCAGAGGGAGGGTTGTGAATTTCCTTCCCGGTGCGTCAGGCCACAGGGACAGGGACATTCCTGGCAGCGGGATTAATGTGGGCAGGGTACAGAGGTGTGAGCCCAGACACTCCAGGTCAGAGTCCATCTGGGGCCTCATGGACAATGGGGAGCCATTGAGGGTTCTTGGCCAGAGGAGCAATGCCTCCCCCGGGGGAGGTCCTGGCAGCAGGAAAACCTAACTTGCTCGTCCAGGTGTGCAGCCCTGATGCGAAGGGAGTCACACGGCTGCGGAAGCTGGCCCCGGTGGGCGTCAGTACCAGCGCTCCTCCTGGGTGCATGGTCCACTGGGCGCTGGCCTGCCCCAGTGGGAGTGTGGGGTGGGAGTGTGGGTGCTGCAGGGCAGGACAGGGCAGTCTCAGGCCTCTTCCTTCGTGTGTCCCGAAGTCCCCCCGGCTTGGGTTGTCTGGGCTCCCCACCCAGCCCTGGGTGGGGCCCCCGCCGCTGCTTCCTCCCTCTGTGGCTTTCTGGTCCTAAATGGGAGGGGACTCCAGAGGCTGCAGCAGGCTGTGGAGTGCGAGCCAGGGTGGGGACACCGGCGGTGGGTGGAGTCACGGGATGGGTGGCCGTGAGTCAGGAATTGCTGGGCCTGTGTGTCATCCAGCTGCCTGCTGTGCGGCCTCCCTGCGTCTGTCTGCCTCATCTCTCCCGCCCGCGGCTGCGCCTGTGGACTGCTCTACTGGGGCCACAGTGCTGTTTCTAAGAGCTCCAAGCCCACGACGGAGAAGTCAGAGGAGCTGGACTCCAGGTCCCAGGCTCTTCCAACACCCAGGGTGACCTTGGACACGTCCTCTCCCTCCCTAAGCAACGGTTTCTCTGATTGGAGAGTGAGGATGGAGTTGGGCAGGGGTTCTCAGCTCCTGCTGTCCATGAGATCCCGGGCAGCTTTGCAAGACAGCGTACCCTAGACCACTTAAATCCCTGGGGCAGGGCCTGGAGCCTGGGCAGTAACCTTTGGTCTGGACAGCCTCGTATGAGCTGCTGTCTCCACCTTCCCCACAGCCCCCAGGCAGCACTGTGGGCCAGCACGTGGATCCTGGAGCCCGGGGCCTACATCAAATGTACTTCTGCCACTTTCTGACACTGTGGGCAAGTGACTTCATTCCCTGAGCCTCAGTTTCCTCATCTGTGAAATGAGGAGGACTCTACCACTTTATAGGATCACTGTGGGGACAAATGGGTTAACCAGCATAGCCAGTGTCTATTGGAGCCAGACTTAGGATGGATATGGTGAGCACCATGAAAGTGTCAGCTGCTGTGTTCTCTGATCTAAATCTGTTTTCACACCACCCCTCCCATCACTGCTCATTCATCCATCCAGCAAACATTCTGGGGGCAAGCCCTGTGCTGCGTGCTATGAGTGAAGGAAGAAGACACCCACCGTGGGGGATGGCCTTGGCCCGTCCAGAGGTCCAGTCCCAGAGGCTGGGTTCTGTCAGTCCAGAGGATTGGTGGGCAGGTAGGGGCTGGCTCCCCTTAGAATCCCACCAACGTGCTGAGCTGAAGGAGCCCTTCTTTCTTAAAGAATGAAAAACGGACTTACCTGGTGGCCAGTGGTTAAGACCCTGTACCTCCATTGAGTGCATACAGGTTTGATCCCTGGTCAGGGAACTAAGTAAGATCCCACATGCCACGTGGCACAGCCACAAAGAGAGTGCAGAGACCCTGGACTGAAAAGAGAAGGAGGGGCATCATAGGCTAGTCCTCAGCTAGGAGGCACCCAAGGGGTCCTCAGTGCCTCCTGGCACACGCTCTGGGTGTGTGATGGCGCAAACAGGCCTGGGCCCTGGGGCTGCCCAGCAAGGCAGGAGCAGCCAAGGTGGGCAGGGTGTGGAACAAAACCTGACCCCATCCTCCATCTCCTAGAGTCCTCTCAGCAACCAAGGGTGTTAGACAAGGCTCATTTCTCCCACTTTCAGGTGGCAGATGGAGACCTACGGGATTGGATTGTCAGGGCTGGAGGCCACCTGTGTGTAAACAAGATCTGATGGGAGGCTTCTCTGGGCTGCTGCATTGGTGGAGCATCTTGGGACAGGCTGGATGACTAACACATCCTACGGTCCTTTGCTTCCCCAGCCTTCCCAGCAGCAAGCTTGCAGACCACCACTGGGCTGCCCTGACAGGGAAGGCTGTCATCCCTACAAGCAGCCAGAGTTCCCATGGCCGGCCTCCTCTGAGGGCCAGGGGCTGGGCCACACACCTACCCCAGTTCAGCCTTCTCCCTCCCCACTGCACCGTCGAGTAAGCTGAGGTGGGCAGAGGTGCAGGGACTTGGCTGAGGCCACGTGGCTTGCAAGCAGTAGAACCAGGATTTCATCCAGGTCCAGGTGATGTTCGCGCCCGTGCTCTGACCCGCCACCTCCCACAAGCAAGAACACTGCTCTCCTTTGTCTGGCATCTGTAAACCTGGGCCTCGGCCATCGCTTCAGACCAGCCTGGCCCACGTGTGACCAGAATCCCAGAGGGACGGCTGTTTGGAGAGTGTGGCTGCCGGGGGCTGGCCCCTGGCCCGGGAAGGGGATCGCTGGGAACACTTAGTCCTAGACGTCTTCCTGTGTGCCATCCAGACCGTGCCCTTCAGCCTCTCGACCTTCCCGCCTGCCCTGGGCCTGGAGTCCAGGCTGCCAGTCCTGTACCAACCACGGGTGTCGTGTCAGCTCGGCTAATCCTCCAGCCAGGGGCCTCCCATGTGAGTCCTCAGCTCCTCCATCTAACCTCCAACCAGAGCTGGCCTGGCTTCTCACCCTGTCCCTGTCTGGACTTCAGTCCTCTGCTCTGCAAGGTGGGAGGCAGAGACCAATGGCCTCCACTGCCTCTTTTGAGAGCCTCTGCTTAGGCCCCATGTATGCTGTAGGGGACTGGGGGTCAGTGGTATCACTGGGGTGGGGATGAGGCTCCTCCAGGGCTGAGCTCAGATGGGCAGTGCAGAGCCAGACCACCCCAAGCAGAGTGAGCAGGTGCAAGAGACAAGGCCCCTAAGAGGGGCCACTGGCTGAAAATTCATTTCAGTCATCAACATTGGGAGTGGCAAGTACCCAGGTGTGTGGCAGGGGCCCTACTGTGGCCAGCCCCAGTCAGATACCTCTCTGGACAAGACCCTAATCCCTGGGAAGCATAAGGTCATGCCCACCCATGGCGTCTGATGACGTGGTGAGTGTGGAAGAGAGCCCCTGGCATGGCGTTTGCATCTGGAGAATGCTCGGCACCTTTGGCCATTCTGTGGGGAGTGACTGGAGGCCCCCCTCCTGGGTGCAGGCCATCTCTGGGAAGCAGATCCACTGGACTGACTCTTGAATTGGCCTCAGAGAGGCTCTGAAGCCTGGATTCATCTTCTCAGGATCTTTCTCCATCTTTTTGGTGAGAGACCCAGTGCCTCCATCCCCAGCAAGACCCCAGGTCTGTACCTGACAGCTAACCTGAGCCAGTGAGAACAATGACCATCCCTATTTACCGAGCCCTTCCTGGGCAAGTGCAGCGTGGGCGTGATCTAGTTGAATCCTCACAGCCCTGTGAGAGGAGCGACTCAGTATCCCCATTTTACAGATGAGGAAACTGAGGCCCAGAGAAGCTAAGTTTCTTGCCCAGCTTCACAGGTCAGTGAACAGCAGAGCTGTTCTGTACGTGCATTCTGCTGTGTCAAACCTAGAGCCACATTATGCACTCTTAGTCCATGTGAGGACCCCTTGATTAGAGGAGAAATTGTTCATTTGATGGCTTGGGGAAAAGGGAGCCACTCTCCTCTTCCTCTACTGGGAGCAAGCCACGCATCACAGCCAAGCTCTGTCTGGTCTCAGTTGGCCCCTTCGCACAAGCCTGACACCAAAAGGCTAGGTGGTTTGGCCTTGCACCGTGCATTGTGAGCTAGAGTGCCTCTGAGAGTCGGGATGGATGAATGCTGCTCTTTAGGGCCTGCGTGATGCTCAGTGGAGGCAAGGAGGACTTTCCCTCTGACACAGCTCTCCCGAGGGGTGCCTCTCTATCCTGGCCTTGAAAACGCAGCAGATCAGGCTTAGGCTCTGGGTGAAGCTTCGGAGGGGCCCTCACGGATGTGTGCGCAAGTGTCCTTGAATGCAGCTGTCCCTGCTCCTGATTTCATCTGTCGTCTCCTCAGTCTGAGGCTTTTCTCCTGACAAGACTGTGGGCCTTTGCCTGGAAGTGGTGCCCTCCTGCCTGAGAGACTCTGCCCAAGACCTTGATGCCCCCGACCCCCCATCTTGCTACTCTCCAGCACTCTGTCCTAGCGTTATTCTGTGTCTTGCCCACCTTGATTAGACAGTGTGCAAACACCCTTGGGAAGTATCCAGGCTGGCAGTGTTGACCCTGTCCTCCTCTGCCCACCGTCCACCCCTACTCTTTCCTCTTCCTCCTCCAGTACATGGTGGGCAGTGTCATTATCGTCAGGAGAAGAAAATGAATAGATGGAATAAACAAACTTGAAGGAGCATCCCCTAGAAGTCCGTTTATAGCCCCCATTTTCCAAATGTTGGGAAATGTCTCAGAGATGTCAAGTGGGTTGGGAGGTTCTGGGAGCCTCTTACTTTCCCCAGCACCCCCTATTTGGGTCCCCACTGTGCCAAGGTGTAGACCCAGGTTGGCACTGGACATCTCCAGCTCCTCCCACTTAGAGGCATCCCTGAGGGCCCAGCAACAGACTTGCCAGGCCTGCGCTTCCTTCAGCAGAACCTGCCAGTCTGCCCTGCCCCAGTCACTTGCGAAGTTTCGCTGCAGGAATGGGAGGCAGGAAAGTGAGGGGCCTGCAGAGAGGGGCATGCAGTGAGGACCTGCAGGGCAGGGCCAGACCCGACGTGCTGGATGTGGGCAGGCTGTAAGGACAGCTCGAACTATTCTCAGGGAAAGTGAAGACAGACGGGATCATTGAACCGAGTTTGTGATTCTCAGGCAGACCGCGCCAGGAGTTTGCCCAGATCCCAACCAACCAGCTTCCCAGGTCTGTTTACTTATCTTTTCCTTGAGACCAAATGCAGCTACTGCCCTTTGGGGAAAAGACTCAGGAGTTCAGGCCTCTCCTGAACACTCAGGGCTCACTGAGTCTCTGAGCTCAACCCCACTGTGCATGGAGTGAGTGCAAGGGTCTCACAACAGGAGATAACCAGACACCCAATTTTAATCATGCCAGGAGAAAGAAAGAAATACTGTCCACATATCTGGAAGTTCAGGGCAGGGAAAGCTCACTTGAGGGGACTTTTAGGGAAGGCAGCATGGTGGAGGCGGTCCTTGGGGCATCAGAGGATGGACAGGGTTCCGATGGGCAGAGCTGGGACTGCAGAACTGTTGAAAGTGTGGTTTGAGGTAAGACAGGGCATATTCTTCCACTTCTCAGCTGCGTGACCACTGGTGTCTGCTGCAAAGTTTTTTTCATCTGTAAAATGGGCTTACGGTTCCCTGGTGACAGGATTGTGCTGAGGATGGGGTGAGGCACTGAGAGCTTCTGGGTTGTTGAGGAAGGGCTCTGGCAGGCAGCAAACGCGCCAGGTTTCTGGCAGCCTGAGTCCCTCACATCTTGAGCACGATGGGTGTGCACAGGCACGTGTGTTATTGGCAGCAGGTGTGAGGCCCTGAGGCCTAGTGACAGCCCTGAACTGCAGGCCGAGAGCTGGCATTGGTGCAGCCCCCCGCCCACCGTGCCAAACAGGGTGGTCCAGCCCCCTCCCCCCAGGGGCTTATGGGAAGCTCCGTGCTCTGGCCAATGCCCCGCTCTACAAGGCCAGCAGGGGCCTCCCCTAGTGGGTGAGTAGCTGGAGAGACAACCCGAAGCCGCCTTTTTCCTCCTGATCAGCAGGCCTTGGCTTCCACGAGGCCCTGGACCCTTGGTCTGTCTCGTCCACGTCTGGATTCCTCCCCCTCCCCCAGCTTGGTGAGGTCAGGGAACATGTATTCCAGGAATGCGGGAGGCGGGGCGGCTGGCCCGGTTTGGATAACCATCGGGGTAAATATTTGCCTTGCTCCGGGAGCCAGCACTGGCCGCCAGGGGAGGACAGGGGGGCCTGCTCCCAGGGTCATGTAAGGGGATGCGTCCCTAGGTGGGTCTTTGAGGTGAAGGAACCCATGTCTCCCCAGCGACCCTGGGAGTTGGGTCTGAGGCCACCTTCCCAAACAGGGCCTCTGGCCCGCAGTACCAGAAGCTGCTCGGCCCACCTGTAAAGTGAGGGTGGGAAGAGCTGCCTGGCCTAACTGAGATGAGGAGGGTCAGACCCACGTGGGAACCAGTGCTGGTCAGTTCAGCCAGTGGAACAGCAGGCTGGACCCAGTTTGGATGGGTGCCCACATGACCGTGTTCTGGCCTGCACTTGGCCACCTGTGACCTTGACAGTCATCATTCACTGACCTGTTCCTGACCCGTATGTAGGTGTACTTGCGTCTGTGTTCCCGTGTCTTGTGAAGCTCTCACAGCCACCAGAACATGAGGGGCATGTGTGTGTGATTAGCAGCAGTTGACAAGAGTCCAGAACTTCAGCTCAGCACTGTCACTGGTGTGGTCCCTTGCCCTAGAGACCACAGCCGGGCAGCCCGAGCCCCGCTCCCAGAAGCCTGTGGGTAGGGCAGTGCTGTGGCCAATGTCAGGCTCTACAAGGTCAATGTGAAGCTTGTCTTGGCGGGTGAGTAGCTGAAGGAGTGATTAGTCCCTTTTTAGAGAGGACATGGGGGCTCAGAGATGCCAAGTGACTTGCTCAAGGTCACCCAGCATTAAAGGGCAGAATAGGGATTCAAACTCAGCTCCACCCACCCTTGCCCTGGACGTTACCTCTGAGGACAGGGCCAGGCTCTGGTCCAGAATCTGGGCTCCCAACCCTTGGTGGCTTAGAGCACACTGGTCGCTTAGCCATGGGCCTCTGGCCACTGTCACAGAGCGGTCACAGAGCCCCACATCCCGGATGCACCATGGCGTGGGCACCTCTGTCCTCCCGGAACCCCAGTCGGCCCTGCATGTCTCTGGCCAGCCCCGGCCCCAGTCCACTTGGCCTGGTGCCTGCACTCAAGCCCACACCCAGGTGGGTCCTTCCTCCCAGGGGATCCCTAGAGGAGGAAGGGATGGGAAGGGGGTGGGGCTGGGAGAATCCATCTGGGTCCTGGGACAGTCCCCACCCCCAAGTGACCTCTGCCAAGTCCCAGACCCAACCTCACCACTTCCCAGCCATTACACCCCTGGCAACTCTACCCTCCCTCGGAGCTCACTGTCCTGCTCTGCAAAGAGGGAGCTCGTTCCCACCCTACCCTGCTCTCGGGAGCGCCAGACGTGAGATGACAGTGGAAGTGCATTTCAACCTGTGGTCTGCACACCTCCCCTTCTACCCGCTCCTGCCCTTGCAGCCAGACGCGGCCTTGTAGTCGGGGCATCCCCCTCATCCAACCCAGAGGGGGAGTCCTGAGCTCAGCAGAGCCCTCTCTCTGGGCAGTGGGGAACCCTTGTGGAGCCTGGGTGGGCCCCACCACCCCTCTCAGCCCTGAGTCTCAGGCTGCCCTCTGCTCCGTGGCACTGAGGGCCTTTTAAGCAGAGCACACTCACCTGGGTGAATCTGTATCCTTCATGGCTGTGGTCTGGCCAGGCTGGGAGCAGACATGGGACGCCTCCCCCAGTCTCCCCAGGTGGCCAGAGCCCTGCAGGCTGTGAGGCCACCTACGGGCACCCAGGGGCCCAGGGATGAGAGCGGGTGACTTCATCTGTAAGTTCACAGCCCCACCCGGGCCTGAGTTCCCTCACCTCCACCCCTGAGTGGGGCCCAGTGCACAGACAAGGGAGCCCGGGTGTCCAGTTGGCCATCTTGAACAAGGTGAGTCCGTGTGGACAGACCACCCACTCATGCCCGGCCATGCCCGGCCCTGTTCTTATTACTTTTCGCTCTGTATTACCTGCATGACCTTAGGAAGCTGTAGAAGCTCTCTAGACCTCATGTGTAAATTGAGGGTGCTATTTAGGTTCTACTTCATAGCATTTCACTGAGGGCTAAAGAAGCATCATAGGAATAGCCCCCAGTGTGGACCCAGTTCAGGCAAGCTTCTGGTCCTTTCTCCTTCCCAGATGAGGGTTCAGTGCAGGCTCATAGGGAAGGGGGTCAGTCCCTAATCAGGGCCTGAGTGCATATCCTGGTGACCCCTCTGTGTAATGCCCTTTCTGTGTGACCTTGGACAGGTCTCTTTCCCTCTCTGGTCTATTTGCCTCTTTGCACAAGTCCAACAGCAAAGAACCAAGGATGGTTGGGGCGGAGAGACACGTATGTGTGCGCCGTGAGCCGGAGCACCTCTGCGAGGCAGGATGGGCGGGCGTCATTCCTCGGGGCCGGGACATTGCTCACCGAGTGAGTGAGGACTTTCCGGCTCTGGCTTCTGTCTCAGCTGCCAAAATAATTATTTTCTCTTTGTCAGCGGGTCTGCGGCCAGCTTGCCTTTGGGAAAGGACTGAGCTGTGGCTGGTGGGGAAGCAGGAGGCTGATTCCTGTTCTGCCCCAGCCTCTGACTTGCTGCATGACCCCGGGACGGAGGCAGGTGCTGCCCTCTCCAGGCCTCTGCTGTCCTTCTCTGTGAAATGGGAGAGTTGGAGTCAAGGGCCATTTGTGTCCCCACAGTGAGCAGAGTTTGGGGACTGCCAGAGTCAGAGAGTCAGGCCCCAGAGATATTCTCTCTCCCATGTGGAGTGGGGGTGCTGAGCCGGGCTGTGGGAGCCTGAGGTTTAGGGGCCCAGTGCTCCACGGAGCCCAGCACCAGCTCCTGGAAGTAATTTCACCTCACCTAACACGGCTGGAAAGCGACCTGTGTGTCCGGCACTCAAATGCATTACCTTATACTGTCTGTACCACTTCTTGAGAGTGGACCCCTCCTTATCGCCTTATCACCTCCTACAGATGAGGAAACTAGGGGCCAGAAAAGTTTAAGAAATTGCCTAAAGCCACATGGTAAGGGGATGAACCCAGGACTTGAACCAGATGGTTTTTATTACAGTACTGAGCCCACTTCTTAAATACCAGGCCCTGGTGCCCCTTACTGAAGCCATAGGCACACACTTGGCTCCCTGGGAACCCTGCCCACTGCACAGCAGGTCTGACCCCTCCGCCAGTCCCCAGCACATGTGGGAACCCAGCCTTCATGTGGCCTGTGCACACCCACTCCCGTGGTAGCCATGGGCCTCATCCCAAGAGGCACTCAGCCCTGCTGGCAGGTTTCCCATTTCTTAGAGGAGGGCACAAGGTGCCCCGAGCATGGCGACCACCCAGAGCCACCCAGCAGGGTGCTTTGGTAGCTGGGACTCCAACTCGGGGCTCTGTGGCTCCCACCCCACAGCCAGGACTCCAGAGAAGCTGCCCTGCCAGGGTCTGGGTCTGGATCTGGCCCCTCTGGATTCCCGAGGGGCCCTGTGGGTGGGAAGGAGAGGGCAGTATGGCTGGCCCACTATGGAGATGGGCAGGTGAACCCACTGCCCTGGGGGGACAGGGTCTGGGGTCCTCATCTGCCCAGTGCCCCAGAGCATCCTTCCACTGCCTTCTGCTCCCTCCACTGCCTTCTGCTCCCTCCACTGCCTTCTGCTCCCTCCACTCTGAACACCACTGTCTCTGGCCCAGACTCTAGGGGCAGCCTCCCCACTGGTTTCCCTGCCTCTTCCTGTCCCTTCTAAGCCCTTCTTCCTGGCATGTTTGGGGGATCTTCTCAAACTAGACCCAGGCTCACGCGGCTCAGCTTCTAAGACCCTCCCATCCACCCTTGCGATGGTCAGCCCTGCCTTCTGGCCCTCTCTTACCTCCCCACCTCCCTCCTCCACCGCACCACCTACTCTCAAGTACTCTGCTGAGCCAGGGTTTTCTCCCTGTTTGGAGCCTTCACATATACTGTTCCCCATGCCTGGAACACTGTTCCATGCATCTTGGCCTGCCTCTCTCTGGCTCATCTTTCAACTTTACTTCCCCAAAGAGACAGCCCTGAACCTTGAGTCTATGCTGTTCATCCTTGTACTTGTTCTTTCTGGCAGATACCACTTTTAATTATGTGTTGTTTGATTCTTTGCCTATTATAAGTCCCCACAAGGGCTGATCCATGATCCTGTTTACAGCTCAGGGTGTTCGCCAAATGTTTCTTGAGTGAATGAATGAATGTCAAGTGCTTTTGTCAACACAGGCCCTTAGATCCTCCCAGAAACCCTCGGAGAGATCATTGTGATTCCATTTGACAGGTGAGGAAACTGAAACCCGGGGCGGCCAGGAGCTTACCCACAGTAACTGGCAGCTGTGGGGTGTTGGGGGCCTGTTAGGGCCCCTTGGCATTAGGCCCCTTTTCCTCTCCATCCTTCAGATTCCCCATCTGTCCAATGGGGATGATTTGATTTAGCCGACAGTGAACTTTCCAGCAGGGGGGCGGGGTCTGTGGCCGCAGGTCAGTTCTGGGGTCCCTGCTGGGAGTGGCCCCTGACCACCCTTCTCATTGCAGGAGAATGGAGCTGGAGTGAGGCGGAGGAACCGCCAGCTGCTGACCGGCACGTGGGACGCTGGTGATTCACGGGTCACTGAGGTAGGTGGGCAGCCGGGCTGGTGGGGGCGGCTTGGCCTGGATGCTCAGGGAAGGGGCAGGAGGCGTGTCCTGAGTGGAGGAGGTGCTGGCCCCAGCGCCCTGTGCCTTTGACTGTAGCACAGCCCCCACTGAGATCTCATTGGTCCTCTAAAGAACTTCTCGGGGCCTCTTAGGCCTGGCCTGTGTCTACAGTGGCTGCCCAGGAGGGGTGGGAGATGCATGTAGGAAGAGGGACAGTCTGACGTCCCCAGCCTTGGCTCAGCAGCCCTGTCTGTACCACTCAACCTCGTGGCCAGGGGCCTCATGTGCCAAGCAACATGGCAGCCACATGGGAAGAGGTGGGATGGGCAGAGAAGCCTGTTCACCGAGATGGGGACCGTGGCTGCCCCACCCTCTCTCTCCCACAGTCCCCTGAGCACCCACAAGTCTAGGGTCTAAGAGCCTGCATGCAAATCCTGGCCCTGCCTCTCATCCACCATGACCCTGTGTGGTTCCTTTCTGCCTCAGTTTACCTGTCTATCAGTTTACCAGAGGGCTGGGCACCACACCCCTGACCCCACATGTGCACCAGCACAGCTGGACACAGCAAACGCTCAGGATCTGGCATTTCCCTTGCTTCTTGCACACCTCCATTCCCACCATCCCTCCTCCCTGGGGCTCAACCGTGCCAGGATGGACACCAAGTGGTCATTCAGCCTGATGAGGCAGCTTGGGCCCCCAGGGAGCTCACGGAAGCAGCTGGAGCCCGAGGGTCCCAAGCTGAGCCTCCCAGACCTGCCTCAGGCCCCAACACCAGCATGTCTCATCACAGAGTAGCTTTTCAGGGTTGATGACACTTGGCCCTGTGCCAGAGGGCCACCCGTGTAATCCCTCTTAATTTGGAGATGAGAGGCTGTCCCAGAAATGCTGACTTGGGCCAGGGCCCTTTGTCCCAAGGCTCTGGGACCCAGCCAGGGGAGCCCGAGTCTTCGTCCTGGCGGGAGGCCCCGCCCAATGGTCTCCCCGCTGCTCTCAGCATCTCTCCTGAGACCCCAGTGCTCCCAGGTACCCACACTCAGGGCCAGGCAAGCCCTGGGGATCCTTTGCGCTTTACTCAGGCGCTGGAACCAGGGAGCAGACTCTGATCTCCCTTCCTGCCATAGGAAATCCTGGTTTCCTCCTATCCTCCTCATGACCTTGGGCGAGTCCTTTCACTTCCGTGAGAGTTCTCATCTGAACGAGGATAATTATACCAACATTGCTGAGAGGGCTGTTAGGAGGATGCTTAGAAACCTGGAATATTCCAAGTGTTAACAGCTGGGTGAGAGTCTGCTGTGTACCAGGCACTGCGCTCCGTAAATGCATATTTCCCCACACAGTAATCCCATGTGGAGGTGTGTTTAATGCCTCATTCTCCGGAGGCTCAGAGTGGTTAAGAAACCTACAGAGCTGTAAGTGGTGGAGTGGGGATTTGAACCAGGAGAGAGACCTTAGAATTAAGCAGCCCACGATGCCTTAGAGATCAGGAGCAGAGCCACAGGCAGGCCCAAGGTGGGTGCTCAGGAAACAACCCCTATTTCTGCCAGGTGGCCTTTGTCCAGCCCTCCAAGGCTGGTGGCCCTCAGGAGCCAGTGGGTGGCCCCTGAAGGCTGGTGGCCTGTCCCTCCCCAGAGGACCTCCTGGCAACTCGATCAGGCTAGGGGAACCCATTGCTAATTGTGAGGTAACCTTTGAAATTCTCCTTCACGGTGGGTTCTCTTTTCGGATGTTTTTCAAGGTAATTCATTCCCTTTCCAGAAATTGCTGGTGGAGGAGCATTAGGCAGCTGGTAATTAATCATAGGAGCGGCTTGGAGTTTATTCTTTAAAAAAAAAAAAAAAAAAAGGAGGATAGAAAGCCTTGGTGGGGAAAAAAAAAGAAAAGGAAAGAAAACCGCTCCAAGGCGAGGGTGGTAATCAATACCTCGGTGTCCTAGAAACGGCTGGGGATGGGGGTGGCAGACGTGCGGCCTTCTCCCTTCCTTCCTGGGGCTGGCAGATGGTCAGTGCCTGCAGCGTCACCAGTGAGGCTCTGCCTTTGACCATCAGCCCCCAGTATGACTCTGAGCAAGTCTCTGCTTCTCCCTGGTCTCACCTTTGACCTATAAAATGGGTGAAAGCCAAGTTATCAGACTAGGAAGGCATTTTGAACAATCCGGGGCATGTCCGAGAGCACCTGCACATGGTCGCTGCCTGGCTGATGGTTCATCAATTGAGTGCGTAAATGAATGAATGGTTTCCTTGGGTCTTTGTTAGCAGTCATCAGGCAAGGAGGGGATCCTGTAGGACACTGACTCTCTGGTTTTGTTATAATGTAGAGTGAAAGCCGCGGCGATTGGCTGGCTGTGTTACTTTCCAAGCCAATGATGAAAGGACAGTCTTGACTGACAGACTCTGGCAACAGAGCTCAGGCCCCTTGGCGGCCACCTCACTGAGGCGTCCTCAAGTTCAACTTTCCAAGAGTGTGACCTGTCTGGAGACTTTAAAAAAAAAAAAAAAAAAAAAAGCTGCTTTCTGGGGAGGTAGTGAGTTCCTCGTCACTAGAGACAATGCAAGCTGTGGCACTCAGGCAGCAGACTGGGGCTCAGAGCTTTCCTGAGTTTGGGGGAGAGCGTGAGGCTCCCCAGGATGGACACCGAGGAAGCTGTACTGGCAGAGGGGAAGGCCTCTCCCCCTGGAGCTCCTTCCCAGGGCCCGCAGGGGAGACTGAGAAAGGGGCTTGTCCATGCAGGACTCCGATGCTCTGGAGCCTGTCCCCTGGAGGGAACGAAGGTGTGCAGGGGTGTGCGTGCCAGTGTGTGCCCCTGAACAGGTGTGAGGCGATGTGTGTGATTAGCTAGGCTATGTATGAGGCTGTGAAGTGTGTGAATTCGTGTGAGTGTGCAAGAAAAGGAGAGCGCCCCCCATGTGTGAGTGCCCCCACGCACGTGTGCAGCTCCCAGCAAGACCTCGGCACCCCAGGCCATCCCCATACATGAGGCCTGGCTTCAGCCGCACATTCA
Organism: Capra hircus; assembly: GCF_001704415.2. Lineage (NCBI taxonomy): Eukaryota > Metazoa > Chordata > Mammalia > Artiodactyla > Bovidae > Capra > Capra hircus. The sequence continues at coordinate 10,853,288 of NC_030835.1, read as the reverse complement.
GGCTGGCCAGATGGGCCCTGCTGACCACGGCAATGCCTGAGTCTAGTCCTAAGAGCGGGTGGGTGCAGCCAGGCCCCCGGGGGGAGGCAGGAGTCTGCTTGGGTAGTCCTCTGAACAGCCTGATCAACTTGGCCCAGTGTTTTCACTTCTCTCCTTGGCCTGCAAATCCAGCTCATGTATGTGGGTGTCTGTCTCTCTGTTTGCCCGCCCTCCATGTCTCCGTCTCTTTCTGTCTGATTCTCTGTGCGGGCTCCTCTCTCCTGCCCAGCTCCCCTCTCTTCTCAGTTGCAGTCCCACAGCCGCAGTCTGCCTCCTTCCCAGTTCTGCGTCATCACCTCCGTCATCCCAGGACTCCGCAGAACCGAGACCTCCCAGGCTCCGAAGCTCCCACCTTTCCCCCTGTTTGCCCAATGCTGGCAACACACAGCTCCCTCCCACCTTTCTCTTCAGGGTATCCAAGGCAGCAGCCCAGAGTCCCGCTGCTTGGAGGCTTTGAGCCGTGTGTGATGAGTCTCCCGTCTCCTACCCTGGACCCTCACTGTGCCAGCCACTCGGGATGGAGTCTGATCTCCATGCCTGCCCCTCTGTGCTGTCCTGGGCATACGTCCTGGCCACAAGCTAGAGCAGGGGGAGAGGGAGGAGGCCTGTGTCCAGTAGCAGAGGCAGCTGGAAACCCAACATTTCCCTCCAGCACTAATGAAATTCTTGCTATAATTAGAAGTGAGGTGTCCAGGAGCTGGCTGCCTGGTGGGAGCAGGTGTATGCGCATGAATAAATAAATTGTCCTTTTCCGAGGAGAGAAGGAGCCAGGTGGGCTCCTGGAGAACTGCAGGAGGGCATCTGTGACCTGTGAGGTGGGCGACGGGCCCTAGTGGTTTCCACCCATCTGGATGCCCTTGGCATCTTTCTGAGTCCCCATCCCTGGCCAGCCAGTCTTCCTGTAAGTGCCAGCTGTGTGCCAGGCCGACTCAGCCTGGCATCAAGGCTGCCACCGTCTGGCCCCAGCCTCTGTCACGGCTGCTGGCCGTGTCCTGAGCTGCAGCTCCACTGTGCTGCCCCCTCCCCGTCGTTATCACCTGTCGCCAGCCTGCACCTTTCTTCTGCGCCTGCTCCTGCCTCCAGAGCCCTTGGCCCTGTTGCTGTAGAGCTGGAACCTTTTGGAGCCTTCCTCAAGCTGCGCTTCCCCTCCAGGGATGGACGTGGCCTGATCCCCCAGGGACTCCAAGACCTCCAGTCCTCAGAGGCCCTGGTTGTTTCCACCCTAAGCTCTCCACCCTCTCCTTCTGCTCCGATGCCCTGCAGGGTGCTCAGCAGACTGCCGGGCACATCATCTTTTATTTTGTATTCATTACATGTTGGGATAATAACATATCGGATGTTTTATACTCTTCTCATACTCAGTCTTCAAAGACTGTTGCGTATCTAATGTGGAGAAGACGTTTCAGACGTCGGCTGTCAGTGGCCATGTGTGGTTCTTGGCTGCTGTAGTTGACCACGTGCCGCCTTAGCGACCCCGGTTTTCTGGTTCACACGGGGGGAAACTGAAGCAGGGGAAGGAAGTTTTGCAGATGAGAGTTTGCAAAGCCAGTGTTCTCTCTGTAAGACAAGGCTGCTGGCGTCCTGCTGTTCAGAATAAAAACTGGGCATGTCGCACTGGTCAGAAAGGTAAATCGAATCAGGCAAGACTGTAGCCCATACCCAGGTGACTGAACCTCAACCTCTCCTAATAGAGGAGAAATTATGTGAGGGGTCCATTCCCCCTAAAAGGGGTTCCAGCGATTGTGAGCTTCCCCACCTCATCCCCAAACAGCCCCAGACTGGGGTGCCTCTCACAGGCTGTGCCACAATAGGGGCCAGTCCCTGTCCCCGTCACCCCCAGCTTCTTTCCAACCCCCCTAGAAAACAGGGTTGGGGGTTGGAGCCCAGGAAGGGAGGACGCCCCTGCCCCCCACCCCCTCCCACATCATCCAGGATGCGGTCTGAATTGCAGAGGTGCCCAGCGGGTGTACCTGTGAACCCAGAGGTTCCCCACAGGGTCAGGAGATGATGGAGCAGGGCCGGCTCCAGACACAGGAGCTGGGAGAAGGGAATTGTCTCCCTGGAGCCTGGCCCTGCCCCTGCCCACCCGGAGGGGCTCCAGCCCCACCATCTGGAGCTGACTTTCCTCTTTGTCACCCACAGCCCCAGCAGCTGCACTTTGCTGCCCGCTCAGTTGACAGTCACACTCTTGTTTGCCTCCACTCTGGCACTGTGACAAAAAGTCAGGAGTTTCAGGTGCTGGCTCATCCTCCCTCTGTGGGCCCCCTGCCCCCTCCCTGCTGGAGTGAATGCCCCTTAAAGACTCAGGGAAGCTCTGAACCACGTCCACTACAAGGTCCTGGTATGCATGCTAAGTTGCTTCAGTCGAGTCCGACTGTGCAACCCCATGGATTGTAGCCTGCCAGGCACCTCTGTCCATGGGATTTCCCAGGCAAAATTACTGGAGTGGGTTGCCATGCTCTCCTCCAGGGGATCTTCCCCACCCAGGGATCGAACCCGTTTCCTTTTGTCTCCCATATTAGTGGGCAGGTTCTTTACCACTCTCGCCACCTGGGAAGCCCAAGGTCCTGGTATGCCAGTGCTAAACGGTAGCAGGAAGCCAGCAGGCACCTGGGCTGCGTGCCCTCAGCTTCCTTGGGAGGTGGCAGGGAGGTTTTTTTCTGGCATGCCGGTTCTGAATGTGTTGGGCAGGCTGTGTCAAGAAGGACTCTGAGGCTGTGCTCAGGTTGTAAGAGGTAGTATCACGTGCTGCTTGGTGCAATGCGCCCTTTCAGCCCCGGCTCCCTGACCATCACGTCTGTTTGTCAGAGGTGCCCATTCTGAGCCATGGCCAGTGGGGGTGTGGGGAGGAGGCGGTCACCTCAGTGTGGTCCCACAGGTGTCGGTCTGCCGTGGCTGCTGTGTGGACTGTGCTCAGGAAAACTTCTAGAGTCCCCAGGTTATGAGGACCACAGAACGCCCCTGGAGAGCTGACTGCCTGCCACACTCCTCCGGTTACTGGAGAGCAGGGGGGCGTGTGGGAGCCCCTCCCTGTCTCCCCTGTCTGTCTCCCCGTCAAGTGCTCCTCGCCCTTCCTCAGTTCCAGTTTGGGAAGTGGCGCATGTTGCCTCACCGCTGTTTGGGGCTCTTCGTTGCCATCCTGAGGCCTCCTTGGGGGCCTGTTTCAGTTTGTATGGGAGCATCTCTGCTGTGTAGCCTCCGTGGAATGCTCCCCAGTGCCTCTCCGTCCGGCCCACCCTTCGGTCAGTGGACAGTCTAGCATGGGACAGCCCTCACCAGGTGGTCCCTGCTGCGCTCCCTTCCCCACCCTAGTCATCCCCCACCCTTGTCACTGTCTGGGTGAGCCAACCCCCTTCACCCCCCTGTTCCCACCCCCAACAAATGCCCTAAGCTGAGGCCCCTAGATGTCCCCTGCCTGGCAGCTCTGATGATTGAGCCCAGAGGACTGTAGTGAACAAGAACTGGAAATAATCGGGACAATTTTTCTCTGTGTGTGGAAGAAACACAATGAACACTTTTGCACCCTTTATCCAGCTTAGTTTCTCCCCAGTCACAGCTCCAGGAGGGTTGTTCAAGGTCATCCCTGCCTGCCAAGATCCTCTAGCGGCTGCTTGCCCACCTCTGCTGCTGGAGAGCTCGCCACCCGTGTGCCCACTGGGGTCTGTGGGTACCGGACACAGTAGAGCGCACGCTTAAAGCAGGACAGACACGAGGAAAGTCGCTTCAGTCGTGTCCGACTGTGCAACCCTGTGGCCTGTAGCCCGCCAGGCTTCTCTGTCCTTGGGATTCTCCAGGCTGGAATACTGGAGTGGGTTGCCATTTCCTTTTCCAGGGGCTCTTCCCGACCCAGGGGTGAAACCTGAGTCTCTCTCCGGCACTGGCAGACGGGTTAATTACCACTAGCACCACCTGGGACAGACATTTTGGGGCTCAAATGCCTGCCCTACCACCGATCAAGTGGGTGAGTCTGGACAAGTTACTTCGTCACTGGTTCCCTCTGTTTCCTCATCTATAAGTGGGGAGAAACCCACCTGCCTGCAGGGATGCTGCGGGGCCGGAAGGCAGCAATGGCAGGCTTCCCTGTTGACTGTAAATAGATGCCCTGAGCGGGACACCCCCACCCCTCAGCACTGGAGCATCTGCTTGAGGTTGGCGCCTGTTAGATCCAGGACCTAGATACTTCCCTTCCCCAGCGATGCTGGCCTTCTGAGTCCTCTCTGGAGCTCTGGGGTGGGAACTGTCAGGATGACGCTTCAATATGTCTCTTCTCCAAAGGCCAACGCACACACACGGTGGGGGGTAGGGGGGGCACTTGTTTAAATGCCTGTTCTTAGACCTCTCTCTTGGAGTTTGATTCTGCGAGTTAGAGTTGGGTTTTGGACTCTGAATTTCTAACCAATAACCCATATAACACCTGCAGTCAGGCCAGTCTGGAGCACACGGATGCCGGTCACAGGGAGCTGGCCAAGAGGTAGGGCCATGGACAGTATCACAGCCTCGCTGGGTGGACTTGGACAAGCTCTGTCCCTGTCTGTGGCTGTTTTCTCATGAATAAACCTGGGGTTTAGATGATCTGTAAAGGCTCTTCCTGCTCTTAAAACCCCGTGATGATCAGAAGGACATTTCCTGGTGTCCTGTCTGCCAGGCTCCCTGAGTCACATCTGTGAGTTTCAGCCCCATTCCTTCTGGCCACAAAGTGTTCAGATCAACAGCCACCCGCCAGCCCCAGAGCCCTAGGGACAGAAAAGCTGTTCCCTGGTTGTGATGGGCCATTTAGTGGCGATTCCCCTGGGCCTTGCCGGAGGCCTTAGATCAAGAGGCATCTGCGGACCTGAACTCTCTTCCCTGAACTGAACTAGCCCCTTAGCCTGGTCCTGGCTGAGGAAGGCAGGGGAATGGGGTTGTCTGGCTCCTCTGAGGGACCTTGGCGCTTTATCAGTTAACGCACATGGAAACCTGGAGTATCAGTACTAGAAGAAGGGCCCTGTGGAGCCCTTTCTTTTTTATAGCTGGGGAAACTGAGGCCCTGGGTGGAACATGCCTGGCCAGGGAGAAGAGGGAAGCAGGTGCAGAACCAAGCCTCTTGGCTTGTAGTCTGGTCTCTGGGCCACACCAAGCCACCCACCACCGCTCTCCTTAGAAAGTCCATCTGAGATGGGTAGGCCTGCCAAGCTTGAGCCCTAAATCAGCCTCTTCAGCTCCCAGAAAGAGATGAGGGCTGTCTTAGGACAGGGACCAGGGAGCCAGCTGCTCTGAAGCACTGGGCCCTTTTGGAACCACACTGCTATACTAAAACAACCACCCCCGCTCGCCCCAAGTCTTCCTGCCCCAAGTCTTCCTGCCCCAGCCAAGGACGCCCTGTGGAAGGTTTCCAGGAATATCCACGCTGAGGGCACCGTGCTCCAGAAACGACAAGGCTCTCCCTCCCAGAGTCCCTCCCATTTTCCACTCACTGGCGCTCAGGAGAATTAATAAGGAGAGGTGAAAAACCAGCCCTTGCTCTAATAAGACCTCGTTTGAGTTGGCGGGGCCCTGGCAGGTGGCAGAGGAGGAATTATTCCCCCCTACAAGGCCTTCACTCCCTGTCTGGGATGATGTCAGAACTGGGGCTCAGGGTCTGGGCTACGATCCTTTGACCGCTGGCATCCTTCTCGCATCGCCAGCCCTGGTGTGGGCTGGGGCCGGTGGCTCTGTCCCTCCCTGGGCCCAGAGCCCAGCCGGGTCCTTGGTTCACGCCAGTACCTGGCATAGGGCTCTTGCTCAGGCTGGTCCTCCCCGCAGCTCTCCATCTGCAGTCAGGAAGGTGGTAGTATTTAGTAAGCAACTACTCCTTGTGTGGGTCTGTGCTTAGCTGCTGGGATGATAAGGAAGCAGAAGACCCCGTGGCAGCCCTCAGGAGGCCCACAGTCTAGGCCAAGACACATATGCAGAGGACAGATGAGTGATGCCCAGTGGCCCTGGCACCAGGAGGGGTTATTGCCGAGTAAGGGTTCTGGAAGACTTCCTGGAGGAGGCTGAATGGAGCCAGTAGACAGTCAAAGGCTTTCAAGGATTTCAGGTAGGGCTGGGGTGAGGCAGGAAAAGCCATAGCCTTAGGTTGCGTGTGGTCCAAAGCAGGACCCTAGATAGATAGATGGCTGTGTGTGAATGTGCTTGTGCCTGGAGTGGGGGGAGGTGACATTTGTACCAGTGCCCAGCAGACAGGCCCACAGACAGTAGACCACACCCAGGCCCTCTCCTGCCTCAGGGGGCAGCAGGGAGGCCCGTTGGATGGATTAGGGCTGTGGCTCTGCTGTGCGCTCAGGCCTGGCACACTGTGGGCTGTGCACCTGGTAAGTGGGTGAGCAGTGCAGAGTAGCTGTCCTTTGAGGGTTGTGGAAAGGAACGCATAGTAGGTGCTCAGTAGATGCAGATTGAATAAAGGCTACATGACGCGCACTCGCGCATCAGTCTAGTGACTGAGAACCCGGGTCAGGAGGCAGCAGGGACAGAGAGGTGGGGGCACAGCTGGGGGACGAGGAGCAGAGCCTGGAGTGGCCCAGCAGAATTCCTTAGCATCCTGGGTAGCTGGTGCCCACCAAGGGCTCGCTCTGGGACCTGCCCAAGCGGAGATGTGGTGGGCAAAGACCCTTGGGGCATAGCTACAGGGCAGGGGAGCCTCCCTGGGGTGCCCCTGTACATGGTGTTCAGTGCACGCCCCAGACAGATCCCCCCGCCCTAGAGCTTCTGAGAGAAGAGGAGAATGCCTGCACATCACACCTCTGTTGCTAAAAAGCAAGGAACAGCCAAGCCGTGGGGCCCTGTGACAATAATAACGACAGTGTCACAGGCGAGGCAGCATCTCTGTTGATCCCAACACCATCTTGTGAAGTAGGGACCAGTATCATCTCCATGTTGGGGATGGGGAAACTGAGGCAGGGGGAGGCCAGGAAAACAGTCAAAGTCGCCAAGTGGCAGAGCCAGGGTGGGGCTCGTGTTGTCTGACCCTCCTGAACTCCACCCTGTCCTGCCTGTCCGGGCTCACCCCTCTCAGCTCTTACTGTCCCTGTGGTTGCCAAAGCCCCTGGAGCATCTTTCTGGACACAAAGAAGAAGGAGGATGCAAACTCTTCGAGAGATCATTTGAAGTCTTTCATTATTGATCTTCACACAGGTCCTTCCGGTGCTTTCCCAGCTCCATGGGAAGATGAACGCCCAGCGGTTAGAGAATGGGCCCTTCCCCTGAATCAGTCTTTTGTAACGGAAATAATTTATCTGCCAGCCTTTGGTGCCCGGCAGTTTGATAATTCAGGTGTTGAAATGGTAATGACCACGGGGCCAGCCCAGGGAAGAGGCCAGTGAGTCAGATGGGAGATTCAATAGGAATTAAAGGCATTTAATCTCAATGCAATATAATTTTCCCAAACATGCCACCTCTGCACCAAGAATGAGCTAACTGGAAACACCACGATGTCTCCAGCGGGGGCTGATGCTGGGCTTTCTGCAGAGCCAGTGACACCGGGCCTGCCTGGCTCCCCCAGAGAGGGCCTGGGCCATGGAGCTTCTGAGAAGTGGCTGGAGCTCGGTGGGCCGTGCGTGTGGAAAAGGACACAAAGAATCAGAGAGTAGTCAGAAAATCCTTTGGGCCCCAAGGACAACTCTGCTGGGTTTTTTAATATTAATATGCATAATTTTATTTATTTATTGTTTGGCTGTGTTGGTTTTCCTGGCTGCACAGGCTTGTCTCAGTTCCAGTGAGGGGGCCTACTCTCTAGCGTGGTGCACGGGTTTCTCACTGGGGTGAAAACAGGCTCTGAGCGCATTGCTGCTGAGCACAGGCTCTCGGGCATACAGGCTTCAGTACTTGCTCCTCCTGGGCTTGAGAGCACAGGCTCAGTAGCTGTGGCGAACCGGCCTACTTGCTCCGCGGCATGTGGGATCCGCCTGGACCAGGGACAGAACCCATGTCTCCCATATTGCCAGGCAGATTCTTTACCACTGAAGCCCCAAGACACTGCTTTTTTTAGGGGCTCAGGAGGGGATCTCTTAGAGAGTAATAAGGAGAAATTTTAAGAGTAGACTTTGATCAGCAAAAAGAACTAGTGACTTGCCCAGGGTCACCCAAACAGGATTTAAGTCCTTGTCCTTGCTGATAATCATATTGCTCTGTGTGTGTGTGTGCATACTGGGGGGAGTCTTAATGACAGCTGTGGGAACTTTATATGCATTATCTAATTTAATATTTATAGAGCCTGCTTTGCAAATGAGTGAACTGTGGGATAGAGAAGTTAAATAGCTCATGCAGTCCCTGGGAGCTAGGGTCAGAATTTGAACCCGGCTCCACCTGACTTTCAAGCCTGAGTCTTCAGCCAGACACAAGACACGGAGCACTCACTCTGGGCCTTGCTGGGGAAGAGCCCCCCACCAACCAAGAAGATCAGAGAGGGCTACATGGAGGTGTGTCAGTTTCATCTCTGACAGTCAAGTATCTTTAAATCTTCAGGTCCTGAGCTATGTAAGGTCAGGTCACCGGACCCCCCAAAGCTCTTCCTCTTCATCATAAAATGAGGAGAATAGGGCCTCCTCACCAGGGCCTGGAGGATGGGTCACATAGTAGGTGCATTCTCCGGATTCAGCCAGGCTTCTGAAGCTGCCAGCCCAGCCATCAGTCAGGCCTATGTGTATTAGGGCCCAGATCCCTTCCCAGCATCTACTCAGAGAGTTCTCACAGCCAGGATGGGCTGAGCTGCAGGCCACGCCCAGACACATGGAGAGGGCAGGACAAGGCTGAGACAGAGTGGACGGAAGTGGCCCTGGTGGAAGACCATGTGCGCAGCCAGTCCTGGCCACCCAGGCATTGGCTCCAGAGAGCAGCGTAGGAGGAGCAGAGTGATGAGGCCCCCAGGCTGAATCCCACCTCTGATGGGTGTCAGGAGCTAGTGAAGCTACGGATCTATAGATGAATACAACTGTGTCGTTTCTCACCAAGCTTTCCTCAAATCCGTTGTGTCAGGGAGCCCTGCTCCCCTGGGTTCTGGCAGGGAAGGGGGTCATGTCGACAGTCCCTTTGTAGCTCAGGTGTCCCACAGAACCTCTGGGCTTTAAAATCCGAATGCACTGGGCACTGAGGTTGGAGAGTTAAGAGTTCATCCAGAAATAGGGGCAGAGGGGGGAGGACTACACAGAAACCAGGTAGCGCAAAGATGCCCTAAACGTGGAGTTCTGGAGACCCCAGATGTCACAGGCTGGAGGAGCCAGGCAGATCCCACCTGCCCCAGGGGGAAAGTGAGGCCCGAGACGGGAAGAGGCTTGTCCCCGCAGAGCTGGGTGTGGTGACTGCTACTCTGGCCCGCCCTCCCTGGGGTGGTCCCCACCTCCCTCTCTGTCTAACGTTCCTCCCATTGGCTCTCCCTAAGCATGAGCAGGAGGTGAGGGATAAGCCAGGTGTGAGAGGGAGGGTCAGTATGTCTCACCTGGGGCACCTCCCTAGGCCTTGGAGGCACAGAACCAGGGGTCCTTGGGAAGGGGTAGAGAAGGCCAGCTTCGCAGTACACTCTGAGACCCTCAGCTCCACGTCATAGCCCCATGACCACAGAGAGGTTTCTAAACTTCTCCAGGACTCAGTCTCCTTATCTGTAAGATAGGAAGGTCAGACAGCTCACGAGCCGGTTCTGTGGCTGAAAAGCGGTCACGATGCCTGGCTCATAGGTGTGTGTCGGGCCTCAGATGTCGTCACCATCATGGAGGGATGTGGGATCGGGGGCCGCTGCAGGATAGTCCCATTTTGCCAGGGGACTCAGCTGGGAATCTGCCAATCCGATTTGAGGTGTTCTTTCTTCACCAGTAATCTGATGGCATTGGGAAACCTCTTCTCTCTGTGGACCTCAGTTTCCCCATCTGTCAGTAAGACAGTAGGACTAGCTGATGTGGGAGCCAGAAGGCCAGGGGTTGGTGTTTATGGGGTGGAATCATTGCGTGCATCTGCTGCTAAAGCCATAAAAACTGCCAGGGACCTGCAGCCAGGGCTGTCTCGGAGCAGGGCCCCTCAGGGGTCCAGCGAGGTCCCTCTGTGGTCCTGGAGCTCCGCTGACCGGCTGAGGGCTCCCAGCTGCAGCAGGGTCTGCAACCGCTCTCTCCGTACAGCCGATTGGTGGAGCGTGGGCCTGCTTGCAGCGCCTGGCAGGGACCGGTAAATTGAAAACATGATGTTTCCTGCCGGAGGCCAGTGCGGGGCTGGACTCGGTGTGGCCTTGGAAAGCTGGCCTCGCTCTCAGGAAGCCCTGCTCCCCACAGCACCACCACAAAAACAGTGGAAAAGTGAAGCCTTTTCAAGTCTGTGTTTCCACTGTAAACAGGGGGTGAAAGCTGGCCCCTTGCCTCCTGGCGCTGCTGGGCCCGCCTCCTCCTCCCAGCCGCTGGCCTGCCCAGTCTTTGGAGGCACCTCAGCTGCCCCTCTGTCCCCAACAGTGCCCCTCTGATCAGAGAAGCCCCATGCCGCTAATTCACGAAGCCTTCTGAGTTTAGTTCAAGCATACCAGGACCTAGCAATCCTCAGCATCCATCCAGTGAGGCCAGTAGGGTAAAGGCAAAACCCCGGTGCACGGAGAGGCACTGCTGCTGAGTCGCTTCAGGCATGCCCGACCCTGCGCGACCCCAGAGACGGCAGCCCACCAGGCTCCCCCGTCCCTGGGATTCTCCAGGCAAGAACACTGGAGTGGGCTGCCATTGCCTTCTCCAATGCATGAAAGTGAAAAGTGAAAGTGAAGTCGCTCAGTCGTGTCCGACCCTCAGCGACCCCATGGACTGCAGCCCACCAGGCTCCTCCATCCATGGGATTTTCCAGGCAAGAGTACCGGAGTGAGGTGCCATTGCCTTCTCCGACAAAGAGGCACAGGACTCACCCAAAGCTACACAGCAAGTAAAGAGCAGCCCTGGTGCCCCCCTTCTCGCCTGAAGTGACTCCGCGTGGGAGGCTCGTGTGGGTGAGGACACGTGCCTGCACTGAGTGTCCGTGTTAGTTGCTCAGTTGTGTCCGACTCTTTACGACCCCACGGAGGGGTAGCTTGCCAGGCTCCTCTGTCCGTGGGATTCTCCAGGCAAGAATACTGGAGTGGGTTGCCATTCCCTTCTCCAGGGGATCTTCCTGACCCAGGGATCAAACCCACCTAAATCCAGCAAGAGTTTCTTTGACGTCCTTCACACAGAGAATGTAGCACCAGTAGCATTTAGTGGAAGTGGCTTATTGATTCTAAAGTCTATAATAGTGTCCTTTTTTCCTTACTGTTAAAGTAATGCATGCTTGTTGTAGAAAGTCTGGAAGTCACAGAAAAGTTAGAAGAAGAAAAACAAAAACTGCCCATCATCCTTCCAACCAGGAGTTATCCTGGGCAACATCCTGGTATATTACTTTCTGGTAACTGTATAATTTTCTGTCCTTCTCTTTTGGACTTACATCATGAGCAGTTTCCAAGGTCATTCGGTATTCCTAAAAATCATGATTCTTGATGGCCCTGAGGAGGGGCCCGGATGAGGGCCAGGGCTGCAACCCCTTCACAGGTCTGCTCAGCCCCATCCTGGCATACCCCCATCATGGGGACTTTGTGGGGGTCTCCCCCCTCGGTGGGGAGGAGAGCCCCCCCCCACTCTGCAGTTCATGGTGAAAGGTGGCCTGGCCTGGACATCCCAGGCTGGAGAACCCAAGGGGCTCGAATCTGTGTGTGACTCTGGGCCTGTCTCCCCATTGCTCAAAAGGGCAGACCAGGCTTCATCTAGCCCTCGCGCCAGTCAGCCTGCTCTGAGGCCTGCTCGCCAGCTGCCCACAGGCACGGGGCTGTGTTCTTCCCGAGGGCCGGCTCGACATCAAGTGCCTACTGTGTGCAGGTGTCGGTCAGCCTGGGCGACAAAAGGCCCCTGTTCCTGCCATGTTCTCCCGACACCTGTGCCTCCCCCACACCTGCCCGTTTTAACCCGCAAGCCCGTCCAGCCCCCGCCTCCCTGACCCCTCAGCAGTGGGGGGCTGGAACCCAGCTGGGCAGGGGTGGCAGGGATCCCGGAAGGAGCCATCTCCGACCCCCTCCACCCGCCAGCACCCTTGGTGGCCCTAAGACAGCTTTATGGAGGACGGGTCGAGGCTGTCTTCCTCTTGGCAGGTTTATTTCTTCATTTTTCAAGCCCTGCTCTGATTTTTCCATGTCTCCCCGCCCCCTCCCTAGACATGCTTCCCTCCCCTCCCCCTCTAATCTGTCAGCCCAGCCAGGAGAGAGGGCCACTGGCCTCCAGGTGATTGAATTATTGTGCGGGGTGGGGAGACAGGCCAGGGTTTTCTACGTGAGTGCTTTTGGCTTCCTGCCCTTGGAGAGGGGCTGGGGAGGGGGAGGGGGTGTGTGGTGGCGGAGACTGTGGGCCATGGGTTTCCCAGACACCCTGCACCCCCCCCTCCCCTGTCTGGACCGCAGATGAGCCCTGCCACCGACAGCGCTGGCCCAGGGCCACTGCTCTGCCACCCTGCTCTCCCCCCACGCCAGCCCTGCTCAGGCCTCGATTTCCCCTCCTGCCAAACGGGCAGGTCTCTGTCCTGATGCCAAGGGGGAGAAGAGGCGTCCAGGCAGCTGTGACTGCTGACTCACATGTGAGAAATTCTTAAACATCTGCTATCTGTGTGTTGTGGGCCAGGGACTCAGGATGGAGAAAAGAAGGGAGGTCAGCGCTTGTAAAATACCTACTCTGTACAGCAGGCATGTTCACGTGCGTGACTTCATATTTCGTCCCCTTACCCTCCGCCCCAGTCGTAACTCAAAGATAATAACGAGTAAGAATTACTGGCCTTATTTTTACAGCTTAAAAATGTTCCCAGTACAGACTCCTTCTCCCAGGAACCTTGGGTTCTTGAGGGATGAGGCACTGTCTGGGTCCTCTCTAACTCTCTGGGGGCAGCAGAAGACTCAGAAGGGACTCAGCAAATGCTGCTGGTTCTATTGAAGTGAGACCAGAGAGGTGATATCACCAGCCCAAGGTCACACAGCTAGAAACGGAGCCCCCCTTTGCCTGGCTCCAAGCCACTGCTCCTGGCCTGGGTGTTGACAGGGAGGTCTGCCGTTCCGGCTGGTATTATCTAGTTGCAAGGCTGCTGCAGCGGGTCGAGAGCTTGGAGGCTCCAGGTCTCACCCACTCCTCCCGCTGGTGTCTGTTCTCTGCTGCTCAGGCCCCCCCACACTCCCCAGCCTGCCTTCCCCCGCCCAAGAGGAGGGGCTGGAGGGGGAGCCCCCGCCCCCGCTCCGCTCCACACTCCAGCTCATGGAAATGGAAACCTCACTGGCTTCATTATCCCGGGCTGAATGAGCAGGGTTGCCATGGTGACAGCCATCTCAGGCCCATGAGGGGGCAGGGAAGGGGCTGGCGAGGCCATGGCAAGTGGGACCGGGCAGCGGGTGAGCAGGCGCGCTGGGTGGGCAGCCCTCAGGAGCATCGGCCCCTCGTGCTCCCTGCCCTCCTGTCGGGCCCCCGGCTTCAGGTCCCAGTGTTCGGTCAGTGAGAAGCAGGCAGGCCCCATCCTCCAATGACTGGCCCCTCACTCACCTGTCCTGCTGCCTGTCCATCTCTTCCTTTCAGGGGAGGGTTAAAGGTGCCTCACACCATCCTGGAGGTCAAGATCGAGGGCAGACGTGGGAGCTGGGGGCCAGGAGAGGGCAGGGCCTGTCCCCCGAGGAGGTCCACTGTGGCGCTTTGCTGGCCTCTGCTGTGGCGTGGCCCGAGGAAGTGGCTGAGGGTTCCAGCCAGCGTACACCCCAGCACTCCTGTGTGCCCTGAGTCATCACCCCGGTCCTCAGGCATAACCCTTTTACGGGAGGCTGGGGCTCCAGATGCCCCACAGGACAACAGGTGTGACGGGGGCTGTGGGGACACCAGCAGGGGATCCAGACCCAGAACAGCCTATGCCCCGGGAGGCCCAAGGCAGGTGTCCTGACCTCCGGGCCTGAGCTGGGCCTTCCCCACGGCCCTGACCCAGGGACCCTTATGCCCAGATGTGCCCTTGTTTCCGCAAGGCCTGGACACCCCCTTGCCCTGAGGCCTGTCACCCCGGGGCTTGATTTCTAAGCACACCACCATAGGGTAGGCCCTGGCCCTGCCATCGCTATGCTCAGACTGATCCAAGGGAGGCTGGCTGCGCCCCCATTTCTCTTCCGGGATCCCTGGTGGCCCCCTGGGGTGGCCTTAGGTAACGTCTGCCATTCTCCTCTGGAGCATGCGGCACAGCCAGTCCCATCACATGATCCGGAGCCATCGGGACAGCCACCAAGGGCCCCTGCTGGGGGTTACTGAGTGCCCTCAGGAGATGTCCCCTTCAGACAGTGCCAACCCCAACTCCAGTTTCAACCTTGACCCTAACCCTAAGGCCACATCCAGCCTCAACCCGTCTCCTGGCCCAGCCCACATGGGTGTGTTTCCCACGTGCTCCCGCCCCTGAGCTGCTGTTCAAGCCATTCCGTCCACCCGGAATGCCCTCCCCTCACAGCCTGCATGCTGCCAAGTCCAGCCTCCTCCCATTTCCTATTTCAGATGAGGAAACCCAGGCCCAGAGAGACATGTGACTTGTCCAAGGCGATTGGAGAATCTGGGCAGCATGGCCTGGGGCAGCGTGTCCCAGGGGGCCGGGCCATTCATTTCCCGCTGAGATGGGGCAAGGGTCCACATGACGCTGGACGAGAGCCCAGCAGCTCAGGGCTGGTGACAGTTCCCTGTCCAGGCAGGTTTCAGCGGGAGGCACCCTGACAGCTGTTCTCAGTGGGGAGGGGCCCAGGAGGGGTGCTCAGGGGCTGGCCCCAGCCTTGCTGATCCGTCTGACCATCCTGCAGCCCCGCCCACAAATGGGTCACGTGCTTGTACGCAGACAGGTGGTGAGCAGCAGAGCTCAGCAGACATGGTGTCCATGGCACTGCTGTGGCTTTGCCTCCTGCCAAGTGGTGGGGAAGGAGGCACAGACAGGAGAAACCCCAGCACCTCCCTATGACAGGGGACATCCAGAGGTCCCCACACAGCCACCTGCCACTCTGCTGCAACCAGATCCCAGGGGCTCATTCCAGAATGCAGAGTCCCCCACCCTCCAGGGGAGGCTGGGGCAGAGCCCAGGAGTCAGTGTGTTTGCTGCTTCCCAACCTGTGGGCAGGGCTTGCCTTGCGGCCTCCAGGGGCCGGACCAGCCTCAAGGTCTTGGGCCCCAGCCTTCGCGTTTATACAGAGGCCCCTGCTTGTGCTCCTGGCTCCAGGGTCATGACCCCTTGCTGATCTGCCTGGGCCTTGTCCTGCCCAGGGCCAGCCTCAGACCAGTGCTGCAGTCCTGTGCCCTCCTTCCCCTTCTCCCCTCTCATCCATTGTCCAGCCACCCAGAGCCCACAGTCTGCCACCACCGACCTCCCCTGACTCGGCGGCTGTGTCCCAGACCCGCCTCCCGGCCACCGCCCGGCTCCCCGCCCAGCGGCCGAGGGCGGCTGCTGGGCAAGGCTGTCATTTTCCCAGCTAGGGATTATAGGTTTGGGGCTGAAGGAGTCTGAGCTGGAGGAGGAGGAGCGGAGACTCTCACCCTGGTGCCAGTCCCCAGAGACACCTCTCTGGTGGGGCAGCCTGGAGTGCTCTGCGGGCCGGGATGGGGATTCCTGTAACCTGACATCCTCCCAGCTCTGCGTGTGCACGTGTGTGTGTGGATGTACACGCCTCTCAGAAGGGTCAGGCCCTCGCTCATGCTAATTTTATTTAATCCCCCCAACCATCACGCAGGCACGCCTGACTCATTTCCCAGCTAGAAAAGGCAAGACTCAGAAAGAGCTACACACTGGCCTGGGTCACACAGCAGGTTAGGGCAGAACCGAGATTCGGCCTATCCCTGGCCCTCAACTGCCACGTGCTTGGTAGCCTCTTTGCCCTGCCCTTGCCCATCTTCCCACCTGTGGGGGTGGGGTATCAAGAGAATTGGCTGGGAGATCGCAAAGGGGCCAAGGGCTGGGTACCCCATGGGGTGTGCTACAGTTACCCACTGTAGCCGCTGCTGGGGAGGGTGTTGCCAAGCCAGGTTTGGGAAAAAAGCGGCATCCCTTTTCTGTTCTGTCCTCACAGTGGCCCCCGGGGCCTGGTTTAGAAGTCTGGCCCCCTGTGAGCCAGACTCAAAGAGTGTGGCAGCGCTAGTTCTGGGCATGCAGAAGCTGGAAACACCTCGTAGTTTACAGCTGTGGGAACTGGGATGGGGTTTAATACCAGTGGAGTGATCCCAGCCAGACCCAAGCCTGGACCCTGGAGCCCCCCTTCCATTGTCCCCTCTGGGGGAAGCACATTGAGCATTTGTGTGCCAGGGACACGGGCCTGGGAACCGCAAAGGAGTCTGAGGATTTGAGTCAACACGGTGGAGTGGTTCTCTGAACAGGCTCTGGAATCAGACTACTCCCGTTAGGATCCCACCTCAAGTCTCGTCACTTCTCTGAACCTTGTGTGGTGTTGTTCAGTTGCTAAGCCGTGCCAACTCTTTGTGACTCCATGAATCACAGCACACTATCTCCAGGAGCTTGGACTCATGTCCATTGAGTCACAGTGATGCCATCCAACCATCTCATCCTCTGTCATCCCCTTCTCCTCCTGCCTTCAATCTTTCCCAGCATCAGGGTCTTTTCTGATGAGTCGGCTCTTTGCATCGGGTGGCCAAAGTATTGGAGCTTCAGCTTCAGCATCAGCCCTTCCAATGAGTGTTCATGGTTGATTTCCTTTCAGATTGACTGGTTTGATCTCCTTGCTGTTCAAGGGACTCTCAAGAGACTTCTCCAGCCTCTGCATGTGACATGTGCTCAAATGAGACAAACCTTAAAAATTTAGTACAGTACAAAAGCACGTGGTATGAGTCAAGAGACATCGCTAGTGTCCAGTTTTGTAGTTGCTAAGGGTCCTGATCCCAAACTTCTGAGCAGTGAGGACCAGAGTATAAGGGCTGGCTGTGGGGTGGGACCTGCCAGAGGGTAGAGGATGGGTAACCTGTGTCTGGGGTTGCTTCCTCAGGGGCCGGGTCACTCTGGAGCCAGCATTTCTGATACACTGAAACAGGTCCCCCACCCCAGGTCAGTGACCACTCCCAGGGCTGAGCCGGCTGTCCACTGGCCACCACTGGCCTGGACCTCTGTGGAGCTGACCCACAGGTGGCCAGGTCACCTGGACTCATCTCAGGAGCAGAGGCTGCAGGGAGGCCTGCCTGTTCTTGGGAATTCACTGCATGTCTGCCTGTCACAAGTCCCTCGATAGGGAAGATTTGTGAGTGAGCTTTGCAATTCTGTTTTCTCTGAGGGTTATAAATCAGCTGCATGCACGCCCTGATGCTGCCCAGCCTGAGGTGCACACGTGCACACTCACATCCACACTCGGAAACACAGTCTAGGTCCTGCCTGCCATTTCCCTGAGGTGGGAGGAGGCACTCTCTTGGAAAAACCCTGGCTCCCAATGGCTGCCTGGCCTTCCAGAGTCCCAGAACCATCCAGAATCAAGAGCTCAAGGCTGGGAGGCAGGATGTCCTGGTGGTTGGAGAAACAGGTCGTGGTATGAGTCATTAGCATGAATCACTAGCATGAATTTCAGGAGTCTGCCTGGCCTTATAGATTACTGTGTGCCCCTGGCCATGTTGCTTACAGAGTTCTGTGCCTTGGTCTATAAAATGGAGCTAATTGTAACATGTACTTCATAGGATGGTGAAAAGAATAAAATAAGTAAATATGTGTAGAATGCTTATTGTTGTTCAGTCCCTAAGTCGTGTCCGACTCTTTACGACCCCATGGACTGCAGCACAGCAGTCTTCCCTGTCCTTCACTGTCTCCCAGAATTTGCTCAAACTCACATCCATTGAATCAAGATGCCATCCAACCATCTCATCCTCTGTCGTCTCCTTCTTCTCCTGCCTTCAATCTTCCCAGTATCAGGGTCTTTTCCAGTGAGTCGGCTCTTTGCATCAGGTGGCCAAAGTATTGGATCTTCAGCATCAGACCTTCCAATGAATATTCAGGGTTTTCCTTTAGGATTGACTGGTTTGATCTCTTTGCTATCCAAGGGACTCTCAAGAGTCTTCACAGAGTGCTTAAAACAGGACAGACACATAATGAGAGCTCAGGGAAGTTTGGCTATCATTATCATCGTCATTAGTTAAGGATATACCTATATTTTGGCATCAGACCAGGGCTTGAATTCCAGCTCTGCCTCTTGCTAACTAACTTGGACATGTTACTGAGCTCCCATTTCTCATCTATGAAATTGACCCTTACTACCTACTTCATAGGACCATTCTGGCCTTAAAGGAGATAGAGCTTGTGAAGGATGCAATGTCAGGCCCTCGGGAAACACCACCCAGTGCTACATATGCCTCTAGGTGGAGCGTGGGGACTGGGCCCTCTGGGTCAGAGCCTCCGGATAACTCTGCTCTGGGGCCTATCTTCCTGGGGAATGTTTAGATAACAGCGGGGACTAGAAGGGGAGAATTTTAAGAACCTCTGTCTCCCTTTCACCATCAGGGGAGTTAACCACTAGCCAGAGCGACTCTCCCCTCCCTGCCCCTGTCATTCCATCCACCCCTCTCCTGAGAAGAGGGTCAAGACTGACAGGTGTGACTCATGGCTCTGCCACTCACTTACTGGGTGGCCTTGTGCAGGTCACTTGACCCCTTCATTCCCTCCAGCCAGGAATAATTGTGCCTGCTTCCCCTGGCAACTGGAGAGAGAGTTAGAGACAGAGCGTGTGGAGCACTTGGCGCAGCGCGCCCGGGGATCAGCGCTCTGCAGATTCCATCCCTGGCCCCTTTCTGCCTCCCCTCCTCTCCTCCTCCCACTCACACCCCACCCCTCCCACACCTGCTGCACGCATAGCATCTTCCCCGGCCAGACGTTTACGTATTTCTCTCTGGCTAACTGGGCTCTAAAAATCCACAAGACGCCTCTGGAGCCACATGAGCGAGCCTGGATAGAGGGAGGCGACTTCAGAAATTCAGACCTTCTGGCTTCCCATGCTGCCCCCCTGTGCCAGCCACACGAGGCTAAAGCAGGCCAGACATGAGACCCAGCCTTGCTGGACCATTGGCCGCCCGCCCCAAAGACTTTACTGTTCCCGCAAGGTCCCCAGGTGCTGTCAAACGCAGGCTTGTTTCCAAGCTGTTGCTAGCATTTTTTTTTTTTCACCTGCTCAGCCATAAAGCCCTGGAAAGCAGTGATCCAGGGATGAGTAGCTGCTTGCATGAGTGCGGTGGGGAGAGGTGGGGACTGGTGCCCACATTTTTGCAGAGCTGACATTTTTGCACCTCTCCCACCCAGCGCCCTGCCTGGGAGAGTGGGATGGTGAGACCTTGGCCGTGGATAATAGTCGGGAGCATCCCAGGCCAAGCCTTGGTCTCTCGGCAGAACTTTGGAGGCCGGACTTCTCGTTGCCAGGGAAACCAGTGTGTTCCCTGGAAAGGAAACCACAGTGCCTTTGGCTGTTAAGATGCACCCCCTCCCTCCCCCACCAAAAAAAAAATGAGTTCCCTCCCAAAACTGATTCCCCCAAAACTGTTGAGTCGGCAGCATCTTGCCTCCTCCCTGAGCCTGCTAAAATTATAGAAAATGAAATCTGCCCCGACCTTGTGCTTTTCACCTCTTTTTTAAACATTCCACTGTAGCATGAGGACATGTTTTGTTTTTTCTTATTTATCTTCCTCCCATGCCAGCTGGGGCTCCGAGCCCTTCTCTCCTCTGTTGACTGGAGCCAGAAAGGGAAGGACTTCCACATCTTTCTTTTTTTTTTCATTCAGCTGTCAGCAAAAATAAAACAAGCAGGTTTATATTTGGAAAGCAGAGGGTCTCAGCCACCAGATCACTATGTCCAGGGTAGGTCACAGCCTTGTATCCTCTCATGTGACAAAGGCTTGAAATTTGACCCACAGATTTGCAGAGAGTGGGGCTTTTGCAGCAGGCCTGTCTTTATTCATATCGACTTTTAAATGCCATTGGAGCATCATGGGGAATTCTCCACTGGCTGGGAAAGGGTAGTTCTAGAAAAGAATCCTCTGGAACGTTGCTCAAGTGGTCTCACATGGGCAGATCTCTATGCAAGGATGAAGGGAACTTTCACCCCATTTCAGAAACAACGTACCTGGGCCTCAGCAGGGTTTTGAGATTGGCTAAAGAGTGGAGTTGGGTTTCACAGCCAAGGCCACCCTGTGGGTCAGTTCATTAGTAAAGCGAAAGTCATTCAGTCGTGTCTGACTCTTTGTGACCCCATGAACTGTAGCCTGCCAGGCTCCTCTGTCCATGGGGATTCTCCAGGCAAGAATACTGGAGCGGGTTGCCATGCCCTTCTCCAGGGGATCTTCCTGACCCAGGGATCAAACCTGGGTCTTTTGCATTGCAGGTGGGTTCTTTACAGACTGAGGCATCTTAGAAGCCCAATTCATGAGGAAACAAAACAAAACAGGAAAGAAAGGAAAGAGAAAGGTGGCTAGTGTTCCTATCAAGATCCCTGACGCTTCAGGGGAGATGGCAGGGAAGGAAACGGCTGTGAAGAGACCTTGGTCCCAAGCCCAGCATGCCCCGCCCGCTCTCAGGCTAGGGTCTCCCCATCTGTCTTGGACCTGAAGCTTCTAGAGCCCCTCCCAGTTCTGCCACACGGTCAGTGTTCCCAGGACCATTTTGTCTTGGTAATCTGAGCAGTTAATTTTTCACCCAGAAGTGACTCTCTGTTCCGTAAGTAATTTTAAACAAATTCTGTTCCAGTCCCTGCACTTCCGTGGGGGGAAAAAACAAGACCCAGCTGGGTTTTCCACCATCCTCAGCAGACAAGGGTTTGCAAGCAGTATGTACTCTAGGCTTCGATCCCTCAGAGCCCGGGGCAGCGAGGGTGCTGTACTGTGCTCAGGAGGACAACCACGAGGGGCCCAGTGACCCGGCCTCCAGTCAGCCAGATGTGTCCCAAGGAACCATCCTGAGAGGGCTCAAGTCCTTTTCAGCCCCATTCTAGGTCTTCAACAGATCTTTCTTGGTGATTCCTAAACCCCTCTGTCAGATCTTGCTATTAGCGTGAGGCTCTCAGAGTGTAGAGTAAACTAATGAATTACAGCATGATTACACAGCACATAATTAACTTTGTAATTAATATGCAACTGCCACTTAAGCTAAAACACTGCTTATAGAGACGTACGGCAATAGTAAATCACAGGTCAGAAATAGCACTTTGGAATTTTCAAAAGAATGAACGTAAGCAGGGAATCACTTAAGGCAGCGGGGCAAGTTAATTAAAAAGCAGATGAATTGTATGCGTCCTGCTTCATTTCAATACCTTCTCCTTTAAGAAAGACCCCGATGCCATCCTGCTAAGCTGACTGGCCAGGCCTGGACAAAAGGACACTGGGCATGGATGGTTTTATTTCCAAAATAAGTCAGGCCTTCATTGCCCCAACCCAGCCACCCCCATGTCTTGGTCCTGGCCCCAGCCACACTGCCCCTCCTAGGGGCCTGGTTCTGCCCCTCCACCTCCAGAAAGCTTATGGGGTTGCCGCCAGACCAACTCTGGGCCTTCCACAGTCTGGCCCCCATGGCGGGCATGGCCATCTGGTCGGTTAGTACAGCCTGGCTGCCTTCCCCTGGATTCCAGGCTTCTGGAAATCCGGGATTCATCTTACTTTTTTTTTTTTTTTTACTGTTATTTGATTTTTCCTTCCCCCAGCCTCCTGCCAGAGCGCTGAAGCTAGAAAATGCCTTAGGGATGGTCTCACGCAGGCCGAATTTCACCCAGACTAAGAACTGAGGGGCTGAGTTCTGCAGTCACCTAGTGAAGTGGGCTCAGGCCTAGGAGGACTCTCTCTCTCTGCATCTCTCCCAGTCTCACATCAGGTTGGGTGGGCCTTTGAGATGAGTTAAACCCAGGTTCCAATCCCAGCAACCCTTCTGGTCCACTGTGTGACCTTAGGCAAGTTGCATAACCTCTATGGACTTCAGTTTCCTCATCTGTAAAGTCTGAGCAAGCATGCCCACCTCCCTGGGTTGGTGTGAGAGTTAGGGGAGTAATGTGTGTGTGGAAGGGCCTGGTGCAGAGGGAGTGCTCACTGGATCCTGAGTGTCCCCTGCTGTCCTCAGAGGTTTAGGGGGTACAGGGAAAAGTATATGACATCTCAATCAGCCCCATCCTTTAGAGGCTGAGAAAACAGGCCCAGAGAGGCCACCTGTGCATCCACGTACAGTGCATGTAACTGGCATGACTGGAACCCCCCCCCCCAAGACCAGGAGCCCCCTGAACACAGATAACTCTTATCCATTTTCTCCAACTCTAGCCTGGGCACAGCAATGCAGAGCTAGCAAAGGGTGGTACCCAGTGGGTGGCTGAACTGAAAGTCCTCTTCTAGAACAGCCTTGAGCTGGGGTGTCTGCAAAGAAGCTTTCTCAGCCCCCAGCCCCTGGATGGTGTGGAGGTGGCTTGGCTTAGGGGAGGGATGCTGGACTTTCAAGTCTGACAGACAGGTTCAAATCCCAGCTGTGCCATTTTCAGATATTGGGCAAGTTCCTTAATCATTTTCATTCTTATTTCTCCCCATCTGTAGATGGCACTAACCATTCTAACGATATCATTTGTCTTAAAGATAAGTCACATGAAACAGCAAATTGCCACCCAACACACAGTAGGTACTAAATGATATTGCTCCTCTTCTTAATCACAATCACAGAGATTTCTGAGTGGCTGTTGAAGGGCCACACAGGCCGGCGGCCTGGGGCAGGGGTCTCTGGCGGCCGCGGCTACCTTGGCCTGTGCCGTCTCTTTAGGTTTCTTGGCTTAGAGGGGGCAGAGAATGTGTCAGCCTCCCCAGACAACCCAGCCTCTGCCTCAAGCAGCTCAGTTGACCTTCCAACTCTGGCCTTTGCCCTTCTAGAAAGTGAACCTGGGCCTCTCTCCTCCTGACCTAGGCCAGCATTGCTGGGGGTAGAGAGTTGCCGGGCCCATAGGCAGGTCCTGGCCAGTTGGGTACATCTAAGCTATTAAAAATCAGAGATATCACTTTGCCAACAAAGGTTTGTAGTGTCAAAGCTATGGTTTTTCCAGTAATCGTGTACGAATATGAGAGTTGGACCATAAAGAAGGCTGAGTGCCAAAGAATTGATGCTTTCAAAATGTGGTACTGGAGAAGACTCTTGAGAGTCCCTTGGACAGCAAGGAGGTCAAACCAGTTAATCCTAAAGGAAATCAACCCTGAATATTCATTGAAAGGACTGATGCTGAAACTCCAATATTTTGGCCACCTGGTGTGAAGAGCCAGCTCATCAGAAAAGACCCTGATCCTGGGAAAGATTGAGGACAAGAGGAGAAGGGGACGACAGAAGATGAGATGGTTGGATGGCATCCCCGACTCAATGGACATGAGTTTGAGCAAACTCTGGGAGTTGGTGATGGACAGGGAAGCCCAGCATGCTGCAGTCCATGCGGTGGCAAAGAGTCAGACAGGACTGAGCGACTGAACAACAGAAGTGACGGTGGCCTCGTGAAGCTGGACGTAATACTGGATTCAGCATCCAAGGCCCCAGGCCTCCTGGGCAGTGGGTTCCAGATCTTGGTGTGGATGCTCTGTGGCCTCTCTTCCCGCAGACACTTCAGTTTCTGGTCCCCTACCCTGCCAGGCACCGCTGCCCCAGCCTGCCCACCCTTCTCTGCAGTCTCTCTCTCCCTGCTGTCCAGCCTCTTCACCCCGCAGCCACTCAAATTCCCCGCAGGGAATTTGTCAAAGCCAGTTCCAGGGAAAACTAGTCTATGGGATTTTAAAATGTGTTTAGTGGAAAAAGTTGTTTTGCACTCCAGTCACTTTGGGAAAAGCCAGATGCTCTAAGGCCCTTTATGTGTAAATGTGCTTCCTCCTCACCAATGATGGTTGGAATATGCAGCTTCTCCCCAGCCAGTCTTACCAGAGGATCTTTCGTCAGGAAGGACCCTTTTCCGCGAAACTCACTGCAGGCAGCCTGATCTGCAGTGTCCTGGCCACTCCCCTCCTTTTCCCAGAAGAGGCAGCGTTTCTCCTCTGGTCCCCCGCCTCCTCCTGTGGCACTGCCCACCTGGACACTGCATGGGTGTCCGCTGCCGCTCTGGAGCGGCAGCACTCTGTCCATCTGTCCCGAAGCAGTGACCCTATCCCTCTGTCCTCCTGAGCTTTTCAGGACTGGCCTTTGCCTCAAGGACAAATCCCCCCACCCAGCACTCTGGCCGGTGGGCACAGGCCCCTGCCTCAGCCACCCACGTCCTCAAAGGCACCTGGCTCTGAGACGCAGGGTGGTTCCCAGAGGCGCCTGTGTGAGGGTGCATGGAGGGAGAAAAGTTGAAGGTCTTTAACGTCTAGAGTGGTGGCTTTTAATTCCCCCCACCCCCCTAGCGGATACCGCCTCCTCTCTCTGGCCCTGCTTTCCTCCTGCTTGTGATGGAGATGATAAGACCCACCTGGTCCTGAGCAGAGCTGGGGCCCACGTGCTTGGGGCTGTGCAGAGCGCTTCCTATTCGCTGACTCATTTAACGAACTCAGCAGCCTATGAAGTTGACACCATTGTTATTGCATCCATTTTACAGATGCCTGAGGCACTCAGAGGAGAGCATTTTGCCCCAGGTCACAGAAGCTAGCACATGAAAGAGCCAGGATTTGAACCCAAGCAGCCTGGTGACCTGATCCACTAAGCTATATTACCCACATAAATGAGGTGATAACAAGGGTTATGTACTGATGTGAGTTGGATCATAAAGAAGGCTGAGCACCTGAGAACTGATGCTTCCAAATTGTGGTGCTGGAGAAGACTCTTGAGAGTCCCTTGGAAAGCAAGGAGATCAAACCAGTCAATCCTAAAGGAAATCAACCCTGAATATTCATTGGAAGGACTGATGTTGAAACTTTGGCCACCTGATGCAAAGAGCTGACTCATTGGAAAAGACCGAATGCTGGAAAGATTGAAGGCAGGAGGAGAAGGGGATGACGGAGGATAAGGTGGTCTGGATGGCATCACTGACTCAATGGACATGAATTTGAGCAAACTCCAGGAGTTGGTGATGCACAGGGAAGGCTGGAGTGCTGCAGTCCATGGGATCACAAAGAGTCAGACAGGACTGAGCGACTGAACAAGAAGGGTCAAATGAGGTTATGACACCAGGGTTTTGTAAACTACAGAGTGCTTTGCACAGTCAGAGTGTCAAGTCAGCACTCGGTTTTGGAGCGCTTGGTGTAAATCCTTGTCTCTCAGTAGACACTCAGGAAGCATGTTTTCAGGTTGCTTGTGGGGTACCCAGCTTGTCCCCGAAGGGCCCCAGAGATGAGGCCCCCACTCCCAGCATGAGTTGGGGTGGCTTAGTCCCTGAGTCCCTCACACCCAGAGATTCCCTGAGTGCAGATCTGATGACAAGCAGGGTGATGGACACCAGACCCAGCTGACTCACCCCTTTGCAACCACAGGCTTGGATGCACGGGGTCAGTGTGCCAGCATCAGCCCAGCTGGGATGCCAAAAATCCCCAAGGAGCCGTGGGGACTTCACATGGTTTCTGCAGAAATAAAATCACAGATGCTTCCCACTAGGAGCAGAGCCCTTGCCGCCGTCTGGGTTGGCATGGCTTGCCGCGGTCACCCTGTCCTTCCTTACCCACACCTGGAGACCCCCGAGAGCTCCCTGGGGCAGGTCCCTGTCTGAGCTGTCTGGGGCCACAGGTGTGCACTCGGCAGACACCTGCAGGAGGGGCCTGGCTGTGGATGGAGCCGGGAGAGCCGAGACCTCCAGGGCAGCCCAGGCTCCCGAGGGCTGAGTGTGGCCCCAGCCCCACTTCTGACCTGTAGCAGAGGCTCAAGGCTCTGCTGTACCTCCAGCCACACCCCTGCCCGGGGCCTCAGTTTCCTCTTCTGTGAACAATAGGTCTGAGCAGATCCCCAGATCCATTCTAGATCTAAGCCATGAGGATTGGTTTTGTGTTGGTTTGTTGGTTGGTTTTTTACTGTCTACCACTTTTAAGTCAAATAAATGCCTGCTTTTTGATTCCTCTGTTCCCCACCTCCCTTTTCTTGAGAAATTTTTAAACAAATCTGACAGCTCATAGCAACTCACTAAAAGAGAAGACATACCCAGTTAGTAAAAATAAGAGCCCAGGCTCAGGAGAAACAGCTGCGGCCCTAGACCAGCCCATATTAGTCCTGCATGATAGGGGAGTAACGACCCACCCACACTGAGCCTTCCTTTTTCTCCTCCGCAAAATAGGCTAATACTGCCCACCAGCTGCCGTGAGGCTGTGACGGGTGGAAGGTTGCTTGACATGTGGCTGGTTTGCCTATGTGGTCCGAACGTGGGCTCTCAGCTCGAAAAGAGCCTGGCTCTGACTCCCAGTTTAGGGTAAAGAGGACTAAATCGGGGACTGGGAAATTCGCACGCAGATCTCTGCTCATGTCTTGACTGGCTGGTGCCCCTTGGCTAAGCCTTCCCCACTCTGAGCCTCTGTTCACCCTCCTTTTAAAAATGGAGGTGCCCAGGGGTTTTCTCCTCATATGTTGGCACCAAGTGGTTAAGAATGCCTGGGCAGAAGGGTGTGTGGACGATTGGCTGGGTCGTGTGTGGACCCAATGGAAGAATGCAGTGACTATTTAGCCAGGCCTGTCAGGGGTGCAGGAGGTATGGGCAGCATCCTCACACCACACACCTTCTGCATGCTGTGTGCTTCTTAAGGGCTCATCTAGTTATACTGACTCTCCCTTGGACCTGCCATTGCCCCACCCCTGTCTGGAGCTCCTGGAGAATGCCAGGTGGGTGGATTTGGAGGCTCGAGGAGCTAGGGTAAGGAAGAGATGGTGGAGAATACCGTTTTGTCCCTAGAACTGGAGCTGTAGGCATCTTCAAGGCATTTACAGCCTTCTATAGGACACCAGCTGGTAGTCAGGGGACCCTGGCTCCACCTCCAGCTTCATCCCACACTATGTCTTCTGAGTTCCCCCAGGGAATTGTTTCTGCGGCATCTGAGCCTTGGGAATCACAGGCAAGAGCCTTAAAAAAAAGCCAAGTCAGGGCTGCTGCTTGAGCACGGCTGTCCTAGGGAAGGCTTGAGGCCCAGACAGCATCAGGCGGGACAGTGACTCCCTGGCTCTTCAGTGACAGTCGCCTTTGTCACAGGCAGAGATGTTGAGGAAGCCTGCCACGTTCGCATGGAGAGCATGATGCAGTGAAACCTCATGGGCTGTGTGACCAGCCTGGGGTTCAGGTCCTGGCACCGCCCCTGCTTGGTAGTGTGACCCTGGGCAAGTCATTCTACCTCTCTGAGCCTCCGTTTCTTCCTCTGTAGTATGGTAATAATAACTGGAGCATCACAGCGGAATTCTGGGGCTTAGAGCGAGCTGATGCGCGTAGGGAGCCTAGCGTCCGGCACGGATAAGTCCATTCATTGCTCAGTTGCCGAGTGGTGTCATTCTCTTGCCACCCCATGGGCTATAGCCCTTGCTCTGCTTCTCTTTCCATTTGGAGGAAACAAAAAGCAGAGGCAGCATAGCCTTGGG
The DNA here is from genome assembly GCF_001704415.2 of Capra hircus. Lineage (NCBI taxonomy): Eukaryota > Metazoa > Chordata > Mammalia > Artiodactyla > Bovidae > Capra > Capra hircus. Next base: position 10,825,748 of record NC_030835.1, on the reverse strand, counting down.
GAGGAGAGGAAACCCAGCAACCTGACCCAGGACGAAAGCTGGCCCTCTTTCACCTTTTGCAGAGAAGCTGTCAGTGAAAGCTCACTGCGAGGTCATGGACCTGGAGTATGGCCAGAGGGTGGTGGGAGGTTTTGACCCCGAGAGTACGACCTGGGCCGGCTAAGGCGTCATGGGCCCTGGGGAGATGAGCACACCTGGGTGCAGCTGGGACTCCCAGGACCGTGTGGGTTGGGACAGTGGGCTGACACCTTTGTGAGAACAACGCTGACACATGTCCTCCCAAGTCAGCCATCCTCTCCTCTGGATCAGCTCTTGTGTCCCGGAGCAGGTTGTCAGGTGTACCTACTGCCCTCTGGAGGGGCCCCTCTGAAACACCCAGGGTGCACATGGTGTTGTCCCACTAACCACCATTGACAGTGGGGGTTCCTGTAGGGGAAGGCGGGTGCTGGGAGACTGGGTCATCAAGAGAAGTGGGTCCACCCTTCCAGCAACCATGCCAAGTTAGAGCATCTGAACTCTGTGGCCAGGAGGTATGCAGCTTTGTCCAGTCCTGGCACAAGGGGCACTCCCCAAATGAAGGAGGGGTCCTGCGTTTGGAAAAGACTGTTGTCCAAATCAGGATTTCCCTTTTCAGAACAATGTGCCCTGCGTGACTTCACTTACTCAGCTCCTCCGCTCAGTGGGAAGGGAGGGGATACATCTTCCTGTTTGAGAGATGAGGGCTTGGGAAGATAAAGGGCCCTCCCACAGCCTCCCTGCCAAGAAGGTCTGGCTTTCAGGGCCCACCCCTATCCAGGGACCCCACCAAGAGCAAGGCCACAAGCTGGCCCTAGGGTCTGCTCCAGCGGCCTGGCCACGAATGGGAAGCAGCTGGTCGGGGCAGCTGCCTGGAGCTGCCTCTCCCCTCTCCCCACTCGCGCCTGCCCCTCTGCCCTCCTCCCTGACTTCCCTGGGCCAGGGCACAGAGTGACCCCGACTAGTTTGCTTCACCATCGCCTTCTTCCTCTGCCTCCAAGCAGCGTGCCTGGAGACCTGCTACACCTCTCTGAGCGCCTTTACTTTAAGATGAGGAAGGCATCCAACTATATCAGTGCTTTCTTAACCTCCGTCTCTTTCATACCATTTATATTATGTTTAAAATGGTCCTTTAATCCTTCCAGGTGTGCCATCCCTCCCGTATTTAACCCCATCCCAAATCATAATATCCACAGACTCGCCAGTGATCGCTGTTCTAGCCCAGACACTTCACTGTGGAAATGTGAAGTCTTGGTCCATGGACCACCTAAAATCACCCTTGTTCCACTAGCGGTACATGGATCACTCTCTGGGAGCCCCAGCCTGGCTCATCAGAGTCTCCCTGATGAGATCCTCCGATTAGGACCGACTCCTTGCTGAAAACCCATCCATCCATCCATCTGATGAGCATTGCTGGGCACCCATTGAGTACCAGGCCCTAGACTAGGCTAGACTCTGGGAATCCACAGCTGGAAGACATCTCAACTGATGGGGAGCCAGATGCAAAGACCTCTCCCTCATCTAGTACCACCAAATTGGGGATTCATGAAGGGGCACTGAGGACATCGAAGTGAGTGGCTTTGCTGGGGGAAACCAGCCAAGAGGGTGACCCCCGAACCAGGCCTTGATGGATGGAGGGGGCCAGGCATTGTGGGCTGAGGCACAGAGGTAAAGACCTAGAGGTGTGATCTTCAGAACACGGTCCCAGAGGCGGGCAGCAGCCCCACGTGGAGGATATGGGATCAGCAGGGAGTAGTGGGAGGTGGGGGCCACACAGGGGCTGACACTGTCACACAGAGGTCACTGCTGAACCCAGGGCCCACAACATCCACCTCTCTTAGAGTCTGAGAGCTGGTAAACCGGTTGACCAGGATGCATCCCCTGGAACCCCAGGTCTCCCACCACGCTGAGCATCAGGGGCATCCCAAGCTCCTTGGCCATGACGATGTCTTGGAATGCAGCCTCTGCTCTGCAGACTGTAGGTACAGCCCCCCCTCCCCTGCTGCCGGCCCCGCTCATCCCAGGGGACCCGAGCTGCAGATGTGCATGGCGATTGAATCGTTTCTGCACACCACTGCTCACACGGCTCCCCTGGGGACCCGCCACTTGCCTGTGCAAGCTGTCAGGAGATGTGTGTACTCCGTGCGTCTGGGTCAGCACTCAAGTGTGTGTGTGTACCTATACTTAAGTGTGCAAACGGGGTACATAAGCATGTGTTTGTGCACACACAGATGCAGAAGCCTCTCGGCTGAGTTCTTGTTTGTTAAGTGTACCAGTTAACTTGTTGACCTCAAAAGGGGAAAATAAAACAGCCTGATGTTAGTACCCCTGATCCCAGCCCTAGGGAGCTGCCTCCAAGGTTCCAGGGCCGCACTTTCCATGGAGCAGATTAGAGCAACTCAGTATTTCTAAGGAGGAGCCTATGAGGGCCATGTGCCTCCTCCAGCATTTTAGACCAGGTGAGAATCTGCCAGGGAGCCAGGAGGTGGCCCAGGTCTCTCCTTAGGCCCCGCAAGGTGGGTTCCAGTCCCACTCATCCTTCTTCCCCTGTGTCCATGCCCTCTCTCCGCCCCTGCCTACCATCCCACCGGGACATGTGGTCCCCAGGTGCCCTTTCCACTCTCCACAGTCTGCTCTCCGAGCCGCCCTACTTGCCTGAGGGCAGCAAGCTTTCCTTGAGCGTATCTTCTGTGCTGAGCTCCCCTGAGGCCGGACTCACCCGAACTCCCCTACTAGTGGGGAGTCGTGCGAAATGAAAGCTTGGCCCTTTCAAGCACTCCCCTGTGAGTTGGGAAGCTAACCCAGATGTCACCATTGGAAAACCTACCTACACGCATTTAAGTCAAGTCGAGCATTAGCTTCGAGGAAAAGCATGTCACAGAGAAAGGGGACACATCTGAGGTCTGAGGTGACCCTGGAGCAGTGACCAGCCCACCCCCGGAGTTTCCTGGGCCAGCAGGCTCCCTGCAGGCCTGCCTTGAGACAGCCTTTGCAATTCTAGAGTCAAGCCATCTTACACTTGTTGAGATGGCGTTTTCCAAACAGCTGGAGCTCCTGACACCAAAATCCTAAGATGTTGAGTTTGAAGAGCTGCCAGCAGCCAGCTAGGCTTTGTTTTACAGACGGGAAAACCAAGGAGGGTGGCAGAGCTGGGCTGCCTCCAAGCTCCCACACTGACTAGCCTTGCATCCCCTGCAGGCTGGGGGCTGCTCAGACCAGGACAGAGGACCCGGCACCACAGGGGTGGACCGCCTGAGCCCACTCTCCATTCGGAGGCAAACAGATGGCAGGAAGGGCCAAGGCATAGGTACACCCAGGGCCTGGCCACCAGTGATCTCCAGCTGGGAGGGAGCCTGGCCGCAGTGGGTGCTGGAGTTACAGCCGCCACTGAGGATTTGTAGCGACTCGTAAAGGCTTAGAGGTGTCCAAGCTGGAAGGAGGGAGGCAGCAGCCAAGCCCAGCAGCGCTCCTGTGGTGGAGGGCGACCTCTGCTGGCCGCTGAGCGCTCCCACTTTCCCTCACTGGCCAGCATGCAGGGAGCCCAGTGGCACTGGGATGGCCTTGGAAGCAAATGGATGGGTGTGGACAGGTTCCAGGGGCACATCTTTCTGGGCTCAGGCACAGTCCTGGGTGGGGACTTTCAGGAGTCTCCGACCTCCAGTCTTGGAGGATTGGAAAGCGGAGGGTTTGAATCAGCCCAACACTGTCCCAACTGTGTGACCCTGGGAAAGTCACTTCATCTCTCTGAACCTTTTAGGATTAAGTGAATTAGCAGTGCACAGGGCCTGGCCTAGTGCCTGAACACAGCAGGTGCCGAACTAATGGGAAATCTCACAGTGCCCCTCAGGGAGCCACCGTTCCCATGCCTCCTTCAGCACCCCTCTTCTCCTCGTGTCTGTGATCTCTAGCCTTCTAGGCCTTGGCCCTCTTCCTTCATGGGCTGGCAGCACCAGCCCATCCATTCCGGGTGTTAACAGCCCCAATTTTCCGCCGATCTTGGTGGCTTACAAGTGTCACCTCGCCTGTGAGTGTCTCCTTAATCAACTGGACATTTTGTTCTTTCATAGATTGAGACATACACGACTTGCAGTTGTCCCTGTGACGTGTGGTGTCTCTCCTGTCAACCCTCTGGGTCTCACAGGTGTCCCAGGCCCAGCCGTTCATGTCTTGGTTCCTACAACACGGAGCCCTGGCCTGGGAGTAAAGCCCCCTGGGATCTCGGTCTAGCTCAGAGGTGCTGTGTGGCTTTAGACATGCCCCCTGTGGGCCGCAGGCCCCCCAAGAATAAAACCAGCTGAACTCGAGGTGGTGGAGGAATTCAAGGCAGCTTTGGTCAGTGACATTCTGAGCATCTTTGAATCCAGGCACTGTCTCAGATCAGATGGGCCTCCAGATGGTACAGGGCAAGAGTCAGTGCAGAGACAGACCCAAACTTAGACAGGCTCTCTCCGCTTTATTGTTTGCCTTCCCCAGGGGAAGCCTGTGGCCCCCTGCTTGCGACTCAACAGGGAAGGACAGCCTCTGGCCCCCCAGGTGGCTGTCTTGGTGGGTTTGGTGCCTGCTCGGGGCTTTCCTGGGTGGGCTGGGCCCCCGCCCCACGCCCAGGCCCCAGTCATTCTACAGGTACTTATCAAGACCCCACTAGGTCTCTGACTCTATAAACAAAATGCTGTGCCCATCCTGGGAAAAGTTCCTACCTAGAGACTGTTGCGAGGCCACCTAGAGTGAAAGTGAAGTCACTCAGTCGTGTCCAACTCTTTGTGAAGAGCCCCACCAGGCTCTTCTGTCCATGGGATTTTCCAGGCAAGAATACTGGAGTGGGTTGCCATTTCCTTCTCCAGGAGATCTTCCCGACCCAGGGATTGAACCCGAGTCTCCTGCATTATAGGCAGACGCTCTTACCATCTGCGATCCCTCACCAAATTTCCACAGTTCCAATTCCTAACCCTCTGGGCAGTTATCTTCATCAACAGCACCCCCTGCTGGCCACATGGGCCGGCGCAGGCCTTTTGTCCTGGTTGGCTGCTGCCTGAGGGCAGGGGGTTGAGGTCTGCACAGGCCTGGGGTTTCCTCTGACTTCCCTTCAGACTCCTCCTTTTTAATGGGGCCCTTTGGCTCAGCACCCCTGCCCTGCTAGCTGTGGAAGCAGCAGTCTGTAACGGGGACCCTGGCAACCAGTGCTCGCTTGTGCCCTGGGTGGGGGCTGGAAAGGCCCAGCTCTTTGTGTACCATGTGGTGCTTGAGAGACCACCTTCGAGCCTCAGTTTCCTCATCTGTAAAGTGAGGATATAGTAACCATGTCTTTGCCTAGTGCCCAGACCAGCATGTCCTTGACATAGGAAGAGTTCAACAAACAGTCATATAAAAGGTGACATGGAGTAGATACAGGCTTGGACCAAGAGTTCCATGAGCTCAAGAAAATGATTCCATTTTCACCTCACCATGTTCCATAGAGTTAGCACAGTATAAGATGTTGACAAGTATTTGCTGGGTGAGTTGGAAGCATGCAAGGATGGACAAGTGGAGAATAAAGATGGATGGGGTGGGTGGATGGATGGGTAGACGGATGGGCAGACAAGCATCCAGATGGATAAGTGATGGAGAAGTTGCATATCTGGGTGTGTAAATGTGTGATAGGAAGGACGCTGGCAGAGTGAGGGTGGAGGAGATCAATGTGGGGATGCTGCCCCCATTTTTACATTTTTGCTGGAGAGCTACAAGATAAGATGAACCCAGCAAGCACTGATCAAAGTACAGATGCCCAAATGACCCAGAAACCCCACTTCCAGGAGTGTGTTCTCTAGATTAATTCGCACATGGTGATGTGGCCGATATAAAACTCTGGCACTGTTTGCAATGAAGAAATCTGGGGATAGCGCAGGCCTCATCTTGGGCTAGAGTGTGAGCCCCTGGAGCAGAAGGGCCTTGTCTAGGGCCTCAGGCCTTAGTACAGCACCTGGCTGGGGTGGATGTTCAGATGGCAGTTGGATAAATGACTCATCAGTGCCTGGGATGCTGTGCAGCCATTAAAAAATGAAAAGGCTCTTTATGTCTTGATGTGGAATACACTTTGAGATATCGTTAAGAGGAAAATAGCAAGGTCCGGAGAGTGTGTGCAGAATGCTATCATTTTATGTGTTTTAAGGGGTGGCAGAGGATAGTACACATAGATATTTGCTTCTCTGAGTCCTTCAGAAGGAGACAGATGACACTGGTTCTCTCCAGAAGGGTCCCTGGGGGCAGGGGACAAGGCCAGCATGACCCTGGACACCTGTGATTTTTGAACCACACCAATGAGTCGCCTTTTCAAGCACAAATGGAACAATAAGAAGTGCTTGAGAAGAGCTGTGCAGTGAAGAGCTCCTTGGAAGAGGAACAGGGCCTTCTTCCCAAGGCTGCGGTCAGGCAGACCATCAGCTTCCTGAACCAGGGTGGGGGCAGAGAGACAGGACGTGGGAGCAGACAGGCAGACACACAGTCCAAACCGCCACTTGCCACGGGAGATCTGAGACCTCAGTTTCCTCATCTGTAAAACGCAGACGATTCTGATCTTACAGAGCGGGTATGAGGAGTTGAGGAGAGAATGCAAGGGCCCAGTACACAGCAAGTGCTTGGTGGATGGGACGTTTGGTGACATGGCCAGAGAAGAGAGGCCTTCGGGGGGCAGGTTTTGGGATAGCAGCGAAGGCCAGGGGTGGGGGAACCTCTGCTGAGTCCCCTGTGTCTGCAGCCAGAAATGCCCCGGGGTTATGAGGGGACAAACAGCCAGTGAGGAGCAGACTTCTGCTGAGGCCTGGGAACCCGGACTCCTGAGCAGGGGGAGGGCCAGAGCTGAACCTCTCTCCATCTGTCCGCCTCTCCTCCATCTCTGCCTTTGCGCTCGTGGCCTCCCTGGAGAAGCCTGGGGGCTCCACGGGCTTTGCGGAACTGAGGGGACCTCGTCACACACATGCTCGCCTGCCCCAGCCCCAGCATCATTCAGGAAGAGTGAGCCTGCTGAGTGGGACAGCCCTGTGCCCCCTCCACTCGGCCAGGAACTGGCAGTCAGAGTCCCGGGGCCCGAGTCGGGCCCCCTGTGCCACCCCGGGTAACTCCCTTCCTCTCTCTGAACCTCAGTCTTCTTGTTTGGAAAAGGGAAGTGGTGCTGATGGCTACCTACCCTCTTTCTTTCCTGGGAGAGCAAAGGGGAAACATGAAATGGTGGTTAGTAGACTCCAAGGCATGGGAGACGCGGGGAGGGCACCCACGGCAGGATTGCTGCCTTAAACGACACATGCGCAGTCAGGCTGTCCCACGGGGAGATCTCGGCACGCACGTGCACACACAGCCACAGCAAGCGGCCTAAGTCCCGCAGCAAGAACCGGAAGATGGGGCTGCCGTTGCCGCTGTCGCCACCCAACACACGCGTGTGTGTAGACACGCACGGTGGCCATGCCTGCCCAGTGCTCACATGAGCCACCCACGAGGAACACCCAGGAACACCTGCCCTGAGCCCAGCGCTGAGCCTGGAGAAAGGCTGCGCAGCCACAGGCGTAGCTCCTCCTCCCGGCCCGGGGCTGCCCCGGGGCAGAGGCCGGCGGGCCTGGCACAGCCCCGGTGACACCCACTGTCCTCTGTCTTCACAGGCTGGACGCCGTTCATGGCTCTCGGGTAGAGCCCAGCGAAACGGCCAGAATGAATTCTATGGACAGGCACATCCAACAGACCAACGACCGGCTGCAGTGCATCAAGCAGGTGGGTGTGCAGCCGGGCTCCCGCCGCCCGCAAGGGCAGGGCACCGAGGCGGGCAGAGCAGAGGGGGCGCTGGTGGGCACTGTGTGGTAAGCGCCTGGGATGCTGGGTGGAGGTGAGGGTCAGCAAGGGCCGACTGCTTGAGGCTCCCCGACCAGCCACCTCGTGAGAACTGGCGTGGACCAGTCCCACATTCGAATCACTCCGCTGGGTTCAAGTGCCAGCTCCGTCTCATCCCTTCCCTGCCCTTCCCAGCTGTGTGACTTTGAAGCAGTGTCATGCCGTCTCTGGGCTCTGCTGTGCTCTCTGGGTTGTTTTGAGGATGCAATAAAGTGCCTAATGTCTCTCCCAGACCCAAGCTCCCCGCCTGTGTGCTCTAGTGGCTCTTTGTAAAGAAATAGAAAAGGAAAGGTCTTGGAAAATCAATCATCTTACAGAAAAAGAAACCGAGGCACAGAATGGGGAAGAGTTGTCGCCTGAAGTCACAGAGTACAGCCCCGCTGGTGCAGGGAGAGCCTCGTCCCCGAGGGTGCAAGTCCCCTCCCCCCGCCCCCCGCTGCCTGTGCTCACGCCAAGCATTAGAGGTGCCTGCCAGGGCTTCCCAGGTGACTAGTGGTGAGAACCCACCTCCCAATGCAGGAGGCAAAAGAGACGGGTTTGATCCCTAGGTCAGGAAGATCCCCTGGAAGCGGGCATGGCAGCCCACTCCGGTATTCTTGCCTGGAGAATCCTATGGACAGAGGAGCGTGGCGGGATACAATCCATGGGGTCCCACAGAGTCGGACACGACTGAAGCGACTTAGCACGCACACACGCTCTCTGTCTGGATTATTCAGACGTAGGAATCCTTCACAGTGGGCTCAGAAGTCCCCACTTTAAGAAGCCTGGTTGAGCCTGGGCAGGCAGGCGCCCCCCAGTGGTGATCAGGAGTGATGCACCCTCCCTCTGGGCTCAGCCTCCCTGAAGCCAAAGGCAGCATGTCCGTGCACAGACTCTGGTGATATTTTACTCCAGGAAAGAGGAGATAGAGCGAAGGAGTAGAGGCTTTGACATCAAACAGACCCGAGGCCAAATCCTCACTCCTCCGTGTACCCACAGTGTGGTCGCTGAGATCAGGCCTGGCCCTCTGTTTCTCTGAGCCTCAGTTTTCTGTGTCAAGTGGGTCCAGTAAGGCCATCCTCATAGGATGCTCTGAGGACATTACGAGCGGAGCGTGCAGCCTGGCCTGGTGGCAGATGATCTGCTAATTGTGGTGGGGGGTGTTGTCGTTGGTGTCTCAGTGACAGGGGATGTCTTAGGGGAGGGGAGTGCTGGGGAGAGGCCCCTGGCTTAGGTGGGCTTAGCTGGCAGTTTAGGGAGCCACTGTAGGCCTCCAGCCTCAGGACCCCCCAGGGGAGGCAGGGGCAGAGCTCACAGCCCCACCCCGACCCTGCCTGCCCTCTCCGATCCCCAGGGCCCAGTGGAACTGAGGCTAGTCGGCGGGAATGAGGGATATGTGTCCTCTCATTAGCATCAAGCAGAGCAATCTCAGAAGCCTGGGCCCTGGGTCTGCGGAGAGGAAATTGAAGACGACTTGTTACAGATTGAACTCAGCCGAACAGCTCTCCCAAACGCCAATTACGCCTCTGTTCACGGTCACAGAATAGAAACCAGACGATGGGCTCCTCCTCCCCTGCCCGTCCCTCCTCCTCCTTCTCCTCCTCCTCTAGGCTCCATGGGGCTCTCTCCCAGCTCTGCCTTTGACCCAGTTTCTCCCGCCCAGGAGGGATCAGCTGTCAGTGGCTCCACCCCCAGTAATACAGTCAAGCCCCTGTGCCCGAGCCCTCTATGTGCTGCTGGGCAAACAGCTCCCCCTACAACCTACTCACAACTTGACTTTTCTCCCTGCATCTGATTCTCTGCAAGAATCAGGGAGCCCTTTACCCCCTGGGCCACCCAGGGGTCCAGCAGGGGCCAGAGCCCACCCAGGAGCAGCCTCTCCAAGCGTGGCACACGGGCTCAGATTCACCAGTCAGTAAGCCTGAGTCTCCCTTCCACCACTCGCTGGTTTCCTGACCTTGATTAAGTTGCCACTTCATCTCCCATCGTCTGTAAATGGGCATCGTGATGCAAGCCCAGCCATTGGGTCCTGGAGCTGCTTAAAAGCCAGAGGTTGCCTCCACTGTCCTCGCCTGACCTACCCCACACACACATGTCTGCACGTGCGCACACACACAAACAAACGCACTATATAGCTCTGTGCTTGGGCCAGACTGTGGCTCCTCTGTGAGGGTGAGCAGGCTGTCCAAATGCCCCTGGGCCGTCCAGAGCTCCCTGCGTCCTCCACGCTGCTCCCGCATCTCCAGTCAGACACAGCTCAGCGCTGATGTCTGTCTGCTCCTCAGCTGCCCCAGAGGGCAGCCGTGGTGACTGAAGACTGTTGATTCTCAGACATCCCATAGACTGATCAGAAGAGAAAGGTCTGCATGTTCTGAGGATGATGCATGCTTTGGCTGTGCCTCCCTCTGGCTGGTGGAGCTGCGGCTCCCATCGGGGCCTCAGAGCCTCTGACTCTCCACCCTGCCTGACTTAACAGCGCAGCCCTCCCTGTCCACCCGCCCTGGTTCTCGCCAGTGCTGGCACGTGCCAGCCCCCGAGCACCCAGCCGTCTGTCCGTCTTCTCCCCAGACCTCTGGCTCAGCTGCCTTTCTGCTTTCTCAGCTTCAGGTGCTGGGAGAACGGGTGCCCTCTCTAGGACATGCCCTAAATTGTCCCCACAGGCACATCTGGGCTCCACGTGCAAAGCCATGCCAATCAACTAATTCCTGCAGAGCAGCCTCCCCGAACCTCAGGTGCTCTTTTGAGTCTCTGCACTTCCCCTTCCTGAGCCCTGGTGCTCCCTGGGCACCCAGTTACCGCTCCCATCCTGCTCTTTCTCCCTTAAGCTATGAGCCCCACAGGGTGTGCATCAGGTCTCCCTCCAGCCTGAGTTCCTCAGGGGCAGAGGATGAGCTGTATTCATCGTACGGCAGCAGAGTCCAGGCCAGGGTGGGGCCTAAATAGGTTGGGGAAGAATGAGGTTGGGGTGGGTACTCACAGATCAGTAGCTAAGGGATGGATGGATGGATAGATGGGTGGACACAGGGATAGGCAGTTAGGTGAGTGGATGGTGGGTGGATTTAAATGATGGATGGATAAAGAAATGATGAATGAATGGATAAGTGGGTGGTTGGATAAACTCTGGATGGAATGAAAGATAAGCAGGTAGATGAATGGATGGACGAGTGATGGATACAGTAGGGAATGGATGAATGGGTAGGTGGACACGTGGATGGATGCATGGATGAGCTGATTCATTTTGGGATGGATGGATGGGTAGATGGATGGATGGGTCATTTGAGTCACAGATGAATTGATAAGATGCATTCATCACTTCATCTGGGCACTGGTATCCCCAGCTCCTGCTCCAAGAGACTCAGTGGCCAGTGGATATAGCCCAGGAAGGTCTTCTGAGGAATTACAGAGATGACCTGGATTCCTGGTGTGTGTCGGGGGTGGGTATTAGTATCCAGTAACAGCCACAGCCAGGGAGGACTCTGTGTGTGATTCACATCTGTACTCCCATCCCCAGATCATGAAAGGGTGGCCAAGCTCACCCCACCCAGTCCTGGCCCCTCCAGGTACCACTGGGGACCTAGTCTGAAGCTACCCGATTGCTGGTCTGCTCTGGACACATAGCATGCCTTGGACAGCTAACTGCTCACAACCGATTTCTGCATGGGCCTGGCCTCGTGCCAGTTTGGGGGGTTCTGGAGATGAAGAGGGCACTAACTCTTTTCTGGGGGAGCTTGTAGGAGAAACGAGAAGCCATAGAGAGGTCCTAGTGTACCAAGCAATAGCAGTCTTGCCTGACACCTGCTCTGTAATGGGAATGCCGTTACGGATGTTGTTTCTACGCCTTGCACAGCCCTGCATGCTGTGCCCACCCCATTTTGCAGAAGAGAGATCTGAATCTCAAGAATACATCCAGGGCTGTGAGGCTCAGTGGCTGCGATGGGGTCCTCTTCATTTCACTGCATCCCTTGGCCACCTCAGAGTCTCTAAATGGACGACAGAAGCACAGAGGGGGTGGAGGTTTGGCCAAGGCCACACAGCCACTGGGCAGTAGCTACCAAATGGGATGCCTGAGGTCTTTTGTACCAATGAGTTGCACCCATGAGTCACCTCCCATAGCCCAAACCAAAGACCTCATGAGCTGGCTAGGGCAAGAGTAGAGAAGCTCAGAGGTGGGCTGGCCAGATATGGAAGGCTGGTTGCTTGGGGCCAAAGCAAAACTGGACCCATGAGACTGGTCTTGGAGACCCCTTGCAAGCCTAAAGCCCCAAAAAGGGATGTCAAAGATGGGATGCTGTGGGTGGGCAACTCTGAGAGCACCATGCGGTGGTTGCTGACCCTGTTAATTGGGTGTGACATCACGTAAATAAACGGAATAACTTGGTTAGCAGAGGGAGGCTGCTGGGCAGGGGATTAACCGATTTGCATGGCTTTCCACGCGGAGACCAGATGCTGCCCATGGCCTTGGAGGGGGCAGGTTTTAGAGAGGACACAGGAGTCAGAGGGCCTACTGCTGCCTGCTCAGAGGGTCTGCTTCTAGCCATGGACACCCTCCTATCTTCATATGCAATGAGCTCTGTCTGCAGAAAGAGCCGTGTGTGTGTGTGTGTGTGTGTGTGTGTGCATGCATGTGTGTGTATGTGTAGCCAGGGCAGGAGGTGCCGAGTGCAGCTGCGCCTCCAGAGGAGCCTTTGGAAGAGAGTCAGGGCCAAGGGCAGCCCCACGTGCCAGGCGCTCTGCCAGGGGCCGTGTAAGCCTCCTCTTGTTTAATCTTCCCCACGGCCCTATGACAGAGGGCTTGCACACCTGCCCTCTTTCTCCCCTTCACCTCTCCCTGTCCCTTCGCTCCCACGGATGCGTTTCTCTTTCCTCCATCCATTTTTAAATCTGGTCTTTGGTAAACCACATTGTAATAACAATCATGGAACTCTAAAGGAAACGAAAATCCCAACCACTAAGCCATGATCTGCCATCCCCATTTTACAGGTAGGGTGACTGAGGCTCAGAGAGGGGAGGGGATGCCCTAGGTCAGTAGGTAGTTGTGGGTGAAGACGGTGTGACTCCAGGGCCCCAGCTCCAGAGGGGCTCCCCCAGCACATCATGCTCGCCATGCAGTTCTGGGACCTGGCAGCTCCTAAGACCCCTCCCGGCCTTGGCTCCAAGGCAGACCTTCACTGCAGGGTGGGAGCGAGTCACTGGTCCGAGGGCAGCTGCTGCTCCCAGTCTCTCCCAGCACCAAGGACATGGGGATCCCCTTTGCAGCTGGTTTCTACTCCAGCCCCTGTGGACACCTTCTGCCTGTCCTGCTGGAGACCTCACAGGGAGTCACATTCAGCCCTGAAGTCCCAACTCTGCCCCAACATGCTCCGTGACCCTGGACTCAATGCCTAACTCAGCCTGGCCTAGGAAGACTCGGATGAGTGTTAAGGAAGGAAGGAATAGCCGCAGCAGCTCCCTCCCCCGCTTCAGCCCCATGGCCTGGCTCTGAAGCAGAATCTAGAAGCCTTGGCACCAGAATTCAGCCTCTGTTGACTTAGACCCCATAACTGGGTGGGGCCTGAGCTCGGGCAGGGTCCCCTCCCAGTGACGCCAGCATCCCTGAGCCCAGGAATCCTGGGTGTGGGGAACAGGAATGGCCGAGCCACAGGCACCTCATCACGATGTGACAATCACCTGGGCGCATTGTGCTTGAGTGTGCCTTCCCAGCTGAGTGTGGCCTGGAGGCCTCTTTCTCTGCCCCCTGCTTCTGCTATTTGGCTCCAGCAGGGCTTGCTGGAGCCAGAGCAGGTGGCATGCAGACCTGGGCTGTGGTGATGGTGGTGGTTTGCGAGGCAGGGGGTGGGGCTGGGGGTGCTCATCAATAAGGAATCTCCAGGGCCAGTCTGTCCTGACTCAGGGAGAACCAGCTCCAAGGATGGGAGCCACACACCACCCTCTTAAACCCTACAGGGCTTCCTAACCCCCGCTGCCAGCATCCAGAAAACATTCTAATATCTAACGTCATTGCCCTTTTCTAGACCTCAGTTTTTCCATCTTTGCAATGGGGCCACAATTCACATCCCATCAGAAAGTAGGCTGGAGTGGAGATTCAGGGGGAAAGTGAATGAGGAGTTTAAGAGAACTCATTAATCCTGGCCTGCCCCATTCTGTGGGTCTCCTCCCCAGGGAAACCTGGGGTCTTTGCTGCCCCGGACTCCCTCCCACTGCACTGGCCTCACTTCTGGAGCCTCACGCTGCCTCCTTTCTCTCTCCCACAGCACTTACAGAACCCCGCCAACTTCCACAATGCTGCCACGGAGTTGCTGGACTGGTGTGGAGACCCGCGAGCCTTCCAGCGGCCCTTTGAGCAGAGCCTGATGGGCTGTTTGACGGTGAGTCTGCATCCTCCGGGCCTGTGCCTGCACCCAGGGAGGATGGCTGGGGACTCATGTGCTGGGCTGCGGCTGGAGGGGAAGACCCGTCTGTATGTACCCCTGACAGTCATACGCCTGCAGGGAATCTAGTCTGATGGGGAGACACATTTCTCAGGGTTACGTGCATTCTTTACACTTGATGAGAAAGACACGATCCTACTTTGAAGAGTTCCAAACTTATGAGAGTAAATGTTCCATCATACATAAAGCAGAGAGACTCTTGAAGGTTTTCAACCCTCTTTTTACCCATTCATTCATTCACTTCGGTAAACATCTGTTGAGCTCTTTTTACAGTCGCCCACTAATCTATTCATTCACATAAGCATTTATTGAGCTTCTATTACATCCATCCATCTATCCAAATAAACACTGATTGATCTCCCACTCATTATGCACAATCCCCTCTGCTAAATCCTGGGAAACTGAAGATGGGAAACACCTTGCCAAGCCTGATTCCCTCTTCAATGCGGAGATAGCTGTGGGAAGAGACGGCTGAGGAGATCATGATAAGGTGGAGGAAAGTTGGAGAAGGGAAGTGTTACCCATCTTGGTGGTGGGGCAGGTTGCAGAAAACAGGAAAAGCGCCACTGATACGTCTGTAGGAGTCTGATAACCTGCACAAGCCCCTGAGGATAGCAAGAATGTCCTAAGCACATGGACCAGAACGTGACAGTGCCCAGATGTGCGGCAGAATCCAGGAAACTGAAATTAACTCATCCTGGTAAGGGTCTAGGATCCAAGCTGGGCAGAGGCCAGGCCCAGAGCTAGCAGTTTGATTTGCCAAGCTTAGGAGCCCGCTGGCTGACAGCCACGTGGAAGGAGCTCAAAGCTTTGATTGTCCCCAGCCACGTGGCCTGTATCCATATATGTGAGGGCACCTCTGAGGCCAGTGGGGACAGCTGCTCAGACCGTCCAGAGTCAGCTTTGAAGGGAATGTGGGTAAACAGATTGCCGGGGAGCCAGGCTACCCCAGCGCTTGGGGAGGAAGGGCCAAGATGTATGCCTCGTCAGGCAGGAACAGTGGGCACAACCCAAGGCCACCACGTTTTCTGAAAAAACCTCCAGACAGGAGAGAGGCGAAAGGCCGTCCCTGCAGAGCCCCTCCTCCATGCCCGACACTGAGCTTGGCCCCGGGATGTGCCTTCTCCCCGGCTCCTCAGAGCAGACTGGTCCTGCCTTCATCCTCACTGTATAGAGGAGGGAGCTGAGAAGTGGGGGGTACCTTCCCAGGTTCACACAGCCAGTTAGAAGTGGACCTGGGATTCAGGTCGGGACCCGTCCATCTCTAGAGGGGATATTCCTGGCCTTTAGGGATGCCAAGCAGGGATGCAACCGAGACCTTCCCAAGGTTTCTGCATTTGTCCAAAGCTGACACCATCTGGCTCCCTCGGGGCCACTGGGCCAAACTGCCTGCACTTCCCAGCCTTCCTCATCCTCCAGCCCCTGGGCTGCCCCTCCCTCACCCAGCTCCCTTAATCCTCTTTGTGGGATCCTGGCTCAGGCTAAGCCCCAAGGGCAGGGCCAGATGTTACTCCCAGCTGCTGGTAGTCGTGAGGAAGGGAGGGGGTAGGGCTGCCATGCTCCCTGCCCTGAGCTTGACCTTGCGAGAATGCAGGGACCTAAGGCTGAAGCCAGTGATGGCCTCGGTCAGGTGGCTGGACAGGTGGGCATGAAATGACCAGTAACTGGCCCCACCATGGCCCTGTCATTTATCTATTCATTCAGCAAATATTCACCAAGTCCACACTCAGCCCTGGAGGGGCGTGCAGTGAGCAGTGTGGGCCTCTCGCAAGCAGCTTAGCTTTCTGTGGGAGAGGCTGACACTAAGGCCCATGAAGGAGTAAGTTAAGGATGTACTCCAGCGCCCTGTAAGAGGGAGCAGGATGGTGATCGGAAAGCGTCTTGAGGCAATGCAACACAAAGAGCAAAAAGGAGTCTGCCTGGGAAGACGGGAGGGAAGGCTTGTCCAAGCAGAGGGAACGGGAGTGCGAAGGCCCTGAGGCTTGATGACAGTCTCAGGTGACAGGATCCCAGGTGTGGGAGAGGGGTACAAGAGAGGTCAGAGGGGGGCGGAAACCAGCTTACCCCGAGGCTGCAGACTGAGAAGAGTCTGGATGTGATGGGAAGGGCAGTGGGGAGCCCTTGCGGGTCCTCAGCAGGTGAGTGGTGGGATATAATTTATGTGAGGACAAGAGCTCTGCAGGGGAGCATCCCTGGAGGGTAGGATGGAGGGATTATGGAGGTCTTCGTGGAGGAGGAAGCCCAGGGAAAACTGTAGGATCTGATTGAAGGGGGATGAGGCCATGGCTTCCCAGGCACAGGAAACTGTGTAGACAAAAGCCCAGGGCTGGCTGTGCCCCCGGATGAAGGCACAGGCTTGGGTGAATGGCCAGCTCTGAGCCCCACCCCGTTCCCAACCTGCCACTCAGCCAGAAAGGGGACTCAGACCACTGGCCACAGCAGTGGAGACCTGAGTGTGACTGTTGCTTGGAGCACTATAAATCCTGCAGCAGGAAAGACTGGCAGGGGGCGCGGGGAGTGGTTTATAGAAGACACCCTCAGTGCCCACGTATCTCCCTGTTATCATCTCCTTGCACCCTTGTGAAGACCCTGCAAGAGGGCAGGGAAGGGTTTATCACCCCCTGTTTTACAAACAAGGCAACAGAATTTGGGGGAGCAGCTTGCTACAGTCCCAGGGTGGGACCACTGCCCCCGCAAGAGCCCCGGGCCCTGCCGCCAGCCCTCCTATCCCTTGAGCGTCCTCAACCCAGCTGTGCCCCGGGAGAGAGGTGGGATGGGACAGGTGAGTGATCCCAAGGGGTCTAGGCAGGGTTCCCCCCCCCCCACACACACACACACACTCGCGTCCGTTCCCATCCCAAGGGCTAGCTGAGCCCTCCAGGTTGCCCTCACCCTCTCGGTGACCTCTGGAAACAATTTCCTCTGGATTCGGCTTACTTGGAGGATATAAATTAAAAACCACTTAGCCTCAGGCAATAACTGGACACATTTTTGCCATACCAGGGCCGGGCCCTGGGTTGAAGAGCCTTGGGCTGCTGGCAGTCCCCTACCCCACCCTCCCTTTCATGCCCTCTGACCCCAGGATGCAGACCTGCAGCCTCTCCCAAAGGACGTCAGCCCAGGTACCACTTCCTCTTCTGGACCAGCTCCTTGCCGGGCCCTCCCCTTAGCGGCAGGGCTGACTGTCCTCTCTGGGAGTCCCTCTCAAAGTCAGACCTCTCTGGACCTGCTTCTCCTTCCTCCCCTGTGGGGCAATGTGCTTGATCTGCTCGAGGACAGACAGAAGGCTGAGGCAGCCAGGACACAGGAGAAGGGAGACAGGCATGAGAGGAGACGGGAAAGAGAAACCGAAAACCCGTGAGCACAGCAGCAGGGCCCTTGCCATCCCTCCAGGGAGGGAGTCCCCGCAGCCTCAAAGCGTTCACAGCTGAGGTCGTGGGTGCACGTTCACAGACAGCCTTCACTGAGCGTGTGCCTGGTCCTGGCTGTCATCCTTACAAAGAGGATATTTTGTACCCATTCCACAGATGAGGAAACTGAGGCCCAGAGAGGTTAAGTCACGTGCCTTTGGTTGCTCAGTATAGGATGGAGCAGGATCGGAGCACAGGCCAGTTTCCGTGACTGCCTCATAGGATGACAGAACCCAGCCACCAGCTGGGAGCAGGAACCCCTTCTTTAGCATCTCCTAGACAATCTGTCCTGTTTTACAGCCAGGAGACTTGCTGCTTTCAAAGGCAACGCAGTCCTTTATGGCAGGACTAATGTAACTGCCATATGACTTTGATCATGCCTGTTCTCTAGCCTCTGGGCTTCAATTTTCCTGCTCTCTGGCCTGAGGGACTGGACTGCCTGACCTGTAGCACGCCAAGGTCTAGGTCTCAGCCAGCCAGGTCACACCAGTCAGCCTTAGAAGCACCGCATAGGCTGGGCCAAGCTGACCGGACCGAGGCAGCCAGCAGAGGGCAGCGGTGCCGCGGCCGCGCACCACAGGCTCTTCACGGAGGGGTCTTCACACTCGTGCGGTGGGAGCAGGCATCTCTGAAACACCACAGGAGACCACTCAGCTGAGCCCACTGTCCCTACCACTGACAATCAGACCCTCCTCACGGGACTTCAGGGGGTCCTTAGGCTGGGCCAGGGAAGACAGGGGCTGCACGAAGTATTCTAGGATCGCAGGGTCCAGCCTAGCCTGCTCTGCCACACTTGCGCTGTGTGACCTTCAGCCAGGCCCTGCCCTCTCTGAGTCTTGATTAAAGGAAATTGTTGGAGCCAATAACCCTTCTGAATACTGGACTTGGGGGACTTACTGACAGAGCCTTCCAGGCCTGCAGGGGAGCCCTTAGAACCAATACCAGGCCCCTCTTGCTCAATCTAGCTAGTTTCTCTTTTTGGAACCAGAGCAACAGGATCAGCCAGTATTGGCCAAACAGAGGGACCTTTGCCTTTCTGCCCTCAACCCAGAGCCTGAAGGTTCTCAATGCAGATGGGGAGTTATGGCCTTAACCCTTTGTGGGTTGAAAAAGAAGTCCTCTAGTGGGAAGAACCCAGGCTTTGCAGCCTGACTGCCTGGCATAGCATCCTAGCTGTCTCACCCTCAGACTCCTCATCTGTAAAACAGAGACAGTCATACCACCCCATAGAACTATTGTGAGAATTTGGCATCTCACTGCCTACAAAGCATTTACTTAGCCCTCGTTCATGGAGGCCAGCATTCTCATTGCACCAGGGTGTCAGCATAGCCCGCAAGCAGCAGCCTTCCTGAGGCACTAGTCCAAACAAACTGCCCGGGCTCACTCGCACCCACCCCAAGGCTGGCCCACCAATGAGGGCTCTGTAGTCATCATCTGAGCTGCAGTGACCCTTCTCCCTGCGCTACAGTGTCTGTCTCCGGAACTGGAATACTCAGCAGGCCAGAGAGAATTAGTGGTCTTGGGGCCTTCCCTGGCAGTCCAGTAAGACATCACCTTCCAGGGACTCCCCTGTGGTCCAGTGGTTAAGAATCTGTCTGCCAGTTGCAGAGGACACAGGTTCGATCCCTGGTCCAGAAGGATCCCGCATGCCAGGGCGCCACAACTACCTGACCCCCGTGCTGCAGTTGTTGAACCCCATGAGCCTAGAGCCCGTGCTCCGCAACAAGAGAAACCACCGCAATGAGAAGCCCATGCACCACAGCCAGAGGGGAGCCCCCCGCCCACCACAACTGGAGAAAGCCCATGCAGCATCGAAGACCCAGCACAACCAAGATTCAATTTATTAATGGATTATTTTATAAAAAGGACTTCACCTTCCAGTTCAGGGGTTACAGGATGGTCCATATAAAAAAAAAAAAAAACAATTATATATATATATATATATATATATATATATATATATATATATTTCAAAAAAAAGGGATTAGGGGCCCTATTTTTTCTGCCTGCACAGTGAGACTAACAGTGAGGAATAGCTGGCCCTGAGGTGGCTCGGAGACTCTGGAACGTGGTGTGTGAGTGGCAGATGGGGGTGGGGGGCTGGGTGGAGTTGCATAAGAACCGCAGTGCAGGGGCAGATAGATCCCGTGGGAAAGAGGCCTGGGGAGGCAGAAGATTCCTGCGCCAGGGGCTCTGTGTGCAGCAGAGAAGCTGAGCAAACATTCGAACCTGAGAAAGTCCTTTTTCCTCCCTGCACAGAGAGCTCCCTGGAGATGGAGGCGGGGAGGCAGGGTCAGGAGATCATGCTGGTCCTGGAAGGAGGGATCCACTGGCTCCTTCCTGGTGCACCAAAGGACACTCTCTCTGGGCCTCAAGTGTCCACAGTTTTTAAATGAGAGGGTTGGCAAAGAAAAGTGGTTTTCCCACACTTTGTAGCTCTAGGGTTCTTGCGATGAACCCCTAACATAGAAAGCCTATGAAATGAAGTGAAAGTCACTCAGTCGTGTCCGACTCTTTGTGACCCCATGGACTGTAGCCCACCAGGCTCCTCTGTCCATGGAATTCTCCAGGCAAGAATACTGGAGTGAGTAGCCATCCCCTTCTCCAGGGGATCTTCCTAACCCAGGAATCAAACCCAGATCTCCCATATTATAGGCAGATTCTTAACCAACTGAGCCACCAGGGAAGCCCAAGAATACTGGAATGGGTAGCCTATCCCTTCTCCAGGGGACTTCCTGACCCAGGAATCGAACCGGGATCTCCTTCACTGCAGGTGGATTCTTGACCAGCTGAGCTACCGGGAAAGGCCTTAAAGCCTATAATGGGGCTCTCTTCTAATGGCTGCCGGGGCGGGGCCAGACTCCATTGCAGCCTAGACCCTCGGAGGGCCTCGAAACGCCTCTGGAGCAGTGGTCTCTAGGGGCTCAGTGATAGATCCTTCCCTTTCTCGGCAGAGTGAGCCCCCCATCTGGGAGGCCTCCTTTCCCAGTCAGCCATAGCCACCCCAGCTGCTTCCTAAAACGACTCCATTTTCCAAGGTCCTTCCTTCTTAATAAGGAAACCTAATTCGGCTGCTGTTAATGAGGAAGGCGGGCAGGAGGGAGTTGATCTGGCTGGTGGGCACCTGGGAGTGGGCAGGTGTGAGCCTGCGGAGCCATTCGTGAGCCATCCTGAGCACCCTGTCCTTCACTGCAGGGACCCCCGCCGGGACTGACCGGCCTCCCAGCCCCTTGCCTCTCCCCATTCCAGCACATGCTTCCGAGGTTCATGGGGAGACAGGTGGGACCTCCCTGTCCCACCTGAGATGTGCTTTCGCAGGTGCCTCCCCTGGCGGGGGGCCAGTGCTTGGCACTAGCGACGGACCCCAGGCTGAGCGTGACGGCCCTGCAGTTTGAGGACTAGGGTCCGAGACGCTGCAGGGCGCTTGGCACGGAGCTGGTGATCACCAGGCGTGACTCTGGGGTATTCTTAGTAGTCCATTTGGGCAGCTCCAAGTTGGAGCTCCAGGGAGGTGGTGAGTCCTACTTCTGTGCTTCTCTCCAGATGTAGGCTGACTCAGGAGAGGATGATGCTGCTGGGTGGGGACTCTTCTTGCAGCAGCGAGAGTGGCGAGTACCCTGTGGTGGTCGGCGCTGGGGCTTAGTGAGGGATGGGGGAGGGGTGGCGGGCATGGGAGACTTCCTGGGGGTTGGAGATTTAGGGCAATGGAGCCTGGCCGTGGGCCATGCCAATCATGGTGGCGCAGCATCACCTGCCAACTCCCAGAATGAGGCCAAATTTGGGCCCTTGAAAGAGCAGGTCCTGGGCTTCGGGGTCAGGCCCACCTCGAGGGCAAAGCTTGGGATCCCAAGGCCTGGCATGGGAGAGGTGCTTATCAGTGTTTGCTGAGCGACTGAACAAGACACTTTGAGTCCCAGTTCTGCCTAATGTTGAGGACCTGCCTTAGTGTTCCCACCTCACCTGTGAAAGGGTGCATCTATCACTCTGGGTTCAGAGGCCTGGCATGGACAGTGACTCACCCCACCCTTCTTCCGCATCTTGCTGGCAGGTGGTCAGTCGGGTGGCAGCTCAGCAAGGATTCGACCTGGACCTCGGCTACCGACTGCTGGCTGTGTGTGCTGCGAACCGAGACAAGTTCACTCCGAAGTCTGCCGGTAGGTGACGGCTGGGGGCTCCACGGTGTCTTCGGGAGGCAGGCTGGGCAGTGGACTCGAACCCAGGGCTATCACCACCCCTGTCGGCTGGTGCCTCGGTTTGTTCAGGTGTGGTGTGAGCCTCCAAGGAGCAGCAGCTCACCTGGCCCACAGGTAGGGCCTCTCCCTCATCTCAGGGCCAGAAGGGGTCCAGGGCACACCACACCCCCCTACAATGGGCTAAAGGAAGATGCTTATCATCTTATTCCATCACCACAGTGACCCTTTGGTGTTAGTCCTATGGTCATCCCCATTTTACAGTCTAGCAAACTGAGGCTCAGAGAAGCTGGAGAGATTTCCCAGGTCACACAGCTAGGAAGCGGCAGAGCTGAGATTTAAATCCAGGCCTCTACTCCAGAGTCAGCACCCTTGACTCTGAGGCTCTGCTGCATTCATTCAGAATTTTTTATTGACTCAGTACTTTCAGGGCCCTAAAAGTTTGTTCTGAGTAGTATTCTCCGTTAGCACTCCATCATCACGTGGGACCTCTGACCCCTTAGTAAACAGAGGCCACAGAAGGTGCCTGGCAGCATTCTCTCTGCAAGGGCTTTAAGCACACCAAGGATGCAGCTTTACCTGCCCCTCCATCTTCATTACCTCGCTTAAAAGCAGGGGATGCTTCGTAAGCTTTTATTCGAACAGACCTGGACCTCCCAGCCTTGTCACTTGCTCAGCATGTGACCTCTGAGCCTCAGTTTATCTCCTCGGGAAGGCAGGAGTGACAACACGACCTACCGTGCTGGGGTCAGTGCCGAGCAGTGTCTAGATGTGGTTAACACTCTTTATAGAGTCTGAACAATTCACTGAAAAAGAACAAAAGTCAGTTATTTCCTCTGTATAACAATAAAACAGACGTTTTCTCTGAGTTCGTCCAACAGTTCTTTGGAGTATTTGTAGAAACAGCGTAATGCAAATGTTTAAAGGACATTTCATGATAGGTTTTCATCAATCTGCACAGCCCGCAGTCACTTGAACAAGGGTTTGTGCTTTACTCTATGTTTATGATGGTCCATGCACTTGGATGGCGGGTCACTTAGAAGAGGTGGTGAAGGTCTCATTAGCCAATAGCTGCTCTGCGATCCCTGACGCGCCAGCCTATGTTGGGAATGTCACTAGTGTATTGAACTGTTTGCCAGACAACAGTCTTGGAATCTCATGAGTGACGTCTGTTCCTGATGAAATCTGCAATTTTAATAATAACTTAAGTCAATACAATTTTGACAGGGGAAAAATTGCTACTTATCCAAGAAGCATATACATCCGTATTGCTCTTGAGCGCTGGCTCTTTGCAGGCGCCTGACTGGGACTGGGTTGTGCTGAGGAGGAAAACAGATGTGGTCTCTGCTAGGGAAACGTACTATCCAGAGCAGAGATCAGCAAACTTTCTCTGTGAAGGACCAGCTCTTAAATAGTTTAGGCCTTGCAGGCAGAGCGCAAAAGCAACTGTAGACAATATGTAAACAAATAAGTGTGGCTAGTTCCAAGAAAATCTTATTTATAAAAGTAGGTGATAGCAGGGTTTCCTGATGCCTGGTCTAGAGGGAGAGAAAACCATGGGATCAGATAATCACGGCTGTTTGCTGTACACTAGAAACTAACACTGCATTGTAAATCAGCTGTGTGCTGTGCTTAGTTGCTCAGTCATCTCCTATTCTTTGCGACCCCATGGACTTGTAGCCCACCAGGCTTCTCTGTCCATGGGGAGTCTCCAGGCAAGAATACTGGAGTGGGTTGCCATGCCCTCCTCCAGAGGATCTCCCCAACCCAGGGATCAAACCCAGGTCTCCCACATTGCAGGAGGATTCTTTACTGTCTGAGCCACCAGGGAAGCCCAAGAATACTGTAGTGGGTAGCCTATCCCTTCTCCAGGGGATCTTCCCAACCCCCTCTTTACCAACTGAGCTACCAGGGAAGCCCAAAACTTCAATTAAAAAGAAAAAAGGACGTGCAAAAAAATCATAGTTCTGTGTGTGTGTGCGTGCGTGTAAATTCAAGCTGTGGTAAGTGCCATGAAGGAATGTCTCGGGGATGTTGTGAGACAATTTGGAAGTAGTGAAGTCCTTCCGGGACCTGAAGGTCAAGTCAGAGTTGAGCAGGTGAAGAAAAGGAGGAAGAGCTACCCAGGCAAAGGGAGCAACCAGGCTTATGCAAAGGCCCTGCAGTAGAAGCCAGCATGGCTTTTCGGCAGAACTGAAAGGAGGCCAGTGGTTCCACAGCCCAGAGGCAGAAGTCAGAGGCAGTTAAACACACAGGGCCTGTCTGGGGGTTGTCCTAAGACTAAAGGGAACATGGCTACATTTTCATTTTGCAAAGATGGCTCCAGCTTTTCAAAGAACAGATTGCATAGGGGAGGCTGGTGTGGATGGAAGGAGCCAGATGGCAGATTGCTGGGGTATCAGGGTGCAGATGATGGTGGCTGGGCCAGGAAGGTCCCACCTCCTGCGGAGTAGAGTGGAGACAAAGGGATGACTCCAGGGGATGTGCAGAAGCAAAACAGAGACAGGGTTTGGGAAGAAAACTAGGAGGATGGGCTGCTCCAGAAACCCCAGCTGCTCCTGAGGCCACCGTGTTGCCCCTCCCTCAAGGGCCTCTCACCACCCTGCCAGTACATTCTGGGGGCTTTCCCTTATTTTGCTTCAGTGCCCACCTCTATGAGATACTGGGTATTGTCTACATTTACAGAGGAGGAATCTGAAGCTCAGAGAGGTCTTGTGACTTGCCGGCTGTTACACAGCTCGTAAGTCATAGGGCTGGGACTTAAAGTCGTGGCCTCCTAACTCAGGCCTAAAGCTCTGCCCCCTGCATCGCAGCTGACTCTGAAGCTGGTTGGGGACATAAATTTAGGAGGCCTCTGTCCCCCTGGACCAGGATCTCAGAAGCTCCTCCATTTGGGATAGCCCTTTGCTTCCCTCAAGTCTCTCTGGCGTGGCCCTGCCTGTCTCTCAGTGGTATTTCCAACATTCCTTCTGCTCCTGAGACAAGGGCTTTCTCCCTGTGTTGTGAGTGCACGTATGTGTGTGTGTGGTGGTGGTGAATGTGTGCGCATGCATGTGTGGTGGTGAACGTGTGTATGTGCGTGTGTCTCCCCCTCCGCCTCCCCCACCCGTCTCTGCCTCCGCCACCCCTCTCCAGCTCCCTCTCCCTATCTGTCTCTCTTGTCAGGAGGCCAGGCTGGGGCCAGAGGGCCGGTGGGATGAGCTCATGCAAAGGAGCAGAGCGGTGCTTTGTCAGGAGAGATGGCGGTGCGCTGGGTGTGTGGGCTCTGGAACACGAGCTCGGGCCTGGGGGCAGTGCTGTGCGTGCGTGCATGTCTGTGTGAGTGTGTGAGAGAGAGAGAGAGACCGAGCCGGAGCGTGAGCGCAGAGCAGACGCTGCAGCAAACCGCCAAGTCAGGCGCTCCACGTGGGCCCCTCTGATACCCAGCCCCCAGCTCTTTGTTCTGGTGCAGCCTTTAGCCCGTGTGCTCGCACACGGAAGCACGCGCACACGCACACACAGGGCAGCGGCCTCCTCCTTGGGAAGGTCCCCTTGGGGGCCAAGGGCCCCCCTGCCTCAATCCAGAAGGTCACCTGCCTTGCACCTCCCCTTGTTCCCCCTCCTTGACCACAGCAGGCCCACCCTGCTCCCCAGGTTGCTGCGTGCCAGCTCTCAGCAATTTGGCAGGCAGTGCTGAAATGTCAACCTCCCTGGCTCCGAGAGGCCCACGTCTGCTGGCTATGTAGGCACCGGGCTCCAGGCAGTCGCCATGTCCAAAGTCCCCAAGAGCCCTCCGTGTGCCTCTGCCATTGTCCTTGAGTGACTCAGTCCCCTGAGCTAACCCCTTTGAGCAGCCCGGTGGCGTGTTGAAATAATAGAATAGGGAATGTCAGAACCCACGGGATGGGGAGCCCAAGGCCCAGAGAAAGGGGGACCTGCCCCAGGTCACAGCAAGGCGGGGTGGAGCCCAGACAAAAGCCTCAGGTGCCCACTGCCCGTCCTCACACCCCTCCTGCCTCCCTGGGCTCCTGCCTGAGAGGTGAGAGGCACGAGGTTGCTGGCAGAGTGGAAGATGTGAAGAGAACAGCAGGTCTGGGGGTGCCAGGGTACCCCGGGGGCATCCTGACCCCGGGGGCATCCTGGGAGAGGCGGCCAACAGGCATTTGGAGCAGGGACCAGAGAGCCCTGGAGAGAGGTCAGGGCTGGAGAAGGCAGCCTCCGAAATCCCCCAGGAAGGGGGGCCAGACTTCTTAGGGACAAGCGGAGGGAGTTGTCAGTCACCCGCCTGTGGGCTGGATGTGACCTGCAGACAGCTGAGATCCGACTGTTCGGAGGTTTTTAAAAATGCATATTAGTTGCCAGCATTCACTCTTTGCGAGACTGTACGGTCCAGTCAAATGCCTGGCTTCCTTTGAATGGCAACCTTGTCTCCCAACCTGCCACGGACTGGGTGGAGGCTGACCCCTGGAGAAGGTGCTGAGCTTCCTCCATGTCTCACACCCCAAGAATTTCCTGAATTTGGAAACCTGCTGGGCCCTGTGGACATGTGTGTTTCTTACCTCTGTCCTCTCACACACACCCTCTCATCCCAGCGCTGCAGCCTGAGCCGCAGGCCCAGGGGTGGTGACCCAGGCAGAGTGGATCACTTGCTCTGTGTCGACATACATCTGCCTGGTCTGGTTTCTCCAGTGCACTGACAGCCCCCAGAGCGGCGGCCAGCAGACCCCGGGAGGGGGCTGAGGCTGGCCCTGGGCCCCCGGCCAGCCTGGGAGGGAAGAATCAGGAATGCGGTGGGGCCCTGGCCCTGCCCCTACCGGTCTATGGCCTGTGATCTACTCAGGAGAGGCTCAGGAGAAGCTTGGGCCTCCCTCGAAACCCTCAGTCCCAGGGGGTTTCTGCAGCTCAGAGACAGACCCCAGCCCTGGAGGGGGGCAATGGCAAGTGTCCCACCCCCGTTGGACAGCTGGGATGGGACACAGGCTTCAGAGGCCAGCCAGGTCATTTCACCACGTCCACCCAAGACTCTTTAAGCAGAAAGCTTGTCATAAACCATTTTCCTCTGTCATTGAAGACATTCCTTCTTGCTCGCACCTGACTGAATGGGGTGGGGGTGGGAGGGTGGAACTCTCAGATCCCCACAGTGGTGGTCACATTCCTGGCCTCTCTTGGCATCCCAGGTCCTATCTGTACCTTCACGCCTTCCCCGTGGCCTCTCTCCACCCCCTCTGCCTCTGCCCACCCCAGAGCATGCAGCCGCCTTCCCGTCACCAGCACCAGAGAGGACAAATGGCCCCATTCAGGGACACCCTGCCAGATCTGTCTAAGACAAAGCTGTGCGCAGCTCTGCGTGAAAAACGGCTTGCAGCCGCCCAGCGAGCAGGCGGGATTGGTGGGTGCAAATTGCAGGGGATTTGTGAACGCTTGCTGGCTGCCCCCGGAGACAGCGGGCAGGCGGGCCCTTGCCCTTGAAATGCCAGGCCGCCAGGCTGGGCGCCTCGTCAAGGCCAGGGACAGACTTCCTCCTGGACACCAGCCCCCACCCCAACATCTGAGCTCAGCAGAGCTGGGCTGTGGGGGAGGGACTTGGCTTCCTTCCTCCTGCTCAGCCGCCTCTGCACTCCAGGTCAGGTCCTGCTCAGGAAAGGGCTCTGGATTTCATCACCCAGCCCCTGGGAACCGACTTGCAGTCAGCTCTGTTTAAAGGACAGAACCTGTTTATCACTCGTCTTCCGTTGGGTCACTGCTGTGGGAGAGGCCACGGGGCCCTCTTATCAGCACACCCATTTTGTAGAGGAGGAAACTGAGGCTCTAACAGGGAAGAGACAGAGCAGTCATCTGAATTCCAGGGCTGGAAGCAGGACCTCCAGATGGAGCAGTGTCCCCCTTCTGAGTAACCCTCCAGGGGAAGGTAGTACCTCCAGGGGATATGTGCCCTTTCTAAGTAACCCTGAATGAGCAGGTAGGATAAGTCGTCCTGGGCTGGTGGCCCTGGGCTCCCTCCCGTTCACCAGCTCCCCGAGGGCTGAGGCCTGGGATCCAGTGGCCTCACTCTGCTCTTGGGGAAAAAGAACCGGGGATGGGGGTGGTGGCGGAGCCCACGTGACCGAGGGTTTGTGGACGCAGCGTTCCCAGGCTGAGGAATTGGGGGAGGGGTGTGTGATGGTCCCTGGGGTGACCGGAGTGAACGAGGAGGAGGGCAGTGCCACAGAAGAATGAGAGAGGGCAGATTTGGAAATAGCTTCAAGGCCCAGGGAAAAGGGAACTATTTCAGTGGCCACTCTGCAGCCTTGAAAAGTGAGGTCCCTTAAGAATGATTACTGTATGTATGGAAATGCTTATGACATAATATTAATTTTTTTAGAAGGTAACAAAATGTCATGCTCAGTAAGACCTCAACTAGGTGCAGAAACAAAATATACATTTGGTTAGGCACAGGAAACAGGAAACAGAAGGGAATATACCAAAATGTCAACTTAGGAATCAGGAATCTATCTGGATGGGGGAAGGTCCTCAACTTTGTTTCCCATATTTTCTGCAGGGAGCATAGATTCTGCTGTTAGCAGAAGCCTCCGGGGTGGTTGTGGGTTTCTCTGGAGTTTGGCTGGAGTTGGCAGGGGTGAGGGGAGGGGAGAGCACCCTGGTCTCTAGGCTGGCTCAGCAGTTTCCCCAGCACGGCCCACTCTGGTTCCCTGAGGGCCCTGGGGGCAGGCCCCTGCTTGTAGGGGAGGCTACTCTTCCTGCCTCCCTCTCTTCTCAGGATTAGCTCATTGCTGGCTCTCCACAGAGCCGGGGTGTGCTAGGATACAGCTGCTGGAAATCTGTTTTCCAGGCCTGTCCGGAGAGGGTCGGGGGATAAGGGCATCAGCTCACCTCAGGGCTGCCTAGGGGTTGGGACCCCAACAGATCAGGCAAAACACTCTCAAGAGAGGACTGCTTATCTTACCTGGATCCTCTCGGCTCCAGTCCAGAACCCGAGCCAGGACTCCACGCTCAGGATTGGACCACGTGATAGGGGACGGGGGTCTGTGACGTGATGGGGGAAGGAAAGGCTGCTGGAGGTGTCTCAGTCATATGATGTGTGTCTGAGTCTGGGTTCCCCCAGATGCAGACCCCACCATGAAGTTTCCAGTGCAAGCGATTTATTTAGGAAGAGCCCAGAAAACACCAGTAGAGAAGCAGAGAAATGAGATGGGGAAGGGAATGATGTGATTGAAAAAATGTGATGGGAAAAGTGCCATACCTGGTACGGGGAGCTCCTGGAGATGGAGTAGAATGCACCCCTCAGTCAGCCTGAGAAGCCAGAACGAGGATGTTTATCCAACATCTGGCACCTGTTACTGGCTGGGGTCTCCTTGGGGTCGGGGCGGATGGATGTACCCTCCAGTACATGCCTTGGCGGAAATGCCCGGCAGAGCTGCAGTGCCCGTGGTCACCCGGGGGTGCGCGGTGAGGCGTCCACACCACCAGCAACAAGCCCCTGGCCCCCTTTCCATCACCTGCATTTCACCCTCGTCTTACCCTGCCGTGTTCCAGTCCCACTCACACTCTGATGGTATGCTTCATGCGGTTGCTTACTTATTTTGACTTCAAGATGGGAATTTGAAAAGAAAACATTCTTCTCTCTATTGCCACCTTATCTGGCAAACCAGCCTCCCTGGCCATATTTAGATGCTAACTGTCCAAGTAAAGACAGTAGAGAATGGACCCTGCGTCCAGGTATAGCTCCAGGTGCCTACCCCATGGTAGAGTCTGGGCCAGCTCTCTGCCAGTTAAAAATGGAGCCTGGGATTCAGGAAAGTGATGCTCTCCTCCCTGAGCTAGCAACATCCCCAAAATGGGAAGAGAGCCGATGTAGCAATGGTTTTCTCATCTGGTCCCGTGATCACCTTAAGCCATCTCGGGGGCTGCCTCCCCAGTCCACACTTCAGGATCCTCCTGACAAAGAAGACAGCCCCTGAACAAGGCCGTGGGGGTCTGGGGGCCACCTTCCATCTCCGCCTCCCCTGGGCAGACCATGCGCCCCCACCTTCAGCATCCATTTCTTCCACAGTCTTGTGCATCCAGACCATTTCTCTACCTTCACGCTACAGGAACAATGATGAGGTCAAGGGCGTGGGAATGCCTCTCAAAATAAAAAATACTCAACAGAAATGTTCAGGGCAAGGAACGATAAGCCGTCCTGTGCCAGGCCCACTCCGTGCCAAGCACGGGGGCTACACACACATATAAATGCACCCCACACAGTCCCTGCTCTTGGGGTTTGAAATCAATGCTCCCTTTCTGAGGGTGAGAAATGACAGTTATCCTACACACAGACACAGTCCTTTTCATAGCCTTCCTTGTCCAGCCCTGTGAGGTCCCCAAGACAGGCTCGAAAGTGAAAAGTGAAAGTGTTCATCGCTAAGTCGCCTCCAACCCTTTGCGACCCCATGGACTATAGCCTGCCAGGCTCCTCTGTCCATGGGATTCTCCAGGCAAGAATACTGGAGTGGGTTGCCATTCCCTTCTCCAGGGGATCTCCCTGACTCAGGGCTTGAACCCAGGTCTCCCACATTGCAGGCACAGATTCTTAACCATCTGAGCCACCAGGGAAGCCCAAGGCAGGCTTATTCCCATTTAAAGAGGAGGAGTCTGAGGCTCTGAGGGGTAGGGAGGTGGTAAGTGGAGCCAGAGCTGTGGCTATCTCTGCTTCTCTGCTGGTGTCCCCAAGGAGGCACATGGTCTCTGGAGAGAGGCAGGACCACAGCATTATCACCCTTCAGGCACCAAGGTATCACCACCTTCCAGCCACCGCCCAGCCTTCCACCACCCCGACCAAAGGTGCATCTGGGACAGAGGTCCTGCCAAAACAGTCTCCACCACCCCACCCCAGGGTGCCCTGAAGATGGCATGGCTGCCCTAGAAGTTAATAAAGCCACCGGCAGCAATTAATTCTGCAGAGAAAAGAGCCAGGTAAGAGGATTAAGGAAGCCAGAGCTTTGGTTTTAAGATGGAGCTTAGCTTTCTCACCCCCAGAGGAAGGATTTCAGGGGATTCAAGGGTGTGAGAGTGAAATGGAGCAGGGACTTGGCAGAAAGTGGGCGAGGTGGTTATGGTACTTTTAAGGCATGCATTGAAGCCATGGCCTTGTGAATACTTTCTGAGTTAGACAGACGGACAGGAATTAGCAGCAGTGCAGGTATCATCAGCCTCGCTTCTTTAGACTCACAGAGTCCAGGGCAGGGCAGCTGGCTTAGGAAAAGCATCTGATTTATAGCCCCTTTCAATCATGATGATAGCAACTATCTTCTTAGCACTTTCCCAGTACCAGGCCCTGAATGCAAAATCTACAATGATCCCAGACCCATCTCTGCCCCCATTTTATAGATGAGGAAGCTGGGGTTTAGGAAGATTGAGCAATTTGACCAAGGTCAGAATTGTAATTCAAACAAGAATACCTAGCCCTGAAGTCATCAGCTGCCCTCTCCTCTCTATGTGCAGGTTGAAATGAAATGCTGGGAAGGACAGGGTAATGACTCAAGAGAGCTTGTCAAGATCACCTGAACTATGTGCAGGTGGAAATATTAAGTATTTGACAATGATTTGTCCTTGTGGGTGCGTTAAACACCTTCGCATCTTTGAGCTCATTCAATACTCACGGTCTCGTGAATGGTAAAGAGCAGGGGGCCTCGCACTCAGTAAACATTCAGTACATGTCAAATGTTGTTAGCGTGGTTTCCTGGTTGGCCCCAATTCCACATGTCTTTATTTCCAGAAACTATTCAGCTATTACACGAATGGAGTAGTAGTTAAAAGCATGGACTCTGCAATAGCATGTCTGGTTGTGAAAACCACCCGGACCTCCACTCACCAGCTGTGTGACCTTGGAAAAGTCACGTAAGCTCTCTGTGCCAAGCTTGCCTCATTTGATAAAAGGGGATACTAATAATGCCTTCATCATAGGTGTTATGTGAATACATGTATAGTATATGCATATGTATATGTATAGTGCTGAGAAAGAGGCCTGGCATATACTCCGTGTGTGTGCTCAGGCATGTCTGACTCTTTGCGACCCCATGGACTGTAGGCTCCTGTCCATGGGATTTTTCAGGCAAGAATATTAGAGTGGGTTGCCATTTCCTTCTCCAGGATGACTTTCCCAGCTCATGGATCGAACCCACGTCTCCTGCATTGCAGGAAGATTTTTTACCACTCAGCCATCGGGAAAGTTCCAAGTATTATATACATGTTAGCAATCTTATTCCAACGCGTTGGCATTCAGACTTTCTTAGGATGCCTCACATACCTGGAGGTAGCCTAAAGCCCTGTGCCTGACCGTGTGTTATAGTTTCAGGTCTGGAAAATAGGGAACCTCTACTTAGATAGGGCCAAAGTCAATGCCAACTGCACCCACCTCCAAGTTGGTAGATAGAGGGTGTTGTTTAGTCACTAAGTCATGTCCAACTCTTTTGCGACCCTATAGCCTGTACCCCGCCAGGCTCCTCTGTCCGTGAGATTCCCCAGGCAAGCACTTTGGAGTGGGTTGCCATATCCTTCTCCAGGGAATCTTCCTGACCCAGGTGTAGAGCCTGCATCTCCTCCACCGAAGGCAGATTCTTTATCACTGAGCTACCAGGGAAACCCAGGTAGGTGGTTGGGATCCTATTAACTCAGTCCAGGAAATGGCCCCATGCTGAGGCTTCAGGACCAGAAGCCCGCAGCTGTCTCCAAGACAACAGAGGATCACATGGGGTTAAGACGGCATCTTCTTTTCCCCCAGAAGAGGAGGCTGGGCTCTAGTCGGGGAGGGAGACAGCCTGCTGAGTGGAGAGTAGAGAGCTGGCTGAGGCGGCCTAGATAGAGCCAGCAGCACCCTGTCTGTGCCTTGGCCTGGGAGGTTTGAGGGCCTCTGTTTCTTCAAGTCTCCCAGCAACCTTTCTCAAAAGTCTTTCAAGAGAGAAAGTGACATTTAAAGGACCATTTAATGGCCCAATGGTTAGGACTTGGCATTTCCACTGCAGGGAATAAGGGTTCGATCCCTGGTCAGGGAACTAAGATCCTATATGCTGTGCAGCATAGCCCCGCAAAAAAATAAAATTAAAATTAAAAAATAAAATACTGTTTCCCTGGTGGCTCAGATGGTAAAAAACCCACCTGCAATATGGGAGACCTAGGTTTAATCCCTGGCTCAGGAAGATACCTTGGACAAGGGAATGGCTGTCTACCCACTGCAGTATTCTTGCCTGGAGAATTCCACGGACAGAGGAGCCTGATGGGCTACAGTCCATGGAGTCGCAAAGAGTCAGACATGATTGAAGGACTAACATTTTCACTACTACTACTTATAGAGCTCTTGTTTCATGCCAGGCTCTACGCTGGGTATTTTATGAACATCAGCACTGATTCTCATGACGAACCAACCCATTTTATAGATCGGAAAACTAATGAACAAAGAAATTTATTCAGTTGCCCAAATACTTTTGTGTAACAGGCGAGGAATGAGTGGATAGATGGCACTCAACAGATAGATATTTGGACGGTTGAGACTAAGGATGGAAAAAAGCAAGAGAATCAGGGTGATGACGTAGACCAGCCTGCCCCAACTCCAAGCCTCACTCCTGTTCCTCCTTGGTTGTACCTTCTCTCTCATGGATCAGGCTCATTGTGAATGTCATGCTCGGCCTGTCCCCGGGGCCATCTGGCAAGCAGGGACAGATGGAAAGACCCTGGTCAACAGACCCCCATCCTCTTGCCCCTCATAAGCTACCCAAGTCACGTGCACAGCAGAGCAAGGGCTTAGGAGGAACCAGGCCTGGAAACTGTAGTCTTAGCCTGCAGGTTCCCAGCCTGGTCTCCACACTTTTAGTGGCCCTTGAGTCAGGTCCAGCCAGCTGCTGGAACATCACTGTCTCAGGACAAGCAGAGAAAAAGATCTAGAAACCACAGGCAGGGCAGTGTGGGACAGGGGTCCAAGCTCAGGTTTAAGGATCAAGCTGACCTGGGCTCAACTCAGCTCCATCACTTCCATGCCACATGTGACCCCAGTCATATCTCCCAGTCTCTCACAAAGCAAAAAGTACAAAGTACTTAACTCAAGCTGGCACCTCAGAAGGGCTTCGTGCATAACTATTTTGATTATTAAGTCCTGCTTTACAGTACAGTCTCTAAAACCTACTTGCTGTGTGAGTTTATGCAAGTCACTTCACTTTTCTAAGCTTGGGGTCCAGAAGATCTAGAATCCGGGTCTCCTGGCTGGAGCGGCAGCAATTCTGTTTCCTTGGCAACCCAGCTGCCTCTCAAGGGACCATCTGGATCACGTCACCCTGGCAAGGTGCTGCCCAGGCAACCAGGTGTTTGTGTTTTGCAGTGGAAGCTCTGCAAGGTGGTAATTCCTCTCACTGGGGACAGGGTGGTGGCCAGGCAGGTGGCTGGAAGGAATCATCGCTGCCTCAGTCCTGGTCCACAGAGAAACAGACTCCAGAGCTTGGGAACTCTAGCCAATGACTTTCCTTGAAGAGCTATTAACAGATGCTTCATTATATTCCTCCACACATTTTTCGGCTTGTTGAGGCTGGCCAGGTGGAAAACGCTGCCTGGGGCTGGACTCCTGTAGGGAATTCCAAAAGACCCAGTCTCACCTGTTTGGGATGAAAAGCCACTATTGTCTCTGGCAGGAAACAGGAATTACTAGTGGGAAAAATTAGGAGCCTGCCTTTGAAACAGGCACATAATTATAATAACAGCAGAAACTTGGGTGCAAAGGATAAACTGATTCACCCCTTCCACAGACGTGCTTGGGCAACTATTATAGGCAGACTTCATGACTGGCACTCAGGTAACGTTAGAGATTGCCTATATCCGTGAGAAGCTCACAGACCCGGACAGCTTAAGAAAAAACGCGATGTCAACAGACCCACATCAGCCAAGGGAGAAGCTGAAGGGGAGGAGGGGTGGTATGCAGAATCCTCTGGGGCCAGCCACTTCCAGCAGCAAGCTCTCCCAACCCAGAGCTGCTAGAAAAACCAGGAACAGTTCAGGGACACCCCAGGCTCTGCCAGCACTTCACACAAGTGAGAGCCTTGACTTTTCCAACAGCCTATGAGGGAGAGCCTTGTCCCCTTTTACAGATGGGGAAAACTGAGGCTCAGAAAAGTGCAGTCCACGTCTAGGTTCACACAGCTGGGGAGTAGGGAGCTGAGATCAGAACTGGATCTGTGTCCACCGTGCATCCTCTCGGGGCGGTGGGGGAGGGGACCCCACTTTCCTGGTGAGCTGTCAGGAGCAGCTCCGTCACCTGGAAGCATGCAACTGCTCACTCTGTGCCGAACGCAATAAAATAATCTTCCATCTCTGTCCTTCTGGCTCTTTCTCTTCTTCTCTCTCCCTCTACCCATGTGTCCCCCCACTTCACGCCCCCTCCCTCTCTCCTTCCCTCTTCCCTCCCTCTCTTTTCTTCTCTCTCCGTCACGGTCCTCCCCTCTCCTTTCCTCTCGCCTTCATTTCCTTTGTCTTTCCTTTCCCCTTGGGACCGCAGCTCCATGCACCATTGGTACCGCTGGCTGCAGCTCAGCTCTGCCGAGGTGTCACCTGCAGCCTCTTGCTCTGTCCTCAGGTTCACTGTCCTCGGGGGCACTGTCCTCGGGGGCACCCCCAGACTGCCCAGCCCTGGGACGCACCCCCAGAAATAAATGCCTGCTGCTGCCTGGCGCTGTCCCCCTCCTGAGTACCCTCAGCCGAGGAAGTGACATAATTGAATGGTTTCCCATTTCCTCCAGGCTCCGTGTGGTCCCGAGCCCACTCTCAGATGTGCCGCCCAGATGTTTAGAATCACTGCTGCCCAATTAAGCGTCTGCCGGGAGGCCGGGAGGCAAGGGGCCCGTGTGTGTGTGAAGAGCCCACGTCTGTGCAGACGGGGACGGGAAGAGAGAAAATGGGAGCTCACCCTCCCCAGGCACAGACGGCGGGAAATTGGTTGCCATCGAGCTCCGTGGGGAAGCCAAGTGCTGGCGAGGCGCCCGCCCCGTGTGTGACTGTGAGCCGCGCCTCAGCATCTCTGGGGAGAGACCAGCCTACCCCCTGGGACAGGGCTTCTGCGTCTGGTTCTTTCCTCTCACCCCGAATGGAGGAGAACTGTGAGGGGAGAAAAACAGCAGAGGAGAAGGGCACCGCCCCTCTAGAGAGAGAGCACGGAGAGCGGAGAGGTGGCCCCTGCCATGGGGTCTCTTCCCTCCTAAGCGCTGCTGGTGCCCTAGTCTGGCCAAGGCTAGACGTCAGAGTTCAGGTCCCAGGCCTCCTCCTGGTACAGAAGGGGCTTCCTCAGCTTGGAAGATCCACATGTCCACAGAGGCAGGAGGTGATACCAAGAGCGATGGCATCAGGAAATACAGGGTGACTCTTGGGGATCAGAGAGCCCAGCACCACCAGTGGGCAGCCGCGGCACGGGGGGCCACCTGAGGCCGGGTGAGACACATACCCACAACTGCCAGGGGTTCCGATGCCATGACAAATCTCCTGAGGCTTTAACATCATGCATCTCCTATTTAAGACCCAGTGCTGGCCAGTCTAGCTGTGCCTGAGGGCTGGCTCTCAGGTGGCCAGTGGAGGCTTGGAACTTAGACCATTCAGGACCAACTGGGGATAGATTGATTGATGGCTGCTAGGAGGAGGGGTCTGTCTGTGGAGTCTATGGCACTGTGTCATCGTCATTGAGTACAGAAAGAGACCTCATACTATGTCCGCAGGGGAGGGCCAACAGTGAGGAGCACCTGAATGGGGTGGAGTTGGGCAACAGGACCTCTGAAGGGTAGAAATCACCCATGTGGCACGTCTAGCCGTGGAGGCAGGCCACCCTGGGTTTGCATCTTGTTCCCTGCTTTCAAGCTGTGTGACTTCGGGTAACTGACATAACCTCTCTGAGCCTTAGCAGTAGTATCAGGAAACGGGATGATAGCCATACCTCCCTCCCAGTTGTCTGTGATGTCTGGGGTGTTGAGAATTAAATAGATGATGTGGCGGAAGCTGTGCCTTGTGCATAGTGAAGACTCAGTATCCATTTGCCATACATAGCCCAGTAACTGAGGCAAGACAGGTGGGTGGAGAGTACCGTCTCCCAAAAAATGAGCTGTGGGAGGAAGAAGGCTGGGTCGGGGAGGAGGATACTGTGTCCTGGAGAGGAAAGGGGAAGCAGGAGGACAGTGCCCTTTTGGAGTACGGTGGGTGTAT
The DNA here is from genome assembly GCF_001704415.2 of Capra hircus. NCBI lineage: Eukaryota > Metazoa > Chordata > Mammalia > Artiodactyla > Bovidae > Capra > Capra hircus. The sequence continues at coordinate 10,788,695 of NC_030835.1, read as the reverse complement.
AATCAGGATAAATAGTAAGTATCTCTAGTAGTATCGATTTAATTGCCGCTGATACTGTTGGATGTGATTGTCAGACTGCAGAGGGCCTTCCCGAATCACCTGGCCTATTTTTATCTGAGGGGAGACTGGCACAGAGACAGAGCAATCTCCCCAGCATCCCTGATTGTACCAGGGGCACGACCTGCCTGATAACAGCTGTTGTTGTTTAGTTGGTCAGTTGTGTCTGGCTCTTTTGTGACCCCATGGACTGTAGCCCACCAGGCTCCTCTGTCCATGGGACTGCCCAGGCAAGAATACTGGAGTGGGTTGCCATTCCCTTCTCCAGCAGATCTTCCCAGCATAGGAACTGAACCCACGTCTCCTGCATTGTCAGGTGGATTCTTTACCAGTAAGCCGCCAAGGAAGCCCCAGCCCGATACAGTGCTTAACGCTGATCTTCTTCCCATTACTAGCAGCAGCACTGATACTCCCAGGACAGCTGCTCTTGCGGCTCTTGCTATTACTCGCACTAGCCTATTGCTTCTAGTACTACCATTATTTCACTACTACTATGAATCAATTAAGTGAAGTTTTATTGGGTTCTTACCGTGTTCCAGACGCTAGGCAAAATGCTGCACAGACTTCCTCTCCTTTCATCTTTATAAAAACTTGAGAAGAAACTGAGACTCGGGTTAATTACTTGCTCAAGGCCACACAATTAGCAAGTGGCAGGGCTAGAATTAGACCCAGGCAGTCCCGCTCCTGCACACTTGGGTACCAGGTCAGACCGCCTTATAGAAAAAGGAGGGAGGCTTGACAACCCCGAGCCTGCATGAATGGAAGCCTGGATGCACCTGGGGAGTAGGGCTGCACGTGGATTAGCCCACTGGGCAGCTGCCTTTGTGGAGGGATCTAATAATCTCTCTCCTGCCTTGTTTCACAAGACCTGAAATTCCACTTTTCACATGATTTCCTTTGGATTAAATGACAGGTCCCTCTGTCAGTGAGCCTTATTCAGTCTGTCATTTGATAAGAGCGTGGTGGGGGGTGGTAAGGCCAGGACCCAGACTCAGGCAGTCCGAGCTTCCTGTCCTAGCTGCTTGCAGGCTGGGCGACCCTGGGCCGGTCCCTTCATCTCCCATCTCCCAGTGGTGGGATGTCATATCTGAAGCTGCACCTGGGGCCTTTGCACATGCTGTATTTTGCCAGCTCAGGGCCCCCCAGAGTGGCTCCTCTGTGCTTCCCTGTGACCCTGCGGGGCCCTGGTCATAGCCCCAGGCGCAGCACTCCTTGCAGATGAGGCCCCCACCCCCAAGGCCCAGGCCAGTGATGGCAAGAAACCAATAGACTGCATATAAAAAAAAAAACAGAATTCAGAGGCTGTCCATCCATTCATTCAGCAAACAGGCGTGGAGCACCCCTGTGTCCTGGACCTATGCCGAATGCCTGGATTGTGTGAGTGAACCTTACCTTCTAGGAGCTCAGGGCTTGACAGAGGGGACAAACTTGGGATAAGCGCCCTCCAATGATGATATAATCGTTATGAACAGCTCTATAGGAGCCAAGGGGGGCAGGGGGACTGAGCCTCGGAGGTTAGAGAAAACTTTCTCAAGGAAATGATCCTCACAGAAAGGCTCCCAGGAGAAAGTCTGCCCAAAGAGAAGGACAGAAAAAGGCATTTCAGGGAGAGGAAACAGCATGTGCAAAGGCCCTGGGTGCTGAAGGAATATGGCTGCAACTGTTCTTTCTGCTTCTTCTGACTTTGTGCAAGATGCTTCTCTCTGAGCCTCAGTTTCCTCACCTGTAGAATGAGAACCGTTGCCCCCTGCTTTCCAGGGTTCCAGGCAACTGAGAGCTTAAAGGATATGAGGGCGCAGGTGCTGGCACTGCCCCCCTAAATGCCTAGGGAACCTGCAGGCTGCCTCGTGGCTCCCGGCTTCCAGTCACCCCCGACACTGGAGGCTTCTGTCGGTACTGGTTGTTCCTCCGCACAATTAGGTAATGAGGCCAAATTCAGTTACACACCATGCTCCCAGGTCTGTCTGAAGCCCAAGGGGGGCTTGGGCTCCCTTTGCTGGGGTGGGGGAGTTGTGCTTTCCTACCATGCATCCCAAACCACTGCCTGCACCCCAGATGTGGAAACTGAGGCAGGCAAGAGGCTCAGCTGCTTAGCCCCAAACCTCAGGGCTGATTTTTTTCCTCCTCGACAGCCCCAACCCAAGCTGAGGGCCCATGGCTTGTCCCACACCTCAAGTTCATCACAGGGGTCCTAGCTCCCCTCCCCCTGGACAAGACCCCCCACGTCAAGATTCAGATTCCCTGCCACCCTTGGATTGTGGCAGTTTCTCCTCCCAGCTACATACTGATACCAGCCACTCTTCAACACTTTGATTGGCGTATGAATTCAGAGGGGGAACACACCTCCAGCAAAGCTGGAGGAACCAGGGTTTGTAAATGTCTTTGAGGCACCTGCTGGAGGCATCCAGACAGGAGCAACCCTGGTTGAGGCTAGCACACAGGTGCTCTCAGAGACCATGTGTAAGGGCCTTGAGTGCCAATTTAAGGCGTTCGAATTTGAACTTGATCCTGACAGCCCTGGGGAGCCAGGGAAGGTTTTAGACAGAGAGTGATGTGGTCACGTTTGCTTTTGAGAAAGCCCAGGGTAGAGAAGGGACCTAGACCAGAGGCAGGAAACCAGGTTGGAGGCTGTTCTCCCAGTCAGGAAACTACGGAGGTGAAATTGTGACGTATGCAGAAAGAAAGGGATGGATGGGGACTTCCCAGATATGCCCGCCCTGGCTGCCTACAGGTTGGCCCTGGGAAGCTCATTTGGTGATACGGTGGCTCAGTGGTAAAAGAATGCGCCTGCCAATGCAGGAGAGACCGGTTGGATTCCTGGGTCAGAAAGATCCTTTGGAGGAGGAAATGACACTCTGGTATTCTTGCCTGATGAAGCCCACGGACAGAGATGCCCGGTGGGCTGCAGTCTGTGGTGTCGCAAAAGAGTCAGCCGCACCTGAGCGCGCACGCACAGTTGCTCCACGGTTGCCTCGCGAGCTCTTGCTTCTGAAGATGACGCACAGTGCTTTTCAGGGTGGGCAAAGTCTTAACTTTGAATTCATTTAATTCTAAAATGAGAGTGGTTGTATGGGGGTGTTTATCTCTCATAGCAAACTCCTCGCAGAACAATTATGGCATGCAGAAAATTAAAAAGAAATTAAAGAATAGCTGAAATCTAACTTCCATGGGATAATAACTTGATGAATAACCATTATTCAACAAATACTTGTTAAGCACCTACTATGTGCCAAGTATGAGCCACTAGGAATTCAGCAGTGATCAAAACACAAAATTTGTGTCCGCATGGAACTCACAGTCTACCAAAACTGATGTACTTATATTTACTTGGAATCATCTCTAGATTACTTATAAAGCCTAGTACAATGCAAAAGCTAAGTAAATCATTATAAATACAGTGTAAATGCTATGTTAATAGTTGCCAACATGTAGTGAGTTCAAGTTTTGCCTTTTGGAACTTTTTGCAAAGAATTTTTTTCCAAATATTTTTGATGCACAGTTGCTTGAATCCACAGATGCAGGGTCCATGGTTATGGAGGGCAGACTGTATAATCGTAAGCATCTTGCTTGGCCTGCTCCACCCTTTACAGGAAATCAGTGGGGGTCAGATCGATAGTGCCACTGCTTGAGGCTTCCCAGCCAGAACTGGGGAGACAAGTGCCCCCAGCAGAAATGCCCTGCATCTGCACTAGATGCCTTCACTGAGTGGAGAAGCTGTGGCCAGAGAGACATACTGACCTGCCCTTGGTCACACAGCACACCCCCAAGCCTCTCTCCCGGGCAGCATCTGTCTCAGTGTGGGACTTGGCTTCTGGGCTGAGGGGTGTGCTGTTCCCACCCGCTGAGTTCAGCTCTGCGGATCCTGATTTCAACATCAGGCCTCCCACTCCTTGCCTTGCCCTGGCGGCCACTTTGGATTTCCCCCAGACATTCCTATGTGGCCTGTCTGCTCACGTCCAGAGACCCCGGGGGTGGGGGACACCTGGGACCACAGTGCAGGAGTGAGGGAAGTCACTGGGTCCCCTGGGCTGCCATGAGCAGGGAGCATGGGGCTGGAGAGGAGCAGGCACCTGGGGCGGGGGGTGTTCTCTCCCACGGGACTGTCAGGAGAGGCGGGTGGGCAGAGCACCAGAGGACGCAGGGTTCCTGGTGAGATTTAATGGGCTTAGGAAGTTCATGAAACTGCTGTACTGCTGCCCAAGATGTACTGAGGTGCTTGGGCATGCTTCTCAAGCACCCTCCTCTCTTCTTACCTATCACAGCACCCCAGAACCAAGAGGGCCTCAGAAACCATAAGCCTACCATTGCGGGAATCCCCTCTACGACTGTCCATCCTCAGCTTACACACCTTGGATGACAAGGTGCTCACTGCCACCATGGGCAACCCTGTCAGGAGCTCCCTCCTTCTTTTGAGCCCAAGCCTAGCTTCTTTTGATGCCCCCATCTATCTTCCTGGTGCATGTGACCCCCCCGCCCCCACTGTGGATGAGGAAAGGACAAAGGTCCAGGGTCTGGCCCCCAACCTCCCTGTGAGGAGGGGGAAGAACAGAGTGGGGCAGGCCATCCCCATCTGAATCCCAGCTCATAGAAAGAGACAGTGAATGGCCAAGAGCCCTTTAGAATGGTAAGTCCTCATGTGTCTAGGACTTTACAATTTGCGGAACACACCCTTGACATGACCGTTGGTGGAAACACGACACTGGGTGAGATGGTTTGGGACTCTGGAATAAGCCAGAAGCCCTGGATTTAGTCTTATCTCTACCACTAACTGGCTGTGTGACTGGAGGAAGCCCTGGTCCCTCTCTAAGCCTCAGTTTCCTCATCTGAAAATTAAGACTAGGCTCTCTTCACTCCAGTGCTAAATGAGTTGGTGGTTCCAAACACGGAAGCAGAGGCTCTGTAGGGAAAGGCGCTGCATGTAACAGGCTGTGCAGGTTGCCGGGCACCCTGGGGTCAAGTGGTTGCTGGGGCAGCCTGATTCAGCCTTGCCGGCCCCCACCCGCCCCAGCCTTGAGTCAGAGTGTCCGGACTGAAATGCTTCCGCGATCTGAGCTCCATTTCTTCCTCCACAGAGTGGAGGATAGCCACCCTCTTGGTGCTTGTGCAAGCCTTTGTCTGGGGAGCATCAGAAGTGAAGTTGGCCGCCCCAGCCCAGACAGGGAGGTGTGTCGCCCAGCCGGGCAGGCAGAGAGACCAACAGCTACAGCAGGAAGGGAAATTGCCTTTCTAACTGCAGGGAGCTCATGTCAGTCCAACTGGGGGGCTGTCCGGAAGCCCCCCTGTCAAAGCTGTGTCCTGGGAGAAGCAATAAAACCCCAAGAGTGCTGAGGCACAGACATTCGAGCTGCCTTGGCCCTCCCATCCCTTCAAAGGCGACTCCAAAAATCAATGGGAAGAGATTCATTAGGGGCCTGGGTGGCGAGCTCCTCACCACCTCTGGCAGCCCCTTTGCTGACCTGAGCTTCCTGTCTGCACAGGCAGCTTCCACTGAGAACATCCCACGCTCTTGCAGACAGCACGTCGGAGACGCAGTCTCTGAGCAGCTTCAGAGAGCAGAAGCAGGGCACCCCAGACCCTACTGTTCATTGCTTCATTCCTTTATTCATTCAGGTAGCTGGTCTGGACTTCATTCACACAGCAGATATCAAGCATCTGCTTGGCAGAGTTTAGATCCTATCGCTAAAACATGTACGAAACAGACAAAAGTCGCTGTTGACAGGGAGAGTGACTTCTAACAAGGGAGACGGGGTACCGAGAGAAATAATTGGAATAATTGATCATCAGCTAAGGAGGACCCTAAGCCAGGGAGGCGTGGTAGTCACTGAGGAGGGCCTGCAGCTTTGAGCAGAGCGGCTGAGCAAGGCTTCCTGAGACTCGGGTGTCCCCTGGGTGGAGGCCTGCGGGAGGTGGGAAGTGAGTCTGGCCACCTGGAAAAGAGTGCTGGGGGCGCCTGCAGTCTGAAGTCAGGGAGACTGGAAGGAAATGAGGTCGGGAGGCGACAGGGACCCGGTCAGTCTGAGTCCTGTGGGGCATCATAAAGACGTGAAATTTTGCAGCTGACTGAGGGGAGCGGTTTAAGAAGAGGGATGACGAGCTGTGAACTCGGGTTTCGGTAGCGTCGCCGTGCGCATCAGGCTGTGGAGACGCCCTGAGAAAATAGCCCAGGAGCAGCCTACACAACAAGGGCTGTCTTGTCTCGCGGCTCTGGAGGCCGGAAGTCTGAGATCCACGTGTTGCGGTGGCAGGACTGTGTTCCCTCAGAAGGTACGAGGGAAGGACCTCTGCCAGGCTTCTCTCTCTAGGTCTCTGGTACTTTCCTGGCTCCTGAGATCAGAACTCCAGTCCTCACAGGACACTTTCCCTGGCTGCATGTCTGTCTCTGTGTCCCAATTTTTACTTTTTATCAAAACACCAGCCATATGGGGTTAGCTGCTGTCAGTCACTAAGGCGTGTCTGACTCCTTGCGACCCCATGGACTGTAGCCCACCAGACTCCTCTGTCCATGGAATTTTCCAGGCAAGCATACTGGAGTGGGTTGCCATTTCCTTCTCTAGGGGATCTTCCCAACCCAGGGATTGAACCCACGTCTCCTTCCTTGGCAGACGGACTCTTTACCGCTGAGCCACCTGGGAAGCCCTATGACATTAGGGTCCACCCTAATGAACTCATTTTAACTCCATCATCTGTTGTCCTGTTTCCAGAAAACGTCATATTCACAGGAACTGGGGGTTAGCACTTCAGCGTCTTTTGGGGATACGGGGACCCACAGGCCTGTGGCCTCTCAGCCTCTTGAGAATGATCGCTGTTATCTCTTTGGCCCTCCCCGGCACCTGGTATTTGCTGGCCTTGCTCCTATTTTACAAAGGAGGAGGCGGAGGTCCAAGGAAGCCAAAGTGACTTGTCCAAGGCCATCAGCTAGTCAGTGCTTGTTTCCTAAGCCTCGGCCTCCAAATCCAGGCACATCTCCTCCCTCCACAACTCCTCAGCTAGCAGAGACATGGTCAGCGCCTTCCGGTCTTTGCTGAAACCCCTCCGAACTCTCTGTGTAGCTGACAGGCTGTGGACATCCCCATGACATGGGCAGACAGCCTGGGTGTGGCTGCCTTCCCAGCTGCGCGGGTGGAGGGGCAGGCAGCAGCTCTTAAAGACAGAAGCCACCTGAGGGCCCCTTTCAGGCCTGGTTTCTGGGTTCCTGCCCCCATCCTCTCTCCTCCTCCAGTCTGGCAGGAGGTTTTCCTGGATCCCCGATAACCTCACGACCATGGGGCTTCTCAGAGGTACCCATCGAGTGTGGGGCAGGGGTTGGTTTTGTTTTCTTAAAATGATTGTAAGAGTTGGGCTGATGCCAAATACAGACTGTTGGGATGCAACCTGAGTGGGGGATGAGGGCCCCACTGTGGAACACACCCAGGAAGGGTGGGGAGCAGTGACAAGAGGTTCAGAGCCAGGGAAGCCTCATCCTCCACTGTTACCCCCACCCCCCTTCAGGTGGAGCCCTGGACAAGCCAGAATGCAGGCTGGATGGTTAAATCGCACAGAGGCTAAACAGGAAAAAAGAAATACAAAGAAAGTAGACATTTCCATATATGTAATATGGTGTGCTGGAAAGAATATGAGTCAGGGAGACAGAACTCGTATCACAGATCCAGCTCACTGTGTGACTCTGATGATCACTCTCTGGAGTCCCATCTTGGGAATACAATCTGAAGGTTACTGGTGCAGACTTTATAGCCAGATGGCTGGTTAGTTTGAATCCTTCTGCCAGTTGTCTAACCCTCTCTGTGCCTCACTATTCTCCTCTGTAGTGCGGAATTAATCGTACTTCATCAGAGAGGCTTTGGGTGAGGATGGCATGTTGGTACTTGGCAAATGCCTAGAACTGTGCCTGGCACTAGCAGATACTGTGTCTCCAGGAGCTCTTTATGACTGTGGACAGAGGAGAGGCCTGGAGCCAGGTTGGGGCTCTCAGCTGGGTGTCCCCAGTGGGACTGTGCCCTCCCGGTGTCCCTATGTGTGGTTAGGGGCCCCAGGGCTGGCTGAGACTCCTGCACTGGCTGGCTGGGAGCCGAACCTCAGCTGGGCCTTCCTTCTTTGAGATTGTACGTCCAGAATCAAGGAGGCTGCCCAGGGTGAAGGAGGGAGGGAAAGAGGCAGAGGGAACAGGTTTAGTGAAGGACATGGGAGTTTGTGTCTTGACCCCTCAGAGGTGGGCAGAAGCCCCAGGAGAAGGTCCCTGAAGGCAGAGTCCCTGAATCAACTCACGCCCAGTGCAGCTGCTTGAGTCTTCCTGGGGCAACTGAGCTGGCAGTGAGACAAATGCCCCATGGCCAGCTATCCCCCATATGTGTGTGTGCCTTTTCTGAACCCACTCCATGCCCCGCACGCCCCTCCATGCACCCCGAGAAGGCCCAGTTGTGTGGAGACAGATGGCCAAGCAGCTCCCAAGGCCTGGGCTCATGCCGACCGCACTCCCATGGACACCACCCTGGGCCTCCTTGTCTATTTCACTCTCCTTGCTGAGTGCTGGCGGAGAAGGCAATGGCAACCCACGCCAGTACTCTTGCCTGGAAAATGCCATGGACCGAGGAGCCTGGAAGGCTGCAGTCCATGGGGTCGCGAATAGTCAGACATGACTGAAGCGACTTAGCAGCAGCAGCAGCAGCTGAGTGCTGGAGCCTGCATGGATGACATCCTTGAGTCACTGGGATCCTTGTTGAAACCTGCTAAATCAGCACGCCCTGCTTGAGGAACACCTGGCTTGGGGTTACTCTGGGGTTCACTGTTCTGCTTCTCAGTCTCAGTTGGAGGGAACTGGGGCTTTGTATGCCCCTAGCCACCTCCACCTCCCCCCGCAAAGCCTTGCAGAGGAGGTGACCCTGCCTTGGGCCTGGGAACCACCTTTCCACTCATGGGGGACCTACATCCAGTGGCTTTGCTCTTTCATACTCATTGGCCTGGGCTGGAACAGGATCCAGGAGCCCATCCCTCTGGAGGTGAGCTGGAGAGGCCTGGAGGAAGCTCCTTCTGCACCCCAGACTCCACCATAGAGTCACCCTCCCTGGCCTGGGTGGTCCTGTGGAGGTGGGTTCCACAAGACAGGCTCCCCGGCTGGGGGAAACGCCCTCCTCCCGCGCCCTCCAGTGCAAGCCACGGCTGCCTTCCCGGCTGCAGTGCTGTGATTTATTGGCAACTCCTCCTCGCCAGGGCCCATGGCAGGAGGAGTTCAAACACCCGCAAGAAAAGCCACCAGCTATTGATCCCCGAATCGGGCTTCCCAAGCGCTCCCGGGCATTCATCAAGGAGCCTCGGCGCTGGGGCCGCAGCTCTCCCTTTCTTCTTCTTTTCTTCTGCCTCCCAAGTCATTCCCCCAGGCTGTGCCCCCCTCACCGAGGTTACTCGAAGAGCTCGCCGAGTGACTGCGTGCAGAGGTGGAGAGAGCCTTTGTCTGCTGCCTCTTTCCTGGAGATCCTTATCAAGGCAGGCGCCCAGGGGGTGGAGCGGGCCACTTTGGACCTTGGGCTTTTAAGAAAATCTTTGGAAGTTAGAGAAGTGAAGTTGGAATGTAGAATAAGTAGGGGGATGCCTTTCTGAACCAGGAACTGGTCGGAGTATCCATGTTTCTCTAGGCTCTGGGCTGTAGTATTAAGAGCTTGCTAACCAAGTGGGGCTGGAATGGGACCAGGCAGGTCTTGAAATTAGCATGTGAAAACCCTAGCTTTGGCCTGGAGGCCTTCTGTTGGGGCTGGTGAACGGACTGTTGAAAACAATTTGTTTTCCTAATTACATAAATCTGCTAGCAGAGAGTATTTACCTTTTTGTTTCTCTCTCTCTCACCTGGGGAAAGTCTGTTGGTCCCAGGCCTGTGAAGTTTAAATAAGCATATCAATACTCTTCTCTCACCCTACCCTGGGGCTCCTTCAAGAATAGGTTCTGGGGAGAGCTGAGATGGGGGAGGGGAAGGGGTGGGACTGTTGCCCAGGCTGGGCCTCCAGGTCTGTATTCCTCAGGTACTCTTCTGCTCAGTTCCAGTCCAAATTCTGGTTCAACCTACAGGAGTGGTTTTTCTGAATTCAGTGCCTAGGGCCACATAGGTACCGATGTATACAGAGTATTTCAAGAATGAATCCGGAAGTTCCAAACATTAGGGTCCTTGGTGGCTCTGCAGGCAGTAAGGATCAGGCAAATATTGTGAACTATCATTGCACAGAACTTCTCGGGGGAAAGAATCCAGAAGACGGGTGTTCCGGGTATTTGAGGTCTTGGTGACTTGGGTTTTGTATCATCGAGGTTTGAGCCCTGACATCCTATTAAACCCAGGTTTGTGTTAGAAAACGGGTCTTAGAGACGTCCATTTCAATGTTTTCTTCTGGAAAGATGGACCAAATTGTCGTGCGTCCTCTGCTTCTGGGTGTCACTGGCTGAGCACTGGGCTCTGGATAGGAGTCTGTGCTCTATGGGATCTGCAAAGCAAACTGCACCAACCAAAGAGAAAAATGGGAAGGTTTTCACTGGTCATAAGGCTCTTCCCTCATGGGCTCTCAAACCCCTTTGTGGCTGCTTGGGAAGGCAGGTCCTCCAACGGATGTCTCAGTGAATGAATGACTGTCCCTAAAGAAGCCATTGTAACTCAGGATGAGGGGAGGCTCCTCTGAGGATGGGAAACTGAGCAAAGCCTGCAATTTGGACAGAGAAGGAAAGTCCTTACACTGGCTGCCCCCGGGTTGGCCCTGCAGGAAGGTAATGCCAATTAATCTCTCTTGCAGGAAGCTAGTTCTTGTCCAAAGGCAGCAAGTTATGAAGTATGAATTAATCCATTTAACCAGCCCCTCGGAGGAAAAGCCCATGACAACTGCATTTCCAAATGCCATCTCTGAAAGTGATATTTCAAGTGGCAGTGGGTGGGATTAGAGCCTGCTAACGATTTATGTCAAACAGGGAGCAAGAACATAATTTCTAGATAAGTAATTTGTTTCAGGCACTTCCAGGGCTGGCAGTAGGACAGACGGGAAGGTTTCCGGGCCAGGCAGAGCTCAGACTGAAAATCGGGAGCTGGTACTGGGGAATGAAGGAAGGAGACCAGGAGAAGCTAAGTCAACGGCTAGCAGACTTGGTCAATTTCCCATGATCGCAAGGAGAGCAGTGCAGGGAAGTCTCATACAGAGGGGATTTTTCAAGACAATTCTGGCTGCCTTTCATTAGAGTGAAAGATGGGGCCCCACTTACCTTCCTAATTGTTTGGGCAGTTAGGTCGCCATTCAAGAAACTTTCACTGTGAGAGGGCGGGGCTGGGGGAAAGGGGCTTAAAATAAAGTTTGTCCCAAAGAGGATCGTGATGATGGGAAGTGCCCGCGAAAGAAGAAGGAGCGAAGAATCCTTTGGGGTGGCAGGGCGGCAGCTTGGTTTCCAAGGGTGTCTGCTCAGCTCAGCGCCAGGAGCCCTTGCGACAGACAGGCTGGAAGGAAGAGGCCGCGGCCAGCGCAGGATGCAGTGTCAGAAGGCAGCAGCTCCCGGGGCGGGGCAGGGCCGCGCGCAGCCGCCACCCCCGGCTTCCCTGCCGCTGGTTCCAGGGCACAGGGACTCCCCGAAGTCAGCGAGCCGGAGCGTACGTGCGCCCGCTCACCCTGCTTCGGGGAATCCCAGGGGTGCCAGGGGCCTCTGTGCCGGGGAAGATGCCAGACCGCCTGCCTTCTCCGCCCCTTAGCCCGTTCCGAAAATCCTTTAAACCAGGTCACAATCCGGATGCCCCAGTCCCGCCCCGCCCCCTCTCCTCCCCCGGGGCCGAGGCCGCCTCCAGGCCTGCTCCCTCCTCCGCCCCCACCCGGCCTTGGACCCTTATTAGCAAGACCACTTGGGAGGATTCTCCTGGGGGGCAGGAGACACCCGAAGTCACCCACTGCCTGTGCCTTCCCGGCGGCCCCCTTGGGCGGCAGCGTTCCGGGAGACCCACTCGTACAAGTGTTGCTTCCAATTAATTGCCTGGGCGGGGGAGGGAAGGGGGCCTGTCGCCGCCCCCGCCCGGAGGCTGGAGCGCCGCTCGTCGGGTCGTGCGTTCGCTCAGCGGCGGCGTGCACCAGCACCACCCCTGCGTGCAAGTTTGAAATGTGAGCTGCCTCGGATTCATACTCGCTCGCGCTCCCTCGCAGCAAAGTGGCTGGGCTGACGGTCTGCGCGCGCGAGTGAGTGCGGGCGGCGGGCTGCGGGGCGGGGGTGCGGACGGCGAGACTAGCGGGGCGGGGAGGGCGCGCGCGAGCCAGGGCTCCCTGGAGACGCCGAGGCAGGTCTGCTAGCCTTTCATCTTCCTCCCGCGCTCCTCCTCCTCCCTCCCCTCCCCCAGCCGCGGCGCGCCCGGCCTCCCCGGAGCCCCCAGCCCCACGCGGACGCAAGCAGGGTGGGTGGTCGCGCCGGCGGGGTGCGGGAGCGCCGCGCAGGGCGCGGGGCCGTGGGAAGTTTCGCCGGCGCGCCCTGTGCGCCCCCGCCCCCGCGCGCCCCCGGCCCATCCCCGTCCCCGGAGGGCTGTCGCTTGCGCCCGGGCGCGCGGCTGGCTGCCTCCTCGGCGGCGGCGGCCCCATTAGCAGAGCCTCCGACTGTGATTGGCTTCGCCCGGGAAGCTGGAGACGGGCGATGAATAATTGATGTGTGCGGTGCGGTAGCCGGACGGCGGCGGCGGTGGCGGGCAGCAGCGAGCGGGAGCGCGGGAGCCGGAGCGCCCTCGGAGCGGGCAGCGCGGAGCGAGCGGGCGCCGGAGCCGCCCGGGCCCCCGCGCCGCCGCCGCCGCCCCGGCGCGGAGCGGGGATGCAGGCGGCGCCCGCTGCCTGCGCGCTGCCTTTGTTCCACGCCGGCTGAACCCTGCCCGGAGTCGCTCGCTGCGGCCGCCCCCGGCCGGGGCCCAGCCCGCTGCGGGCGCCAGGGCGGGATCGCGGCCGGTGCAACTTCCAGGTAAGTGCGGGACTGGAGGGTCGGCGCCAGGGCGCCCGCGGGTCGGGCCGGGCCCCCTCCGGGAGCGGGGGTGAGTGTGCGTGCCTGTGTGTGACAGAGAAGGGCCGGTGCATTGTGGGTAGCGCCGTGTGCTGCATGGTGTCAGCCCGAGGCTTGGCGGCGAGAGTGGCACCGGCGTGCACCGGGCCGTTTTGTGCGCTCGTACAGGGGGCCCTCGTTCTCTCTGGGGCCCGGGGCCAGGTTGCCTCCCCTCCCACCACCGCCACCACTCCCGAAGGTGAAGTGTTGGCTCTCCAGCAGACATTTTACAAGGCTGTGTCCTCAATTGGTTGCTTCTATTGCAAAAATCTGAATGGGCCAGGAAGCCTTCCGCGGAGGCAGCGGCCGAGGGTCCTTAACTTCAAGCTGCTCCTTTGTCAGGATGCAGCTCTGATGCTGACAGCGCCCAGAGACCCCGATGGGCACTGGTGGTGCCACCGTTGCTGCAGGGTGCCCTTCCGAGAGGTGGTGGGTGCAGAACATACTTCTGACAAATGTTTGCTGGGAGGCGGGCTGGAGGAGGAGAGATGGGTTTGCACCAGAGAGCAGGAAGGGGCCTTTCTGTGGTGCCTGACACCAAGCTGTGAAGATCTCATTTAAGACCTTGGAGAGAGGGTTTCTCAGAGGACTGCCTGGGCTGAAGGTCTGTCTCTGTGGTCAGGAGCACGTGGTTTTGGTGTTGGGGAAATCTTACAAACCTTGGCGCCTGGTGCACTAGATAAGCCTCTATTCTTGAGTCCAACTGAAAGCTAGCTTGGGTGGTACTAGGAGAGATCAGGCTGACTTTCCCTGTCTTTCCCTCCCTTTGCACCACAGATGGGCTCCAGGAGACCATCACTCTCAGGATGGAGACCTAGGTTCCCTACCCTTGACCATCAGGCTGGACTGGCAGATGGTTGCTAGGCATGGCTGGAAACTGCTTCCGCAGGAAGGTCTTATGAGGCAGCTGGCAAGGAGTTGGCACCAGAGAGCTTCTTAATGGCCCATCCTTGAGAGTGGGCCAGAAATCCAACTGGGGAGGGAGTTGGAGTGGGCAGGGTGATGGCTCCCTGAGATCAGGGTGACCCCAGATGGTGTATAGGGACTCAGCCCCTTCCAGTTCTGAGGCTCTGGGCTGGAAGGTCATCTCCCATCTGCTGCAGAGTAGAAAGCCCTATCCCACGACCAGGGCTGTAGGGAGGTGAGCCTTGAAGTCCACGTGGCTACTAGTAAGCCTGTTCCCCTTTTTTGTGTGTATTAACCAGGCGGTGACTACCCCCACCGCTAGCAGGATTCAAGTCCCCTCCTGAGCTATTTTTACCCTGAACTTCCTTAGTGAGAAACCACGAAACAGTGATGCTTTGGTGAGAATCTGGGTCTTTACCGGAAGCAGCAGCCTGCACAGAGTTTGAGACTTGCTTCACTCTGCCGTCTCCGCTCCCCTGCACAGCCACCTCCTCAGCAAGAGCCCCTTTACCTCTTGCTCTCTGTCTCACCTCCTGGTTCTTACCACAGCCTGTGTGCTCAGGGACTCGGGAGCCCCATTTCAGATGGAAAAACTGATGTCCCTGAGACCACCCAGTAGGGGACAGAGGAAGCCAGTCTTAACTGTGACCGGAGGGTGGCCTTGACTGTGAGCTCCTTGAAGGCAGGAGCCATATGTTACTCATCATAGTATAGCCTGGTGCCAGCCACCGGGCCTGGCAGGTGGTGAGCACTCAGTGACTCCCGAGGGAGTGCATGAGCAGAAAGCTGGTCGTGTGCTGCTTTCCTCTGTTGGAGTGGGGGGGGGGGGGGGGTGGTGATGGAGAGATTGAAAGTGTGCTTCTGGTTGTAAGTCAGTGTTGGCTGAGCACTGAATCATCAGGCCAAGCTCAGTCCCCGGAACTCGGAGATGAGTTCCAGATCTGCTGTTAGCCAGTCAGACTGAAAGCTCCCACAGATGTTCAACCAGAACCCTACCTGGGAGCTTTCTGGGTCACACCCCAGGGAACGAGGATGGCAGAGCTCTGTTTAGAACCGCACTGTGGAGTATGGTAGCTACTAACCACATGTGGCTGTTTGTACACTTAACTACAAGCTTAGTTTCTCATCTGTCCCAGCCACATTTCAAATGGCCAATAGCCACATGTGGCTAGTGGCTACCAGACTGGACAGGTCAGACCATAGAATATTTCCAGTGGGGTCGAAAGTTCCACTGGATATCTCTGGCCTGGAAGGAGGGAGATTTAGGACAGAAGTGAGGTGAGGATGTTAGACAGTGTGACAGCGCAGGAGGAGGCCGCAGGATGCAGGGACCTTCCATTTTCCGACAGCCTCCCAGTAAGGGGAGTATAGACAAGCCAGGTGCTCCCACTTAGCTTGGGAGAAGGCCGAGATTCAGTTCTGCCCAAGGTCACCTAGTGAGTGGCATGAGCCCCAGGTCTCCAACTCCTCTGCCAGAGCACTCCCACCCAGCAGAGGTCAGCCAGGGGTCACGGGTGGGCAACGGTCCCCGGAGCAGCCTCAGACCTCCCCAAGGACTGTCTTGGTGCCCCGTAGGCGTCAGTCTTTGTGAAGTCATCCATCGATCGGGCGGGAGAGCCAGCTCAGCCTCGCGTCCCCAGGAACAGAGAGTTCTCTTCTGGCAGAGCTGGAAGGAAAGGGAGACAGGCTCTCCAGGCGAGGGAGGTGTTTACCTTGATGGATGCGGCTTTGGTCCCAAGGGAGAGGCGGCTCTTCTCCACAGGGGAGGACCCCATCAGCGGGCCTGTGGCCAGGTTCATTAGCTCCACCCCAGACAGAGATGTGCAGGCCCCAGCCAGGGCTGGAAAGGAGAAGGATTGGGGGGCCATCTGGCTGGCACAGGATGCCCTTTGCTCCTATCCTACAAGGGCCTGCTGCCCCTCATGTCATGGGGCATTTGAGGTTCCACCCTTTCCTTCGCTTTCCCTGAAGCCTCAGCTGCAGGAGGAAACTCTCCCAGGGCCCAGCAGAGTGGCAGCAGCCTCACAAGGGAGCCTGCTCTGGGAAAAACAAGGCCCCTACCCTCCAAGCATTTGCAGCCTCTCCAGGATCTCCTGGGCCAGAGGGGTGAAGGGACTTCTTGCCCCCAGGTCACATGGCAGGGCAGGCTAGTGACGAAGCTAATGTCCATTCATGGCCACTGCAAATCCCTGTCTGCCATTTTGAACTTGAAGTTTATCTGAGATTTCATTGTGCCTTGCTTCACTTTCCTCCTCCAGCCCTGTTAGATCTCTGGCCTTGTCCTGAGGTGTCCACCCCCCATGAACAGCAGGCCTCACTGTAGCCTCTGGCTCCCCTGGGGCCTGAGCTGACTGAAGGAGGAAGTTTCAGTAGGGGCTGGCCCTCTGCCAGGGACCCCAACACACCCAAAAGAGGCTCCTCAAGGCCCATCCAGAGGAGCTTGAGAGATGAGAGGAACGCTGAGGAAAATCCCAGGTTCCCAGTCCCCTTGAGTGAGGTGGGGGTGGTGTTCAAGGCCTCTGCTTACTGTGCCTTTCCCTGGAGCCGCGGTGGGCCACCTGGGGATGCTCACACGCTCTTGGTCCCCAGTATCTGATGTGCTGTGTGCCCTTCACGACTGACTGACAGCCAGGCTCTGCCTCGGGCACCCAGAACATCAGGCTGGGCTAGCCAGTAGCCTCAGACATGACACAGATTCCTGCTTGGAGCCTCGAGATCCTTTTGGGTTTTCCGACTACCCCTTGGGGCAAAGGCAGGCCCTCCGAATTCCTGGACTGGGGCTGTAGTCGGTTCTTCATGCATATTTGGTGAATGAAGGTCAGGACTTTGGCCAGGACACCCACATTCCCTGAAGTTGCGACTCCCCAGTCGCCCTGAAGATTCGGTAGCTCTAGGGTACGTCCCAGCCTCTGTGATCTGGCTTTGGTTCAGATAATTCCCATACCATTGGTGGCAGCATGGCTCCAGGGCCTAGCGTTCAAGTGATAACATCTAGGATCTGGTGCCAAATTAGTGTGACCTTTGGCAAGTCACTTCCCCTCTGGGGGCCTGTGTTCTCCTCTTTGTACTGAGAACATTGCCCTGTGTCTCAGCTCTAAATGGTAGACTCCAATCCAAGAGTTAAACTACTGGAGTCTTGAGCTAGAACGGACAGGAGAGTGATGAAGGCTTGGTCCTGCCTCTGGGTGCTACCTACCCCCAGCATCTGATGGTGCAGCAGGTGATAGTAAGGGATGCAGGATGAGGAAAACTGAATGAACAGAGTCTTATGTTCCATGCTCTCGGAGCTGGAGAAGGAGGAAGGGAAAGTGGTGGCTTCGGGACTGGGATAGCCTGAAACTTCCCAGGCGGTCCTTGAATTTGGAAATGGGTAGAATTTGGTGTCTTGGGTGAGAAAGGGAATCAACATCAGCTGGGACACCTCGGGAGGTGGTTCCTCCAGGTGAAGCAACAGAGACGAGCACAGGAAGTGGAGCCATTGCTGAAACAGGTCTTATCCCAGGAGCACAGGTCTGATCCCCGGGGGAGGGGAGAGCCAGGGAGGATCCAGGGAGACCTGTGGGACTCCAAGGGCTTCCGGGAGCAGGGATGCTGCTGGCTTGAGGCAGGAATCCGTGCAGGGAAGTGGGAGAGCCCTGCGAGGTCGGAGCTCTGCTGCGGGAATGTCCCTGCCTCTGCTGACGCAATGGAAAGCCTGTCGTGTTGCAGGGTTCCTGTTCTGCGGTCGCCCGTTGTGGGGGGCCAGGGCAGCCAGCTCGTCTGAGGAGCTCCGGGAACTTGGTGGAACTTGTCCAGGCCTCCCCTCTGCTCTCTCGTGGAAAAAAAAAAGAGAACCTTGTTTGTGGAATCTGCCCCTAGTCCCTGGGGGGTTACAGCCACGCCCTGGGAGGGTTTAAATCTCTGTGGGCGGATTCAGGCTGGGACTGGAGGGGACAGGTGACAGGGGACAGCCTCTAAACTGGCTTCACACCCTCTCAGTGCCCCCTCTGGGCAGAGCCTGAGGCAGCTGGTGATTGATGGGCACCCTGCCCACCTCCCAGGAGTGTGATCTGTTGAGCAGATTCATGGCCGTGCATGGAAGCCTTAGCAGCATCTGGTTCAGACCCTATGTGTGGGAGGAAGGCTGTGGAAAATGGGGGGCCACACTTCAGAGGGGAGGGCAGAAAAGCCCAGGGGAGAGCCCTTCTTTCTACCTCTCCGCCATGTCGCTTCCAGGCCCACCTGGACAGGACAGGACAGAGCCTGTCTGCTGGTGGTTTATTCCGTGTCTTTGTTCATCTTGGACCCTTGTCCACCGGGTGTCATCCCCCCTGGAAAGCGTGTTTGCTGCTTGGTCATGTCTGACTTTGTGACCCCATGGACTGTAGCCCGCCAGGCTCCTCTGTCCGTAGAATTTTCCAGGCAAGAGCACTGGAGCGGGTTGCCGTTTCCTTCTCCAGGGGATCTTCCCAATCCAGGGATCAAACCCAGGTCTCCTGCACTGCAGGTGGATTCTTTACCCATGGAGCCACCCCATCCCCACTAGCTTGTACGTTGTAGACAGGCCATCCATGACTTGTATCAGTGCTAGGTACTCAATATATGTCTCCTAAATGACCAGCCCAGGCTTAGGTGGGTCGCAGCGAAGGCAGTCACCCAGGAAGAAAAGGAGAGTTCCAAGCTCTCAAGCCAGCTCTGGCCTCCCAAGGTGACCCGGTGAGGTGCGGGAGTCATCCTCTTTCTCGGGGATCCCGCCTGTAGGAAGAATCACTGGGTTTACTGTGCTGTCTGATAGAAAGGCCACTAGCCACAGGTGGCTATTTAAGTGTATGTTGGATAAAATTAAATGAAATTCAGTGTTCAGGCCCTCAATCACACAAGTCGTATTCAAGTTATCAGTAGCCCCATGGGGCTGGTGGCTAACATGTTGGACAGCAGTGGCTGGACATTTCCATCCTCACAGAAGATTCTGTTGGACAGGCTGGAGGGTGTCTAAGGGGCCTTGTAGCTCTGTCATTGTGGATCTATAGGGAGGCTGGGTCCCAGGGCCTCGGCCTGCCTCCTGCTAGGAGCTGCCAGGCCTCCCTCCGTGCACAGGGCCCTGGACTTTCCCCGCTGTTCTTTCTGTGAATCACCGGGCCCTGCAGGACTTCCCTTTTTCACCCCACCCCCACCCCGGGCTCTTCAGTGAGGCCTCCCAGCGTCCTTCCCAAGACAGCGTCAGGGGAGTAATTATGAAACCCACATCTGTCATTTACTGGGTGACTTTGGGCAAGTCACTTAACTTCTCCAAGATTCTGTCTCCTGAATTAATAAAATAGAACTGCCCGTGCCCGCAGGCTTGCGGCAGGGAGTAGATGAGAAGGGGCTTCGGGCGGTTAGTGTCTGGCACATAATAATTGCTCAGTGAGTGGCAACTCTCATTACTATCACATTTTGACTTAATACCCTCGAGGCGTATGATCAGCTTCCAGAGGAACTGGGCTTAGGGTTTCTCTTGAGTTCTCCAGCCCAAGAGCCTGGGTCGCACCACACCTCAGGCCTTGTTCCCTTGTCTGAGAGGTGCTCCCTGAACTGTGTGTTGAGACCAGAGACCCAGCCATGCAGGGCGGAGGGCGGGCTGTCCACAGGCTCCTGCCCTCCTCCCGTGTGGCCACTGTAATGGGAGCCCCAGGGGTGCCCGTGTGCCTGCCACTCGTTCTGTCCTGAGAAGTGCCTGGGCTGCCCTGTAGGCAGCTGTCTGTGTCCTAGCCCTGGAAGAAGGGCAGGGTGGGTGGGGGGAGCCCAACATAGGTGCCTACTTTCATTTCTCTCTTGGGAAAGGAGCTGTACACTACATTTTGGACTCCTGAAGCCCTCTAGGCGGCTTGTCCAAGAATGTCTCCCTTCTGAGGTTCATGGCTAGATTGTTGGGGTCCGTGAGCCCCCAGCCTGTGTGGAGTGCATTTGCTAGGCAGAGGGTCTGTGAGCTGCATTGTGTGGAGGTGGCTTTAGGGGCCAGCAGCCCGGCAGGAGGTGGACTGGCAGATTAAGGCCCGCGGGTCCAGGCCCAGCTTCCAGCTGTCTGGAGGGCTCCCGGAAGGACACTCAGTGAAAAGAAATCCTCGGAGTTGGGGGAGGTCCCAGGAGCCAGTGAGCTGATTTGTCTCACACCTTAGGGCTTGACAACAGCTGGGTGCTGGGTGCTGGACTCTGGAAGGCTGGACAGCATCAGGCCCAGCTTCGGAGTCTGAGGCAGCCACAGTCTCAGGGATCAGGCTTCATGCACCCGGGGCTGCAGGGCCAGGTCATGTGGCTTCCTAGGGATGTGTCTCCTTGGGGAGAGTTTTTAGAGGAGGTGAGGGCTGGGTATTCCCAGAGAAGTGGGTGTGGAGAGGCGTTCCGGGTGGGGAGGGTATGGTCCTCCCATGGCTCCCCGCTATTAGGGAGTGGAGGCCCCACGCCTCAGAGGCCACCCCCCGCCCCCCCCCCCGCCCTGACATCCTTGTTCACCTGCATCTCTCCCCCTTCTCTCCTGTTTGTTCCACACAAGGTCCTCTAACCCTCTCTAAGCCTCAGTTTCCTCATCTGTAAAATGGGGAAATAGCCCCCCATCTCATCAGGTCGTGGGAAGATTAAAGAGTATATTCCAGCTGCAGCTTGGCACTGGGACCTGCTCAGCCCTGAGCAGGCATCAGCTGTCCTTGCTGCTCCGTCGTGGGTTTCCTTGTGCTTTGCTGGGCCCGTTCCTCTGGGGATACATCCTCCTGCTCCCCTGCCTCATAATCCTCCATCATAGCCCAAGTGTGTCCACGTGTTTCCCCATCTCACCTGCACCTGCACAGGGGTGCCTCTCCTCCCACACCAGCCCTGAACTGGCATACATGCAGAATGCCCACCTCCCTACCCCCAGCCTGAGAAATCCTGGCGCCAACAGCCACCCAGCCTTCCCTGCACCCTCTCCTTGGTCCCCGGCATAGGGCTCCCTCACTGTTTGCTGAGAGAAGCTTGCAGCTTCAACCCTCACGTGTGTCCGCTTTTCATTTGCCAACATCAAGTCCCCAAAGTTCCTGGGCAGTTCTGGAAGGCCCTGGGTCGGGGGAGGACAGACACCACCGTCCTGAGGGGGCTCAGGGCAGTAGCACCCAAAGCAGAGGAAACCCCCCTCCTCCACCTTATTGGACCCGGGGCAGCCTTACCACTAGAGTCTCTAATGCATCACCGTCCTGAGGGGGCTCAGGGCAGTAGCACCCAAAGCAGAGGAAACCCCCCACACACACCTTATTGGACCCGGGGCAGCCTTGCCACTGAGTCTCTAATGACTTCTGCCCCAGGGAGACAGCCCAGCCCGTGGAGCGGGGTGCTCAGAGGTCAGCAACAGGACAGGAAGGTGAGCAAGGGCCAAGCAGGGGCTTCATGTTTTGAGCACAGGCCCTGGCTCCTGCTGTCCAGGCCACTATGAGTGTTGAAACAGAAATGGGTCCTCCGCTCTCCGCATGCCCCTGCCCCAAGGCGCTGCTGAGCAGAAGAGGGATCATCACCACCCATCCTCCCTCCTGACCCCACCCTGTACCCTGGGAGCAGTCCCTACAGCCCACCCACCTCCCTGGAATTAAGCATCCAAGCACCAGTCCTGTCAGGGGCCGATAATCCTCTCAAAGCTTTGCGTGGTGTTATACCTTCTCTGAGAAAAAGGTTTGATGACCTGGATAAGATCTTTGTCCTCAGGTTACAGCCCCGCCATGGAGGTTTCCTCCCAGGCTGTGGCTACCTGATGAATGTCGGGGGGCTTCCCGGAATGGGTCTGGCCACCCAGAGGCCGGATTCCCCAGATGCCTCCCTGACCTTAGACACCTGTTGTCTGAAGCCTTGCTGGCACCCTACCCCGGGGGTCAGGAGCCTGTGACTCCCCTCTGCCGCTGAGTCACCTCTTCTGTAAAATGGGGGCCCCCTGATGGTATAGGCATCCTGGAGCAGGCGTCCTGCCACGGCACTGTACTCACGCCCTCCACACGTGTGCACTCACTCATGCACGCGCCCGTGCCCTCTCTGGGTTCTCTGTGAGGTTTGCACGGGAATGTTTTCTTTCTTCAAGTTCATGAAGTGCACGTGCGCTCAGCCATGTCTGACTCTGTGTGACCCCATGGACTGTAACCTGCCAGGCTTCTCTGTCCAGGGAATTCTCCAGGCAAGAATATGAGAGTGGGTTGCAGGGTCCTACTCAAGGGGATCTTCCCTAAACTCAAGGATCGAACCCACCTCCCCTGCGTTGGCAGGCAGGTTCTTTGCCACTGCGCCTCGGGGGAAGCCCGTCCAGCCCATTCAGGTTCGTATGTTGTGCATCCAAGTAGGCAAAAAGTACACATTAGTGTGTTTTGAATGAATGAACGAACAGATGAGGAGCTGGCTCTCGGCTGGGCACGGTGGGGCATGTGAAGAGAGACGGGGGCTTCCTGCCCTCTGGGAGCTTAAAGTCCTCAAATGACGACGGCAGTGCTGGAAGGCACCAGGTGTGCAAAGTGGGAGTGTGCCAGCTGCAGAAGAGTGTAAGATGGGCTGCCGGAGAATGTCACACGGGCTTCACATCTGCATACGTACATCATGTACCCATGAGGTTGGACAGGCATGTGTCGTGTGGACACACGCGGGACACAAGTTTAATGACTATTGGATGAGTGCATATGATGTGGGTTTGGGCAGATTCGTGAACTTGGGGGATGTTGAGAGTGTCCGTGATGTGGGAGGGGCACCTTGGGAGCGGCATGGCATATGCGTGTAAGAGTTAGCAAGTCCTGTTCCCTTTGGGGCAGGCAGGTGCCCACCATGGAGGGCAGTGGCAGGGAGAGGCTGTGCGGCCAGCCCCTCCACTTAGCAGTTGTGTGAACTCAGGCGAGTTCCTGAAGCTTTGAGATACCTCAGCCTCCACGGAAACATGGTGGTCACAGCAATGACCTCCAGGTGGCTGTGAGCACCACCCCCACATCCGTGCGCCTGGCACAGGGGATGCGTTTCATGAGTATTAGTTGTTATCATTATGCTGGGGTAGGAGGGCTGGTCCCCGATCGGCCTGGGGGCCAGGACAAAGGCAGGCACTGTGTCTGGGCCTGTCCTGCCCCTTCTCCCGTGCAGGCATGCCCTCAGCCCACTCAAACCAGAGGGAAGACACAGTGTTCCGAGAGGGGGCCCGATCCAAGGCTCTAGGGATGTTCTTCCTCCCCAGACGTGGCTGAGGGCCTCGGGCTCCACAGCCCTCTCCCTGCTCCACTCGGGGACTGGAGGAGGGGCCTGGGAAGGCCTGGAGCCGACCCCAGAAGTCACTTCCCATCCTCCGGTAGCTGACTGGACCCTCCCGGACCTTCAGGAAAGGCGTCTCATGGTTTCCTGGTGAAATCAGCCCTGGCTATCTACAGCTTCCTTCTGCCTGTCTCAGAGATGGCAGAATTCTCTGTTGTCAGAGGTGCCTGCAGAGAGAGACTTTCAGATGGTCATTGTTTCAGAGCACAGTAGAGTCTGGAGACCATCGGGAAGTCACTCGCCTCTCGGGGGCTCTACTTTCCCATTCTGAAAAATGGGTGGTTGATTCCTGTCCTACTTAGCACCGGGGTGAGAGTCCAGGCTGAGTCTCCAAGCCCTCACTGCCCCATCTCTCGGTTGGCCTGGCTCCTTCTCAAGCAGCCCTGGCTTCTGCCCGTCAGCCTCGGCCTCCTGTCAGCGGCTCTGCGAGTTCACCTCAACCACTCTGCCCCTCTGGGGGGTTGTGCGGGGAGTGGGGACACTCCAGCCAGGAGGTCTTACCTTACACTTCCCACCCAGAGTCCTGACTCCAGGGTGCTAAGTAAACAGAGGTCAGACGTTGGCTCTGAGATTACAAGTGGGAGCAGGGAATAAAAACATCTGATGTTTCTAGAGTGCTTCAGGGTCCAGAAGGATGCTTCTACTTGTGTGGTGCCATCTCTCCCCTGGGACGGGGGATACAATTGCTGCCAACATTGGGCAGACACGGGGGCTGAGGGTGGGCGGGGGTTGTCGCGTGGTACTGAGGCTCCAGCTCTGGCCTCCCACCTTCAGAGTGCGAGTCTTTGGCCCGCCAAAGACCTTCCTGTCCCTTTCCCTCACAGTGCCTAAAGGGTGGAGGGTCCAGACCATAGGATCCCAGGCTTGGTTAGGGGCTGAGAGGAGACCGTGACCCTAAAAGGTAATCCGCCTGCTAATCACCCAGCCTGCCCTGTGTGGACGCGCGGGTTTGCACATGCGCGCGTGCACGCACATTAACTCATGGCCCTTGGGGGTCCCTCTCCACTTAGACAACTTCATTGTAGCTTAAATTCTCATTTTAGCCAACTTTGTTTTTAATGTTGAACAACTATCACTTGTTTGTATATACTTCAGAAGCGAGGTCCCAGGGGAGAAGCAGTCTGTTTTTTTAAGCTGAATCCTGGAAGTCCAATTAGGAATGATTGTTCCACTTCTAAGGTTTTTCCAGCGGCTGCCTGGTATGCCCTGCCGAGCCCCTAATTAGGCAGCCAGGGCACCCCAGTTCATGGCCCAGCCCGACTGGGAGGTGGCCTGTTTGAGGACTGGGCCAGGGCAAGTTCAGGGCCTGAACCTGACTCAGGAGGTCTTACAAGGGACAGGAAGGGTCTTGAACATTCAGAACGGGGAAGGCTTACTGCCCTCCATCCCAGGCCTCTCACCGCCTTTGAGGACAATACGCAAGGCTCAACAACAGAGTCGAGGCACCCTGGGTTGGAGAAAGCCACCTCGTCGGGTCAGGGTGGCCTTCTTACCCACACCGTCGAGTGGTATTCTTGCTCTAGGCATCGCGAGGTCAGCTGTGATAGGGCCCAGCCTGCCTGCCACCCTTTCACTGTTGATTCACTGAGCTGGTTCGAGCCAGCTGTGGGCTGCCACAGCGCTGTGTCACAGTCTGTATGACACTCAGTACCGTGGGGCCCAGGAGAGGAGGGTCCAGCCGGGTGAACCCCAGACAGGCTTTCCTGGAGGGGGGCGGGGGCAGAACCGTGAAATACAGACAGTGGTTCAGACAGGTGTAGAGAACCAGGCGCCGCAAGGAGAGCTGGCAGAGGCAAGGGGCGTGGAGCCTGGAGGCTTTAGAAACCAAACACCTAATGCTTTTGGCCAGAGTCGTGATTTTCCACACATTGCCTGATGGTCTCTTTTGCTGGGGAAGAGGAGCATGTAGTAGAAAATAAACATGCCCTCAGCCAAGCTCAGCCTGCAGCCTAGGGGTTTGTCGAGCTGCACACACAGCTGGTGCCTGCTCGCTCCCTGTGGGGCGTTGGCCTCCAGCCTGGGCTGGCTGGGCCGTGTGGTGCCATGGAGTGCCCACAGCCGCCTGGGAGGCACTGCTACTTGCCCATCTCATGCCCGCTCCCTGCAGCCTCTGGGAGGTTCGGGTTTCTGCCCACCAGGTGGGTGGCGTCCCCCAACCCTACCCCGTTCTTCACAGCACACAACTCACAACACTGCCCTGGTCCTGCCACCTGAGCCCCCCAGGTGCCATCTGCCACCCTATTTCCAGGTGGCAGGTAGGCGGCCCTGGGGCAGGCGCGAGGAGAATGCAGGCAGATCCCAGATGGGGCAGGTGGTGCCTGGCCTGCTACTTGGCACCTGGGTTGTCCCCACCTCCCTAGGAATGGATGAGAGCAGGGCTGGTGAAGTGTGGGTGTGTGGAAAGGGGTGCCCTCTCTCTTGGCATCTCTGCATACGTGAGCAGTAGGACCTGTCTGGCACCTCTGGAGCACCCGAATATCTGACCATCTCTGTCTCGAGCTTGGCCATTCCCTCGGCGACCCTGCCTGCCTCCCTGTGTCTCTACTCACTTGTGTCTCTCCATCCACACGTTCCATATGTCTCTCACTGTTCCTGCATCTCTGTGTCCCTCCGTGTCTCTTAGTTCTGAGCTGGTGAGGGTGTCTTTGCCGTCAGAGCCGCCTCCCCCTGACAATGAGTTGCTCTGCTTAATTTCATTTTCCCGGGGCTCCAACTCACAGAAATAAACCCTCCCTCCCAACCCCTGCACTTTTTTGATTTAACAAGCCTGCTGGAAAACAATAGTGATTTCCGCATCGATCATAAACAGAAGTGATTACCATACAATTACAGCCTGAACCGGCAGCCTCCATGCAATCACTGAGCCGCATTGTAAATAGGAAGACAATTGCCTGCAGAATTACCCCCAAATTGGTTTAAGTGGCGACAAAAGAGTGTTGGCATTTTGGCATTTGGGGGAGGGGTGGGGATGGGGGGAAATGCCAGTGGTCCTGGTGGCAGAGGGTCTCCACTGGTGTCCTCCTTGCCTTTGTGGAGGTTGCCTGGTAGGCAAGTTGCCCCCCCCCCACCTTCCCCCACCTCGTTATTTTTCCTTTAATTATTGCTCTTTGCTCATCTTGGCACCGTTTGTTACGAACTCATTTATACTAGTGTGTGAGTGGCTAAGTATACCTTCGACTGCGCCAGCAGAGATAGGTGAGTCTGGTGGGAGAGGGTATTCAGGGGAGGCTTCCTCAAGCCCCCTGATTTTCCCTCTCCCGAGTCCTAGCTCGTCTCTGCCTCTCCCAGGTCACTGCCTTCCTCCAGGCTCTTCTCCTGGCCTGGCTCCCACCTGGAGCCACGTGGGCTTCGTCTCCCAGCCCAGTGGTGCTCTCCTGCCAGGAGCCTCCTGCCTTCCATCCAGAGCAGCCTACTCCCTCCTACAGCTGTAGCATGTCCCCTGTATCTTCCCCAGACACCCAGGCCAGCTGGGAGCCCCCGTGCCTGGCCCAGTGAGCCAGGGCAGCCCATTCCTGGGAGCCTGCCAACCACCCCCGTGGCAGGTTCCGGGAGGAGCTCACAAAGCAGGCCTCCGTTGACCTGGGCCTGCCCCTTTCCAGCCTCTGGTTTTATGACGAGCTCTCTGCCAGCAGGCCATCTCTTGAATGTCTGGAGACTGGACTTCTGAGCTCCAGCTGTTTCTGCGGGGCGGAGGGGGGCGGGGGGCTTGTCTTCCCTTAGGGAGGTGATTTCTCTCCAGGGTCAGGCTGCTCTGAAGTTACCGAGAAAGCCTGCCCACTGGCATGCTTAGATTCTATCCTGGATTCTATCTGCAAATATCCAGGTTAGAAGTGTTTTTGCATGTTCTATCTGATCCTTACAAAAGGATTAGGGCGTGCTGGTGATTTTATTCTCATTTTTGATGGAGGTGTGATGTGGCCGGCGCCAGGTAACACAGACTACCAGTGAAGGGCGGGGTGTTCAGGTCCCTACTGGAGTGCTTGTTTCTGAAGGCCATCTCTCCAGCCTTCCCAGACCTACAGGATGCAGGCTAGGGGGCGACTCACCCGGTCCCTGACCCGCTCTGAGAGCTCCGGCAGTACCAGTGATTCGAACAGGTCCCAGTGTGCCTACACTTGCAGGTGCTGAGTTCTGCTCGCACACCCATGAGGGCCCCTCATCCCCACTTCAGCCCTGTCAGGGCTCGCCGGGCCCCCACTGAGGACGTGTGACTCTCAGGGCTGGTGAAGCTGCTTGAGCCCATGTGTGCCAGCCTTCCAGTCTGTGCAAACTGATGTCCTACAAATCAGAAGGCAGCCCAGGGGCCCCAGGCTCCCCCTGGTCCACGTGTCATGGAGGCCCCCTGCGTGGTTGTCCTCTTTCAGAGTCTCAGGAGGGGGCCCCATCTACAGTTGGTATATTTAAAACCCCTTTTTTTTTTTTGGTCATGCCTCACAACATGCAGGATCTTAGTTCCCCAACCAGGAATCGAACCTGTGCCCCCTGCTTTTAGGCACAGAGTTTTAACCACTGGACCTCCAGGGAAGTCCCTAGGATTGGTGTATTTAGAACCCAAAGTTCTGTCAGCTGTCCTGGTGCTGCCCTGCACTGGGAGGGGCTGGGGCGACTCTGGGGTGCCCCTGTGTGCCTGGCACCCACCTTGGCACTGGCATTGAAGGGTCCAGTCCAGAAGGCAAGCTGGTCAGCATGGCGCCTGCACACTGTGGTCCCTGCCTTCCCAGCTGATGTGCTCTCACATGCCCCGTCCCCGGGCCTTTGCTCCTGCTGCACGGCTGCTGGTTACCCTCGTGTTCAGTGGGGAGACAGGGAGTTCAAAACCACAACCACCTGGACTCGAGCTGTGTCTGCCACGTCACGCTTTGCGTCATCCTAACTTCTGAGTTTTGCTTCTTTTTCTTTAAAACGAGAGCGCCCGCCCTGCTGGACAACTCGCCGGTAGAGGTGACCATGTTATCAGATAGCCACTGCTGTTATCCTTGGCCTCAGAGAAGGAGCGGTCCAGCCTTCAGTGAGCATTTGTCATATGCAGAGCTTAGGGCCGGGCATTTGAAGGCTGCCTGGTTTGACCCTTCACCACAACCCTGAAAAAGCAGCTACTGCTGTATCTGCGATGTCCTACACAGGAGCCAGAGCCCCATGTGGCCGGTCACACTCAAATTCAATGAAGTAACATTAAATACAGTGTAAAACTCTGCTCCTCAGGACAGCAGCCTTGTTCCAAACGCTTAATAGCCATGTGTGGCCCGTGGCCCCTCTTCTGAGATGGAACATTTCCATCCCTGCAGGAGTTCTGTTGGACAGGCTGCCCTGTGTTGCCAATCCCTTTCGTGGGTGTGAAGTTGAGGACTAGATCAGTGGCAGGTCATACTCAGGGTCCCAGCTGGTGGAGTGGGAGCTGGGCTGCAAACCTGGGCCCCAGGTGTAGGACGCGTTGGGCTCTCCTCGGTTGCCAGCTCGCATACCTCCTCATGCGCCCTCCATGGGCCCCTCCAGGCCAAGGACTGTGTCTCCTCTGCGCCCCAGTGCCCATCCCACGACCCAGCCTAGACTGGGCATCTGGGGCGGTGCTTGCCGAGAGGATGATGGAATGAGTGACCGAGTGAGCACTGCCTGCTGAAACCTGGGGCGTGCTTCACTCCCCTCCTGCAGAAGGACGTGCAGAGCCAGCTGCTGAGGAGTGATGGATGGCCCCTCTCCCGAGATAAATGTGGCAGTCAAGGTAATCGGATTGTGTGTGACGGTCTCATTTGTAGGCGAGGGTAGGAAGCGCCCAGCCATGCCTCGCCCCAGCCGCCCATATTAGTTTAATCAAATGCCCAGTATCTCAATGACTGGGCCCCAGTGATGGATGATGTGAGCTTTGCTAAACGCTGTTGCCCTGTCAAGCCCAGCTTCTCAAGGCCCTGCCAGGCTCCAAGGCTCCCTCGTTTGTTTTTTCTTGCTTGGTTATCTCCAAGTTGGGCAAGGAGGAGGGGGCTAGGGCTCTTCCGTCTGTCTTAATTCTCTGGCTTTTCATGGAGGAGGAGGAAGTGGCTGGAGCTGGGTGATGAGTGAGATGGAGTCTCCTTCTGCCTCTTCTGAGAAGCCTTCCTGGGTGGCTGCAGGCAGTCTTGGGGAGCCTGACTCCCCAGAGCCCTTTAATCTAGGACTCGCCGTGCACTCTGCCTTCTGTCTTGTGCAGACACTCCCCTCCCCTGTGATAGCCTTTTCGCTCGTCTCGAGGGGTATACCAGAAGTTCTTCACTTTAATGTTGAAAAATTCTCAACTTTCCCTTATAGTTAGTGATTGTTGTATCCTCTTTGAGAGTCTTCCTTAGTCCCAGGATCATGGAGATATTTCATCTTCATGAAAGGAGTTTCTTCCATATACCATCTTCCAGACAACGTATTATTTTACTAATTTTTTTTTTTTTTGGTTTGTGGTGTGAGGTAGGGGTCAAGTTTCCAGTCTAGCCATTCTGGGCTCTATGTGCCCCAGACCAGGCTGAGTCCTCGGTTGAAACAAGGGATAGAGAAAGCACATTCCTGTCTCCTAGGAACAACTATCAGTTTGAGCTGAAACTTGTATTCTGAAAAAGGAGGCTGAGCTCAGCATGTATGACATGCCAGCCTCTGGGTCGAGGTGGGGTCTGTCGCTGCAGACCCATGCCCGTGCCCGTGCAGGCACTCCTGGTGACATTGATTGTCACCCGTGTGTCAGGTATTGTTCTAGGCACCGGGGGTGTGGCAGTGAATACAGCAACAGAAAAAAGGAAGACCTTTTGCTCCAGCGTAGGGAGTGGGTATCAGATGAGACATGAAATTAAAAAAGTAGAAGGCAGTAGGTGCCACAGAGAAGGATTGAGCAGGGAGGCTAATAGAGTCAGGTGGTGGCTAGGTATTGCCACCTACAAGCTGGAAAGGTCGGGGAAGCCAGTAAGGGCTGAACCATGTGAATATCCAGGGCAGGAAACTTCCAGGCAGATGGTGTAAAGACCACGATATGTGTCAATGACGGAACAGTTCTGGAAGGAAAACCAAAGCCACGAGCACGATTTCCCTGGTGGGAGGAACTCAGCTACAAGACTGGGGAGTTGGGACTGCGTTTTTTAGAGCATATCTTGTTTCTACTTCTGTATATTTTTAATCACATGCACACACTACTTCTTCAAAAACTACCATTGAAAAGTAAAGAAGGGAGGGAGAGTAAGTGTTAACAGCGAGGTGGAACCATCAGATGTAATAGCAAAACTGTGGAGTTGAAGGCCGACAGGTGTGGGTCCTAATCCCTCTATCTGAAATGTCAGCTTTCTAAGGGGACTGTGTGTGCATTATTTAGGTAAATAAAAGGCATTTTATTAATTAAAAATAAGTAGATCTCACTTGATTGTTCTGGCCGGTTACTGTTGGGCAGGTTCAACCTCTCTGAGTGCCAGTTTCCTCCTGGAAAATAGGGGTAGTGATACTGCCATCACAGGATTGTTGGGAAAATGGATGGAGAAAAAGAGTGTGTCAAGTTTCTGCCTGGCCTGGACTTGACCTTCCCGAAGGCATGTCCCTGCATGACCTGGCCCTCTGCAGGGCAGAGGCAGAGACTCCTGTCCTCAGATTCTCCGAAAGCTGCAGGAAGGCCTGGGCTCTGCGTTCCGGCTCACTCAGAGGCAGATGAATGTGCTCTGAACCCCGAGACCAAGGGCCATCCAAGACCCCGTGGAGGGCCCGTCAGAGCCCCCTCAGCTCACGCAGCAAGAGCCTGCTCTGCTGGGACCAGCTCGTCCTCTCCAGCTGGCCATCTGGCTCCGACACCCCTCCCTGCTCCCTGTCTCCTCTCTGGGTGCTGTGTTCGTTTTTTCATGGCTTCCCTCAGAGGCAGAAGGCGGAGTGCCGTTTCCTGCAGGGAGAGAGCAGGCGCTGGAGCAGGGAGGAGGGAGGGAGGCGGCACTGCTGGTGATTAAACACTGCAGAGGCCTAAACAAATGACCAAGCCCTCCCCCAGCTGCTCTGGGAGAGAAGCAGAGAGCCGGCCTGAACTGCAGATGGCCCAGGCTGCCGTCAGCCCCTGCCTGCCTACTTGGAGCTGCCCTGAGGGCTGTTTCCTGGGAGCTGAGCCCTGCAGGAGTCAGCTCAGTCCTGATGGCCCCCAGGAGGCAAGCCCCCAGGCAGGGAGGTCTCAGGGCCGCACAGAAAACACGCCAGTGAGTGGTGGAGGGGAGGCAGCTGTATCAGTAGTTACCTCTTAAAGCGTCGCCCTGAGTGAGATGGTGTGTGCAAAGTGGCCAGGACAGCGCCCGGTCTGAATCAAGTTCTCGGTCCACAGAAGCCACTGTCAAGGTTGCCTTGTCGGGCTTCCCTGGCAGTCTGATGTTCAAGACTCCGAGCTCCCACTGCAGGGTATGCAGGTTTAATCCCTTGTCAGGGAACTAAGATCCCGCATGCCTTGTGGCCAAGTAGATATGACCTAGCCTGGCCGGTTACACCTTCCGAAGGGCTGGGTGAGACAGGTTGGCATGCAGGTGAGGAGACTGAGGTATGTGCACATCTGCTAGGGTGTTGCCCAGGAGCACACCGCTCACAGAAAACCCAGGCCCACCCACTTCTGACTGCCCAGTTTTCTTTCTCCTGGCCTGATGCCTAGAAGAGAGTCCAGGGTCAAACCTCCAGAGCCGTGAACACAACGATCAGGGGGAATCAGCAGCGCAGTCAGAGGCCATCTGTCAGTCATTCAGTCCTCCCGGCCAGAGAGCTTGTGTGAAGGGGAGCAGGAGGAATGCCCTCCCCTCACCCAGCCCCTGCTCATGCAGAAAATGGCAACTGAGCTTAACCATCAGTCTAGAGCAGTGGTTCTCAAACTGGGGTCCCCAGCCCAGCAGCCTCAGCATCACCTGAGAACTGGTTAGAAATGCAGATTCTTAAATTCCACCCCGGACCCACTGAATGAGAAACCCCACTGAGAGTGAGACCCAACGCTCTGGGTTTGAACCAGATGCTTCTGATGCACAGACAGGACCAAGAACCGCTGGCCTGGAAACCCCGGTGCTCCAGTCCTGTCAGGGGACCTCACCATCCAGGCCACACTTACCTAGACATCACCAGGTGTGCTACACCCCGAGTGACAGGTGCAGCCAGGAAGTGCTCGATGTAAATGGAATTCTTATAAATGAATCTTATTTTCATTGCGACGAGGCAGCTGGATATTTAAAGAAACCTCACAGAGAATCATTTCATCACATAAAGGAGCTTCTGCAAGAAGAAAACTCCTCTCGTTTCCTGCCCCGCTTCCCCCAAAGTGTTCTATAAATTCTGTCTCTATGTCAGGTTTTCTTCGAATGGTGTATACCTACACATAAATAAAACAAGCAGACAGCATGCTGTAAGAATGGCAGATAGTCTCCAAAATACATCAGGAACCCCTGCCTTTTCGAAGGAGGGCCTCGTGGAACAAATGGAAGCCAGTTCGGTGTTTGGGGGCAGTTGGGTCATCCACTGCCAACCTCTGCTGAGCACCTGGAGGGGGTCGTGATAGCCAGGCATGGGTGGTTTCCAGGGTTCCAGCAAATACCCACACTCAGGGGTTCTCAGAAAAAGAGTGGAGTGGCCAATTAGGAAGCTAAGACATAGACACTTTGAAATGTGCAGGCAGTTGGCTGCCCTTGCTGGATAAGGGGTTAAGAGAAAACCCTGCTACACAGTTCTGGATAGGGAACCCACTGGAAGGTTGTCATCTCCCATAGTGCGGGGTCAGGAAGCAGCGTCTGTGCCACTGAATGCCGCCTATGGGGCCAGGTCAGGTAGCCTTGAGCTGATTTCCAGAGTAACTACAGCTGGAGCAGCCTGTCCCCCCTCTAAGCCATCTGCCCAGTGCTTGGGCCTCCCCCTCACAAGCCTGGAGCTGGGAGCAGCAGGTAGGGACCACTGTCTGCATTTCTTGCACCAGGAACTTGACATCCTTTGAGGTTAACCAGGTAACTCATTCAGGGGAACAAGGGAGTGGGGTGGGGTCCAAATAGTTGGAGGCAGGAGAGCTGGAGGTCTGGTGAGCAGCTTTTTCCAGAATCTGCTCTTTTGAAAGAGCAGTGAGTGACCTGAACCCAACTCCCAGTGATCAAGGATCACCAGCAAAGTGCCGCCTGCCCCCACATCTCTGTCCTGCCCCTGCCACCACACCGTAGGTCCCCTTGGCCACTCTTCAGGGCTGGAGGTTTTCCAGGTGGTTTCTTTATAGAAACCCTGAGGCTCTGAAACAAGGCGGTCGACCCTGGCTTTATGAGCCCAGACTGGGTGCAAGGAAACTGCCATTTGAGGGTCCTTGGGTCTGTCGCTGGTTCCTGGCTCCCACAGGAAGAGCCAAGGGCCCGAGATTAGACAAGGGGGCCGGAACAGATGGAGAGAGCACTCAGACTCACAGCCTTCTGGCCCTCTGCAAAGGTGGGCCAGACTCACGGCCTTCTGGCCCTCTGCAAAGGCGGGCTGTGTGTTTGGTCTCAGGGGTCTGATTGGCCAAGACTTGGCCCCACATCAACCTCTCCTTCTTAAACTGGGAGCAGGAGGACGCAGCCAAATGGAGTACACAGCTGGGAGGCCTCAGGAAAGTGAAGTGCCCAGGGAAGAAGTTGATTCCTGTGTCCTCTCCATACCCTCAGGCTCCCTGAGTGGGGAGCAACAGGCAGCAGTGTTTAACCCCCAGGAGAGCCTGCCCATGGAGTAGAGGACAGCTGCCCAGGTGGCCAGCAGGAATGAGGGGCGTGGTCTCTGCCAGTAGGCAGGTGAATGTGGCTCCCATCTGGTCTTGCAGATGCCCTGGGAGTGTCACCCTGGGGCTGGGGGCTTGGGCAGACCATCCTCACCACCCTGGGCCTCTGGATCTCCTCCATCCTGCTCTAGGCTACTTCAGAATGAGATGGAGGTGGGGAGACTCTTGGCTCTCAGCTCACACCACTCCCCAGCCCCCAGGGATATTCTGGCCCATGCTTGGGGAGCCAGAGGGGTCTGTCCTGGTGGAACTTTGGTTCTCCTGGAATCTGGGGTCAAGGGCACAGAGGCCTCCTAGCCTCGGTCCATTGTGGAGGTGGCTCAGGGCACCTCCCCTCCTCAGAACACTTCCTTTGCTACTAACGCTGCATAATTTTCAACTGAGATGGTCTAGATCTCCACACTCAGCCCACCACCAGCAAATATCCCAGGTAAGACGAGGGAATCCTGCCTTAGTCCTGGCCTGCCCCAAGCTCAGGTGTGTCCAAGCCAGGTTAGCTAGCTTCTCTGTGATCCCTTATCTCTAAGATGGGAGCTGTGGCTTCCCCACCCTCAGGTGGCTTATAAAAGTCCAAGGGGGGCAAAGGTGTGTGGGCAGTGCCCCTGCGGGGTTCTGTACGTGGCAGCGCCCTACCAGCTGTTCCTGGCAAACAGCAATGCTTCTTTGGCTGTTGTCCTGTCCAGGCCCATCCCTCAGCCTGGTAGGTCTGCAGGGCACCCCCGAGAAGAAAGGCACGTTATGTTTCTGATGAAACCCCCTACCCCACCTTGAGCTTGTTTCAGGTGTCTTTCCAGTTGAATCTGAGTTATTCACAAGGCCCAGAGGATAGTGTGAGGTGGACAAGGAATTTTCCGGGATGGAATTTTCCTAAAGTTCACTGACAGGCTCGACCTGTCTGACTTCTCTTGGGTCCCAGAACCTCCTCCTCCATGGGGCTGAGGGCCAGCAGAACTGGTTTGGAAATCAGCTGTCTGCCGCTCCAGATCCCCGAGAGTTCCGTTCCCAGGGTGAGTTCACAGGCTTGGAGACTCCCTGCTCCTGCCAGCCCAGGCAGCCCATGGGGAGAGGGGGTGGGAACATTGGTGGAGCCTTCCCGAGGGTGGGACAGCCCAGAGGCCCTCTCCTGCCTGCCTGGACCACAAGGACTGCAGGTGGCAGGATCTGCCCGGGGAAGCAGGCTGGGCTGGGTGGGCCGGGCCACAGGCCTCTCTGCAAATCCTGGGACCAGGCACCGCCCCCCTGGTTGATCTCCCTGCATGTGGGGCCCGAGTGTGGGTGGGTGAGAGGCAGCCAGGAAGAGCTGGAGAGGAACGGGGTCACTCACAGCCAAAGGGCCAGTCGTCGAACCTTTCTTGTTTTGACTTTCTTTCCCACAGTGATGGGAGATGACAGAGCTGGCCGCAGAGTGTGGGAATGATCTAGAAATGCTAGAAGCAGTTGAAACTCAGGACAGTGCGGTGCTGCTGGTGCCAGCGTGATGATGCAGCCATTCTGCAGGAGAGCAGGGCTTTCCCTCAAGGAAAACATCTCTGGTTTTATGTTCTAGGGGTCAGCTGTCGGGGTCACCCAAGTTCAACCTGCGAGCTCCCAGGGAATGACATTTCCTGTAACCATGGGGAGGTTCTCACCTGTCAGAAGTCCCAGTTGCTGAGGCTGTCTAGTCCTTCCCGCCCACCTGCCCACCCACCCACGTCCCCGGGCCCTGTCACACCTGGATCCTGTTGCACACTGGCGTTTGCAGGGCCAAGAGGAGGGGATCAGGAGGGGTCCTCTGGGGACAGGGCTGATTCGTGGGGGACAGATTTCAGAAAGCACAGGCTCTTACCTTTCTTTTACATAAGGCCCAGAGAGGGAAGGAAGTTACCCGAGGTCACACTGGAAGCTGGTAGCAGACCAGGGACAGTGCACTGGGGTGGTGCCGAATCTTGGGAGTGGGAGGTGGGTGGGAGGCCTCTCCCGGGGCTGTACCTTCTCTCAGATAGGTGACATCACTGACTTGTGGGGGTGAAAGGGAAAGCATCCAAGACCTGCCGTGGAGGCGCTGCTTGGATCACCTCTCGGGCCTCAATTTCTGCTCCATAAAACACGGACAATCTCATCCTTGGCTAGCCCCTCACTGGGCATCGTGAGGCTGCAGTGAGGCAGAGGGCGCCAGTCGGTTGGGAAAGCAAAAGGCCTGTTCGAATGCTGTTCCGTGATCCCATTACGTCCTCCCCATCCATGGTGCAGTGTTCTCACCCCATTTCACAGATACACACGTGGCCCCCGGCTGCCCGCTGGGTCCGTGGCCACGTAGAACAGACGCCTGAGTTCATGAGGTCAGACAACCACAGCCTCCAGCCCTGAGTTGCGGCCCCTGACCCTGAGGTTCCGTGGTCACATGTATTCTGTACCATTTCCTGGGAGGAGATTGTCCAAGAAAACTGGCAGGGAGGGGGCCTTTTCTCTGTTTCTGGGGCACCCAGCAATGGTGGGCCCACAGAGGAGGACAGGCAGATAATTCCGGGGACAGCTTTCTTCTCAGGGGTCATGGATCAGAGCAGGAGTCCTGAACTTGGCTCCCGTCCCGCCTCTTGCTGGACACACAGGGACCTAGGGACTGAGGAGGGGCCAAGGGTCTGCCCGCCACCCAGGCACTTTGCAGGCAGGAGCCCACCCAGATTAGCCCCCTGCACTGCATGGCCTCAGCTGAGTCAGAGTGAGTGGCTGCTGGGACTTAATTCCATGGGGGCCCTGGTCTGCCGAATTCAGAGTGTCTGGCAGAGAAAAACATTGGATGTGGTTCCCACTGGGTGCTAGGGAACAGCACCACCCAGAGCACACCCAGTGTGAAGAAAGTAATGTAAGACTGGGTCCAGGGCACATAAGCCGTCTTTGTGATCCTCCTGGGGATGGGTGACAGAAATTGTATTTTATTTGAGCTACAGTATGTGGATGGGGAGACAGAGAAACCTCTTAATAACAACAGAAACAGTAACAGTTTATTCTTACCGTCCTTCCATCACGCGCGTATGTGTGTCATAAGTCGCTTCAGCCGTGTCCAAATCTTTGTAGCCCGCCAGGCTCCTCTGTCCATGGGATTCTCCAGGCAAGAGGACTGGGATGGGTTGCCACAGCCTCCTCCAGGGGATCTTCCCAACCCAGGGATCGAACGCTTGTCCCCTGTGGCTCCTGCACCACAGGTAGATTCTTTACCACTGAGCCGGTGGGGAAGCGCGCTCAGCATCACGCTAGCATTTTGTGTGTATCGGCTTGTTTAATCCTCATGATGGCTTCGGAGGTAGGTGATATTTATTATCCCCACTTTACCAAAAGGGGAACAAGAGCGCAGAGAGGTTAAGTAACTTGCCCATGGTCGCACAACTGCTAAGTGGCTGAGCTGGCCTGGCTGGAGTCTGTGCTCTTAGCCACTCTGCCATCTAAAAGCAAGAGAGAGCACTTCACAGCTTCCAGTTTCCAGCTGAGACTTTAGCTTAAGAGTTGCCATCTTGCACATGTGGTTTAAATCTCAGGCCCTTCCTTCATCTTAGGGCCCCTCACACCAGGCCTGTGAGGAGAGCTTCCTCTTATTGACTCCCCAGTTTACAGATGAGAGGGAGAGCCCAGCCCAGGCCGCCATCATCATCTCAGCAGCCCCTTCACCCATCCCTCTTGGGGTCTCACTGTCCTTCCTTTTCTCTGCCCGGATCTGCAGAGCAGAGGAACCCTGGTCCCCAGGCACAGGCAGGAGCCCTCACTGGTTTTCGCCTTCCCAAGCTTCCTTGGGCAGTGGCTCCCGGCAGGACCCCATGTTTTGGG
The DNA here is from genome assembly GCF_001704415.2 of Capra hircus. Taxonomy (NCBI): domain Eukaryota; kingdom Metazoa; phylum Chordata; class Mammalia; order Artiodactyla; family Bovidae; genus Capra; species Capra hircus. The sequence continues at coordinate 10,750,939 of NC_030835.1, read as the reverse complement.
AGGTGAAAGAAGGTCAGAGGGTAGGAGGGTGTGGCCTGGGTCTAGGAGGCAGAAGGAGGAGCAGCAGCCGCATCTCCAGGGAGCCTGGGGTGAGATGCTCTAGGAAGTCCCTTTGTCATCCTGGGTGTGACGGACGCATCAGCGTGAACACCAGTGCCCACAGCTGGCTCTTCTGCATTAACAAGAGGCTGTTGTTTCTGTCATCCGCTAATCTTTCACTCCCTAATTTGGAGTGGTCTGCTGATGGGGTGTGTATGTCACAATCAGGTGTCACTTGACTTGGTGGTCCGGCAGCAACCTGGACACATGATGAATCAGATTGCCTTCAGGCCTGGTGCTCCTGGAGCTGGGTCCCTGACCCTGAGGAGTGGGGAGCTGCTGGCAGGCTGAAAAGCTGTAGGATGCCAGGTCATGTGTATGCGCCTGATCGACTGGGTCTCAGATGCAGTGAGTCCAGTGTGTGTCTGTCTCGCTTGTCTTCTGCCCACTGGGTAATTAGATGCAATACATTTTAATCTGTTAGTTGTGTGTTGGCTTTATAGCCTGTGCTGGGTGCCAGAGTTGCAGAAGCAAAGCCCTGGAATCCCATCCTGGCCCTTGGGGTTCACACTCTCACTGTAGAACACCCCGCCCCCCAACTTTCCCCGGGGTAGCCTGACTCTCAGTGAAATCAGCATGTCTTCTGGGCCTCTGCCGTCTCCCAGGCCCTGTGCAGCTTCTGGGGACACAGACTGGAAAGAGGTGAACAGCATACATTTGTGGAAAAATTCCTCTGGCCGCCTTGTAGCGTGTGGGTTGGCAGGAGGCGGGACTGGAGACTGAGATAAATGATAGAACACACTTGTCATCATTCAGGAGAGAAAGGACGGCGCTGCAGAAGGTGATTGGAACAGGCAAGAAGCAGAGGCGACAGACTGCAAAGATAATCAGGCTGCCGTGACCCAAGGGTGGGGCGGGGTGGGGTGCCCGTCTTCCCAGGGTGGCTTGAGGTGATCCTGGGGAATTCGAGTGGATCCGGGAACAGGAACTCAGTTGTGGCACGGAGGAGAGATGGGGAGGAGCCCAGCATGGAGAACTGGTTCTTCTGCCCTGGCTCACCAGGCACGACCCGTGGCCAGGCTTCCCTGCTAGGAGAGGGACCACTGAGCTCCTGCTGCCACTTCAGAGGGTCTTGTGTGCATGTAGTAAGCTAATGTATGGAAGCGTTTTGAAAATGTATCATTAGTATATTTCATTGAACAGTGAGCTCCGTTTGCGTGTTCCCAGGGGCCCTTTCTGCCACACTCTGACTCTTCCTCTCTAGCCGCCCCAAAAGCACGATTTGAGGGGCTGCTGCCTGGCAGATATGCCTTCTGGGCACCCTGAGCCCTGCCTCATCCTTGAGTCTCAGAAGCCCTCCTTCTCACACACTCAAACACTCAGAGTTCCTCTGTTCTCCAGCAGCCTTTAGCCGCTAAGATGCTCTTTGATACTTAATACGCCTTTGTTTCATTTTGCGTGTAGCTTCCTTAGGCTGCAGCACATTTGATAATTCTCCTGCTTGGCCCACACACCCAGGTCTCTGCACCCTCCTCCTCAGAAGGCCTTTCATCCTCCTGCACCCCCCCACAGCTGCTTCATCCCTTCCCCATTCCCAGACCTCACCAGGACTGAACATCCTGGCCTCTCACTGCCTGAATATCCCTCTGCTTGCCTTCATAGGGAACAAACGCCTTTTGTGTGTGTGTGTGTGTGGTGTGTGTGTCCACATGAGTGCCTATGGTTTCTGGCTCCTTTTAAGCCCAAGCCCTGCCTGGCAAGGGGCAGTTTTTTTGCATGTGCCCAGGCAAGCTCATCTGCCCCTTTGATGCTCTGACTCCCAGACCCCAGCCTCTGCCTCCCTTCCACCCACAAGTGACTCATTGTCTGCCGGTCACTCTGCTGGTCTGGAGATTACAGCTCCACCCTCCCTACCTGGAGCCCTGACGGTTCCCAGATCCAGCCATGCAGCCCCTTCCTCCTGCCGCCTCTCCCAGGTAAGACTGGCAGCCCCACGCTAGTTCATCGGATCAGCCCAGCCTGGGCATCTCTTCTGCTGGGAGCTGCAGGCAGAGGCAAACACAGGGCCTGTCACTGTTTCCAGGCAGGCCATATCTCAGGCAGGCCTGGACTAAGATGCCCCAGAACTTCGCTCCAGATCTCCCCTCATTTCTGCATCTGGTTTCCTTTTACTTGTCTCTAAGGGACACCATGGTGGCTGCCAGCTGCAGGGGCAGAAGCCAGGGAACTCTTGGGGAGCAGATATCAGGAACTGGGCTCTCCCCCAGTGCCCATTCTCAGATCTGCAACTTGTGTCCTTTGTGGTTCTCAGACCCCATATTCACGCCTACTTCTCTTCCATAGACGTCTGTGCCACCGCACCACAGCACCCTCTGGTGCAGGGGCCCCTAGACACATCTACTGGGTCCCAGGAATGGGAGACAGCCCCCTTTGTCGCACACACCGCTGTTTGATGTACCACTGGGAAAGGGAAACACACCACCAGTCACACCGTGCTGCGGCCTCGACTAAGACACATGCTGCCGGCAGATGACTTAGCTGTTTAAGCCCATGGGACCCTGGTGCCCCTTGTGGCTTCCTGGATGAGCTGTAGAGGCACATGCAGGCGCTGGGAGTGTGAAAGGGCAGCCTGTCTGTCTTCGCCCTGGCTGGAATCCCCTTTCTCTTCCACTGACCCCCTGGGGCTGCTGCTGTATGGTCAGAGGTGGACAGAGACACCAACGCCCGTCCTGTTGGTTGCTTGTCTACCTACCAAGGTCAATAATACTGATCAACTTTGTAGCGAACATGCACAGAGCACCTCCTCGGTGCCTGATGCTGTTCCTTCACTGCATGGTGCTATAACCCAGCACCTGACCAGCATCCTGACAGCTGGTTTGTGAGACAGGGAGTAGAATTACCACTACCGCCGTTTAGAAATGAGAGAGCTGAGGCACAGGAACATAGGTGACTTGCTCAAGGTCTCACATGGGTGGTAGAGACCGAGCTGGGATGACTGTGGAGTCCATACCTCACCAGCTATCCAGGTGCCGTGTGAAGGCAGAGGTGGGGGCGCAATCGAGTGGTTATTTTTTGGGGACTGTTGTGAGTTACAGGGCCACTTGGGCCTCCACCAACCCTCCTTCTCTTTTGGCTTCCGCTTGGATGTTCCTCCGACCCTCCCTCTCTTTTGGTTGACTAACAGCACTGATTTACAGCTTACGTCCACTCTCTGAGGTGGGCAGCTCCTATAAAAATCCATTTCACAGATGGGGAAACTGAGGTCCAAGCAGTGAAGCAGCCAGTGTGAAATCTCCCAGCTAGAGAGCGTCAGGGCACAGTTCAAGCCGGGTCTGTGGAACCCCAGAGCCAGGACACTTAGTCGTCACGTCCACGGCCTGCTCACCATTGTCCCCTCTCCCCCCTCTCCTGGGACTGTTGTAGACATTGGTGTCACCTCATCAGAGAGGCATGCTCCACTCAGCCGTGTACAGACAGCCCAGATCCAGGCATACCCACAGACGCACACCCAGACATTCACCCTGCCAGGCTGTCTTTCTGTCCTTGTATAATCCCCTGCCTGCCTCTGTCTGTCCTCCTGAGTCTCTGGTTTTGTGGCTGCAAATCCCCATGTGTTATCACTAACCAGCATTTGCCTCGGAATGGCTTGTGTTGGCTTGCACCATGATGAGAGCCTGCCCTGTGTCTCTCCAGACTGCGTCTGCCCGCGTGGCCTCTGCCAGCTGGCCCCTGAGGCCGAGGGGGTGCCGGGTGGTGCCTCCCTCGCTCCCAGTCCTTTCCCTCTTGGTTGTAGGAATGCGGCTGTCCTGGCATCTGTGTTGAGTCGGGGCCGCCTAATACCCACATCACATCTGCTCACAGCATCGCAGGCCCCTCTACACCACTCCCTTTATTCTCTCTACGGAAAACCACTCGGCTAGCAATAGGAAGACAAGGGCCGTCCTTGACCACATGGGAGAGTGGCTTGTGGCATTGGAGGAAAGCTCCGAATGCCCCCCGAGGTGCCCCCAGCCCCTCCCATGGCTCGGTGGCCCCCCAGGAGGAGCGCGGGCCAGGAGGGGCAGCCATGGGCAGGGCAGGCAGCAGGCGGCACCATCTGCAGCCATCCTTTGTGCTGGCAGCCGAGCGGCCCCTCCATTGCTGTGATCCACTGGGCCTCGTGCTTGGCGTGCAAATGAGGTTCCAGATGCCCAGTGCCCCCCCGCACAAGAAGCGGTAACTAGGGGCCTGGGAGAAGAATGGAGCAATCTGGAAATTCATTTCTGTTTGTTCCAGCCTCGATGAATAGGCCGCTTCCCGCTCCAGCTGTGGCAGATGTTTGCCGGGCACCCGCGTAGGGGGCGTTTTGCCGTGGTTTCTGGGCAGACAAAAGCCAGGGTGGGGGCCTCTCTTCTCTGGCACCCTCCTCCCTGAGCAGGTGGTGGCCTGGTGAGGCCCCCAGAGGGGGCAGGATGCAGCTCTTAGACACAGCTCGGCCACTGATCCCCTCTCCTGGAGGGAGAAACAGGTGCCCAGTTGGGGAGGGCACAGGTTGTATGTCAACCTTGCTTGCCTCTTTGAGCATCTTTGCCCACCGCACAGGCCAGGCAAAAATACTCAGTGATACTGGTGGGGCCCCTCACCATCCCACCCCCGTCCCCACAAGAACCACCACCCTTCCTTCGCCCTTCGGTCCCCAGCAGGCCCCTGGGAGCGTGAGCACCTCCCTCCAAGCCAGCACTCAGCACTGCTGGATGGACAGTGTTCTGCTGGTCCTAAAAGCTGCCTCCTGGCCCCTGCCCACCCGGTGAGGGGCAGGAAAGAGCCTGCTGCCCCTCGAGATGCCGGGCCCCACTCTCTACCCTCCTGATAGAGCCTCCCTGGGCCAGGGGCCCAGCCTGCCTCTCCAGGCCTTGGGCTACCAGGGGAGCCCATCCGAGGTCTGGGTGGTTTGAACTGGCAGCCCTGTGCCATCTCTCCTGGGCCTTGTGTATCTGTGCTTCTTCCCCCATCACACGCTGAACACGGTAAAGGGTGTGACTCAGAAGAAGCAGGAGGAGTTTCTCATTGAGCCAGGGCGCTGGAGACCGTGGCCGCCTGGTTTGGGCCCCCCGCCTTTTTTTTTTTTAATTTATTTGGCTGTGTTGGGTCTTAGTTGCCCTGTGACATGTGGGATCTTAGTTCCCTGACCAGGGATCAAACCCACACCCTCTGCAGTGGCAGGTGGAGCATTTAACCATTGGACCACCAGGGAAGTCCCAGTTTGGGCCTTTTGAAGAGTTTCATCTTCTCCCCCACACTCTGGTTCAGCCTTGGGCTGCACCCACCAGGATAAATGGCAGGGGCACCATCTGTGTGTCTGCCCCTCCCCGCAGTGGTTGCTATAAGCGGGTGACTTCCTCTGCCTGAGCCTCAGTCCGCTTGTCTGTAGAATGGGGAGAACAGCTGATGCCATGGATCACAGGGGATGGATGAAAAAAGACACACAAGCGTGTTGCCCAGTGCTCAGACGGCAGACCCTGGAGATGAGCTAGTGGGCTCTGCGCCCTGTCCTGCCTCAGAAGGCCCCTGACCCCCTGACAGCCGACTCCTCAGAGCAGTAATTAGTCTGACGGCAGGAGTGGGGCGTTGTCTGGGCTGTGATCAACCCATTTTGCTGCCGCAGTCTCCACAATTTCCCCTTCTGCCCCTGACCACAGCCCTGGAGGAAAGACAAGGCGTGAGTCATGACTCCTCTTTCCCTGCCAGCAAACCGAGGCCCAGAGAGGGTCTGTGAGCTCCTTGGGATCACACAGCGAGATGGTGACAACCCAGCCTTCCTGACTTCTGACTCCTTCCTCAAACCTCAGCTTTTGGACTGGCCAGAAACACTGACCTTGAGGGTGCTTCTGGCCTCTAGTGGCCTCACTGGCACAGTTCAGGATGGAGAGTTCTCTCATCCCCCAACACCTAGCTTATTCTGGTAGCCTTTCCTAGTTTCTGAGGCCTCCCCAAGCCTGGATGTGAAGGGTTCTCTTGTGCTCCTGCCTTTGGTGCCCCTGGCAGACTCTGGCTCGGCCCCTGCCCCACCCCGGGCCATCCTGTGCCCTGGAAATCCTTTGTCCTTTCAAGCGTCTGTGCCCAGTAGCACAGGGACCCATCACAGGTTTGCCCGGAAGGTGGGTGTACCTGTGTTCTTCCGGGCACTTTGGGGGAAGGAGAACTCTGTAAACACTCCTGGAAACAGCAACAGGTTCTAGGAAGGATCCAGATTTTGTTTAAACCTTGTGATTTTGGGGTCCCACTCATGGGGATGAAGCCATGTTGAGCTGACTGTCCAGAGTCCGAGGGTGTGGGCCTCACTGAGATGTGTGGCGGCAGCCAGCAGTTCCTAACCTGGGCACGCATTGGTCTGTGCCTGGCCTCCGGCCTCTCCTTGGCCCTGCCTCTGCGGTCCTCTCCGTCTTGACTCTCCCCTCTTTGCCATTACACTCTGCCCTCCTCTGATCTCCTTCAGCAACAGCAGCTTTTCGGTCCTCTTTCCTTCAGATGTTTATCCCACTATACAGGCAAGAATACTGAGAAGGCTAAAACACCGGTGTCGAGGTGGGGGCAAAGCCTGCGTGGGGAGCGCCCAGCCTGGGTGGGCGAGATGGGCCAGGCGCAGCAAGGCGCAGTGGCCAGTCACGAGCTCGCTGACCATCCTGTCCTTCCTTGCAGCCCTGCTGTCCTCCTGGTGCGAGGAGCTCGGCCGCCTGCTGCTGCTCCGACATCAGAAGAGCCGCCAGAGCGACCCCCCCGGGAAACTCCCCATGCAGCCCCCCCTCAACTCCATGAGCTCCATGAAACCCACTCTGTCGCACAGGTGAGTGGGCATGCGCCACCTGGGGTGGGGCCAGGCGCCGCTTGGGTGGGTGCTGGACAGCCACCCCTCGGGCCCCCAGGTCGTGGACATGTCCCAAGGTGAGAGAACTGGGGTGGGACCCCTGAATAGTCAGGAGGGCAGTACATTTTCTAAAATCCGGGTGTCGTATTTTAAATCCTCATGGGTGAGTGCTGTTTGTCCCCCATCAAAACAGAAGTTGAAAGTGCCGTCTTATCCAGCCTGACTGCTTGATCCCTTCAGTGGAGAGCTGTCTCTCCTTAAGGTTCTGGACTTAGGTAGAAAGTTAGCATCCCTAAACCCAGAGCCTTCCCTGTTTCCTGAGCAGAATCATAGGCAGGGCTGGGAGGCATTCAGGAAGGTCACTGGGCTGAAGGTCACGGCCCAGGCCACCCACGCAGGAGTCAAGGGAGGCTGGGCCTTCCACACAGGGCCAGGGCCACGGAAACCCAGCATCACAGGTGATACGGGGCCTGCCAGAGGCGCCAGGCACTGAGGAACTGGCCAGTCTGCCCTCCACCAACCCCAGAGGGAGCACGTGGTCAGGACTGGCCAGCGGCCTAGTTAATTAGCTCGCAGGCCCCTCGCTGAGCAGGGCTGTTCTCTCGGAGCGCCCCGCAGGCCGACCTTGGAACAGCAGGGCCTGCCGCGCTGTCTGCTCTCCCAGTGTGAGTCCCTGCTGACCACAGGGAGGGGCGTTCGCAGTCGGCGCTCCACACTCATTACCCAGCCTGACCGTGGCACCTGCAGCCCAGAGTGCGCTGCAGGAGACCTGGGTCACACCACCAGGGCGCTGCCGGGAAGTCGGGTACTGGCCATGCTCATAAATCGAATTAGAGGCAATTGATTCTTGGAGCCAAAAGGGGCACTTAGAGCTCCTCGGGTCCAGCACCTGCTCGGGCAGGATGGGGGTTGGGTCCCTGCCTCCTTCCGAAGCGCTTTTCCCCACATAGCCCCCCACCCCTTCTCAGGGTCGCTGCCTCATTGCACCCTCCGTCTGACAGCTCAGACGCTTAGAGCAACCCCCTTCTGTGGCTGTTTCTGGGGGTGAGAAACTATTGGCCTTTTGGGCCAGGGTAGTTTTTTATGTGCAGGACTTTGTGGGGCATGTCATGTCTTGGCTCCTGCCCACTCAGTTCCTATAGTGACCCCCCCCCCCCAGGCATTGCTTGCAGAAGGCAATGGCAACCCACTCCAGTACACTTGCCTGGAAAATCTCATGGACGGAGGAGCCTGGTGGGCTGCAGTCCATGGGGTCGCTAAGAGTCAGGCACCACTGAGCGACTTCCCTTTCACTTTTCACTTTCATGCATTGGAGAAGGAAATGGCAGCCCACTCCAGTGTTCTTGCCTGGAGAATCCCAGGGACAGCGGAGCCTGGTGGGCTGCCATCTATGGGGTCGCACAGAGTCGGGCACGACTGAAGCAACTTAGCAGCAGCAGCAGGCATTGCTAAAGGACTCTCACACATCTAAAGGACAGAGATATCACCTGTGGTTGAGAACCACCACTCTTGAGGCCAAACCCTCCTTCATCTACCTTCCCCCGCTTGACCCCGGCCTGGCTAGAAGCCACAGGTCTTCTCCGGCTGAGTGCTGCCAGCCACTGAGCACAGGCGGTGCAATCCAAGCCACACACTTTGCATTTACCCTTGTTACCTTTTAGCTCCTTAACTCTCTGTCCTGCCAGAATCATCCTGCGTCTCATCATCCCACATCTCACATCCTTCTCAGCCACCCCTCCTCTGAGCCGTTTCAGTAAAGCTGCTGCTGCTGATGGCAGGCCAGCTCCTCTGGAGACCTGCCACAGACCTGCCTGGCCATGACCACAGCCAGCCCTTGGCCAGGTCTTTGCTGAGTTGAGCTGAAACCATGAGACTGCCTGGTCCTGGGATTAAACAGATGAAGGGGGTCTCTGCTCCAGAAGCTGACTCTCGCTGGTTGAGGAAGAAAGACTAGGTGAGGCAAAATTGCAAGCTGGCAGATCAAGGCAAAGCTAGGGTTTGGTGACAGGCAGGTTGGCTTTGGGGTTGTCTAGGAGGAAGGTGGCCAGGCTGAGACAGTCAAGAGGCTGCCCAGAGGAGGTGGACCTTGACCCTGAAGGACTTGGTCCTTGACCTTGAAGGACTTGGATGGCATTCCAGAATGTGATGGCTTTTTCAAGAAATGCTGTGACTAAAGAGCCACTGTCTGGCACCCAGTGCACCCGCTTCAGCCTCCTGTGCATGCCCATGGGGTGCTAGAGAGGCCAAAGCGGTGCCCTCTGAGAGAAGGGAGAGCTCTGCCTGCGGGTAGACTTGCTAAGTGTTGATGAATAGCAGCACAGCAAGGCAATGGGCGTTCTGGGCAATATCCTTCACTCCATTGGCAGAACTGGGAGGGAAACCCCAGTGGGACAGCGACTTCCCCAAGAACACACAGCCAGGAAGGGGCAGGGCAGTGAACCACACACAGCGCTCTGCCCTTCACCCTCCTCCCCGCTGGCCATTCAAGACTGGTGACATGGTTTCTACTCATTAACCCGATCCTGATCCACACCTCGCCCCATTTCCCAATTGATAGTGGGGCAGTTGAGACCAGAAAGAAGTGTCATCTGTTGAACAAGGTCCAACCCATGTCCCTTCAGGCCAGAGCTGTTCTGAGGGCACGTTGTGGCCTGTGATTGGAGAGCGCCTGCTCTCTGCCTATAACGTCGTGAATTTCCTCCAAGTGGTGAGTCTCTCATTTTTAGAGAAACTCCACTGGGGTGCCTCACCTTCTAAGTCCCTCCTGTAATTTCCCAAACGAGAAGTAAAGGAAGTGGAAGAGAAAGTCAGGTGCTGTCACAGTAGGAAACTCTGTGCCCGCCCTCCTCCACAGCTGTGTCTGGTGACTTAGAGGGAGGAAGCTCCTCTCTGCCTTTCATTAAGGAAACTTGGGTGGGGGTGAGCTTAGGGACCCTGCGTGTTCATGATTCGGTACTTGGAGGTGTGTGGCTATTCCAAGATGCAGGGTTCCTTGTCTGAATTCTCTGAAGACAAGCAAACAGGAAAGGGTCAGGGAGCCAAGACGCTCAAAGTCCCAGGCTGTAGCGGGGGGAGGCTGTGACTGTTGTGTTCCCGTAGTTCAGGCATCATGGTCACATCCATTACAGGCCATGGAGGTCGGCAATGCAGCATCACTCTGTGAGTCGGAGCCTGTGCCTCTGACCTCTGGAACCAGCCTCTGAGCATGTCGGCAGTTGGGAGGAACCCTGGGTACCCGCATGTCTGGCTGGAGCTCAGTGGTTTGTGGAGCACTGTGGATTCGTCCCTGTCTGGTCCTGACCACTGAGCTGTCAACGGGCCTTCCTTCCACTTGCCAGATGCCCACAGAGTGCTACATAGAAGGGGCCAGGGCAAGGTCAGTCCAGGGCAGCTGGGGCCAGGCAGCAGGATCCCTTAATAGTCCCTGCGGTGACCCAGACTTGATGCCTACAAAGATTTCTGCCTTCTCCCAGATTTTTAACGAGTGACTCAAGAAGCCATTGTGATTAACACATTGTCCTTATGCAAATCAGTGCCACGAAGGTAGTTGAAAGCCTAATAAATCTTGTTTACACCCTTAATTTGATAACAATCAAAGTCCACCAGAGCTGGGGAAGCCTCCAAGACCAAGGGGTGCCACCCTTCCTCTTCCAGGTGAGGGGTTTGCAGCTCCCAGAGGGGAGTTTCCTGGGAGGGGCCTTGGGGCTCCCCTTGGGCCCTGGGCAGCCCCAGGGCTGCGGTCTGTGCAGCAGGTGGCGTCTACGCCCTGGAGCCAAGCTGCTGGGCATCTAGTTTCAGCTCTGCTGTCTCCTAGGTGGGTCACTTTGGGCTGTTCTGTAACCTCTCTCTCTGCCTCAGTTTCTTCATATGTAAAAATGGAACAAGCGCAGCACAGGACTTAACAACACACTTGTCACCATGCCTGGGCACAGGTCGCTCCACGGACTAGTTGTTATTCCCTGAACCCTCAGCCGGGTGCCACCAGACTCAAATGTCCTCATTCACGGCCAGCTCACAAAGAAGGAATCTAGTAAAGCTGACCCCTGGTGCTTGTCTTTCCTTGGTACCATCACACCGCCTTTGCAGCTTTCATTTTTAGCTCTTTTTTTGCACAGCCACACCGAAAGCTGTTTGTTATAGATCCCCCTCTTACCCCTAGGAAAAAAGAAGCAATGAAAGGGAGGTTGGAGGATCTATAAATCCTGCTCCATCAGTTCCAGATTGCCAAGATGCAAGGATCTTTTCCTTTCCTCCTTCCCCTGGAAAAAATTTAAAACCTTCTAATACGCAGTTAGCTGCACAAGTTCCTCTCCGAGTTTCACCGCAGGGAGGGAAGGAAGCGGTCCCCAGTAATTGTGATGATGGAGAGCGCTGGTAATGGTCCCCCTAAATTAAAGAGGGTGGGAGCTTCAGCTCCTCACCGGCTTGGTGTTTCATTAGTGGTAACGCTACAGCCTTGTGCAGAGATGGGACCAATATAGCCAGATCAGGGAAATTAATTAGGGTCTGACAATACCCTTAATAGGAATTTGTTATTTCCCCCAAATAAAGTGGCTGTTAGAAGTGCAAGGGAAGAAATAACTCAGCCCTCCCTTCTTCTTCGCTCCTTGAATGTCTGTGTAGATACTTTCTACACAGGAGGTGCCCAAGAACTGACAGTCATAGTTCCCTCTTTACTCATTTTCTCAAATTTAGCAAACATCGGTCAGTGCCCATGGGGCTGGCAAACAGACAGATAAACTGTTTGCTGTAACTGCAGTGTGAAGAGCTCTTTGTAAAATATATGGGAAAAAAAAGTGCTTAAGGAATAGAGGAAAATGCCATTGGTGTTCTGCATTGGAGAGTCACAGAAGGGAACATCCAGGCTGGGCTTCAAAGTATAGATAGGAGTTTGCTAGATAGAGAAACAAGGCAGAGGCCCACTGAGGAAAGCCTCAGAGGCTTGGAACACAAGTTCAACAGGCAGGAATGATAAAACACCCCCTCCCATTGATAGCCTATTTGCAAAACTTCTAAGTGCCATCATTGTATCATCAAATAAATATGAGTACTTTCATCCCATTTGAGCTGGAGAAATGGAGGGAAAGGCATAGGCACAGCTGAGCAGCACCTGACTGCGAGGCACTGGGCTAAACTTTACCTGTATTTGTATGTTTCATCCTAAGAGAGTATTAGTCCCACTTTACAGATGAGAACGTTGAGGCTGACTTAAGTAACATTTCTCAGGTCATAGGAATCATCAGTGGCCAGCCATAGTCAAGGTTTGACCTCAAAGAATCTTAAGCTCAGAGCTTAGATAGTTAACCACTGGGCTGAGAGGCCTCCCTCTGCCATTTTAACATTAGCTAAAAAAAGTTTAGTCAGAGCCCTTGAATATCTGCCAATACACTCGGTCCAGGCCAAAGCTAGGGATGTGATGTATTAAAGTGTTTTTTCCTGGGACACTGTTTGGGTTTCGTCTGCAGCCAGTCTTTGAAGTATAACTTTATGTCCCCTGTATGCCCTCACTGGGTGGCTTCTGAAAGACAACTTCCCCAAGAATTTTTGGGAAGCTCTGCCCCTTCTTGGAGTTCTCATGGACTTCTGGATCGCCTTTGTAATGAGCACTTGCTTGCATCATTGCCATCTTTGTAAAGGGACGTGCCACCTTACCGGACTCTAAGCTCCCTGTTCTTGTTCACTTGTTAAGTCGGATCCGACTCTTTGCCACCCGATGGACTGTAGCACCCCAGGCTTCCCTGTCCTTCGCTATCTCCCGGAGTTTGCTCAATCTCACATCCATTGAGTCAGTGATGCCATCCAACCATCTCATCCTCTGTCGTCCCCTTCTCCTCCTGCCTTCAATCTTTCCCAGCATCAGGGTCTTTTCCAATGAATCAGTTCATTGCATCAGGTAGCCGAAGTATTGAAGCTTCAGCATCAGTCTTTCCAATGAATATTCAGGGTTGATTTCCTTTAGTATTGGCCAGACCTACTGTCAGCCTTGCCCTCAATTAGCCCTGTGAGACTGGGAGCCTCAGATCCTATGAGAGGCATCTGTTGAGCCCACTTCAAGGGATCACATGAGTTCTTGGGTGAAAGTCCCTTCACACAGTTCCTTGCATGTAAAAGCCTCTCAGTGAATCATAATAACGATACTAGCAGCCAGTAGTTTCAGGCTGCGGGAGGTGTGCTGGGCCTTGCCTTACCCGTGTGAGCTCACTAAATCCTCATGACTGCCTCTGAGAGAGAGGCTATTCTTATCCCTGGGCGTGGTGAGGGGTGGCCTCAGTGGACACGGAGGCATCGTGAGCATGTAGCCACTTCATTAGCTTTCCTCTGTTCCCCTCCCTGGAGGGTAGGGCCTCTCCCTTCCTGAGTGGCAGTGCCCATGGAGTCACAAGCACACTGTAGGTGGTCAGCAGTCAGGCTGAATGAGTGAATGCATTCATTCATTCATCCTCAGACATCGCTCTGGGGGCTGGCACAGAGGAGTGGTGTTTCTCTTTGGCACTTTGAAGACACCATGCCAGGCACAGGTAGCCGGAGAACTCAGGGCTCCTGGGGCAGAAGGAAAAGGGCAGGGAGGTACTCGGGCCCCAAGCATATGAGGAGCAAGTGGAGCTCAGGTCAGTGGGTGTGGTGAGGGCTTCCTGCTAGAGGCGGCCTTTGGGGGAGGAGACTAAAGATGAGTAACATGTTTCAAGGTAAGGATGGAGCATCCCAGGCCTACATCTGGAGGCCCAGGGGTAGGGGAGTGGCTGCCCTGGGTTGGGAGTTGCTCGCCAGGTAGAACGCTGCTGAGGTTGCTAGTGGTTCTGGCATTGGTGCCTCTGCAGGTGGGGCAGGTTTGGCTGGACAGAACTGTGGCTTGTGGCCTGAGACCAGGCCGTGCTGGATTGGAGGTGTGCAGAGCTGGGCAGGACTACTCAGAGTGGGTTCTCAGATCCCGGGGGGCCTCCCTCTGAACTGAGATCAGCTATGGACAGGAGGAGAGCAGTGGTTCCCGTGGGCGGCCCTGAAGTGCCAGGGACCTCTGACCCGGGCTGAGCATGTATGCTGGTGAAATGGTGCTTGCGGAGGAGGGACACAGCCTCAGGGTACCCCCAGACCCCTTGACCTCCTCTCCATTAGCCTGAGCCCCTCCCACCCTGGTTGGACCCAGGAGCCTGGCTTGCCCTTGATGCTGGGGCCCCGGGAGCCAAGCGGGCCTCCTCCCCTCCCCCGACGGCAGTGTCTGAGTCTGGGCAGAGGCGTCGGCAGGGCTGACTGCCACCATGGGCCTGTGGGGGCGAGCAGCTCCCCCGCGCCAGCGGGCGCCGTCTCCCCAGGAGATGAGTCACAGCCGTGTCGGTGCGCCTGCCACTTCTGCTTCTGCAGCAGGTGCGAGTGGGGGCGAGCAAGTCCCCGAGACCACCCCTGCACGCGGGTGCCCGTCTCCCCCTCCACGCACACACATGCCAGTGGGGCCCCTCTGTGTGACACACATACATGGCCCCCCCACACACACGGAGTCTGCATCTGAGCTCTGGGGTGAACCTTCCAGCCAGACGGCGGGATGCCCAGTTTGGGAACCCGGGTTAAGTTTGCTTCTCACTAAGCCTGGGGTGGAGGGGACAAAACAGGAAGGAGCCGGTTTCCGCCCACAAGGCCCACCCACAAGCTACCGGGCAGTTGGGAGCTTGTTCACAGGCCTGTATCCCGGTGAGCCGGGGCCTCCCCGCCTGAGGTGGTGAGGCAGCAGCTGGTGGCTCGTGGGGAGCTCCCAGGGGCCCTGCTTCCTGAGTCTGCCGGGTAAGAACCTCAGCCACAAGCAGATTCAGCCTGGAGGGCTGGTGGGAGTTTGTGGGGCAGGAATTCTGGGGAGAGAGGACAGACTTCGGCCTGGGCTCTGCTCAGTTTAGTCTAGTCCCGGGTTTCGTCCAGGAGCACGTAGGGCAAGGGCTCCACGGGAGGGAGGGTGTCCAGGGGTCTCCTCTTTGTTATTTAAAACTGTAGCCTGTGTGGCCTCCCTGTGAGGCAGGAATGGCAACCCTGGGACTGGGTGCTACCCTGGGGTCCCCAGCGACCTCCTGGGAAGGCAGGGCTGCTTCCAGCCCAGCTGCGCTGAGGAGCAGGCTCTGCCTGTTTCCTGCGCTTCTCCATCCTGCCCAGGCTCTCTGGGCTCCCAGGCCCCCCAGCGGCACCCCCAGGTGTAGAGAGTGTGAGCTGTCGGTCACCTTTGGCCTGTGCACCTGGGCCTCACTTCCTTCCTGCTGACCCACATCACATCTGGGCCGCAGAGGGAGAGGGCAGGCAGACGGACGGGTTCCCTGAGGAGGACTCCTCCCCATCCAGTCTAGGCCCGCTGTTTTCCTCCCAGAAATCATGAGCAATGCTGAAGTCGCTCCGTGTCACTTTTTAAGAAAGACTTTTTGTTTGCAGTCTTCTCTTAGAGCCACATCATCAGACTTAGGCCACGGAGGCCTGTGTTCAGACTTCTCTGCCTGAGATCAGCGGGCTTCCCAAATGGTGCTAGTGGTAAAGAACCCACCTACTAATGCAGGAGACATAAGACGCTGAGTTCGATCCCTGGGTCAGAAAGATTCCCTGGAGGAGGGCATGGCAGCCCCCTCTAGTAATCTTGTCTGGAGAATCCCATGGACAGAGGAGCCTGGAGGGCTATGGCCCATAGGGTCGCAAAGAGTCAGATGTGACTGAAGCAACTTGCCACGCACACCTTAGACTCTCAGCAATGCGCAGATTACCCCATGACCCAGGGTGCGTGTGTGCTCATGTGTAACATCAGGAAGTCAGTTCAAAGGACGATATTCCTCCTTACTCTGTGCTCACAGCTGGTAGCTTTCTATTTTATTCCCTCCATTTTCCCCCTCGTGTTGGTTCAATGTCACAACACACTTCATGCGTCATGACCTGCAGTTTGAAGACTGAATAGAATGGGAGTAGGGATCGGAGAAGGCGATGGCACCCCACTCCAGTACTCTTGCCTGGAAAATCTCATGGTGGAGGAGCCTGGTAGGCTGCAGTCCATGGGGTCGTTAAGAGTCGGATACGACTGAGCGACTTCACTTTCACTTTTCACTTTCATGCATTGGAGAAGGCAATGGAAACCCACTCCAGTGTTCTTGCCTGGAGAATCCAGGGACGGGGGAGCCTGGTGGGCTGCCGTCTATGGGGTTGCACAGAGTCGGACACGACTGAAGCAACTTAGCAGCAGCAGCAGCAGCAGGGGTACGTGTTGTTCTTATGCCCATTTCACAGATGAGGAGACTGAGTTCAGACAGGCTCAGAAGTTGGCACTGGGGCCCCGAGCCAGGGAGGGGCAGGTTCTTGTACCCAGGGTACCAAAAAAAACAACAGGCGAAAGTGAGAGGAAAAGTGAACAGGGGTGGAGTTGCTGTTCCCCAGGAGGTCAGGGCAGCAACTCCAGGGCGGTGACTTCTGAACAGAGATAGGAAAGAAGCCAGGGGCTGTCCAGGCAGAGAGGGTGTCCGGGCAAGGGAGGAGCAAGCATGGGCAGTCAGTGACACTGTCCTCCCTTCAGTCTGACCTGATTTGACCAACGTGACCGAGGGCCCTGCCAGGCAAGGAGCAGTACACAAGGCTCAGACCCCCACTCCGTCAAATCTGGGGCCCCTGCCCCTCTGTCCTGCAGGCCTGCGCCTTTTCCTGGAAGTCTGACCTCCAGGGCCTAAGCTGGCTGCTCTGCTGGGGTTCAAGTGTCTCCAGGCGTGAGTGAGCACGTTGGTCTTCTGCTGACTTCCTGTGATGAGGGTGCAAGTCAGAGGCGTGAGGTGCTTTCCTAGCAAGCCGTGCTCCTCCAGAGCCCGCTTCCCCCTCCTGCCCCTGCTGCCTTGCCGACCTCAGCCCGGTCGGAATGCCGTGGGCAGAGGTGGTAGCCCAGACGTGGGTGCTCGGTGCTTCTTCTCTTTCTGGGGCCACTTCTGGGATTTTCTCCCTGTGAGAGGTGCTAGAAAAGTCAGCGTGGGACAGGCTGCCCCAGCCCGGCACTCCTGGGGACTGGGACCCTGGCGGGTCCTCTGTGCTGTTACCTCGCCAGCTCCTTCTCGAGCTCGTGCCCCGGCTGCCCTCCCTGGGGTCTGCTGGACCTCACTCTCCATCTGTGCCGTGGCAACTAGTAGAAAGCTATTACTGAGCACTTCTGATGTGAAGGGCCGGGCATGGGGTCTTGCTTCTGATGACTGGGGGCTCCTGGGGAGATGTCATCGAACAAGGTGGGTACTGCAGGGACTAGAGAGGAGACTGGGGAGGTGGGGGAATGGCTGGGGTGGGGGTCGGCTCCTGGAGAAGTGAGAGCCAAGGGGGTAAGCAGGGTAGGGTGGGATTAGTCAGTGGGGTAAGCTGTTCTGCAGTGTGAGTTGGGACTTTGTGAACACTGGAAGCCACTGAAGGTCTTTGTGTCTCAGGAGTCTGAGGGAGATGAGTTTGGTGGGATGTGCATGAGAGTTTGAGTGGGAGCGAGGGAGGAAGCACAGCAGGGAGGCCAGTGCCTGTCATCTGGGAAGAAAAAGAGACTTGCGGACCCTCCTTCCAAAGGCCAGGTCAGCTGAGCAGGGTGGCCAACTCACCATGAGGGCTTAGGAGGAGGGAAGAGCCGAGACTCAGACGGGGGCCCTGCTGACCTTTTCTGAGAAGTGCAAGTTAGTTGCTCAGTCGTGTCCGACTCTTTGCGACCCCATGGATTGTAGCCCGCCAGGCTCCTCTGTCCATGGGATTTCCCAGGCAAAAATACTGGAGTGGGTTCCCATTTCCTCCCCTAGAGAATCTTCCCGACCCAGCGATCAAACCTGGGTCTCCTGCGTTGCAGGCAGATTCTTTATCATCTGAGCCACCAGGGAAGCCCTTTCTGAGAAGGGATGGGTGGTTTTGAGGGGAAGTTGGAGCCAAGGAACCAGGGCTCTCTCTGGAGAACTTCTTAGAGCAGCTTGTGGTCGAAGGCAGAGCTTAAACTGAGCTGCAGGTCCCTTCTTCCATAGCGTGACCTGTGGCCTCGGTCTCACAGGAGACAGACAACCATGGGGGTGGCACCTCCACAGTGACGATGGGAGAGCTGGTCACTGTCACACAACAGGACACCATGCCAGGCTCAGGGGATCCAGAATGGAGAATGGCCAGGAGC
Organism: Capra hircus; assembly: GCF_001704415.2. NCBI lineage: Eukaryota > Metazoa > Chordata > Mammalia > Artiodactyla > Bovidae > Capra > Capra hircus. Next base: position 10,732,937 of record NC_030835.1, on the reverse strand, counting down.
CGCAGAGCATGGTGGGGTGATGGGGCATGCCTCCCTCTGAGCCTGCGTCTGCAGCACCCCTGAGGACCCTCCTCTGTCTCTCTCTGCAGTGATGGGTCATTCCCCTATGACTCTGTCCCTTGGCAGCAGAACACCAACCAGCCTCCCGGCTCCCTCTCCGTGGTCACCACGGTTTGGGGAGTGACCAACACATCCCAGAGCCAGGTAAGAGCCTGTCATCCCCCCCAGCCACAGCCCCTTCCGGGTGGGGCCATCCATCACGGTCACCTTGCCGTGCTAGGCTCTCCCAGGCTCTTCGCCTGCTGGAAAGAGCAGCTGTCAGGGCGCCCCCCAGCTGTGGACACGCCTCCACCCAGGATGGGCCCACACCTGCCCCAGGAGGATGGCACCTGGCCCTGTGCACTGCCCCAGCCCGAGGGCCTTGCTGGGGCAGTGGCTTTCACCTGACAGAGAGCAAGGGGTTCTTTCCTGGCTCGCGTTTATTTAGGCTGGATTAGCAGGAGAACTTCCTGGAGGTTATTGAGCTTAGGGTCCCAACACCTGGAGTCTTTGACCCTGGATGGCCTGGGTTAGATTTCAGTGAAAAAACTGAGCCTAAAACTTGCGACAGACTCCACCCCACATCCCTTGTCTACCGTGCCTCCCGCTCTTGGTCCTTCCTCTTTCCTCCATGCCTGCCTTCCTGCCGCCTGGCCACGTGAATGGCTCAGGGCCACTTGCCACCCTGGAGGGAACCAGCGCACTTTATCTGCAGTCTTGGGCCACAGGGAGCCCCTCGCGCTCCACAGAGAGCCACAGGGCCCTGCCACCCTCCAGAGCTAGAGGGCTGGGCTTCCCTTGGCCCTCGCAGAGCAGCAGCGCAGGGCCTCCATGTGGCATGATCCTTGGCATCCAGGCTGCTTTGTAGGACGGGAAGACTGAGACGTCCAGGCCTTTCCCACCGGCAGCCATGTGCAGGACCTGCATCATCTTGTTCCGCCCTGGGCTGACGTTCTCATCTACAAAGCCCGCTCCCGGGCTGGGTTACCCACTTCTAATACTGTGTGCTGTGCCAGCTGTTCATGCCCAGAGGACACGGAAAAGCCCCCGGCCCTTTTCCTCCTCCTCCTCGTTCTCTGTTGTCCTGCCTATGTTTTGATTCTTCCTCCACCCCCACCGCCTGGCATTTCTCCTTTTCCCTCCCTGCGCCACTTGGGTACCCGTGTGGGTGACAGCCGCCCTCTCTGCCCACAGGTCCTTGGGAACCCTATGGCTAATGCCAACAACCCCATGAATCCAGGCGGCAACCCCATGGCGTCGGGCATGACCACCAGCAACCCCGGCCTCAACTCCCCACAGTTTGCTGGGCAGCAGCAGCAGTTCTCAGCCAAGGCCGGCCCCACTCAGCCCTACATCCAGCAGAGCATGTACGGCCGGCCCAACTACCCCGGCAGCGGGGGCTTCGGGGCCAGGTGAGCAGGGCCAGCCTGCAGGTCACATGCGGCGCAGCTGGGTGGCATTCTGCGGGCCGTCAGCCCGTCAAATTGAAGGACAGCCTTCTCATTCCTCTGAATGACGCTGCTCTACGTCACACCTTTACTAGCTGGGAGACGCTGAGAGAGCGGGGGTGCAGGAGGGTCCACTCTGCCGTGTTGCTCGTGGAGGCGGAAGTGTGCAGGGACTAGAGTCCCGTGGTTCAGGAGTAAGGGAGGGAGACGGCAGGGAACCCCAGGAAGGCACTCCGGGGACGTGGGGTGGGGCAGAGGCGCCCATCCCTCCCCTCGCTGTCCATCCTGCCCTGTCCAGGACTGCCCTGTGGCCTCACCCCTCCCAGGTCCCCAGGGCTGACTGCAGCCCTGCCAGGTGCAGTGGGGCCTCCTGGTGAAACATAGCTGCATCCCCACCCTGCCATCCCTGCTGGGGGCCGTGGACCAGTGGCTCAGGTTCTCTGACACTCGGGGTCCTCCTCCAGGAAAGGGGCTCACTGTGGTGGCCGAGAGTGCCATGACCTAGGGTGTAGGAGCGAGCACCCACTAGGACCTAGATGGGGCTCCAGGCACACGGCAACTTGGTGGCTGCCAAGTGGCTGAGGGACTGACAACCCACAGGAGGCCCCTGTCCCCACTGGGCTGTGAGTCCAAACCTCCCTGCTCCATGAGCTGTGGGCAGGAGGGCCTGGAACGGCCCGACCTCTCTCTCCCCACCCAAGGCTGGTCGTGGGTTCATCTTTAGGTTCAGGCGGCATCTAACTCACCCTTCTTTCCTCCCTCACAGTTACCCTGGGGGTCCGAATGCCCCTGCAGGCATGGGTGTCCCTCCACACACAAGGCCGCCCGCTGACTTCACTCAGCCAGCAGCTGCGGCTGCAGCAGCTGCAGTGGCAGCAGCAGCCGCCACGGCCACAGCCACAGCTACGGCCACCGTGGCAGCCTTGCAAGAAACACAGAATAAGGATATAAACCAGTATGGACCGGTAAGGGCCACACTAGTCCTGGTCCACTCAGCAGACGGCCCCGGGGATTGGAGTCGGGCTGTCCGTGTCTGTGTGCTGGGAGGAGCGGATGGTGTCAGGGTGCATCTAGGCTTTCCTAGAAGCACAGGGAGGGGGTTATGTGTTGAGGTGTGGGTGTGTCAGTGTGAGTGAGTGTGGTGGGGGGTGTTTGGGAGCTTGTGTTGGTTTTGCGTGTTACCTGTATGTCTCTATATGGGGAAGGATGTTCCATATTGCAATCTGGCCCCCACTTAACCGAAGAGCAGGCTGTGTCTAAAGCAGCCTCGATGCCAGTCTGTCCCCTGGTGTCCTCTGAAGACCGGGGTTCCACTAGTTGTCTCATCTGTGGATTTTGCCCAGGTCCCAGCTCTGACCGTCAGAAGGATGGGATGGGGTGTGAGGAGAGGGGGAGCCCTCGCAGAAATGCAGGATGGGTGTGGAGGTTGGGGATTTAAGTTTGGGAACAACAGGGCAGGTGGGCAGAGATAGGCAGACTTGATGGATAGAGGGTGTGTATCTATTGGCTGAGAAACAAGGGCAGGGCCAGGGCTTCCAGGAAAGGGGCTCTTGCCTCCATCCTCATCCACCTCCATTCTCCCATGCCCCTCCCCACCCCCGCACCCCCTTTCCCGTTCCCTGCCTGCCTCCCTGGAAATGCCGCCTGTGCATTGGAGTGACTGCGCCCCACCCTTTAACACCCCTCGGGCTGCATCTTTCCTGTGTGGCCTGCAGAGGGCAGCCGTGAGCCCAGGCGGCCGGTGGTCCTTTGGAGCCTGGTCACCAGCTGCAGCCACACAGGAAAGTGCCCCAACTCCCAGTCCTGAACCCCCCACTTCCCCCACCCTTCCTTCCCTGCACTTTCAATGCATGTGGCATTTTATTCTTTTTTTTTTCTTCTTCTCCCGTTGAAGGTCTGTTCCTCTTTCCAGATGGGTCCCACCCAGGCGTATAACAGCCAATTCATGAACCAGCCCGGGCCTCGGGGGCCTGCCTCCATGGGGGGCAGCATGAACCCCGCAAACATGGCGGCTGGCATGACACCCTCGGGGATGAGCGGCCCTCCCATGGGCATGAACCAACCCCGGCCGCCCGGCATCAGCCCCTTTGGCACACACGGGCAGCGGATGCCCCAGCAGACGTACCCGGGCCCCCGGCCCCAGTCCCTTCCCATTCAGAGCATAAAGAGGCCATACCCTGGAGAGGTGAGTGTGGTAGCAGGCAGACGGCGGGCAGGATGGGTAGCGGGGAGGACCTGGGACTTGAAGACACGGGTGCTGTGGGCAGTACCTTGAAAAGGGCGTGGGTTGACCCTCAGGAAGCCTGAACCAAGAGGCAGAGTCTTAGGAGTCAGGTGCTTCTGAGTTTAAGGTCAGCGCTGGCATGTCCCATCGAGAAGACCTTGAGCAAGTCACGTCTTCTCCTGGAATCTCCGTTTATTTCTTTCATGACCATCCAGCCCACGTCATGGGGCTGCCTGGAGTCTTGAATGAGGGGATGTACCTGGAGCTCCTGGCCCTGGGGCTGGCATGAGCAGGCAGTTAGCAGGCAGTGACCGCCCCTAGGACTCTCTCCTGTCTTAGCACAGACAGTAGCTGGGTGACTCAGGCTAAGGAACTAAGATCTCTTGGGTCCACATCCCTCACACCCACGTGAGGGCGTCTCACCCGAGAGAGAGAGGAGACAAAGCCCTGTGACGATCTGAAGGCCCTGCACCTCGGAGAAGTGACTGGAAGGCAGGCAGCATGTTCCTGGGGCCCTGCCAGGGGCGAGGCTGCCTATCAGGCTATCCGGCCGGCTCAGCCACAGGATTGGGGAAGACCAAGGGAACCAAACCCACACCTCCTGTCCTCCAGGAGCCAGGACTTCAGCCAGAAGGATGAGGTCTAAGCCGGAAGCCACAAAGGAATGATGCAAGATGGGGTGTTTGGAACTCAGCGTGAGGTCTGAAGAACTTCCTGGAGGGGGCATCACAGGGCCTTCAGAGAGCACTCAGAAAATAGGTTGGCAGTGAATGGCCTATGTGGGTACCTAGGTAAAGGTTTAGTTCACCTGCAGAAGACACCGAGATGCTTCTCGGGAGGCCCACCTTGATTGCTCACCTGGAGAGAGCCCATCCCAAGCATCTCCCAGTGTCTGCATGCACAGCTCCTCAGGTCAGCTCCTCCCCTTCTCAGAACTGTGCCTTCTGCTTGGGCTTACCGTGCAGTTAGAGCCCAAAGACCTCGGGTTCATCGAAGGTCTGTGTGCTTCCCCTCGGCATCCACCGCTCCCTTGGGCTAGAAGATGGCTTGGCCGCTGATGGAGGTGCCCTGGGTCCAAGACAGGAGAGGTCAGGGTCAAACAAGGTCAAGCCCAGACCTCCTCCAGGTTGGCACCAGCTCAGGGAGAAGCCGGAGAAGGACGGCACCTCCCGAGGCCCTGGCTGTCCTTGGGGATGGAAGGGGCCCTTGACCTGTGCGCCTCACTCCCATGTAGTCCCCACACGAGTTCAGGGCCTTCTCAGCCCCCTCTGTGCTCAGAATCCCAGCGTCCCCACTGGCGGGGCTGGGAGTGCATCTGTAGGCCCAGCCTCGGGACTGCTGGCACCCAAGGAGGTGACTGCAGAAGAGGCAGCAGAATTCCCAGCATCAGCCTGGTGTCAGCCCTGCCCCTGTACGTTGTCGGCTCCCCGCCTCTTGCCTGCCATAGCAGGGCACACCAAAGGCTCTCGGTTATCTTTACTAAGTCATCTCCTGTAAACTGCTGATGCTACCCAGCTACACAGTACCTGACACTGGGCTGTGACACCGGGGGCCACAGCCTGCACAGCTTGAGCCTGTCTGGGAATCTCTAAGTACATACACGCTTGTAGAACCTCTCAGGTTGTTGGAACCCTGGGGCAGGGGCTGGGGTCAGTCACCTGGTCCTGCACAGGACTCTGCTGGTGGACAGTCGCAGCTTCCAGTTCCTGTCCTGCAGTGATGTGACAGAAATCCCGCCATCACGCAGAACAGCTGCCGTATGGCAGTAATGTGAACTGCACCAAGTTCTTTACTGCTGATGCAAACCTGGCTCTCCTCCGCCGCTTACTCTCTGCCCTTCTTTCTTGTATTGAGCAAGTATTAATTGCTGGCCTATTCTCTGCCAGACACTGGGACTTAGCCATCTCCTGCACCTCCGAGCCGAGAGGGCAAGAGAGGCAGCGAATAGACAAGGAGTTTCAACAGACAGGGAAGCAGCGCCAACTCTGCAGGATGTAATGACGTGGGGTGCCCCAGGGTCACCTGATCTTATGAATAAGGAGGCAACTAGAGGGTGTGGGGTGGCTCTCCCAGGACAGTGATCCTGCCCCTCCCAGAAACGGTTGCCTTCCCCACGCGGGGTTGTCTTGTCCCTTCACCCGCCTGGTTCTCCCACCTTCTGCGTGGACGACGCAGAACTCAACATCAGTGTGTTCTGCTCAGTGTGGGGTGGGGGACAGAGCCTCCCAGATTCAGGGGCTCACCTTTGCAGATGTGCCTTCTGTTGTCTGTCACAAACCAAGCACCAGGAGAAACCCAAAGGGGGCTTCGGAATCAAGTGCCCTCCTGATGGTGTGAACAAGAGGCTCTGAAAGTGCCCAGGGGCGTGGGGCTTCCAAAAAGACAGCTTCCAGGGGAGGTGGCCCTTGAGAAGACAGGCCAGCTGTTACATCTCTGCATGTCAGGACAGGAAGGGGCCCCGGGCATCATCTGGTTGAGCTGTTCCTCTTTGCAGGCGGGGTGGGCGTTTTGTGGGTAGTAGCCATCAGGGGCAGAGGAGAGGAGAGGAGGCGGCCCCAGCATCGGTGGGCAGCTTGGCTTCCAGACACTGATCACCTTTCCCTGCTCCTTTCTCTGCCACCACAGCCTAACTATGGAAACCAGCAATACGGACCAAACAGCCAGTTCCCCACCCAGCCAGGCCAGTACCCTACCCCCAACCCCCCGCGGCCGCTCACATCTCCCAACTACCCCGGGCAGCGGATGCCCAGCCAGCCGAGCACTGGGCAGTACCCGCCCCCCACGGTCAACATGGGGCAGTATTATAAGGTGAGTGCCGCTGCCCCACGGGCCCCTTCCCTCCTCACCAGCTCAGCTCCCTTCCCTTGCCTGCGCCATCCTGGCCCTGGGCACCCCCTGCGGTCACCAGGGGGCAGGCGGAGATTGCTGGATGTGGCCTTGTATGCTCCGAGCTATGCATGTGATGACCGAAACGACTGGCTTTTCTTGGTTCCTGTTCTCACGGGACTGACGATGGTTTTCTTTCTCCCTTCACTATTTATAGCACATGTAAGATAATAACAATGGAGGAAATATATTTTTTAAGAAAAAGTATCCGCTCGAATATATTTACGCTTGATTATTCTATGCACGTGGGCACCAACAACGTTATATGGTTCTTAGTACCTTGTAATTTTGAACCTGTTTCTTTCACTCGACACAGCATGTTACTTATTGCTACAGTCCCAGTGGTTGTCACTTTTAATGGCTGCCTAACATTCTACTGAGAACCGTACGGCGTTTTATCCTTTCTGTTGGACATGTGGGATTTTTCCTGTGGTTTCACTTTTGAAATAGTACTATAATATTTTCATGCACGTAACTCTTTCCTTCTTTGGGATTACTATAAAGTACATTCTCAGGAGCGAGGAAGACTCTGGAAATAATTTACACCTATTTGCTCATGAATCATGCCAACTTACATGACCACCCACCACTTGGCTTACGTGGGCTTACTATTTTTACCCCAACTTCACACATTAGGTGTTGCTATTTCTATAAACTCACTAAATTAGTAGCGATGGGTAGGTAGAGAAAGGCAAAACACTGACCGCAGCAGTGACCTGCTCTGCCCCTACCCTGCCCCCTACCCCAGCACTGGGTGGGCCTCTCCACCATCCCCCGTCCTTCTGGAAGACTTTCATTTCAGGAGGGAGAGAGGGTTTCTGGTAGACTTTCAGCCTTCCATCCATGGCTTTGTTTATCTTGCTTTACCAGCCAGAGCAGTTTAATGGACAAAATAACACCTTCTCTGGAAGCAGCTACAGCAACTACAGCCAAGGGAACGTCAATAGGGTATGTTCCAGTCTCCGTCTTGGGAATTATAACCCACGTGCACTGTGTTAGAGAGGGCCTCACTGTTTCTGCCCCAGTCTTTCTGAACGTTAGTAGGCCCATCTGCTCCAAGCCAGAGATGCTTGGAGAATCCACAGTTCAGATGAGTGGGATGGGAATGAGTGTGGACCTGGCCAGCCCTGGAAAAAAACCATGTGGGGACTCAGAGACTAAGGGAAGGGGCTCCTGGAGACCCTTCGCGCCTAACTCCTGGGGACCCCAGTGTGGTGGGATGGGGATGAAGGACATGGCCTACAGTCATGCTGTGGGCCGCGGGAGACCTGGAATCGCTTCTAGCTTTCTTCTTCTCCCCAGACTGTGTTAGGGAAGTCCTCCATCGCCCTGAGCCTGTGTCCTCGCTGGCCAAATGGGCTGGGGACCCTACAATCTTTCGATGTCGTGACCCAAGTGAAGGGTGGTGATGCCCTTCCCAGACCCACCTGTCTTCCTACGGGAGCAGAGGCCTGAGTGCACCCAGAGTGGAGGAAGGGGTTTCCCTGCGGGGGCTGGGGGGAGGGTGTCTCTTCCCTTGGGGGAGCAAGGGTCGCAGCCCTGGGATGCTAGGGTGGGCAGGGTCTGTGTCCAGAGCCATGGCCCCTCCTTCCTTATTTCTTAAACCAGTAACCTATATGTGGTCTCTCTTTCCTTCCAGCCTCCCAGGCCGGTTCCTGTGGCAAACTACCCCCACTCACCTGTTCCAGGGAACCCCACGCCCCCCATGACCCCCGGAAGCAGCATCCCCCCATACCTGTCCCCCAGCCAAGACGTTAAGCCACCCTTCCCGCCTGACATCAAGCCAAATATGAGCGCTCTGCCGCCGCCCCCAGGTGAGCGCCCCGCTCTCTCCTTCACGTCCTCCCTTCCTCTGTCCAGACACCTCCATATGCCCCCACCTCCCCTTCCCTCAGAGTACACCGGGAGTCAGGGGACTTGGAGGTCTGACTGCTGGCCTGTGCGGGCTGGGCATGTGGAAAGAGAGGAGGGTGTGAGAGCTGCCTGAGCAGCGGGAGGCTGGGAGGCAGAGTGGCTCTCAGCTGTGGAAAAGGACTGGGGGCAGTCTTCAGGGCTTCCAGGGCAGACAGCAGGTGGGGGCAAGAACAGGAGGCATGGGACTTGGGATGCAGGGATGCTCAGGATGGGGTCCAGTGGACCAGAAGATGCCAGGAGCTGTCTGTTGTGCTCTTAACCACACAGCCCGGCTGCTGTGGCCCTGTTCACACACACACGCAGGGCATGCAGCCAAGGGCGCGTGTTGTGTGCCACGGCGGCCAGGGTGATGGGGCTCACCGGCTCCTCCCCTGTGCAGCCAACCACAATGACGAGCTGCGGCTCACGTTCCCCGTGCGGGACGGCGTGGTGCTGGAGCCCTTCCGCCTGGAGCACAACCTGGCCGTCAGCAACCACGTCTTTCACCTGCGGCCCACAGTCCACCAGACGCTGATGTGGAGGTGAGTATAAGCGTGTGGCACAGCCCATGCCAGGTGGAGGCGGCCTTGAGGCCCTGGCCTTGCCTGGGAGAGGTGGTAACAGCACCTGTTTGACACCGTCACCTGTTCAGCATCACTGACTGGGCCCTGCTGTGTGCAAGGCCTGGGAATGTCATGGAAAACCTGCAGTGCCTGGGAGACAGACAAAGCTGCCTTGGCGTAGGGGCCCGAGGGTAGGGATCAGCTGTCACTCACCCCGGTCCAAAGTGAGTGCTCAAGGACAGATTCCCAGAGGAAACGGTAGCTAGCTGAGACCTAAAGGCTGAGAAGGAGGATATTCCAGCGGGGACTCTAAGCTGGCCCCTGACTGTAGCTCATGTGGCCAGAGCCAGGAATAGAGAGAGGTGCAGGAGCAGGGTTGGGTCCTTCCTGAACCAGGCAAGCAGCTGGCCACTGGGCAGGGCTGCTGCTCAAACATCTGGCGCTGGAGTGTGGGGTCTGGAGGCCCCCTGCTAGCCCAGGCTCTGTGTTCTGAGCCTGCTATACCTGATCTCCTTTGATCTTATGAGCGGGCATTGCTTGCCCCATTGACAGTGAGGAAACTGAGGCCAGAGAAGTGGTTAGCTTGGGTGAGTCCTCACAGGTAGCAAGAAGCAGAACTGGGAGTTGAGCTCGGACCTCTTAGACACCAGAACCCATTGGTATCTCCACCCTCGGTCCCTTCTCAGCCAGGACTCAGCTACCCGCTGAGCACCTTGAGGGCATGAGATGTGTCTGAGCTGAGCGCCTGCCTGTGCACACACACCTGTGCACACACGCCTGTGCACACACAGCTGGCCCATTGGCTTGATCAGGCTGATCAGGCTGCAGAGCAGGCCTGAGACAGCCAGGGTGAGCATAAGGGCGTGGGAACACAGACACTCAGCAGAAGAGACACCCGTGCAGGGGCCTTGCTCACCCACCCCTCCTTACTCATGCGTACCCTCACCCGCGAGACCTCCTGTGCCCTGGCTACTGGCCCTGCTCGCCTTTCATGCATGTGTGGTCCCTGCTGCGTTTGTGGGGATTCTTTCAGGGCCGTGTCCTTGGGGCCCACCGTGGAGGGGAATGGGCAGGCTGAACCAGACAAGGCCCTGGCCTGGGACGCTTCTTCCTCAGGAGCCTAGGACATAATCAGTCTTCCAGCTGGTCTGTCCTTTCTGTCTCTCTGTCTCTGTCCTTACGTGCAGGGGGCTGGGAGATAGTGGCCAGAGTTGGGGGGCTATGGTTAAACAGTGTGTGGGAGTCCTGGGGGAACTGGGGTTGTTGGAATGGGTTTTGATGAGGTTGGGGAGCCTGGGCAGTGGGAATGTCCAGTGTGAGAGAGGAGAGAGGAGGCGGTCGGGGGAGACTTTATGGCTGAAGACGGAGTCCTGGGCGACTTGACGGGGGCCGTGGTGAGGCCGAGGTGTGTGGCCCTGCCAGGCAACCTGGAGGCCCGGGGCAGCCCCCTGGCAGCGCCGCCCTGAGCCTCAGCCCCACCCCCAGGTCTGACCTGGAGCTGCAGTTCAAGTGCTACCACCACGAGGACCGGCAGATGAACACCAACTGGCCGGCCTCGGTGCAGGTCAGTGTGAACGCCACGCCCCTCACCATCGAGCGCGGGGACAACAAGACATCCCACAAGCCATTGCACCTCAAGCACGTGTGCCAGCCAGGCCGCAACACCATCCAGATCACCGTCACCGCCTGCTGCTGCGTGAGTGTGCCGGGGGTGGGGGGGTGGGAGACCCTCAGCGCCCCGTGGGGTCAGCCATGGCCCGGGGTCCCCTCCCCACAGCCCTCGGAGTGATCTTTCAGAAGCAGCCCAGAAATGTGCCACTGTCCTCATCACCCCCACCCGCCCCCCACCCCCCTCCTGGGACTGTGGGATGAAACTCAGCCCATCATGCTCTGGCCTCCCCTCTTGCATTACAGCCTTGCACCACTTCCTCCCGGAGCTCTTGGACACCCACCTGCCCCCATGCCCACCACCTTCTTCCACTGGGGAAGTTCTGTGTCTCCCTCAAAGCTAGGCTCCATTCATGCCTCATTTGCAAGAAATTTTGATATTCTGATCATCTTTTTCCCCCCAGACCCAACTCCACCAAGTCTGGAGTTAACGCCCTCCCTTGGTCACCCAGCAGTGCTAGCTCAGAGCTCTGTGTGTGTGTGTGTGTGTGTGTGTGTGTGTGTGTGTGTGTGTGTGTGTGTGTGTGTGTGTCTATGTGTCTGTGTGTGTGTCTGTGTGAGTCTGTGTGTGTCTGTCTGTGTGTCTGTGTGTGTGTGTGTCTGCGTGTGTGTGTCTGTGTGTGTCTCTGTGTGTGTCTCTGTGTGTGTCTCTGTGTGTGTCTGCCTGTGTGTGTCTGTCTGTGTGTGTCTGTGTGTCTGTGTGTGTCTGTGTGTGTGTGTCTCCTGACCTGTGACTCACTGATCCGGGACCACATCTGAGCCATGCTTCTCTCCCCCAGGATCAGGGTCTGGCACTTAGTGCTTGCTTGGGAATTTGCAGTTTACCTGCCCCCGCCTGCTGGCCTCCCTGGAGGAGAGAGAAGAGCTCTGATCCAGCCCTCATGAGGGTTGGGGCTTCAAGACCACCCAGAGATAGGGGTCACAGGACTAGGGATGCTGTCAGAGTGAGGAGCTTGTGGGGGCTTGTTGGAGAGAGCAGTCCTGGAAGGCCTCCTGGAGGAGTGAAGACAAGACAACATCCTCCGGCAGGAAGGGTGGAGTAGGCATGATGGGGAAACAGCAGGGTGCAAGGGTAGGAAGTGTTTCGCTCCCATCCTGATGCCTTGTGTCCTGTGACCTCCTTCAGGGAGGGGGGAGCAGGGGGTGTTGCTATTTGAGCATCAGACTCAGCTTTGGTGGAGACCCACTGTCCCTGGGGAGTGACCCCTCTCTGGGTCCCCAGCTCACAGGTCCCAAGACACATCCTGGTCCTTTCGGGCTCTCCCAGGTCCCAGGACCCTCTGCTAGCAGGGCCCCAGGACCCTCTGCTAGCAGGGCCCCAGGACCCTCTCCTAGCAGGGCATCACTGTGGATGTGGGGCCCTTTGCTGTGTTTAGCCTCTGGGGCATGGTGTGGGGGCCACATGGCAGGGTCCGAGTCTCTGCTTTTTCTTGGCAGTCCCACCTCTTTGTGCTGCAGCTGGTCCACCGGCCCTCTGTGCGCTCCGTGCTGCAAGGCCTCCTCAAGAAGCGACTCCTGCCTGCGGAGCACTGTATCACAAAAAGTGAGTGGGGCTTCAGGGCTGGAACCAGACCCCCGTCTCTCCACAGGCACTGTCCCTCGAGCCTGACAGCACTGGGCCCTGAGGAGGGGCCCTGGCACCAGTCCCTTCCCCTTCCCCTCCAGAGCCCCTCCTCTGGGGCTGTGGGACAGTCAGAGGAGTACACAGTTCTGTTATCACAGGATATGAGGCAGGTTAAACCAAGATACCATGGTGTAGGTTGTCCGGACGGGCTCCCTGAAGGTGATCACCTGGAAGGATGGGAGGAACTGGAGAAGAGGGTTCTTGGTTGCGGGGGAAGCACAGAGGTCAATTGCAGACTGGACTCCTTACCTCAACAGCCCAGGCCTAACTTGAGAGGGAGGGACTTGGCTCCGAGTCCCAGGTGCAGACCCTTGGGCTGGGGGCACCATGCAGGAAGCGGGAAGTGTGCTCCTACACTCCCTTCAAATGTGCCCCTTTGTATGCTGAGCCCTAGAATCCTGCCAGGCCATTTCCACCCTTGCGGAACTAAGTGCAGAAGTGCCTGTGGGGCTCTCCCACTGACCCAGAAAATCAGTGAGGTGCCAGACTGTTTTTGCAGGCTTTGCAGAAAGCCCTGCCTTCCTAGTGAAGACACAGGGCACGAACTGCAGAGGCTGGGGGGCTGACGACATGGCCACCTCCAGGGACACTTCACACTTTTCTCCTGAAGAGTGTCATTCCAGAGTATTGGGCATCCCAGGGCCCCCAGCTTGCCGATCTCACTTTCACCCAGGCCTAGGTGCCCTGCACCTATTTATGAGACTTCCCAGTGTTATGGGTGTGCATCAGCCACTTGAGGGAGTGGGGGAAGTGCAGGACAGCCTTGCCCTTCTTATCCACTTCTGCCTCCACCCTGCAGTCAAGCGGAATTTCAGCAGTGTGGCGGCCTCATCGGGCAACACGACCCTCAATGGGGAGGATGGCGTGGAGCAGACAGCCATCAAGGTATCTCTGAAGTGCCCCATCACATTCCGGCGCATCCAGCTGCCTGCTCGAGGCCACGATTGCAAGCATGTCCAGGTGAGCAGTCCTGGGAGGAGCCTTCTGGAATCTGGCTGGGATGGCGACGGGGTAGGCACAGGGCAGCAGGGCTGTCTCCAACCCTGGAAGGATGCCGTGGCCATCAGCAGCTGATTTCACTCACTCACTCCTGACATCATTTATCCTTCAAGCAACTTCTCTGTGTACTCAGAGCTAGGTCCATCTGGTTTAGGTATCGTCAATGAGCTGTTGAAGTGTCAGGACTTAACTTCTCTGGCTTTGAGGAAGTCTCGTGAGATTTTATTGAGCAGTTAGGATGGATGTAAACCTCACTGGTGGGACCTGCTTCTTCCCTATGAACCAAGAGACATGAACATTTCAGAGGATGGAGTAGTAACAAGGTTAGAAATAAAGAGGATGGAGCCCCCACCCCCAAAATGAGAGTGCTGGGGATTTGGAATTCAGGCTTCATTGGTTATGCACCATTGTAGAAATTCGTTCGTCCCCTCTAAGCCTCAGTACCTCCTCTGGGCCGTGGGGACAGTTTCCTTGCCCAACTTATAGAACTCTTTGGATATGACAGACAATGACAGTCATCATGATGTCTACAAATGGGTGAGCTAGCCTCTCACTTCTTTTTGTTTCCTCTCTCAGAAGGAGCCAGCAAGAATTATAGAGACCTCTTCTGGAGCCCCAGAGGGCTCCAGAACTGGATTTAGACAGTCCTAGCCCTGGCAGATGTCATAAGCCAGCTGGAAATACTGCCCTTTGGGCCACCATGCTGATATGAGCCTGAGAGCAGGGGCATGTCTGCCCGGCTCGTCTTGAGGCCTTGCCCTGAGCACACGCTCAGGAAGTGGCTGTGGGTTGAGTGCCTGGTCACAGGTTGAGTGGCTAAACACAGGCAGCCCTAGTGGGTGAGATGCATTGGGTGGGGGCTACCCTGGGGCCAGGCCAGCCACACCCTCAGCCCCCACCCTGTCACAACAGGCCCCAAGGGCTTCAGAGTGGGTCAGGAGCCCCCTCCATCAAAAGCTCCTTCCCTGGGAAAACGGGGGCAGGGGATGTCTGGTTGCCTAATTTGTCTCATACATGCTGATGAACCAGATGGAGCGTGTCCTCCACGCGTGGGCTTGGCCAGTGAGAGTGGCAGGATTGGTGAGGGGCGGCTGCAGGGGAACTGGAAGGCTGCTCGGAGGCCGAGGGTCATCTGGTGCACAGGGCTGGTATGAGGAGGGCTGGGCACAGCGTTGCAGGGCGTGGCCCTTAGGCTGTATGCACAGCAGAAAATAGGCAACATCACTCCACCCAGCACCCCAGCCCTGGGTCTCTCCATCACCTGTCTCCGTCCCTGGTGGGACATCTTCATGAGGGTCCCAGAGGCAGTTCAGGTTGCCTGTAAGTGGTTTCTGAGGGCCCTGGGCTCATCGGTCTTTGTCTCTCGGCCTCTACAGTGCTTTGACTTGGAGTCATACCTGCAGCTGAACTGCGAGAGAGGGACCTGGAGGTGTCCTGTGTGCAAGTAAGTGACACCTGCCTCAGCATAAGCACACTCACCTGGCTGTGGGAGGAGCTTGGGGCCTGTTCTATGGGGTTTAGCCACCTCCCACCTGCCCTAAATGCATAGCAGAGGGGCTCAGATCACAGGGGCAGCGCATAGTCCCCTTGTACCAAGCTGTCGCAAGGCTGCCCCCTCCTGTTGGTGCCCCAGTAGTAACCAGTGGCAGGGGCTGAGTCTCTTGGACACAGTGAGGAGGAGCGAGCTGTGTCTCCACCCCTTAGGGTCCAGGAGCCAAGGCCAAGCCCTGCCTCTCTTCTTTTCCAGTAAAACCGCTCTGCTGGAGGGCCTGGAGGTGGATCAGTATATGTGGGGCATCTTGAATGCCATCCAACAGTAAGTAGGCCTCTCCATGTGGGGAAGGAGTGGGGGGGCAGCAAGAATGCGGGCCCTGATGGCATGAGGTGAGCATACATGGTTGCCCCTGATAATTTATCCCCCACTGGGCCGGCAGACCATTTTCCCACATCCCTCACCTCTCTGCAACTTTAAGGACTTGTCTACCTGGGGGCAGATGAACTTTCCAGAAAGGACCATGCTCAGAGCAGGAAGCTGACGGGGCCTGCGGTGGCGGCCGTGCCGTGAGTGCAGGCTTTGGGGCCAGCCACATAGCCACTTGCTTTTCCTAGCCTCAGTCTCCCCTTCTCTCCAAAGATGTAAAAGTCTCCCATACCTCTGATGTAGGCCGAGTGTGATGGGAATGGGGGCAGGGCGAGCCTGGATGAGAGCATCACAATGTCTCTTCAAGCTGAAGGCTCTTGTGTCTACAACCTGGTACCCAGGACCCCAGCTCTGCCCCTTTGTTCCCCCAGCTCCGAGTTTGAAGAGGTCACCATTGACCCCACATGCAGCTGGCGGCCAGTGCCCATCAAGTCAGACCTACACATTAAAGATGACCCTGATGGCATCCCCTCCAAGAGGTTCAAGACCATGAGCCCCAGCCAGATGATCATGCCCAACGTCATGGAGATGATCGCCGCCCTGGGCCCTGGCCCGTCCCCCTATCCACTCCCGCCTCCGCCCGGGAGCGCCAACTCCAACGACTACAGCAGCCAAGGTGGGCGACGGCTGATGAAAAGGGAGGGAGAAGCTGTGGCGGGGGCCCAGGGTTTCTGGGGTGATGGTGGCAGGTGCAGGGAAGCTATGGTGTGAAGAGGCAGAGATAACTCACCCCTCAAAAAACAACACCCCACTGCTGGCCTTGGGGTGCAGTGCCATCCTTCCTTTTCCGTCCCGCTGCTTGGTTCCGTCCAGCCCTGCAGGTTGGTACCCAGTTGGGAAGGCCTGCGTGAGACACTAAGCCGTGAGCCAGCCTCCTGCCCCTCGCACCCCACCCTGCTCAGCCTCCTCTCCTAACTCCTGGAGCTCCCAGGCCAGCAGCTGCCGATCTCAGGGGCTTCCGAGCCCCTTTGCTTGAGACGCTGCCACCACCTGCCCCTGGAGTTCTGGCCCTTCCCCAGGCCCCCTGTGTTTCCTTCTGATGGTCTACGCATTGGCCCTGTCCCTGCAACTCTCCCACCCTCTGAGAGACAAGAGTCCAGGGGCCTGGAGCACCAGCCTTCAGCCGCCTGTCCCTCACTCTCTGCCACCCAGACCCAGCTGTACTGCACTGCTCTCGGTTCCCAGAGAACACCATCCCTGCCCCCCAGAAGTCTGGGGATGGCAGCACCCCACGGAATCCCTGCCTTTAGGTCCCCGGGGCTCCAGAATGATCAGATTTCCAGAGACGTTAGCCCACCTAGCCAGAGTCCCACAGCATACCGAGGGGCCCAGCTTTCCAGCGTGCTGATCCTCTGAGCTCTCGCCACCACCACATGGTGAAGGGAGCAGCGGCTTGGGGGCCAGACGGCTGACTTCTCAGGGTGGACTCTCAAATCTAAAACAGCTTCCTTTGTTTACGGGGCAGATTTTGGCCACCTGCTCTGGGCCTGGGTCGTCCCAGTGATGAAGGGCAGGCATGGAGGTCTGAGCTGCCGGAGCTGACCCTAGCCTTGCAGGGGGTTAGGCCTGAGTTCTTCGTTTCCACACTCTGAGTCCCTGGGCAGGGGGTTGGGGGTGGCATTTTCCTTCTGATGACACCCCTCCCCATCTGGTTCCATCCCCAGGAAACAACTATCAAGGCCATGGCAACTTTGACTTCCCCCACGGGAACCCCGGTGGGACGTCCATGAATGACTTCATGCACGGGCCCCCCCAGCTCTCCCACCCCCCGGACATGCCCAACAACATGGCCACCCTCGAGAAGCCCCTCAGTCACCCCATGCAGGAGACTGTGAGTACCTGTTCCTCGCCCATGACCCTCCACCTCCCCGGTGCCCCCAGCCCCAGTGTGGGGCTGTTTGGGACAGAGGGCTCCCCTGGACCTTTCTGATGTTTGCCTGGTTCCCTCCCAGGCAAAGAGGAGGGCGGAGAGTTAAGTCTGGGGACTCAGGAGGGAGTGGGGGGCCTAACCGAGGCTGGGTCATGGCTCACAGCACCCCTGGATTTGGCTGTTTCACCCAGGACATCAGGTTCTCAGATGGGGGAAGCTTCAGGCTCTTACCCGCACATACATACTGCATACACGTGCACACATGCGGAGGCCTGCACACACCCCGCACGCAGGCCCACACACTGCCACACACATGGCACACATCCTACACACGCGCGCGCACACACACGCCGTCCCCTCTTACACACACTCTTACACTGACTTATCATAGCTCCATCCAGCCATCTAGAATTTTGTCCCAAACCCAAGCACTTTACCCCCTGAGAGTCTGATCACCTCCTTCTGCAAAAAGAAACATGAGGACATCTACTTATCCCAAGAGGATTCACTTCTCATCCTGTTTCACATATTAACACACTCTGTCGCTGAGAAAGCCCCTTTGGGCGAGGTGCCCTGTGCCGTCCCTTCTCTTCCTGTGGCCCCAAGAGCAATGGTGGTAGGTCTGACCACCCCCCAGGTCCTCATCTAGGCAGCGCTGGATGATCCCACTTGGCCTAGTGGGCATTTTCTGAGTTTGACCTCCCGGCTGTGCCTTGTATCAGTTGCAAGCAAGACATGCAGGCCTCGTGCTCAAGGAGCAGATGTTCTGGTGGTGCCTGGATGGAG
The DNA here is from genome assembly GCF_001704415.2 of Capra hircus. NCBI lineage: Eukaryota > Metazoa > Chordata > Mammalia > Artiodactyla > Bovidae > Capra > Capra hircus. Next base: position 10,715,016 of record NC_030835.1, on the reverse strand, counting down.
GAAACACAGTTGGTGTTTTGGGAAAGCTGAGGCCCAGGGGCTGAAGACTGAGGCCTCGATTATTCTTTGTGTCTCTCATCTTAGCCAAGGGGCAGTCACAGAGGGCCTGGCAGTAGGTCCTGGGTCACAGCTGCCAGAGAGAAGGGGCCAGGGGGTCTCGTCAATGCCCAGCGGTGGGGTTGGACCTGCACCCGAAGGCACCTCTCCAAGCTCTCCATTCTCACGGTGTGGCCTCGAAGGAAGGGGCTTCTGGATTGCACTGTGTTCCCCGCACTCGACATGGAATTGGCTCTGCCACTGGGCCAGGAGATTGTCCTGTACACCAGAGCCACTAATTCTCAGCAGGATCGACTATTAACCAGAAGGACTCTGAGTAAGGGGCACTGTAGCAACTTGCCCACAGGAACCCAGAATGCCACATCAGAAATAACTGCTTTCACAGGCCTTTGGCCGTGTTTTTGTAAGTTACTTTTTGCCCTGTGGGGCTTCTGATTTCTGGGAGCCTTTCTCCTGGCCCCCTTCCCTGGCCCTGCTCCCCAGGATCTCAGCATTACATTACCAGGAGTCGCCCAGATCATCCCCTGACCCCATATTCACATGGCACCTTCTGAGTCCTCACAGTTCCCAACACTCGAACATGGCAGTGGGGGCAGTGTTTCCTTCCCCTTTCCAACAAGTCTCTCTACCACCTTGTCAGTTCTGCTGCCTGGGGTCTTTGCAGAGGGACCTAAGCCTGTGAGTTGACTTCACAGCCCCCCAGGATGCTTCTCAAATATGCACCGTCCTCGCCCATTTCTGGGCTTATGTTAGATGGTGACTAGACCCAGAAGTACAGATGTACAAGGTAGTGGGGTGCAATTGCGACCAACCCCCAACATCTGCCCAGCCAGAGCAGCCTCACCCTGCTGAGCGCGAGGCCAGAAGGATTCACAGTGCGCAGTGGGAGGGCCACAAGCAGGCGCTCGTTCACCCAAGGGCTCTCCTGTGCCAAGTGGGATGTTGACGGGTGTGTCAGCAGCCCCAGGGAGCACCCGCCCCTCTAGGCGCCGAGATAATTCTAGCAAGATGTCAGGGCCAAGGAGGGCAGCTGTGTCAGCAGATGCAGGGGGCTGTCTGTCTGGGGCTGGTCTCCAGGTGTGTGGAGCCCTCTCCTGCCCCCTGCTTCCCAGAGCAGGCACCGTGGAGCACTGCAGGCGTGGGGAGGAGTCACAGGCTGGCCTCACACTGACAGCCGTGGTGGCCGTCCCTCCAGCCCCTCCTGGTCCTTCTTACTTCATTTGCATCCCACACATGTTCCCCCAGGGTCACCATCCTTAAGGTCAGGTGGACATCGCCTGTTCTCAGGGCTCCAGGCTGTAGGGGCGGTGCTTGCAGGGGGCCACCTGAACTGTGGGCAGAGGCTGGCCCACAGCAAGGCCCGGGAAACGACTTTTAGGAGAAACAGGAAGAGGAACTGGGTTCTCTGGAGATCGGGACGGTGTGGCTGCAGTTTGCAAACCCACGAAGGAAGTGTCAGTGTTTCTGTGTGGCCCAGAAGACGGGGCGGGGAGGACGGTAACGAAAGACCACAGAGACAAGTGGCCGCCTGGCTGCCCATTCCGAGTGAGCAGCCTGGCCGGTCAGGGAGCTCCCTGCACTAGCAGAGTGTGAGGGGCGTAGCTGGGGTGGGGGTCACTTGGGGAATGCTGGAAATGGGGCCAGGACCTGGACCTTTCACTCTGAGATCTGAGCTCTGAAGGCAGGACTGCTTGAGGCCGACAGGGGAAGTGTAACTCTCACTCACTCACTCCTGTGTCCCCTGCCCACCCACAGCCCCTGTGCACATGGGGTGGGGTGTGGGCCCTTAGGTTGTCTATGAGAGAAGCATGCCGTGGAGGCCCAGGTGCCCCTTTTCCTGGCTGCCAGCCCTGGCCCAGGGCCCATGTGGGGCGCAGAGACCCTCCCCGAGCTGCACGCCCGCCCATGCTGTCGTCCATGTCCGCTCTCCGCCAGCCCAGCTCGGGCCTGCAGCACGCCGCCAGCAGCGCTCCTGCCCGCCTCCCTGTCCCCTGGAAACATGCCCATTTCGCTTCTCCATCCTGCCCTTGCTGTTGTTCATTGTGCTGGTGTCCGGGCCAGGGAGGCAGAGGGACTCCCAGGGGCCTGCCTGGACCCCGAGATCTCAGTGTCTCCGCTCATCTCAGAGCCCTTGGCCGCCTCCCTCCCGGCCCCACGTGGCCTCAGCCTCCCTGACGGGCGGTTTCGGGGGGGAGGATTTTTGTTTGTTTGTTTCTATGCAGAGGAAAAAAAAAAAGCATTCAGCTTTGTAGAGGGGTGGCTTTGTTTTGCGGGTTTGTTATTTTCCTGGTTTGGTTTGGTTTTCATTTCTCCAGGCGTCTCGTCGCCGTACCTCGTCACCTCACCTCTCTTTTTCCTGCTCTCTCCTCCTCCACAGATGCCACACGCTGGCAGTTCTGACCAGCCCCATCCCTCCATACAACAAGGTTTGCACGTCCCACACCCCAGCAGCCAGTCAGGGCCTCCATTACATCACAGTGGGGCTCCTCCTCCTCCTTCCCAGCCTCCCCGGCAACCGCCACAGGCCGCTCCCGGCAACCATCCACACAGCGACCTGACCTTTAATCCCTCCTCAGCCTTAGAGGGTCAGGCCGGAGCGCAGGGAGCATCTGACATGCCGGAGCCTTCGCTGGATGTAAGTTGGGGTCACCACATGCCTTGGCCTGGGGCTAGGCCTGGCGCTGGGACCTGTCCGAGAGCAGGGGCGGGTGTTGAGGGCCTGAGGCCCGGGGTGGAGGCATAGCTGTGAGGAGGGGTGGGCGGCCGGAGGGTGGGCCCCGCCAACCCGCCTCCCCTGGCTCCAGGACCAGGGAACCCCACAGCGGGCCAGCCCCCTCCGAGGGCCCCGCGTCCCCGCCCCCTCGCTGCTGGCCCCGCCCCCCAGCCCCTTGGCCACAGTCCCGCAGGCCAGCCTTGCCCCGCCTCGCCCAGGCCCCCATAGTAGAGTCCCTCTGGGCTGGTCCTGGAGGCAGCCCAGGAGGGTCCCCACCCATCCCCGCCCTTCCCCTTCCCCCACATCGGCTTGCCATCTCCGCGTCTGCCACACTTTCTGGCCCCGCGGCAGGGGAGGGGCTGGAGGGACAGGGTCCGTCCATCTGCGTCGCTCGTGTATGTCTGTCTCCAGTTTCTAGTCTGTGTGTCGTCCACGCCCTGTGCTTCTGCTGGCTCCATCGCTCACTGTGAGAGGCCCCGGGTCGCAGTGGGGGTGGTGGTGACTGAGGTGGAAGTGGGACGCTGAGACTTAGGGATCACCACCCCCCCACCCCCCCCCCCCACGTTGAGAACTGAATGACCTGGAAGGTGGGGCAGGGGACACTGGTGATGGGTGCTGGGTAGCTGGGCAGGGCTGCTGGAGAGAGACACAGCACTTGCCCCTCCCATCCCTCATCCCTAGACTCTAGATTCCTAGGCAGGAGGCCCGCCCTCTCCTCCATCACTCCTTTCCCTCACGCCCCAGCCCCAGCAGGAGTCACCCTTGATCTCTGTAGTGAATGGGGCTCACTCGGCTTTTTGGCCATCTTGAGTTCTTGTCTGACTCTCCTCCCCAGACCAGGCCAGGGCAGGTGCTTGTAGATTGATGAGGGTTCCCCCGGTGAGATCAGAAGATTCCAAGGACTTCACAGGAGAGGGTAGGGTTGGTCTGCCAGCCAGCCACGGGCTCAGCAAGGAGCCAGGAGTTCTTGGGTGAGGTATGGGTGGTGGTATACAAAGAGATCACCCAGCCTTATGTGCAAAGCCACTTGGTTTTGCTGGGAGGCCCAAGTGACCCCCAGTTGCTTGTGGCAAGTGTAAGGATCACTCTGTTCATTGAGGAGCCTTCCCAGCTGATGGGCTGAGGGCCCCACTGTCCAGACTTGAAGTGAGCACGGTGTGCCCCAGACCAGCACGGTGGCCTGAGTGTATCTGGGGACCACGAGCACTTAGTTTCCCCTGTTTGGGCCAGGACCCCAGGAGGCAGGTTGAGGGCAAGTGAACAGGCCTGGGGGTGCCCTGCCTTCCTCACCTTGGGCTGGCGCCCTCAGCTGACACCTCACCTGGGCTTTTGTACTTCTCTTCCAGCTCCTCCCAGAACTCACAAACCCCGACGAGCTCCTCTCATACCTGGATCCCCCCGACCTGCCGAGCAATAGTAATGATGACCTCCTGTCTCTCTTTGAGAACAACTGAAGCCCACCCCTGCATCGGGGCCACCCCTCCCCACTCGGCCTCCTTCCCCGCCTGCCCCCCACACTTCCCCGCTGGGAGCCCGAGCCCTCGGACCGCCCCTTCTGCGGCCTTCAGAGCCAAGGGGCAGGAAGGTGCGCTGTGAAGGCAGTGTGGGTCTGGAGCCCACGCCCAGAGCAGGCCCTGAAGATGACCCTCGAGACGGGGCAACAGCCCAGGGAAGGGGCACAGGCTGATGGCGGCTTCCAGACGACCCTCCAGTGCCCCCCAGATTCTTCCAGTTTCTAAACTGTAACCCAGCTTCCCTGCTTCCTGGCCCAGAGCCATCTCCAAGTGACTGTGACCCTGACAGAAAGCCCCCCAGACCCCGGCGGCCCCAAGCCTTGGAGCAGCAGCGGCAGCTGGCAGCATTGAGAACAGCCTGCCCACCACCACCACCACCACCGCCCACCACAGAAAAGCACAAACCTCTGGGCAAGAGAACTCTCAGGGGCCAAGGCTATCGCTTTGACCCCAGACCTCTTAAGCCAGGATACCCTATGAACAGTCTCAGAAAGCAGAGAAAAAAGACAAGATTCTGTGTTTGGGAGAGGGAGAGCCACTCACCCTCTTGCTCGGGGACGGGTGGCAAAAGGGAGTCAGGGCCTCTCAAAGCCAGGATGGCCCTAGAACCACTGACTCAGGCCAGGGCCCAGCCTTGGGGGGACGGGGGTGCAGAGAAAGACCCCAGCTGAAATTATTGTGCCCTTAGTTGGAGCGGGGAGGGCCACCAGTCAAAGTTGGAGTCCAATAGAATCAGCAACTTACAGTTTTGCTCCAAGCCTCTCCTGGTTTTTAAACGACTGCGACAAAGCTATGAAGTTACTTGGAGAAGAGGAACGTTGGACTTGGACAGCAAGCGAACCATTTCTCCCCGTGTGTTCTGCTTCCTTCCTCTGCTGCCCTCCCCCACCCCTCTGAGACTGTAACGCCCATGTCCCTCTGCCCCAGTGCCCGTGTCTGCCCGGACGGCAGGGTGGGCGGTGGAAAGGCAGGGGATGCAAGGGCTCAGCAGCAGGAACCCCGGGCATCGCTCGCTCTCCGGCTCCTCTGTCTGTCTGGTCTGTGCTCCAGGCTGACCCGGGCTCCGGCGCAGCCCATCGCCATGTGTGCATCTGGTCTGTGCTCCAGGCTGCCCCGGGCTCCAGCGCAGCCCATCACCGTGTGTGAGTCTGGTCTGGGCTCCAGGCTGCCCGGGCTCCAGCACAGCCCATCGCCGTGTGTGCCAGAATCAAGCATCGCATGGTGTTTCTGTGGCTGTCTCAGCCCCAGCTCTTGGCCACTAGCCTCTCCCTCACTTCGTGTCCCTCTGCTCTTGCAAGCTTACCCCACACTCCTGCTCCAGCAGAAGCAGCCTCTGGTTTACCCTCCGAGCTTTGCTCCGTCCTGCCAACCGCTTGCTCACTCTCAGAGTGCCCCGGGTAGCTTTCTGTGCGTCCGTTTTCTTCCAGGCTCCCCTGTGCTCCCCGAGCCACGTGGCCTGTGATGCTGGGCGGTTGGGTCGCTTGGATCTCCTCTGTAAATTTGTCGTGCCCCTACCCTGCTGCTGCCCGGGACCTTCGCTCGCTCCCCCGTTCACTGTCTATGTTTTCAGTCTCTGCCTCCCCCTCTGTTGACCGGGGGACACCCAGCACTCCTCTGGATCTGACCAGAACGCTGGCCCCAGCAGTTGACTTCCGGTCACGGAACCAGCCGGCCCGGCACAGAGTTTTCTGTAGGAAAGCTGCCATCGTCCCTCCCCCACCCCTTTCCTTTGTCCCGTTGTTGAGGTTTTTTCAAACAGCGTGGTGTTCCGTATGCAAATCAATTATTTTAAGAATTGCTTTTGTAAATATCTTTGTGAATATTTTAGTATTGTCTTTGATAATATTCAACATTTTCATGACCTGGTTATAGCCTTTGCTGGTGTTTTTAAAATACCTTGACTCAACGACAAAGACCGAGTCCCTTTTTTTAAAAAAAAAAAACAACAAACAAAAACAAAAAAGCAACCAGGGCCATTTGTACAGATGAAGGGACAAAAAGCATGGGTGGCTGTACCGTGAGTTAGACGAAGACCAGGCTACCCGCTGTTGGGAGCCATCCCCAGTTGGCTGGTGGGGACACATGTGGCCGTCTCCGACCAGTGACCCTTAGCCCCAGCTGTGTCAGGCCATCTGGGGATGCCCCGCCCCAGACAGACCTATAGATGCCTTCCTTAGAATTTCCCGCTTCCTGCCTTGCAAGACTGTCTCAAAAAGGCCTGGGTGTGTTCTTGTTGTTATCAGGGTGTCCCCACTCTGCTCACCAACTTACCCACAGCTTTCTAGCACAGAGGGTCTATCTACTGCCCACAACCCAGGCTCCGGGCACCTCCCTCATCCGTCTCTGAGTAAGCCGTGGGCTCAGCACCCTGAGGTGGATTTCCTGGGTCCCCTCTCAAGCAAGCCTCCACCAGCAAGTTCAGCAAAGAGCTTTCCAGACCTGTGGTGCCTGCATCCTACGCTCTGGGCACATACTCTTCCAGAGCGATTTTGGAGCCGGGTAGGTGGGGTGGGGGTAGGGGGGTGAGCATCAAGGTGTCTGGGGCTGGAACGAGCCCTAGTTGGTGACACAGTCAGGTGACGACGGCTTCCCCAAGCAAGGGCGGTTCTGAACTCTGGGGAGATGCTTCCCTGACCCTTCCAGATGACTACTTGGAGCCATACGTAACCTCAGCAAAAACGATGCCTCAGCAAGCCACTTCTCCATGACAAGCATCCACCCAGGCCATAGGCACACTGCTGCCTCCACTCCACGGAATGGACAGGGCGCCAGCAGGCAGGCGGGAAGGCCCAAGTACAAGCAATCACCCCATCTTCTTGGTTTGAAGCTTTACCCATGGATCATATTCCTGTAGCCATTTTTATTTTTTAAGGAACTAATACTTTCTCCCTAATGGAAGCCCTGAACCCCCAGAGAGCTCCATGTCTGCTCCCTCGGCCTCACCCAACCAGACAGGGCGACGCGGGCAGCAGCCACTCAAGGGACATGTGTACATATGTAAATGCGAAATAGAGACATGTTAACAGATGCATTCATTTCCCTTGGAATGTGTATTGTTTTTATTTTACGGAACAAAACAAAAAGGCTTGGAACTCCATCTTAACGTGGAAAAAAACTAGATCCTGTCTGTTAGCGTCTGTGAGGTCCCTCTCCGCATCTGTCTCACCATGTAATATACTCTGACTCTGTGTGGAAAGGAATTTTTTGTTCCGTTCTTGTTTTTATTTTACCTACATGTACTATTTAGCTTCAGTGTACTCGTCCTGCCACCTGTGTATTTTTAGGGTGCTATGGAAATAATGAAAAGAAACGGGGATTTCAGAAGAAAATTGTAACCAAATTCATACTTTGTATAATTTTTGATATCATGATCGCAGGTGATTGACACAGACACGCGTGAACACACACCCACCGTGCAGCCTGAAGTAACCCCCACAGCCACCGTCATCGTCTTTGTACATCTCTGTACAATGCAATCATTTCATACTTTAAACTGGTCAGAAAACTAATTGTGATTTCTAGTCTTGCAAACCTGTATGTAGTTAGATGATGTGACAGCCTCTAATATTTATCTAATAAATATGTATTCAGATGAAACCTGTATATTAGGTGTTCATGTGGTTATTTTGTATTTAAAGATCAAATTATTTGACTATTGCTAGACATTTCTATGCTCTGTTGTCACGCTGAGGTATCTCATTTGCCCATGTTAATTTCTTTTTTCTAAATAAATGGACAAAAACGAAGGTTTGGCGAACTAGCGATTTTGTGAATGGTAAGGAGTGGTTTGGGTGTTTGCTGGTTTTGCTTTATCAACTGCCACCCCTGCCCGATCACCCTGCAAAACAAACAGAAACTGTGCAGTCAGGTACTAAGTTGGAGGAGCCCCTGATGCAGGGGTCCCTGCAGAGAACCTGGAGCCTAGCCCATATGAATGTGCAGTGCCCAGCGGTCTCACCTCCGGGTCTCCAGCGGTCCCTGGTCCTGGTGAAGGGATGGCCTGGCTGGCAGGAAAGGGACCCTGAATGGTGCCAGGCCCTGTACGGGGTTCTGGGACTCAGACCCAGTGTGACTCAAAGGCTATGCAGTGCTGTCTGGGCTCTGATAGCAAGCCCCTGGTGGATTCTCTGGTCTTAGGAACAGGAATCTCATCATGTTAAGACAGCTGCTGTCCTTCTGACCACCTCTCTCTGGCCATCCCACTTCTCAGCACCCTCGCCCCCTTCCCCTTTAAGGGGGACCTTGAGTCTTCTCTTGCCCATGATTGCAACTTACATAAGCTTCTTTGCTACAGACACTGCCCAGGTCCTGTTTCTATTAACTGTCCTTACAGCCTCAGACACACAACTGGCTTCCCTTCCTGTGTCTCCTCCTGAACTTCGGGGAAGTGAATCTGATTCTCAGAGCCCAGCATCAGAAAAGCTCCCCTCTTCTCTCAGCTCTGGCCTCAGAAAATAGGACAGACTAGAATTTGGCTGTTGTGGCTTTCCCTCCACAGAGACAGTGTGAGGCTGAGTCCAAAGAAGGAAGGCACCCCAGAGTATATCCCCTGGAGTGTATGTGTCCACGTGGGGGGATGGCGGGGGCGGGGAATGTGTGTCAGGAGAGAGCACAGATCTGCATGTGAGCAGGTGTGTGTGTGCCAGAGTGAGCCAGGAGGACGTGTGCAGGGTGTCATCAGGCACAGAACTGCCCGTGGAGAACTGGGGGCCAGGAAGTCGCCTGCCTCCAGGACTTCTCCAGGGTGGCCAGCTTCTCTTCTTGGAGGGAGATGGAAGGGGAGGGGAGGAGGAGAGCTTACATTAAACCTGGAATCCTGCGGCCACTGCCTTCTGCTGGCAAGAGGCGTTTTCTCTGAGAACCGACACTCCTGGAAGAGGGATGAGTAGCATCGACGACAGCTTCCCAAAGGGCCCCCCAGTTCCCCACTGCCCTGGAGCAGAGGTTTCCCACGGCCCTGTCAGTGGCTCATGAAATCATTTTGGTTGGTTGTGACAAGCACTTTTTAAAGAAATAGATGAGAATGAAATAGAAAATACAAAGAGCACCCTTACAAAGTAAGGGTGCTGATTGTATCATGAAATTTTGTTGCAATTGTGTGTCTGTGTCTGCTGAATCATGCTGTAAAATTAATTCTTACTTGTGGGTTGTGGTTAAAAACAAAAAGTTTAAATGCCATTGCCTTAAAGACAGGAAGTGGGCAGGGGGTGGGGAGGGAGAGGCAGGGAAGTATGCTCCCCTAACTTTAAGATAAAAAGCAAACCTTCCTGCTGTTCTAGCTTCAGAGCCTGAAGCCAGGGATACAGTTTAATATAGTCAGGTGACCGCCTAGCAAGGCTGCATGGAGACCCACCCACCCCACCCCTCTAACTCCTCCTGAGACAGACTGCTTCCTTCCGTGGGCCCAGAGTGAGAGAAGCCAATGGGAAAATCCCAGGAAGGGCCTCACTTAGAGCAGCTTGGAACTCAGCCTCCTGCCATACTGCTCTCTACCCTCTGCTTCCTCTGTCCCCTCACACATCTTCAGCATATCCTTCAGCCCATGGGTCATCTTGGGTTTCCATTCTTCCCAACCCACCCTGCAGAGCCCCCACCCTCTGCTAAATGACTGTCCCTCCACATAAGGCCATAGCGTGCTGGTAGGGAAAGTTATTCAGCCCCACATGCAGCTTCAAGGACAAATTAGGATCTCCTGCTTCACTGAGACCTCAGGGCAGGAACTCCTACCTGCCCACCAATGTCTCTCTCCTTCAGCTCCAGCCTCCTGCTACACCAGGCCCACCTTGATTAGCAGGCTACCCCACCCTCACATAGACCCCCACTAACTTTCCCCCCACCCACTAACCTGTGTTCCTCCTCCCCCAGACTTATCTTTTTCCGCCCAGGCCCAGAGGATGTGGTGTTCCTTCCCCAGTCAGAACCAGTCCCTCCTCAGCCTCTGAAACTGTCACCTCCATCTCTTCTGGGAAGGACTTCAGCCCCTTCCTGGACCCTCCCCCACTCCCTTCCGCAGGCCTGGAGCTTAAGCCTCTGGGTCTAACAGCCTCACCCCCACCCTTGGCTGTCCAGCCTCTCTGCTCATTCTCATGCAGACTTCTCAATCTTGCCTTGATCGCTCATCATCCTTGACACCATGCAGCCAACGTCTCTGACATTCTCCGAAACTTCTCTCACAAGCTCGCCTATGACCCCTTGTTTTCTCAAATCTGCTCCCCTTTTGGAGACTGGACCTCAGGGCTGCCTTTGACAGTTGTCACTTCTGCTGTGCAGCTCCTTTCCCTTGGATTCCATGGCAATCCCCTCTTCTGGGTCTTTGGTCCTCCTTCAGTCCCCTGACTCGGCGGTCTTCATTGTCTTCACAGGTTCCATCGTCACTAAGAGCAGCGGAGGTCTGTCAAGCTCCCCTTCTCTGGCTGGTGGCACCAATCCCTAAGGGTCTGGAGGGTGTTGGCTGCCAGCAACTCACTTCTCTTCACAGGACAGTTGTCCTCAGCAGACAGGGACCTCCTTGCCTGGGAGGTCACCCCACACACACACACACGTGCACCCCTGCCAAGGATTCCACGCTCAAAGATGATTACTAAAAGCCACCAAATGACAGCCTTTACTGCAGTGTGGTTAGCATCCTCTGTGGATCCAGTCGGGGCTGGACTTCACCTGAGGCCAGATATTTCTTCTGCTCTTTCTCCTGCTTTTCGCCCTCACTCTCTCCTTTGTAGGTTTCTCCCGAGAACACTCCCTCAGTTAACCATGGGAATCTGAAGGCCTGTCTCAGGCTCTGCTCCTAGGGAACCAGACTAAGACAGTCGGTGCAGGAGGGGGCCTGGGAGGCGGCCTTCGGGAATAGGATGCTGGAGGCGGCCACTGACTAGATGTGAATGAGGTCCCACCCCTGGTGCCAGTTGTGGGCATGGGGCAGCTGTGTATCTGCTACTCACATCTTCACCTGTGGCGCACTGGGATGGCACACGGGTGGGGGCTTGTGCCAGCTGTGGCAATGTCTCTCGCATTTGAAGGGTAGGTGGAAGGAATAACTATTAAGACTATGGAATTGTGCGGCTATTGCAAAGTGTCACTGATTCATTGAAAAAAGGGAAGAATAGTCTCAGATCTCTCCGTCAGCCATTCAGAACAAAGTGAAAGAGTCCACAGAAACTGTTGGCAAGAAGCACCAAAATTATTCTCTGCGGCTGGGAGCCAGACAGAGTGCAATGAGGCAAGGACTTCATCGTTAGAGCAGCAGAACCTCAGAAAGGCCATCTAGGCCATTCTCCTACACCAAAGTCAGGTCCCTGATAGGGGAGAAGTGAGACCCCTCAAGACACGAAATCAGGATGGTGTGCCAATGCTTCCCCCTCGGCAGTTACTTATCGCTACCTGGAGGGTGTATTACAACCAGCTGGCAGACAAGGAAGATTCCTAAGCATGGTTCACAGATGAGGCCACTTGATATGTGGGTGCAAATCCCGTGTGGGCAGAGCCTGCCCTGCAGCCCCTCTTAAGGGGCCGAAAGACTGACAGTGAGAGAGTGTTCTTCCAATGGGCAGAGGTTCAGGCTGTACGCCTGGTGCTCTATTCTGCATGGAGAGGCCACTAAGCAAAAGATGTACAGGTGCTGACAGGCAGGGGCAAATGGCTTAGCTCACTGGTCTGGAGACTGGACCTCACGGCTACCTTTGATAATTGCTGCTTCTGCTTTGAAGCTCCCTTGTCTTGGATTCCATGACAATCCCCCCTTCTGGGTCTTCAGTGCTCCTGAAGTGTCCTGACCATGCACTGGAAAGAGCAAGAATGGCCTACCTGAGATGGGAGGACTGGTAAAGAGGTATGTGGTTAGACCTATGAGCCTGGGGAAAATGTGAGGACCCACAGAGCACATTTTATCAGATGCCAGGGAGTGCCCAGTACAGAAGAGGCATGAAACAACCAAGGAGGCAGGGCGGCTCGACCAGCTGATTGGCCAGAATCTGTCCCCGTCCCTTGCTCTCTGTCTAGTGTTTTGAATAACATGGGCTTCCAGCAAGTGTCATGGAGAACAGAGTGACAGCGAGATAGAGATCAAGTTGCATGAGCCCAGCACCAGAGGCTCCCTGTCATCAGGGCTGATCTAGCTACTGCCACTGCTGAAAGTCCAACCTGTCAGCCATGAAGACCAAAGCTGAGCCCCTGATACAATAACATTCCACAAGCAGATCAACAAGCCACTTGGTGCAAGTTTACTACATAGGGCCCCTTCTGTCAGGGAAACGGGGGTGATTCACCTTGACTCAAACTGATACACCTTCTGGGTAAGGGGTTGCCTCTCTGTCCTGTGGGGCCTGAGGCCAGCACCCTTATCTGAGGACTCGTGCTTAATCGCTCAGCCGTGTCCCACTCTTTGTGACCCCGTGGATTGTAGCCCGCCAGGCTCCTCTGTCCATTGGATTCTCCAGGCAGAACACTGGAGTGGCCTGCTATTCCCTTCTCTAGGGGAATCTTCCCAATCCAGGGATCGAACCCAGGTCTTCTGCACTGCAAGCAGATTCTTTAATGTCTGAACCACCAGGGAAGCCCTATCTGAGGGCTCAGAGAGTGTCTAATTCACTAATGTGCGTTCTCATACAAGATCATTGCAGACTAGAGGTCTGAGTTACAGAAAAGATGGTGTGGCCACGACTCCATGATCCTAAGTTCTACACCACACAGAGGCTGCGGACCTGAGAGATGGTAGAACGGCCTCGTCAAGATGTAGCTGAGGTATCAGATTGGAGATGACACCCTGTGAGGGTGGATGCTATCCTTTGGTTACAACCCAAACCAATGACGACTCTGGTCTGTCAATAGGCAGACAAGGTCAGCTTAATGTGAGAAGCAGGTGGGTCTGAGCAGTGCAAGGACTATAGGAAACACTTCTGTTTTCTGCCCACATCCCTCTGCCGGGCCAAAGCCCAGAGCTACCGTGAGTGTGGGCTCTTAGCCCACAGCTCCCTTTTCTCTAGAGAATGGCCCTGAGGTGTCAAGAACTGTCTTATCTGGGAACTTATACCCCATAGGGCCAGCCCACAAGCAATGGCTAGTACAGAGTCTACAATTCTGGCCCTCTGCCTTAAGGAAGATGTCATGTAGTGTAGTTTATGCTCCAAAGCCCTTGCTCTGTGATCAGACCAACGCTAGCCTCTCCCTGCTCCACCCCTCCCTGTTGCTCAGGTTGCTCTGAATAGCAGTCCGTCAATAAATCGCTATCACATGGATCTCGATCTCAGGCTCTGCCTCTGGAGAACTCCACCTAACGCAGCACGCCTCGGTCCTCTGGGTGTTGCTCCTGCGCCCTTTGACCTAGTCTGCAATTTCCCCATCCCTCTCACGACCTTAACAACCAAGTTTTGATGACTTGACTTCCTAAATCTCTCTCTCTCAAGTTTTGGCTGCACTGTCTTTGCTGCTGCGTGTGGGCTTTCCCTAGCTGCAGCAAGTGGGGGCTGCTCTCTAGTTGCCATGCAGGACTTCTCACTGCAGCAGTTCCTCTTGTTGCCGGGCACGGCCTCTAGGGCACTCGGGCTTCAGTAGCTGCGGCACACAGGTAATCACAGTGTGCAAGTACTCGTGACATGTGGGATCCCTGTTCCCTGACCAGGGCTCGAAGCCATGTCCTCTGCACCAGCAGGCAGTTTCCCAGCCTCTGGACCACCAGGGAAGCCCCTGAAATAGCTATTTAATCTGATGTCTTCTCTGCATCGTTCATGCTTTACCATAATTCAAGTCATATATAAGTACCTATATCATAGTCTCAATTGTGCCTCTTGGCCCACAAAACATAAAGAATATATTATCTGTCGCTTTAGGAAAAAGTTTGCAGACTTCTGGTTTACACTGTAGGGCTCAGGCACCTGGATAGGTTGATTTATAAACTCAGAAGATGTAGAGGGAAAAAGATTGCTTCCAAAGGATGTGAAAGTGTTGTTAAGAAGGGGAAAAACCTTGGGACAAAGTGGTGTGTGTGTATGTCTGTCTTCAAATGGAGATGTCTCCCCATCAGTTCTGTGATCTAGGAGGAAACCCAGGAATTAAAGTGAAGGGATTTGGACCGGATGCCCTTCATTGCCAAGTTAACAGAAGACGTGTTGCTATGCAGTTCATAGCAGGACGGAGTGGGAACTCTCTAAACATTCAAGAACATTAAGGTTACTGTCAGGAAAAAAAAGTTAAGTTATATAAGATGGAGAAACATGGATATTTCTTATAGATCTGGGGGTCCTCAGCCACCTTAAAGAAGTCCATCTCTCTGAAACCACAGTCTGGAAGGACCACAGGGAGGGACCACACAGAAAGTGAGGGATGCCCCTGGAGCCCCAGCTGTGTCCAGTCTTGCCTGTCCGAGTGTTTCAGCCTGAGCACCAGACATGAGAGTGAGGAAGACTTGAAGATAACCCCAGCCTAGCCAGTATCTGGCCCAGAACACCCCACGGGAGGACTGTCAGCAACAGCTGGGTCCAGTCAGCTTCCAGGTCCGTGAGCCGAATCAACGTTTGTCATTGACTGAAGCTGCTGCTTCAGGCTAGTTTGTCATGCAACCATAGGTCACCAAACCATCAGCATGAAGCAAATTCCCATATGCCATGCAGGGTGTCCTGGATTGGTGGTTATATTAGAAGAGCCCAAGCTCAAGGCGTGGAGGGGTGGAGAGAAACCCTAGCCATCCTCCCCTTGTGTCACTCCCAAGGCCAGTCCTCCCAGGACTGCTGGGCTCCATCGTATCCTGAGGACTAGGGCCCAGGTGTTGTCATGGCTTTGGGGAAAGATGGGGTGTCACAAGAGAAAGGGAAAGAGAGAGAGAGAGAAGATATGGAGAAAGACGCAGGGTGCATATGGGCAACTTTTCAGAGGCCTGCGGGGTTACCGCTCTGCTACATGAGGACACCGCTAATGCCAGGAGGGGCGCAGAGCCTGATCCCTACCCTCAACATCCTGAGACTTTGAAACGACCACTCAACCCCTTTAGCACCTTCACAGCTGCTCCACACTAGGGGAAAGGTGAGGGGCTGCAGCTAGGGGCCAAGGGTGCGGAGGAGGCAGCTTCACCCTCACTGAGGCCTCTGAGCTGCTCCTAGTGGTGTGCAGCGGAGAAACAGGAGCATGTCCTGTGAGCCTCTTCCTCCAGGTGCCAGAGGCTGCTGGAAAGAGACCTCCAGTCCCACAGCCTGGTGCCTGAAGAGGGACGAGTCCCAGGAAGCACTGGGTGATGGATGTAATGGGAGTTCCCCGCCTCGTGGTGCAGCAGGAGAAAGAGGAAAGGGACACAACTCTAGGCAGGTGATCCCACAGCCCTCCGGGCCCTGACCCCGGCGAGCAAAGAGAAATGAGCTAAAAAGACCCAAGGATGAGGATTCCGGGGAGGCCTCAGATACCCTGAACTGCCTGCTGAAGACTCAGCTCCGCCCCTGCTGCCACGAGAGCAGACCTAAAGGAACAAGGAGGAACCACGTGTCTCTGAGGCCTCAGAAGCAATGTCATCATGAAAAGGACACCTGAGTATTAACCAGTCATTGAGGAGGTGTGCTCGCAGCCCTGCTCCCGTGACTGCCCTTGTAAACTGTACTCCCTGGGGAGAGGCTGCCCAGAGCACAGCTGCATGCTCAGGGGTGTGTGACTCACCTGAGCCAGGCCAAGGGCAAAGGAGGCTCAGGAGACACATGGCTGCCTTATGGTAGTCCTGCCACGTGCTGCTCCAGCCTGAGACATGCCCACCACACCAGCCTCGGGGGCAACGGTCCTGGCTGGGCCTGGAATCACTTCCTGGTTTGGGGGACATCCATCCTCAGCCTTTAGAGCTGGCCAGGACACAAGGAACCTGCCCAGAGCAGAGGAGAGAGAGAACCCAGCTTCCTATCAGTCCCACAGCTGTGTGACCTCAAACGTTCACTCACTCTCCTCTCAGGGCCTCAGTGACCCATCTGGGCAGTGGGCATCCTACCCTCTCATCTCATCACAAATCCTGCCTTGCTCAAGAAGGGTACTGATCAGGTAGGTGGGAGCAGGGCTAAGCAGGGGCTCTATAAGATGTGGAGGGAGGCACCTGTGGAAGCAGCAGCCTTGCTCTGATGCCCAGGATTGCCAGTCCCATGTCTTGACCCCACAGAGTCCTCAGCTTTGTGGGGGTGGCAGTCCTACCATCAACTTGTGAACGTCCAGAGGGGTTAGTGTCCGAATAGAAACCAGCAGAGGCTGGCAGGGTGGGGGCTGCGGGTTGAGGCTTCACATTCACTAAGGGCTCAGTCGATACTGTTCGTGAGACAGTCACGCAGTCTCCGTGAGGGATGTCATCTGTTTTGTTTGCTGGTGTATCCACAGTGCCTAGACTACAGCCTGGTATACAGTGGGAGCCTAATAATTACTTGATGAATAAACGAATGAATGAACAAATGAGCAATCAGAAGAAAGGTGAGAGAAGGCTGTCAGGTGAGCTGGACTATAAAGAATGAGTCAGAGTGAGGTGGAACAAGGATTAGGAAGAAGACAAGTACGTCCACAGGCTCAGAGGCATGACGGGAGACGGGGCATCTGGAAATGGCAGAATTTCCACTGCGCCTGGGGAAGAGCCAGAGGATGTGGGTGAATCTGGGCCTGAGAATCTGGGTCTTTACCTTGAGGACGCTGGGGCGCTGTAGGGGGTAGCCAGCTAATTAAATGTGGTGGGTTTTGTAAACAGCTTTATGGAGATACAATTCACAGACCACACAATTCGCCCATTTAAAGTGTGCAATTCAGGGGCTTTTAGTGTATCCACAGAGTTGTGAATCACCATAATCGATTTTAGAACATTTTCATTACCCCCGAAAGATAACCCATGCCCATCAGTTATCATCCCTCCGCCCTCCCAGCCCCTCAGCCCTAGGTAAGCTTTAATTCACTTTCTGTCTCCATAGATCTGCCAGTTCTGGACATTTCATATAACTGGAATACAATCTGTGGTCATTTGTGACTGGCCCCTTTCAGTTAATATAATGTTTCCAAGGCTCATTTGTGTTGCAGCATGTATTTCTGCTTGATTTTTGTTGTTGATGTTGTTGACGACAAGTAATATTCCATTGTATGGATTTACCACTTTTTTTATCCATTCATTAGTTGATGTATATTCGGGTTGTTAAGATGTGGCTTTAAAAAGATCTGATGGCTAAAATTAACAAGACTAACCACATCAAATGCTGGAATGGTTATAACTTGACCAGAATACTCATATATTACTGGTGGGAGCTTGTAATGATAAAACCACTTTGGAAAAGCAATTTCTCACAAAGATATGTGTGTGTGTGTGTGTGTGTGTGTGTGTGTGTGTGTGTGTGTGTGTATATACACACACTCTGTATATCCCAGCAATTCAACTTGTAGGCTAGGCTATTTCCAGTTTTTGTTTTTGTTTTTTTTTTACTCTTATGAAGAATTTTACAAGTTTTGGTGTGGACAAAAACTGGAAACAGCCTAGCTGTTCATCAGCAGAGGAATGGATAACCAAATTGAGTTATGTTCAAAAATGGAAACGTTTCCAACTAGTCCAAAAGATGGATGAGGGTAGGGACTCTGCTGGTGGTCCAGTGGTTAAGAATCTGCCTTCCAATGAAGGGATGCAGGTTCAGTCCCTGGTCAGGGAACTGAGATCCCCCAAGACACGGGCAACTAGGCCCCAGGCAGCGCAATGTAGGATCCACACACCACAACGAAGACCGCCACATGCTGCAACTAAGACCAGATGCAGTCAAATAAATAGATGAATAAGATGGATGCGGGTAAAGCGTTATGTTGTATAAAAGAAGCCAGATGTAAAGGAATATGTTATGTATAATTAATTACTACGAAATTCCATTGTATGTGAAATTCAAGAACTTGCAAAACTCACCAGAACACAGATTGTTTTGGGTGCGGGGTGGCCGACTGAAAGGGAGTACAAGGGAATGTCCCAGGATGATGGAAATATTCTATACCTTGATTGGGGTGTTGGTTGCATAAAGATAAACATTTGTCAAAACAGTGTATCTTATTGAAGGTAAATTACACTCGAATAAAGTTGGAAGTGGGGTGGGAAGCACCTCCTGGAAGCATTGGGGAAGTCTGACAGAGGGGCTCAGGCTGGAGCACAGGCAGAGGCATCCTCCAGCCTCTAAGCTGGGGCAGGACCAGCAGAATGGGCACAAAGGATGCTAGGAGGATGGAGAGGGCACTCCTGATTGACAGGAGGCGGGCAGTGGGGAGGGGCGAGCGTGGCTCGTGGGTCCCTTTCCCTGCACCTCTGGTGCTTTAGTCATCAGCCTGTTCCCACTCCAACCCTTGGGCTTCCAGCTGTCACCTGTGTCACCGTCTTGTGATGCTCCATGACTTACGGGAGAAGAAGCCAAGATAACCTGGGCCCCGTGAGATCAGCGGAGTGGCGCCCTGGGGCTTTCCAGATGTGCTTGCTATGCTGTAGGGAGGAGACTACAGGCTGGGTGGGCCACCTCGACTCATGGGTGGTTTGGGGCACCCAGGGAACCAACTTCCAGCAAAAGCCACCTGGGAGGGGTAGCCCAAACTCCCCGTGTAACCAGGGAGACAAGCAAGGTCTGGGAGGGCAGAGGAGGAGCCCAAGCCCTGCTCTTCTCCCGCCTCCTCCCGCATGACTCTGATCTCAGCTGGGTGGGCAGTTGCTGGTCCAGCGGCCAACACAGACGCTTCCCTCCCAGAGAGGGTGGATGGGAAGCTGCTGAGGGGTTACCTTTCCCCTCAGAACATGGCACAGGAAGGCAGGGAAGCATAAAAGCTCAGCCAGCTCCCTCTGTGGGCCTCAGCAGATGAAGCACACGGTGGCCTGGGGAGGAGCTGGCAGGACAGACCCTGTCGTGCGTCACTCTGTCATCATATACCCCGCCCTGGAACTCGCCTTAGGCGTCTTCTCTCCCTGTCATCGGCCTCAGCAAGGACTCAATCACTGGTCCAAAGTTCCTCTGAGATGTTTCCAGTGAGCCTCAAGAACTGAGCATCTCTGAAGGGCCATGATGGGGTTTCCTCTTGGTTTCTCCCTTTCCCCACGTCCACTGAATTATTGGTGCACTGAATTATTCCTGAACAAAGGAAACTTGGATACATTTTTTAAACTTGGATACATGTTTTATTGAGATATAGAAAGTGTGTTAGTTGCTCAGTCATGTCCAACTCTTGCCAACCCCATGGACTGTAGCCTGCCAGGCTCCTCTGTCCATGGAATTCTCCAGGAAAGAATACTGGAGTAGACAGCCATTCCCTTCTCCAGGGTATCTTCCCAACCCGAGGATCGAAGCTGGATCTCCTGCATTGCAGGCAGGTTCTTTACCATCGGAGTTACCAGGGAAGCCCATTATTGAGGTATACCATAATAATATAATGACTGCATATGTTATCAGTGTAGAGTTCGAGGAATTATACACACATAGCTACCACCCAGGTCAAGATATAGAACATTTCCAGAATTCCAGAAAGCTCCTTGTACCACCTTCCCTCTCACCTGACCCCAAACGTAACTGCTGATTTCTCTGACTTTAGATGAGTTTTACCTTCTCTTGTACTTCCTAAAGATGGAATCATCCAGTAGACGCTCTGGCTTTTTTTTTCTCTTTTTTGCTCAATATGTCTGTGAGCTTCACCCATGAAGCGGTATGCATCAGTGGTTGGCTCTTTTTTATTGCTGGGTGGGACTTCCCTGGTGGCTCAGATGGTAAAGCATCTGCCTACAATGCGGGAGACCCGGGTTCAATCCCTGGGTCGGGAAGATCTCCTGGAGAAGGAAATGGCAACCCACTCCAGTATTCTTGCCTGGAAAATTCCATGGACAGAGAAGCCTGGTGGGCTACAGTTCATGGGGTCGCAAAGGGTCGGACACGACTGAGCAACTTCACTTCGCTCCATTGTATGGATGAACCACAATGTGGGTATCTATCTCACTGTTAATGAGCTTTGGGGTTGTTTCGAGTTTGGGGCTCTTATGAATGTTCAAACAAAGTATTTGTACAGATGGACATTCTCATTTATCTTGAATATATGCCTAGAAGTGGAATTTCTCTTGAGTCATAGGTTAGCATATTTTTAGCTTTAGTAGGTAATTGCCAAACAGTTTCCTGAAATGATTGTACCCATTCACATTCCCACTAACAACGCATGAAAGTTCCAGCTATGCCACATCCTCACCCTGCTAATTCTAGCCATCCAAATGGCGATATAATGCTGTCTCACTAGGGCTTTAAAACATTTCAGTTCAGTTCAGTTCAGTTCAGTCACTCAGTTGTGTCCGACTCTCCGCAGCCCCGTGGACTGCAGCACACCAGGCTTTCCTGTCCATCACCAACTCCCAAAGTTTACTCAAATTCATGTCCATTGAGTTGGTGATGCCATCCAACCATCTCATCCTCTGTCATCCCCTTCTCTTCCTGCCCTCAGTCTTGCCCAGCATCAGGGTCTTTTCAAATGAGCCAGTTCTTTGCATCAGGTGGCCAAAGTATCAGAGTTTCAGCTTCAGCATCAGTCCTTCCAATGAATATTCAGGACTGATTTCCTTTATGATGGACTGGTTAAACCATTTGCTTTCCCTTAATGACTTATGATAATAACTTATGATAAGCTTTTCATATGCTTATGGATTATGTGGATATGCTTTTTTTGTGCGAAATCCCTATTCAAGTCTTTTGACCACTGTTTATTGGCCTGTTTGCCTTTTTGCATTGATTTATAGGAGTTATTAATGTTACTGTATATGAACTTTTGTCAAATGTATGCATTGTGAATGTCTTCTCCCAGTTCATGGCTTCACTTCTTTACCTCTTTTTGAATTCCGTTTTTTTTTTTCTTCCAGTTTTATTGAGGTGTAAGAGACATAGAGTACTGTGTAAGTTCAAGATATACAGCATAATGATATGACTTACCTACATCATGAAATGATGACCACAGTAAGTTTAGTGAATGTCCACCATCTCATATAGATATGGCTTCAAGTCTTTACTGAATTTTCTTACTGATGTCTTTTGTTGAACAGAAGTTACTAATGTTTGTGAAGTCTAAGCTATCCATCTTTTCTCTTATGTTTAGTGCTTTTTACATCCTCTAAGAAATCTCTGAGAAGCCCAGGTTTTGTGCTGGCGAGGGTCACGCAACTTCCATCCTGGCCTCCTCCCAGGGCAGGATTCAGACAGTTATTACTCCCTCAACGCTGTCTGTGAAGTCAGCTGTTTATTAGTTTGTCCCCCACCTATCCATCCACCCACCCACTCACTCCCCTGTCCATCCATCTATCCATCCATTGATCTTGCCCATATTTATTGCCATCACCATGAGGGAGTGATGACACGTAGTTACAGGATGGGATGGTGATGGAGTTAGAGATGAACAAGACCCCCAAGGAGCTTATGATCTCGTGGGATCCTTGACAGGTCCTTGACAGGTTTCTGTCCATCCTCCTACTGTCCTAAAATCATTCCTCTCTGAAACTCCCATTGATTTGTCTTTGTTCTGTGACCTCTTCTAATATCTGTATCCTGTTCCTACAAATACGAGCTACAAATAGCAAAGGTGATTCTCACCTCTCACATTTTAGGTACTTGGCCTTTATTGGTAAGGCGTGAGGTGGTCAACAGCCCTGACCCACCGTTGGCTTAAATCCTGCTTGTGATCAGCTTGTACTCAGAAAAGTGTTCCTCTATTGGGGGGCGGGGGTGGTCAGAAGGAGACACCTTCACCAGGGCTGACTAGCCAGCATGGATATTTGAAGGCTGGCCCTGTGGGACCAGTAGGTGGCCCAACCTGGCAGCAGAGAGGTAGGCAGTGGACACAAGCAGGAGTTCAACCATCTGATGGAGCTGACCAAGAAGGAAATGGGGACTGGGGCTGGGGGTACAAGCTGTTATGTTGAAAGGTGGTCTCCTTCCTGCTGAAAGGAGTGGATTCCAGCTCTCTGCTGCTGGTCTCAAGTTGCGCTGGGGCCTTGGGCCAGTAGTGAGGAGGGTGGAGAAACTGTACCTCTCTTGGGGGCCTTCATCTAACCTCTAACCACTGACTTGGCAAATACATCTCATCTCCCCAGGCCAAGCATCTGACTGGCTCCCTCCCCAACCTCTTTCTGGGGAAGTGGCTCAAAACCAACAAAAACAAAGAAGAGCCTGTTGGCCTTGGGCCCAGCCAGCCCGGCCTCGGCCACTCCTCTGTGATCTGACCGCCCAGCAGCCATGTGGGCCTGGCTGCCATCCTGACTGCATAGCACCCGCCCTCCCAACGACACTGGCCCTTTGTCGAAGGAGATGGCTTGTGGGGACAGCCCTGGGGAGAGGAACAGCTGAGCAGACCAGGCTGGTGCCAGGCAGGACAGGGGGGCTTCGGCAAACAAGGTGTCCTAGAGAGTGGCCTGTGGGGCTGGGGAAGGACCAGGCAGTAAGCGGCAGTCCAGCCACAGTGCCTGATGACACTGAAACAAGAATCGAGGATGGGAGGGTGAGCAACCCCTGAGCCTTGGCCATAGGACCCTCCCCAGACACACCCGCCGCCACGCAGACTCCTCTCTCTCCCTCCGCCACCTCTCTGCTGAGCCCAGCCCTCATGCCTGACTCTGCCAGGTCTGGCTCAGGGGTGACTGGACCAGCCTCTCTGAACCTTCAGTAGGCAGAGAGAGCCCAAGGGTTGGCCCTTCTGTTCATGGTTTGCTCAGAGCTTAGGGGTGACAGATACCCCCTGAAGTTAGCCCCGTGTGGGCTCTATGGCGGGGATGATTGAGAGGCAGATCCAGGTTGAAAAGAAAGTCATTTCCACCCTCTCTTCGTGCCAGGCACGGTGCCACGGGCTTGACCTGCGGCATCTCATCAGACCTCACAACAACCTTCAGAGGGTCAGACTCAACTTGTAATAGGGTTACATCCCCATAAACACATCTTAGGTTGAAAATCCGAAGTCAAAAATGCATTTAATACACATAACCTACCAAGCATCATAGCTTAACCTAGCCTACCTTAAACACAAGCAGGTCACTTACACTGGACTCCAGTTGAGGAGAATCATCTAACACTAAACCTATTTTATAATAAACTGTTGAATTGCTCACGTACTTTCTTTCTTTCTTTCTCTTTTGGCCATGCCACATGACTTGTGGGATCTTAGTTCCCCAGCCAGGGATTGAACCTAGGCCAGGGACAGCCCTGTGATACCGACATGCAGTCTAAGGAACACAGCCTGAGAGTCAATCAATTTTCCAAGCTCATCTAATATCTGAAATCTTTGTTATATAAGTTGAGGCCTCTTCCGGTCTGACTAGTATCTGCTGACCTTTTGTACTAAAATTCAGGGACAATGGAGATTAATTCTGGGATTAGGCCAAGTCAGGTCAAATATAGGCTTAGCCACTTAATGCGAGGACGACTTTGTAAGGTCAGACAGCTTATATAACTTGTGTTAGTTTTGGAGACCTCCAAAGAGGAGCTCTTTATAACTGCTTTGTAAAGATCAGTTAATGCTAGTACCTGTTCTTAAGGGCCCTGGAGGATTAAGAAGTAATATAGGGCATTCCTTGGCAGTCCAGTGGTTAGGACTTCATGCTCTCCCTGTCAAAGGCCCAAGTTCAATCCCTGGTCAAGGAGCTAAGATCCCACAAGCCACGTGGCACAGCCAAAATAGGAAGAAAGAATATAAATTCTTACCATGTGCAATTATATTGAGTGTGCAGTAAATGATAAATATTCTTACTGTCATCAAGCATCCAAGACTATAGCACTTATTTTAATTGGAAGAAAAAACAACACTTGCCATCACTGGTAGGAATCTTGATTATGTAGAGGGTAGGCAATGTTAATTCGAAGGCAATTTATTCAACTGGAAGAGGAAGAGATATAAATGTTAGTAAGTAGAGACTGAAGGTAAAGCCAATAGATTCAAGAAAATCACACAGGTCAATGGGAGAAACAAACAAACCAAAAGAGGGGCTGGGGATACAGAACTGCAGGCTCTTGCCTCCTGGCAGCCACAGAGTAGAGCCCAGAGCTCAGATGAGGTTGGCCCAAGCAGCCCCTTAGTCTTGGCAGAGGCTCAAGTCCCACTTTTAGGGAATGTGGCAATGAGGCCCTGTCCTTAGGATAACAATGCCAACCAGGGCTGGTCAACACAGGTGGGAGTGGTTGTGCACGATGGCTGACCTGAGCTTCCTTGGGAGGCTCTTGAGTCCTGCTGAGGGCTCCTTTTCCTATTGACTCTGTGTGAATAACTGTGTGTTTATACATCGCTCACCTGTGCAAGTAGACGCCATCTCCAGCAGGGCTGAAAACCAATGGTAGATTCTCTAGGGCAAGAAGACTCAGCCAAAGCGGGGGCAATGCAAGCTTTGGAGCCAGCCAGACCTGGGCAAGTCCTGCTCAGCCACCTGATATCTGTGTGGCCTTGGGTAAGTCACTGGCTTGGAGCTGTCCTCACCACATGCAGACAGGAGCCTCTCCCTTGTGGAGTTATCACAAGGATAGATGGAATTGCACATCAAAACCACCAAGCACGGTGTCAGGCTAGCTGGAAGAAAGGCTGCATGAAAGGGATGATATCTGGTCTGATCCACCTAAGTGGTGCCACTTGGAATCCACCAGTTCCTGAAGGAAGACACATAGCCAAGGGGAATGGGGAAGAATGCCAGTCTCCACTAGACAGACCTTGGAGAAATTGCTTACCCTCTCTGGACACCCGTTCCTTCATCTGTAAACAGAGTGAATCCCCCAGTTAGCAGGTTCCTGCTGAGGATGGGGTGATGTCTAGAAAGTGCTTAGTGCAAAGCCCTGCACCAAATTATTAAGCAGTACTGTCCTTTCCCTGAGGCCACTGCAATGCCATAGGTAATCCCTAGCTCAGGCCCTCTTGCCAATGGCTTCCTCACACCTTCCCCTCTCTCTCAGGCTCCACGTATTCTCCTTCAGAGGAATGAGATAACAATAGCAGCCCAGCCCACATGGTAACCAAGACCCATCAGGCCATCTCTCAGGGCCAGTTGTTAGCAACTGGGCCCTGAGGTCTCTGCCAAGAGTGGCTGAAGACACAAGCCTGTTGAAATGGCAGGTCAGCATGGAGCTGTGTGTGGAGTGATGGGATAGGAGCTGGGTTTTAAAGGGCCCTAGCTACAGATATCATCTATCTATTAGTTATCCATGCTGCATAACACATGACCCAACACTGAGGAGCTTAAAGGAACAAGCATCTTACTGTCTCAGGGTTTCTGTGGGTCAGATGTCCGGGCATGGTTTTGCTGAGTCTCCTGGCTCAAGGTCTCTCAGGAGGTGGTAGTCAAGGCGCCAGCTGGGCGGCAGTCACCCCAAGGCCCTACGGGGCCTGCAGGATCCACGTCCAGGCTGGCTCACATGGCTGCTGGCTGCCTGCGGAAGATGCATGTCCAAGTCTCTCCTGTAGTGGCCAGTTTGGGTTCCTCACCACCGGGGCCTCCACGGGCTGCACGAGTGTGTTAACAGGGCAGCTGCTGAGGAGAGACAGAGAGAGCGAGCCCAAGGCAGAAAGCACAGTCTCCTTGTTGCCTGATCTTGGAAGCGGCACCCCATCACTTTTGCCCTATTCTGTTCACTAGGAGGAAGTTGTTATGTCCAGCCCACATCCAAGATGGGGGCAACGCCAGGCTGTGACTACTGGGGCATCACTGGGGACCATCTTGGAGACCTCCTGATTCACTGGAGGTGGGATCAGGGAAAGATGCCATCATAACTTTGTATCTGTTTGTTTACTTGGCCACCCTGGTCTTACCTACAGCATGTGAGGTCTAGTTCCCTAACCAGGGATTGAACCCAGGCCCCCTGCATTGGAAGCATGGAGTCTTAGCCCCATAACTGTTTTATAGAGTCGAAAGAGCCCAAACTCAATGACCCTGGCTCAAGGGCTGGCTCCTCGGTGTAGCCTTAGGCTGTCTGCCACTTTGCTACTTACAGCTCCCGTTTCCTCCTCTGCTGCTGCTGCTGCTGCTGCTGCTGCTGCTAAGTCGCTTCAGTACCAGGTGAGATAACATTCCAGCCCAGCTGACCTCACAAGTTGTGTTGTGGATCAAAAGACACACAGTCTTATGAATATACTTAAGCAAGCCTCCAAATATTACACACCAGTTGGTGTGACGATGGTGTTCTTACGTTATTAAAGGGAGCCTTGGGTCAGCAGTAGTAAAAATCTACCCATAAAAAAACCCATCTATCAGGGACTTCCCTGGTGGTCCAGTGGCTAAGACTCCACACTCCCAATGTAGGGGGCAAAGTTTGATCCCTGGTTAAAGAACTAGATCCCACATACTCTGACTAAGGCCCAGCAAAGCCAAATAAAAATAATAAATATATATGTTTTTAAATCCACCCAGAAAAAAATCCACTCAGAAAAAAATCCACTCACAGGAGTGCACCTTAGGGTACATATCCATAGGGCACCATATCATTCAGTCAAAGCCATCCTTCCCACCTTGACTGAGTCCTCAGCTGGCCTAGGTTAAGCAGTGTGCATTTATTAATTCATTCATTCACAGAGGCCCTCATGTTCAGTGCCCCTCACCAGCTCCCTAATATGAACAATTCTGTGACGCAGACATTAGTAACCCCACAGACCACCTAGAAGAAACAGGAGCTATTCTGTATCTTGAGGGCAAAGCTCAGACCCCACATTTAGTAGGAGCCCTGAAAACATGTCTGCTGAGTGAATCTTGCAGAAAGAGCCCCAGTAAGTGAGGGGTTTGACCAGTCCCAGTACTTCGAAGCTGTGTGACCAGAAGCAAGTTCCTGTCCCTCTCTGAACTTCAGGTCTCTCACCTACACAGTAGAGATCAGAGCTTGCAAACTACAGGGCCAGAGGCCCCAGCCAGGGTGTGAATATGCTGTTTAGGGCTTATTCAGGGTTTAATTTTATTTTAAAATGAGTTGCCAATATATGAGAGTTGGGAGATTTCCATAAAACCCAAAGTTTTCAGTTTTTATTGAAACACGAGAAGACTGACTACACTGGACCCATTGTATACGTACAGTAATTGACCGGCTGGGGCAGGAGCTGCCCTTGAACTGTGCTGTTCGGACACAGTGCCGCCTCCACTTTCTCCCTATAGCCATGCCCAGCACGCTGCACCCTGAGGTGCCACTGCCTGGCCCCGACAGGTGTCTGAGCCTGCAACCCCAGATGTCAGCATAATCTGACTGCTCCTTGGCTCTGTGAGGCCTAAAGATGGCTTTACAGGATCCCTGAGTGATGAAAACCATTAACACCCTGGATAAGAAGCCACTTGGGCTGAGCAGAGAGAAACTGCTGTTTCTGAGGATGACACAGAGTCTATAAATAGCCTCAGAACCAGGGGAGTGGCGACACCTGCCCCATCTCACCTGGGTGAGGACTGGGCATGCTTCAGTCCCTGGCTCAGTCCAGGGACAGTCCCTGCTCCTGATGCCGACTGAGGTCAGCACAGGAAGAAATGATTTCGCAGCCGAGCCTGTGGAGCAGGTGGAATTTTCTCTGGCTCAGGCAAGAGGCAGTGATGATGTTTGATTTTCCAAAGAGGATAGAAGGTGTAACACAGTGGGATGAAGTGTACCATCCATGGTCTCCCAGTGCTATTCAATAATATGAGACCTCAAGCTGGCCTTCAGGATTCTCTGTGATCACCACGCCTCATCCCCTGCCAGGCTTTCAGCTCATGATTAACACTGGAGCCTTTCCTTGAAGGTGGCCTGACCTCTCCCAGTTCTGGGCTGGCCTTGGCTCATTCCCCCTCTGGAATCTCCTCTGCATCTTTTTCTCTTTGTCCCTCAAATGCAGTTGTCTCCAGGCTGACCCCTCAGACAGAAACCATCTTCCTTGTCCCCTAAGTTCCACAGCCCCCTGGCTGACTCCTTAGTTTCTCTCTTGCTGTGTCATCTGTCCAAGGTTGGTCTCTCTTGCCCTCCCCACTCTGTCCCAACTACCAGCTCCTTGATAATCACGACAAATGCAAACCCTGATTTTGGAGTCAGACTCCTTCCAGCTCTGTCCTTGGGCAACTCCCCGCCTAACACTTTGGGCCTTGCTTCCCCATCTATGCAATGGAACTGCTTCTCAGGCTGTGGTGAGGGCTAGGCAAGGGCTTTGGAAATTAAAGCCGTTACACAAGTGAAGGCAGCTCTTCCCTGGCGCCGGGCTCTCATACTCCATTGAGACAGAGTCCCTCCAGGAGCCGGCTTGCGAGACAATAGGGGACTGAGAATATACTTGGTTAGCTGAGAGCTATATGAGCCCAGGGCCTGGAACTGACATGTAAGGTGATTCTTCTCTTCCTCTTTGGAATCTGCAGTATGCGCTGATACAGGGGAGGATGTGGGGGATGTGCTGGGGGCCCACATAGGGCAGGGAGCAAGCCAGCTTCCTAAGCAAGCCTATTCCACTTCAAGGTACAATCACAAAAAGGAGAAGCTATTCCTCAGGACAGAGTGAGGCCCTGTCCTGGACTGGGACCTGGGGAGCATCTGGGCTCCAGGAGGCAGCTGGGGTATCAATGAGTGACCAGGCTCCTCCTGGGCCAGAAATAGAGAAGGCGACTGTGGACTTCCAGAAAAGGGCCAAGCCAGCATTTCCATGCGGCTAGGACCCTCTGCTCTGCCCTCATGAATTGCCTCAGGTCAGCATTTTGCTGCCTGACTTCTTCCCAGAGTCATTTCAGGGTCTGGGGCAGGTCAATTTAGAGTTTAAGTTCATCTAACTCCAAGGCCCAAATCCCACCCTCTTCTCTGCCTACTCAGAACTCTGAGCCCCTGCAGCTGAGGCCCACCACTGTCTGAGCAAAAACCATCCACGCTCTGCCCAGCACTGACGCTCATGGCACAGCACTTAATAGCTGACCAACCCCCTACTCTTGTTCCTTTTATTCTTGGAACAGACCTGGAAAACAAGAAGGGGAGGGATTAGAATCACACACTATTCTGCAGAGTGGTCTGGGAGGACTCGCCCTGGCTGGCGGCGGGGGACTTCTCGGTTCGCTGACCTCTGGGCAGCGCCTTCCTCTCTCCCAGCCTCAGTCATACATCTTGGGAACTGCAGATGTTGGCTCAGATGCTCTCTCAAGTCCCCTGCCAGTCATTCATTTCCTGCGGGCCTCCCATGCCCGCAGGCTTCTGTGAAGCCCACCTCAGCGTGTGGGGTAGACTCCCCCTCACTGCGGTTCCTCGCTCTCAGTTCCCCTTCTCGTCCCATCTTGCCTTCTCGCTTTTCCTTGGACTGGGCCCTGGGGTATGGTACCCGCAGAAGCAGTTTTGGGCGCAGGATTAGGGGCAGGAGGGGAGCTAGCCGCCATCTGTCCTGGTTGCTGGCATTCAGGACTATCAGTCTGGGGGTCAGGGAGGGGGAGTCAGACCCAGTCCTGGCGGAGGGCTGGGGGTCTGGTAAGAGCATGACAGGCCCAGGCTGAGAATGGAAGAGGGACTGGTTTCTAGAAGCATCTGGAGACAAGCCCAGGCTTGGACAAGGAGCCCTGTGTTCACAGCGGGAGGTGTCTGCCTGTCTCCTCCTGTCACCTCTCATTCTAATCCCGCCTCTCGTCTCCAACTTTCTTTCACTGACTCTCAGTTGCCACAGTCTCTCGGTCCGTCTGTCCATTTGCAGGGCCTATGGGGCAAGGGACAGTGAACACAAAAGCCTCAAAGGCAGACTTCTGTTATATTCAAAGAAAAACATATGGCGGCTCCTACTTTGGAGTTAACCACGTTTTAGCATTTACCCCTCTTTTCATCTATTGGGACCCTCACAAAATAGAACCGGCCTCCCTTGGCGAAGTCGCATCTGTCCCTCAGGTCTCCAGCCCTGGTTGGGGTGTGTTCAGACTTCACGCCCCACCGCCCCACCAGCCGGGGTGCGCTGCCAGCTGGGTCCAGCAGGGGGAGCCCGCGAACAGGTCGGAGGAGGCGGGATGGAGGCGGGGCCGCGAGGCCGGCTGGGCCAATAAAGGCGGCGGTGCGCGGCAGCTACTGACTCTGCCCTCTGGGCACCAGTGACCCTGCCTTCCGTCCTCTCCGTTCGCCGGTTGATCTCTAGCTCGGACCCGCGCGCCCATGATGCTGGCGCTCCGCTGCGGCCCCCGCCTGCTCGGCCTGCTGTCCAGCCCGCGCTCAGCGCACCTGCGCCTCCCCGCGGTCCGCGCTTGCAGCAGCGGCAGCGGCTCCCGCGGCCCGTCCTCTTCCTCCGGGAACCCGCTCGTGTACCTGGACGTGGGCGCTGACGGGCAGCCGCTCGGCCGCGTGGTGCTGGAGGTGAGGCCACCGGACCGGACCGCGCTGGACTGGGCGTGGGGGATGGTCCCGGAAGAGCCTTGGACTCCAGGCCGGCGCTGTGCCTGGCTCACTGGGTGACCTTGCTTCCTGCCTCCGGGCTCTGGGCCTCAGTTTCCCCATCTCTTAAGAAGGGCCATCGGACTGGTCTCTCCAGGCTTCCCCTTCGGATCTTTGGACTAGTGGAGGCGGGAGGGAAGGCGCGTGTGGAGGAGAAAGCTCAAGGTCAGATCGTAGGCTAGGAGGGTCCGCCCCGCTGGCCGGCCGCGGGGCGTGGGGGGGGGGCTCCGAGACTTAACCGGGTGGGCGCCTAGGCCCAAGCTTCGAGGTGGGTGTCAGGGGGCTCGGGGGTCGGGGCGGCGGGCGGGCGGGAAGCTCACGTGGTGGCCCTTGCAGAAGGCGGAGCCGGCCCCAGGCCCGCCCCCTGCTATCGGGCTGTCCGGAGAGCTAAGGTGGTTTTGGGCCGCCTCCTCTCCCAGCAGTTCAGGCTGGCCTGGCCCCAAGCTCCAGCCACCAGACAGACGTGGCATAGACCTCTTGGGGTCAGGGCACTGTGCTCAGAGCTCTTCGCCCCAACTCCAACCCCAGCCACCCTCCCAAGGTGACACAGTGCCTGCCCCAGCTCTGTGGGCCTTTTTGAAAGACAAAGCAAGAAACCTACACAGTCCAGAAACAGAGGGGAAGCTTGGGTGTAGCCTTCAAGCCCATTTTAAACAAAGGTGTCTAAGTTAAACCTCGGTTTCCTCTTCTGGAAAATGGAGAGCACCCATTTATTTTAAAGGTTCGGCACCAGAGTGGCTCTTGCAACTGGGAGGCAAGAGGCAGGCTTGGATGGGGCTCCTGCCTTCCCTTTTCCCGACCCTCCTGCCTCTCTCTGAGCCTCAGTTTCCCACCTGCCCACTGGGGAGCTTGGACTGGCTCCCCCCTGGGCCACCCTCTCCAGGCCCTGGGTCTCTGATGCTTTGAGCCCAGCTGAAGCAGCTCTGCCAGTTCTGCCCCCAGAAGAAGGCCAGGGTGGTGTTGTCATCTCTTCTGACAGATTGGGAAATCGAGGCTGCCCCTCCCAACCTGCAGTTCAGGAAGCAGCTGGCAGAAATGATTGCTTAGGTGGCCTCCCACGGAGGATTGAGAATGACAGGAATGGTGCTTTCCCTGGCTCCTGGACCGTGTAGGGGGTTGGGTCCTTCCTTCTCCTGCCTCTGGACTGAGCCTGTTTTCCCTCTCCTTTCCCCGCAGCTGAAGGCAGATGTCGTCCCAAAGACAGCAGGTAAGATGAGGACCGGGGCCTTCTCAGTCTAGGTCACATGGAAGAGAGAGGGGCATGGCGAGGTGGGTGGGATGGTGAGAGGAGTCAGGGCGGAGACCTATGGCCAGATGGGAGTACACCACCACATGTGCTCAGCTGCTGGGGACCTTGGAGCAGCCGCCGACCCTCTCTGAGCCTCCTGGTGTGCTCAGCTGCTGGGGACCTTGGAGCAGCCTCCGATCCTCTCTGAGCCTCCTGGTGGAGGGTGGACTTACTTGGACTCCTTGCCCCACTGACCCGGTGCTACTCCTGCCGTAGTGCTCAGATGCTGACGTCAGGGCACAGGATGATTGGTCCCAGGTCACACAGTCAGCAGAGACCCTGGGGCAGGGCTCTTTGCATGTCCGGGGGGTGGGTGGGTAGAGAGGGCGCTGGCTGGAACCAGCTGTGGCCCCTGCACTGAGGCCTGGCCCTGCTGACCTGCTTTTTTCCTTCACCTCTCGCTCCCCCCGCCACCCCAGAGAACTTCAGAGCCCTGTGCACCGGGGAGAAGGGCTTTGGATACAAAGGGTCCACGTTCCACAGAGTGATTCCGTCCTTCATGTGCCAGGTATGGTGGGCCTCTTCCTGCCTCGACTTCTTCTGTAAGTGGCATAGTGACAGGGCCACGTTGGAGAATGTCACGGGGATTAGCCAGTGTGTTTGTGCCTGGAGAGTACTGGATGGAGGGCAACCGCGGCCATTCGCTCAGCCTGTCCTCTCCTGAGAGTCTGGAGCTTGTCCTGGCAGCCATAATGCCTTCCCTGCCCC
Source organism: Capra hircus (assembly GCF_001704415.2). Classification (NCBI taxonomy): domain Eukaryota; kingdom Metazoa; phylum Chordata; class Mammalia; order Artiodactyla; family Bovidae; genus Capra; species Capra hircus. Next base: position 10,682,427 of record NC_030835.1, on the reverse strand, counting down.
AGGAGCTAAGCAACAGGACAAGCGGCAGGTTGGCCCTGCTTGGCAGGGCTGGGAGAGTGGAGCGGCGGAGGGAGAATGGCATCGGGGTGTGGATGTGCTGGAGGCTTTGGAGTAACAGCGTATTCGGTCTCTGCCCACAGCCCCCAGTGTGTCCCATCGAGCACTCGGCATAGGAGATGAGGAGGAAGGGGAGGAGGAGGGAGGCCAGGCACAGACAAGAACACGCAGGTCCGGACTTGGAGCCTCTCTCCAGCATAGGGCATCTTTCTCGGTTAAATGCATTTGCTCTTTAGTCATATGTTCGGCCTCTTTTCAGGAGCATTAGCTTTGCTGTGTTAGAAGTTTTGTGGGTAGGTGTGGCAGGCGAGAATTTCCGCCGGTGCCAGGGCTTGAGCCATGCTAAGGGTTGTCCTGTGTTAGGTCAGACCCTGCTAAGACAGGGGCTCATGTCTGAGGCCAGCAGGCCTGGAGGCAGGAGCAATGGCTGCCATGACCTCTTTGAAGTCCTTTCAGCTGGGATTTCTGTCCCCCAGTTCCCTCTACCCTAACCTGGTGGCTGTTATCACATCATGGTGAGTGGCATGGGTTGGGGCTGGGCCTGCTGACGTGTTGAACATGAGGAATGCAGCGACTGGAGGGGGTTGTGGCTGTGGGACAGGCCTGGCCACAGCCCGTGGCTCTCAGCTCCAGAGGCCCCCAGCTCTGCCTGAGGCTGTAGACTGAGCAGGAGCCGAAGCGGATGTCCAAGCTGGGCTAGGATCTTACTCTCACCACAGTAGGCAAGGGCAGGGACTCCAAAGCTGGTGAGCTCTTGGAGGCGTGGGATGGTGGCACCAGGCACCGGAGGCCTGGTCCTCTCTGGGGACACCTTATTGGCATTTGTGGATGTTTCAAAAGCAGGGCTGGCACCCTCTCACCCGAGGAGGTCATCTCAGGAAAAGAGCAATATGATGGGGGCTGGGGGCTGGGGCTGACAGACCCTGGGCTCTTCTGTCTGTGGCTCCTTGTGGAAGCCTCGGGCAAGCCGTGAGGAAGACCACCAGCCCTGGGTGGACTTTGTCCTAGGCCGGGTGAAAGGGAGATGCTGGGACAGGAACTGGGGCTCAGCAGAGGGACCTGCCTCTGTGCCAGCTGCCCACAGACCACCCTGGGGAGCAGGGACTCCTGGCCTCCTCCTTGTTTACCCTCCAAGAGTTGTGGGTAGAAAATTCTAGGTCTCTTAAAAAGCAGCTCGAAATGGCTGAGAATTTTTAAGGATCATTTAAAATCTCACTCAGACAAAAATGAATCATTCGGAAACCAGGGTAGTTATTGGGGCAGAAAGTATTAACCCTTTATTCTGTTGTTGCTTACGTTCCTTAGCATTATATTAGCCCTTCTATCATTGGGTGTTTTCTGACCCCTTTGGCTGAGGGCTCCCAGCTGGGTGGGCCCTGGGGGGCTGGGCGCTGTGTCCCAGCATGGGAATAGCACCCCTCTGCCAGCTCTAGTGGCGACACTCAGCTAGTGCTCCGTGTTCACAGGCTGGTGACTTCACCAACCACAACGGCACGGGGGGAAAGTCCATCTATGGAAGCCGCTTTCCTGACGAGAACTTCAAGCTGAAGCACGAGGGGCCGGGTGAGTAAGGCTGTCAGTCCCCACCTGGGCATGTGCCCTGAGCTGTGAGCCTGGCGCTGCCACCCCAACAGGCCTGGAGGCTGCAACTGGATGGCTCCACATCTAGGGACACATCTTCCTTCCTTCAGGGTGATGGGTGGGCTTACTGGATTGTCCCAGAGGCTTTTTCATCCTGAGCTCTCAGTTTCGAAAACAAACCTTTCTTTGACCACCATTCTCTGAGAGCTGTTAAGCAAAGCCCTAGCTTTGTGTTACCTTTAGGACCCAACGTGCGATGTGGAAAAAGCTAGAGTTCAGGGCTGGAGGTCCTGCCCCTGCTCTACCACTGAGAGCCTCCAGGAGGCCCTTCCCTCCTGTGTCATCAAGGCGGACACGCCCTGGGTGGCTGTGTGCTCTGGGCTTGGCTCTCCTTTTCTGAGCCCCAAGTATCTTCAGCCGCAAGCATCCTTCCTGTGGTGTGCGTCATTCGCTCTTGAACAGTTCCCAGGTGAGATGCCTCCTGGTGCAGCCTGCTCATCTCGCTTGTTTTCGCAGGTGTTCTGTCCATGGCCAATGCGGGTCCCAACACCAACGGCTCCCAGTTCTTCATTTGCACCATAAAGACAGACTGGTGAGTTGGCCAGCTCCTGGTCCAGGCCCTCAGGGTAGCAGGGTGGCCTTGAGCTGGAGCGGGAGGATAGTTTGAGGCCAAACTCTCTGCTCTGGGGCAGTAGCCCTCACCCGGCTGAGTGTGTAAGAGGAGAAAGGCCCCGAAAGGATTGAGGAAGAATTTGGGTTATTTTGCAACTCTGTCTTTTATCGGGCTTCCCATTGTTGCTGTAGCTGGAATTTCTCAGTGTTCTGAGCATGCACACGTCCACACAGGAAAGAATTCTCTTACCAAATACATTGGGGAAATGCTGCAGAACTTACCAGGCCTCGGGATGGCTTGTGGCGGAAGCTTGCTCACTTGGTTTAACCTGCTGGTTCCCAGCTTATTTAACTTTGGGCTGCACCTTGGATAATGCTGCAGTAGACAGCATTTGGATATCATACCGGATTTCTCATCAGGCATTCGCACCAGCCTGTGGCAGCCACCGGCCCCGCTGGAACCCTCTTTCCCATTGCCCTTGTATTTTAGGGATGTCTTCCCGGGTCAGTTTCCCACTACCTAATCAGTTTTCGCTTCCCAGAGTTCCCTGTGTCCTCACCCTGAGGCATCTCAGCGGGGTGAGGGGACAACAGCTGGCCTGGAGCTAAAACTTAATAAAGCCCGTTTCCAAGGACTTTAGGGAGACCCAGGTGGTGGCGGATACTAGTGGTCTGTAGCCTCTGAGCCAGAAGGGACACGGATGTTGGAGTGGGCAGGTTGTTGCTGGCCCTGCCTGCCCTCCTTCTGTGAAAACCCCTGGTGGAACCCAAAGTGTAACCAGTCTTGGTTGGTGGCCCTGAACTGAGCTGCCTTCTAGATTCTCGGGACTCTCTCAGGCTGAGAGCTGCTTGGGACTCGAGTGGGTTCACCATGCATATCGCCTTGGCTCTCACCTCAGAGTTCCTGACAGTTAAGGCGGTTCCATGAGGCCTTTCCTGGTGCTCCAGTGGCTAACAGTGCACCTTCTGATGCAGGGGGTACGGGTTTGATCCCTGGTCAGGGAGTTCATATCCCACATGCCTCGTGTCCAAAAAAAAAAAAAAAAACCCTTAAATAAACCCTAGAAACAATATTGTAACAAATTCAATAAAGACTTCAAAAATGGTCCACATCAAAAAAAAAAAAAAAAACTTAAAATGACTCCATTTACACAGACTTATTTCTTCAGAGTAGTTCAATAATTCCATCATCTCCCTGAGCAGAGTTAGAACAAGCCACTCTTTGTAGGTGAGGTTCCCAGGATTCAGGTTGAGTGGCCTGGGCCAAGGTCACACAGCAGGTGAGGCAGAACACAGCCTGGGAGGGAGCCGTCCTCTGGTGTGTGCTGGGGGACTCAGCAAGGCTCCACATGGGACCTGTGAGAGGTTGGGCCAGCTTTTCGGTCTGAGTTCCTTTCAGAACTGCTGTTTTCAGTAAATAGTTCCATGACCAAGGGACTGTGACCCCGGGTGACATTGCAGCACTCTCGTTTCTGCTTACCTGGCTCACCTCTCCTCCCAGGCTGGACGGCAAACATGTTGTGTTTGGCCATGTGAAAGAGGGCATGGACGTCGTGAAGAAAATAGAATCTTTCGGCTCCAAGAGTGGGAAGACATCCAAGAAGATCGTCATCACAGACTGCGGCCAGTTGAGCTGACCCTGTGCGCTTCCAGGTGACCCTGTGTGCTTCCAGGAGGCCTCTCAGGAATGTCAGACCCCACAGGACCCACCGGGCAGCTTCCCCAGTGCCCTCCCTTCCCCAGCGCCCCGTTTCTGGACACCCATCGTGGATACAGTGTCGCTGCTCCTTGTAGTCATCGCCTGTGACCGCCCGGCTCAAGTTCACCCGTGCCTCGGGCACAGATGATGAGTTAGCTTGGAAGGCGGTTTCTGCCTTTTCTCTGACCGCAGGGGAAAGCCAGTTGCTGTAAAGGGCTGTCATATCTGTTTAATACTGTCTTTCTGATCGGAATAATTTCACTAGACTCCCTGGAGCTGAAGCTGTGACGCTAACTACTCCAGGCTGTGGTGTGACCTGAGTTGGAGGCATGGACCACAGACCTACGGAGCTTGGCCTTCGGAGCGCACTCTAGGCCTTTGTGACGGTCCCACGGCCGAGGCCTGTAATCCCAGCCACTGTGAATCCCTTGGTTTGCTGCTCTTGTATTTGGGGAGAGCCCGTGGGGGTGGAAGCAGCTGAACCGGGGGGCAGACCCGCTGCAAGCTGTGCCTTGTCAATGTGAATTCCCAGGTTGAAAATACAAATAACCTGTAAGTGCTATGTGCTCTGGAAGGAAGTCAAGGTGTGTTTTCCTGGTGGGCTTTGATTTGTTTTTCCTGTGTGTTTAATAAATTAAATCTATTGATTATGTACACAATATACTTTTGGAAAATTTCTTTATGTTCACTTTAGATGTGAAAATAAATCCTATTTTCTATAAAAGACTGTCTGGTGTCCATGCCTTTAGCAAGCACTGTCTATAACACAACTGTTTGGAGCCAGTGTTTATTGTTAACTGCCGTCACTCCGTGCTCTGAGCAGGGCCTTTTCGTGGACTTGCAGTCCACCAGCAACCTCTGAGGGTATTCTTGTCATCCTGTTCAACAGGAGAGGAAACAGGCTCAAACAAACTGTCTCAGCACCCACGGCCCACCCGAGCGCCCTGGTGTGCCTCTGGGTAACTGAGCCTCAGTTCTGCTCAGCAGAGTAATGGGATAACAGTGCCCAGCGCACAGGGTGGTGAAGGCTGGACATGATCTGTGGAGAGTACACAGCCTGGGCCCTGGCACATGGTCTGGAGGGGCAAGGGCACCATTTCTGGTGTGCCTGGGTCTTAGAAAAGAAGGAGCTCTGATTATGTTGGGCTAGATGTGGACTTTACTTCCCTCTGTGCCATTTAAATTTGGAGTTAAATTTGGAGTTACAGGGGTTTCTAAATTGGCATGGGGGCCAGATTAAGGGGTGGGAGGAGAGTAAGAACTTCCTTAAACAGCCAAGGGAGGACCGTCTGAATAATAGAAGTTCCCTGAGTGTGATGGTGTGTGGTCCCAGGTCCTTGTAGTCATTCTCAGCTCACTGTGGCTGGACTTTCTATAGTGGCTCAGAAGCAAATAATCTGCCTGGCAATGCAGGAGACTTGGGTTCAATCCCTGGGCTGGGAAAATCTTCTGCAGAAGGAAATGGCAACCCATTCAGGTATTCTTGCTAGGATAATCACATGGACAGAGGAGCCTGGTGGGCATGACTTAGCAACTAAAAGCAAAAAATAAGTAGAGGGTTTGGGTCATTAGAGTCATGGAGAGTTCCTATGAAGTCAGTTCAGCTACGTGCGTTGGGAACTCAGCTTATCTAATAGTTCTCAAACAGCTCTCAAAGAGCCTTGAAGCGTCCTCCGACATGAGCACGGCCCCTGAACCTCCCTTCAATCGTTCAGTCGCTAGGTTGTGTCCAACTCTGCAACCCCATGGACTGCAGCATGCCAAGCTTCCCTGTCCTTCACTTTCTCCTGGAGTTTACTCAAACTCATGTCCATTGAGTTGGTGATACCATCCAACCATCTCATCCTCTGTCAACCCCTTCTCCTCCTGCCCTCAATCTTTCCCAGCATCAGGGTCTTATCCAGTGAATGGGCTCTTCACGTCAGGTGGCCTTTCAATCATAGATACCCTCTCATGTTTTCTAACAGGGATCTCATTTGAAGAGTGGGATCTCGAGCCAAGTGTCAATAACAGTTAGTGGTCAGTCCATCCAGCATTTTACAGATGGGTAAACTGAGGCTTCCAGAGGGGTCACGGCTGCCAAGGTGACTTCCTGAGTCAGTTGGCAGAGCAGGGGCTCGAATCCTGGACCTGACAGACCAGTAGGGCTTTCCATGGGAGGCGTTTCCACAGACTCCTTTGTCTTCAGATCACACACATTCAGAGCTCTTTGAATTTCTTAGGTCAAAGCCATGATTTCCGTCCCTGTGGTTTCCTCTTGACCTCTGGGGATTCTGGGAGGCAGTGGTGCAGTTGGCAAGTGTGAGGGCCAGCCCCTTGAGGTGTGACCACTGGACCCCTGGTGACTTCTGAGGGTCGCAGGGTCACAGAGCCTGTGGGGCATGTGTTCAGTTCACAGAGCATTTCCTTTTTGACAAGGAGGAAGCATATGTGTACATGCGTGCATGTGTGTGCGTGCCTGTCCCTTCCATGCAGAGGAGTCTAGTGTGGTGTAGGCGAAGAAAGTATTCAGGAATTTCCTAAAAACAGAATTTCCCAAAGGTGGGACTGTTCCCTTTGTTTCTTTTCCTAGAACTCTTGCACAAGGGCCCGAATTGGTCTTACTATACAAAGCAGAGCCTGCGCAACAGACAAATTAAGACGCTGACCTGTTGCTGACGCACAGTGCCTAATGCATGAAGGGAACAGTGAGTCATACACATGCTCTCACAGATGGAATCATACGTGGATGTCATGTAAACACAATGTGTTTAAATATCTGAAATAGCAGTTTTCTGAGACAACACAGGAGAGCTTTTCACACTGACTTCATTGAACCTTTAAACCATGAAATTTTTGTGCCTTGTTTTGCATCCCTGGATATGTTCCAGTGCCTCCTGGCTTATAGTCTATGGGAACTTGAATAGAATTAGTATTCGGCTGTTGTGTGAAAATTGTATAAATCTTACTTAGGTTGGATTGGTTCATAGTGCTTTTCAGGTCTACTATACCCTCCCACTTTTCTATTTATTCTATTAATTTTTGAGAGTTTGATATTGAAACTCCAACTAAAAAAAATCTTGATTTATCTACTTAAAAATATTGTGATATATAGTGGAACTATATGTAACCTTGTATTCTCCAAGTGTCTTGTAAATATGTTAATGCTTTCATAATTTAAAAACTAAAAAATTATAAAAGCTAAAAAAATTGACTTCATTGAAGTATAATTTACCTGCAATAAAATTCATACATTTTAAATGTACAGATCAATGACTTGACAAATTCATACACTGAGTAATCGCCACCAAAGTAAATTAAAGAACATATCTCCATGAAGAGATGGAAAGCTCCCATCTTTCCAGAAAGCTACCTCTGTGCCTGCTCCCAGGAACCCAGTGATGCTGTCTCTGTGGATGCCTTTTACCTGTTCTAGAACTTGGCAGAAACGGAATCCTACAAGATTTACTTTTTGGGTCTGACTTCTTTCATGTAGCAAGTATGAGGATGTGGAATTTAACACACTGCTGGGCTTTATAGAATGTTGCTCCGTGAAATGGAATGTCAGTCAGTGCTCCCAAGGTCTGGTAAGGTCTAAAGCAATGCTTCTCCTAGGGATCATGCGGTGCTGAGAGAACATGCAGATTCCCAGGCCATGGCTGAGACCTGTGGAATACCAGTCTCTGAGGGTGGAATCTAGGTCTCTGAATTTTCAGATAACAATTCAACTAAAGTTTGAGAATTTGAGTGTAGGCGAGAGGGGGCAAGGCTGAAAAGGGAGGCCACCAGACCACTGGAGTCACGGTTAACTTGCGAAACACTATTCACTGTGTCTCTGGGAAGCTGGAGTAAGACCCTCCGCCTGTAAAAGATGCTTCACTGGAGTTTCTAGGTGGACACTCTTGGGTGATGGGTAGGTCAGCCTGTTCAGCCAAGTTTTGTGGGGACTGGTGGTTTGGGTGGGCCCAGACAGGAGAAAATTTCTCAGTGAACAGCTTCTGGAGGCCACGAGTCAGATCTGTGTCTGAAGTCCACTGGAATAGGGTAATTAGAGAAAGTCTTGGTTCCATGCTGAGTGTTCCGATGGCTCCATATATCTGCGAATATACTGGAAAAACACTGAATTATATACTTCAGGTGGATGAATTGTATGACACATGAATAATATCACAATAAATCTGCTTAAAAATGTGTGATATAAAGTCTCAGAATTCTTTGGGTGTGCAAGCTGTTTTCTCTGAAGTCCTGTCCTTCTGGAAAATGCTGAGATTTGACCTGGTGATGGAAGTCTTGGTTGGTCTTGGGTATTACCTTTCAAAGCACCCATCCGTGGTGAAGTCTGGTCTCAGACACAGAAGGGTGGGCTACTTGCACAGGCAAGGGAGGAATGGAGGGACTGGAGGGTTCGAGTTGTTAGTTTCATTTGGGCCCAAACAGATGTCCCCATCACGGACTTCAGGATCCAGTTCCTTTCCACTGATGCCCTTCACGTGAAAGCCTTAGCGAGACGGTGAATTCAAACGATACTGTAATTCAGCTGATTACACAATTAAATTTTTGTTAGATTTTAAGTGATGTCAGTCCATTTCTATGAGAAATGAAAGATGTTTTCGAGTTGTCATGGAAGCTTTCTGGTCCTCAGACCTTAACATAAGCCGAGAATTAAAGGACCTGTTTGTCATTTTCTTTTGGTAAGCAATCGAGCGTGCTCAGAATAATTCTCTGCACAGTGTGGTCCTGATGGTCGTGGATACTGCCATAGCCATCGTGTGTGCAGCCACCTGGCTTCCCAAGGCACGTGCCTCTCTCGTCACTTAACCGCAGGTGACAGCTCTGTGGTGTCACTGCATGCCATGCTTCACCATCATTCCACTTCCGATTGTTCAGCTGTGCCTTCAAGCCCAGGGGCACAGCCAAGCACATCTCTAACTACCATCTTTGTAGGGTTATCTCCTAGGATCACAGCCAGTGTCAACACGTTGGTCAGGGTCCAGACAGAATACAGAAACAACACAATGATTCTAACACCGAAAGTTTAATACAAAAAGGTGTTAACCACACATGGGTTTACCTAACAAAGTGTCTCTCTAGTGCCCTCTACTGATTGTGTGTGTGTGTGTGTGTGTGTGTGTGTGTGTGTGTGTGTGTGTTGCTCAGTCATGTTCTACTCTTTCCCACCTAATGGACTGTGGCCCGCCAGGCTCCTCATTCCCGTGAGATTCTCCAGGCAAGAATACTGGAATGAGTTGCCATTTCCTTCTCCAAGGTATCTTCCCGACCCAGGATAGAACCCGGGTCTCCTGCATCGAAGGCAGATTCTTTAATGTCTGACCCACCAGGGGAGCCCCTCGGCTAATAAAGGTTAATATAACTTCAGGTGGCAAGAAACAATGGTTACAGTGTCACAAACAGGGTAATGGAGGGAAGAGTTAAAAGACAAGGAACTTGTAAGTGGTGGCATTGCTCTCTTGTCTAATCTGACAAACTCTGCCATTCAATTAAAAGTTTAGGCCACTTATATTCAACATAATTATCAGTATAGTTAGATTGACATTGACCTCCTTTCTATTTGTTTCACCTTTGTCCCCTCCTCACCTCCTTTTGGATTGAGTTTTTCCTCCCAAATGATTTCACTCCACCTCCACTATGGACGGCTCAGACTTAATTCTTCACTTTGCATTTTCAGTGGTTTCTCTAGGATTTACAATATGTAGCTTAATTTATCACAGATTACCTGTAAATAATATTGTACTACTTTATATATGTGTCAGAATTGCTAGCCTTAATGGCAACTTCATGTTTAAGATTCTGAGGAACATCAAACTGTTTTCCAGAGTGGCTAGAAAATTTTATATTCTCACAAACAATGTATAAGCATTTTGATTTCTCCATGGCCTCACCAGCATTTTTATTATTCATCTTTCTGAGTCTTGACGTCAAAGTAGTATTTCATTGAGGTTTTGATTTGCATACTTCCAATGGCTAATATTTTTGGGCTCCAAAATCACTGCGGATGGTGATTGCAGCCATGAAATTAAAAGACACTTACTCCTTGGAAGGAAAGTTATGACCAACCTAGATAGCATATTCAAAAGCAGAGACATTACTTTGTCAACAAAGGTCTGTCTAATCAAGGCTATGGTTTTTCCAGTGGTCATGTATGGATGTGAGAGTTGGACTGTGAAGAAAGCTGAGCACCGAAGAATTGATGCTTTTGAACTGTGGTGTTGGAGAAGACTCTTGAGAGTCCCTTGGACTGCAAGGAGATCCAACCAGTCCATTCTAAAGGAGATCAGTCCTGGGTGTTCATTGGAAGGACTGATGCTAAAGCTGAAACTCCAATACTTTGGCCACCTCATGCAAAGAGTTGACTCATTGGAAAAGACTCTGACGCCAGGAGAGATTAGGGGCAGGAGGAGAAGGGGATGACAGAGGATGAGATGGCTGGATGGCATCACCGACTCGATGGACATGGGTTTGGGTGAATTCTGGGAGGTGGTGATTGACAGGGAGGCCTGGTGTGCTGCGATTCATGTGGTCACAAAGAGTCGGACACGACTGAGCAACTGAACTGAACTGAACTGAATAACTAAGGATGTTGAGCATCTTCTCATGTGTTTATGGACCCTTTGGACATCTTCTTTGAAGAAATGTCTATTCAGATATTTGTTGATTTTTAAGTTGGATTATTTGTCTTTTTACCATTGAGTTGTAAGAGCTCTTTATTTTAGATAAAAGTCCTGACCCTAGATCCTTCTACTGTACCAAACAGAAAGGTAATTAAGAAAAAAAAATTGACTTTTAAAAACAAGAATGCCCATGCTGTTCAATAGGGAATTGATAAACACATCACCTAACAAAAGAGTACAATCAGCTGTCAGTCAAATGAAGCAGATTTCTGTGCTAGCAGGGAAAGGTGATGGTGAGAACAAGGCAGGTTATGGGACAGCATGTAAAATATAACCCAGTGTGTGTGTGTGTGTGTGTGTGTGTGTGTGTGTGTACATTACAGATACAAATATTTTTACAAGCAAAATGTCTGGGGAAGGTTAGGGCCAAACTCGACAGTGGTGTCTCTGGAGGAAATTAGGCTGCTAAGAATTTCACATCCTCCTATTTTTGTGTTCTTTCCACTTCACATTGTGTATCTATTATTTTTATAATCAAGAAGGAAAACTCAGATATTACCACCTGACAGTTTTACTGAAGCAAAGTTGCATGAGGCCTGGGTAGAACTGTGCTGTAGTGGTCAGGACTCATCTCGGATTTGAGAGCAAAATGATAAATCCCCTTTTGACCCCTGTGCAGACTTGCCGCCTGCAGGAAGTCGCAGTTCTCAGTCGTAACCACCAGGAGGCAGCAGGGGACCAGCCGATTCCTGCAAGAGGACAGGGGGCGAATTTTGAGCTGCCAAGGATATTGAGGGAAAGAGATCTGGGCCAAGCTGTTTGAAGCAGTGTCCACTGTGGGGTCGGGATGGGTCGGGTTTCCAGAGAGAGGAAGACCAGTTATGTGCTAGGCAAAGTCACTTGCTGCAGCACAAGGGGGAACCTCAGGCAGAAGCCCAGTCAGAGCTGAACAGGCTGTGGGTGTCTGGGGAGGGTGCGGGGAGGGGCCACAGTCCAAGGACCAGACAGACTCACATCCTGTCCTGGGGCAAAGCCTCATCTGCCGCCTGGTTGGTATAAAATTTTCAGAAGGCCTGGCTCAAGGTGCTGAGAGGTATAATAGAAGGCAAAAGACAGAGAGGGAATCATGAGGGGTGGGGGGAGGATGGCATTTCAAGGGCAGCACAGACAGAGGGAACTGTCACCTCCGCAGTAGCTTAAAAATGCTTAAGCACATCCCAGGTGTTTAATCATGACAATGACCCTCAGCTGGGGGACAGGCAGTATCAGTTCCATTTTACAAGAGAGGAACCTGGGGTTTGGGGTGGGGGAGGCAACTCGCTCAGCTCCGAACGACAGCTGATGAATAGTGAAGCCGCAGTTCTGCGTCTGGTCATCTGACCCCAGAGTCCTTGCCAGGATGAACTGAGGGGTGCTGAAATGGAGGCCACAGCAGGTACCACAATCCTGGACATGCAAGGCAGGATCTGGATCCCAAATTGCCCCACAGGCTGCAGTAGCTGGGTGCAGAGGGGTGGCGGTGGCTGGGCCCTGACCTCCGGGGGTGACCAGAGGAAGGGAGCTGTTGAGCAGGTGGGCGAGGAGGATGCTACTCAGCTCCCAGCATGGAGGGCTTGGCGTGGACCTTCACTTCCAGGACCAAGAGGGAGCATGTGGGAGGGGAATGGGCATGAAGACAGGGCTCCAGCGGGGGAGGGTTGAGGTGGGGGCAGGGGAGGGCTGAGAAGCGGGTGCAGGGGAGGGCCAGATGGATGATCGTGCAAGGAGAGAAGGGACAGGTTGCCGGCCTGGCTCTCCTGGAGGTAGTGGAGGTAGCAGCAGGGCTCCCCTTGCAACTGGGAAACAGGCCCCCAGGGAGGTTTTCAAGAGGGTTGGAAGGGGGTGGAGACCTCGTGGGGGTTGTGTTCTGTGTTGCATGGCTTGGCTTGAGTTCTAGCTTCTGCCCAGGTGTGCAGTAACCACCGCAGCAGCTGCACCAGCTGGTTATTGGCTCCAGACTACCCCAGGAAGGCTGACGGGCTCATGTGAGGTGTGAGGGGCCCAGAGACCTGGGGGCTGAGGCAGGCCGGCTCCACGCCTGGCTGTCTTGGGCGGTGGCACAGCTGCCAGAGGCAGGGACTAAACCCTGGACCTGACATAGCCCTGGGCTGAGAGATGGGAGGAGGGCCTGGGAAGGGGCACAGGCAGAGGCTCTGCTGTCATCAGCCGTATGATCTTGGACAAGTCTGTCAACCTGTCTGGACCTTGGCTTCCTCTTCTGTGAACTGGGGCTCATGCAAGCACCGAGCTCACGGAGCCGTGGGAAAGACCAAGACTGACGATGCACGTGCCGATCACGCAGCCCAGCAGCTGGCACGTGGATGTTGGGCAGACCTCACTCATTCATTCCACACTTAACCTTGTGGTGAGCCAGGCCACACCAGCGCTGCAGCTGCACAGACTGTGGGGGGATGGTGCTGCATGAGGGCAGGGACAGGTCTGGAGGCCCTGCCCCCACGAGGCCCACGCACCTCCTTGGTCCAGCTGCCTTGAGCTCATCTCCTGCCCATTAGTGGAACACAAAGTAGAGCGTGTAGGGCAGTGGATCCCCAGGGTCCCGGACCCCCACTTCAGACGTGGTCACCATTTTGTCGGTCTCGCTTCAGCAACCCCCATCTATATTCTGGATTATTTGAGAACAAAGCCAAAGCCTGGGCTCTGTCTCGCTTCACCTTCAACACGCGTGTCTAACAGATGAGGTCACTTTTTGCACAACCCTCATCACAGGCCACTTTTCACAGGGCCCTCATCACACCTGACAAGACATGACTTCGCTCCACTGTTCGCAATACGAGGACAGGCTACGGTCAGTGTGTTGGACCTGTGTTTGGAGCTTGACTTCTCTCACCCACTGGGTGGTTCCAGAGACCCTCTGGCTCATGGCAGGGAGGTACAGCCTGTGGGGAAGGTGGCAGAGTCACATGAAGTCCATGGCCCTCTGGCCGGGAGTTTCCTCCTCTCTAAAAGACCCTTGGCTAACAGGAGTCAGGGGGAGGGGCTGCCCTCGGGGCTCCCTAACCCCTCAGTACTCCCAATGGGCTGCAGCTGTGCATGTTTGTGGTATGTGTGTGTAAGTGTGTCTGAGAGTGTGTGAGTGCACGTGTCAGTGTGTGGATATGTGTTAGTGCAAGCAAGTACAAAGAGGTATGTGAACGTGTGTGTGTGAGAGAGAGATGGGGAATCACGAGCCCAAGCCTCTAACTGTTCTGCAAAAATGTGGAGAGGTGTGAGGAGGGGCCTTTGTGCCCAAGGACAGGCTGTTCCTGGCTCCAGCCAGAGTTCCAGGAACAACCAAACCCCTGCCTCCGGCTGCGGGAGCCCTTCCCCAGTCGTCACCGCCTCCATGTCAGCTTCTCTTGCCCCGTCTCCCCTCCGAACACTAGGCGGGAGGCGGGCCAGGGAGCAGCTGGGGTGGCCTCTGGATGCCCGACCTTAGGTTGTGGGGAGCTGGGGTCCAGTTGTCTGGGAGCAGGCAGGACCTGACTCCCCACCCAGGTCATCACGGGGCCCAGCCCTGGCTCACCCCTAGTTGTTTGCTGAAGGCCTGAGCACGCTGGTGGAAAGGCACTTGGAGTCTCTGGCTGGAATCAGAAAAAGCACACAGCATGGAGATGGAAGGACCCGTCTGCCAGTCTGGGGCATCGCAGCCTTCCCCGGGCCTCAGTTTCCCCACCTGCTGTACTGTTCTCTGCCCTGGCTCCTGCCTTGACCATTAGGAGCACATATGGGCCCCGAGGGACAGGAGAGGCGTGTGCCTAAGGCCAGGGCCCAGGGCAGCGGGAGCCAGCGAGAGGAGGGGCCCTTGGCACAGAGCGCCCTCTGAAGTCTGCGGTCGGTCCCGCGTGCCCCAGCTCGTAGATATAGACACGGGGGCTCCACGCATGTGTTTCAAGAAGAGGGTGGTGCTAGGAGCCTTGTCTGGGCCCCACGAGGGTCCCCTGAGCCCCCAAGGCCTTTGGTGCTGAGGTGGTGGTGGTGGCAGGGTGGTTGAGCACATATTCTCCATCAACTCCACGCTGGGGAACTGGCTGCTTTCCCTTCCCTGTGTCTGGTGTCTTACACCAAGGCCTTCATGGGCTGGAGCTGCCCGCTCCCCAAACCACCTCTGCCCTGGAGCCCTCCTTGCCCACCTCTGCAGCTGTGGCCACAGCACGCTGCTCGGGGCTGAGCCCCGGCTCTGCCTCTGAAACACTGCACCAGGCGGTGATACCTCAGGGTTCAAATCCTGCTCTGTCGCCCAAGTGATCTCGAGTGAGCCCTTCTCTCTGGAGGCCTCAACTAGGGGTGTGAGGGTGGCGGGGGATGCCAAGGGGAGAGAGGCAGGGGTGGGTCAGAGCTGGGCCCTCCCGTCTGGGCCCACTGACGCCCCTTTCTGCTGTGGACTCCACTCTCTCTACTCTCAGCCGCCAGCTGCTTCTGGACGTGGACATTAAGTCTAACCGGAAATCCTTCCTGTCCAGGGGAATTACTGGTTTCCACGGCTCCAGGAGATGTCGAAATGCAGGCCGTGCTTGCCTTGGATTTGTTTTCTTTCCACAGAAAACAAAGCAAAACAACGGGCGCGTGCACAGGACACACAGGGCAGAAAATTGAGTTTTAGACTTGACTCCTCAGGCCCAGGACGGGGTCGCCCGGCGAGTGAACAAGAGAACCAGCTTCCTGGGCTGGAGGCCTGGTGTCCCCGTGGACACCCTGTGTGACCTTTGGCCTGAGCCACAGACAGTGGGAGCAAGCGATCCACAGTGCTGGCCCCCTACCCACCACCCTGCTGCCAAGCTGGGCTGACTTATCCGCACAACATCCCCGTGGAAGCCACGGCTCAGAGAGGCCAGGGCAGCTGCTCAGCGTCACCCAGCTGTGGGAGACAGGACTGATCTGGAAGCCAGCACGACGACACGGGGCCCAGGGCCACTGAGATGGACAGGCCCCGAGTCCTCAGACCTGCACCGGGAGCGCAGCCCTCCCTGGGCTGCAGGTGGAGAGGCCCTCATTTGGGGGCTTATTCTCTTCCCCGCCCGCTCTTCTGGACTGGATCCCCTCTCTGCTCACTGCTGGGCTGCAGTGACGCCCATCTGCCCTGCCGACATTTCACAAAGCCTGAGGCCAGGCACCCAAAAGTGAATTCTTTCTTTGTGCCAAAAAAGGGAAAGGGCTTGATAGATTTCAGGATTCACTGTGCACCCCAAAGAAGGCAAGGGATCCTGTTTCTGGAGTCAGGGACCTCTGTTCCTGCCTGTTCCCCACACTTCCCCATCTGTGTTTCCTGATTCCAAGGAGTTACATCTTGTTTTCTCTGCCCCATCTCAGAGGCTGCAGTCTGGAGGCATGGACTGGCCCATAGACATGTCGGAAACTAGTTGCCAAAATTTAAAAATTCCACATTACAACCTGGACTTCTAGTCTCCCCTACCACCCACTTCCCACCACACCCCAGGCGGTGTATTCTTAGCAGCAAGTGCACGGAGCTGAGGATGTGGTGGCCTGCGGGGAGGTGTAGCTCCTTGCCCATGGTCTCCTCATTCCCATCCCCGTCAGCCCCACGGGACCATAATGCCCATTTCCAAGCCTGATGCTTCTCAAGCGTGCATGTGGGACTGACGAGGGACTCTAAGAACGTCAGGGAACCCAAGTCTGTGTCTCAGCATCCATGGGGTGGGATCAAGCCTTCCGCAGGTGATGCTGGTGAGCAGTCAGGCTGAGAACCACAAGCCGCTGACCCCGAGCGGAGGGGCTCTGTATGCAGGTGGCTCCTTAAGGCTCACTCGGCTGTGGCTCCAGGCTCTGTGAGCCATGGCCCTCGGTGAGAGCCCCACGTCAAGACAGCCCAGCCTGGTCCTTGCTCAGAAGAAGGGCCCTCTGTTTCCCCTCCCAGGGACTTTCCAGGAGGTCCCGGACACTTGAGTCTGCTCACTGTGGGATACTCGGCATCTGAGGCCCCAATCCTGGGCTTGGAGAGAAGGCCAAATGGGAGCTGCAGCGGAGGCCCGGGGCTGCAGTCCCTGAGGAAGATTCACTCCTATATATGGTCACCGGGAGCCCCGCTGCAGAGCGAGCCGTGACCTAATGTGCCGACAATCTCGCCCAGTCTGGGGCCCTGCCTGGGAAGGACCCTCGCCCCGGAGAATGTCTGCTTGGGGACAGAGGGGCTGGGAGAAGGCGAATGCTCGGGGTAGAGACAAGGTGAGACAAGACATCCCAGACACCCAGAGACCAGAGGGGCAGCCCCAAGGCCCCCCACCCCCATGGCCTCCTGCGTCTGTGAAAATGTCCAGCTCCCCACTGATGCTCTGTGTAGACAAGGAAACCCAGGAGCCTCTCTTGCTTTTTAAAGTTCTTTTAATAGAGCATGAAAAGGCTATATCTCTATAGGCAGGCCGTATACAGATTCTCCAGGAATAAGGCACACGACGGAATGCCATCCCAAGGGCAGCCCTCAGGAGAGGTTGGGAGGCTTCTCCACGCACCCTCCGAGCTGGCCCGCGGGTTCTGTTTGTCTTTTTAGCTGGACACACACATATTAACAGATACAGACACCGACAGGGTCACCACACAGGAGTGGAGGAGGTTGAACGGGGAAGTTGACAACAGAGAGCGGTGAGCTCCCTAAGACCGGACGCCTCCCAAACGTCAGGGTTAGTTGTCACTCTGGGCTATGATGTAGTGATGCTGGATTTAATATTTGTTCCAAGTAGATTCAAGTCCGTTAGATGCTGGAGGGCAGGTCTCAGGGCTCTGGGTGGCAAATCCAAGTTCAAAGAGCGCAGGGCCCTGAGGGATGGCTCAGACGGCAAAGCTCCAAAGAGGGAGGTCGGAGAAATCCCCCTCCTGCTTCCTCTTCCCTCCCTGGGCCCTGCTGACTGGGAGCCCTGGACCAGGCCAAGGAGGCCATCTTTGGAGCTGGCCGGCTTATGGAGAGGCTACCGTAGTCACATGTCGCCTCCTCCTAACCTGGCTCACTTCTGCCCCCCACAAGATTAATAACGATGATAACAAGATAATACTAAGAAGGTGCAAGAGAATGGATTCTAATGCTGTGCTATCCTCAGCTGAAGAGGCTCAAAGGGTTCACCATTCCCTTTTTCACTAAGTATCTAATAATAGCTTCCCTTACAAAAAGTAATACTTTCCCAAATACACATATGTATAAATACAGGACAGGAACACATGAATAAGTCTAAGCACTTGAATAATATGCTGGCTACCTAATACTGATATTTTCATCCAAGGAAAACAACAGAGAATAACAATAATATGGCTTAAAGAATTGCAAAGATTTTTTTTTCCTCATCAGAATTATGTACCAACTTCATATAATATTCTATGTAGACAATATTTCCTTCTTAATGTAATTCAGGTGCAGACTTTTTACAGACCAAAGCATAGTAAAAAAAAAACAAAAACAAAAACAAAAAACAAACCAAAAAAAAAAAAAACAGGAAAAAGAGAAAAGTTCTCACCATAAATATTTTCTTGCAGCTCAACCAGAAGGTTTGCAAAAAATACTTCCAGAAATCTTCCTTTGATATTCTATTGCCCTCAAGCTCTGAAGTTTTGAAAATGCCTCTCTTTTTGTTTAACCTCAAAAATCAAGCAATCATATTTTTCTTTTTCTTTTTTTTTCTTAAAAAAAGCCCTCAAATATATACAGACAAAAATCACTGTGAAGTTTTCGGGAGAAGGTAACAAATTCAGTGTTGTGAGAAAAATTGGAAACCATGCAGAAATTTTAACATCCATGAATTTTCGTTTCAAAATACACACATAGTATTTTTTTCTTTAAAAAAAAAAAAAAAGGAATTCTGTGTCAAGTATAACTCAAAATAAATACAAATTCACAAGTAGAACTATTGAATACTTCATATTGGGTAAACACGGTTATCTCCCAACTGGATCGCTAGACCTACTAACTGCAAGCGATTGTCCCTTTTGAATGTACTACAACCACACACTTTCTTGTCTCCTGGGCACCCAGGCCCTCTGAGCACTTAATTCTTACAGCACCAGCCTGGACAGCAGTGGTTCTCGCTGAGCCCAGAGAGCTCCCCAATTCAGCCAAACAGTACCGGAGGGGGTGGTGCAGAAGGGCAGCCTCAAGGGGAGCCCAGCCCCCGCTGGCCGGCTCCATACAGATGGTGGGGTGCAGCGGCTGCCAGCTGGACAAGCCCACTGGAAAGGTCAGTTTGGGGTGATATCCCTTCCCCTCTTGACCTGTGGAACGCCCTGGCCTCCAGGGGTCTGGAGCCTGGGTTCTTTCTAGGGTGTGGGCTTCCCCCACAGCTGCAGCCCAGGCACTCTGAGACCAAGGTCCCCCCATGGGGCCAGGTCCCTGGAAGTGTTGAGCCCAGTCCACACAGCAGAGACCGGCGCAACGTCCACGGGAACAAATGTTCTCGTTAGCAGGGTACCAGTCTGACTGACAGTAACAGCTTCCCCTCCGGGAAGGAGAGCCCTGGGCCAGGGTGACTCTGGCTCACCTTGACACCATGGAGCAGGCAGGGAGCAGCCGGGAGGCCTCCTCAGGGGCGGGCGCTGCGCATGTTCACAGCCAGGGACCTGCACTCTATCCCTGGGGCCGGAAGGAGGCGGCTATGGGGCTCAGGCTGGAGCAAACACTCTCTTCTTAAGTGCTCAGAGGGCATGGCCTCCCCCACAAACCTGCCCTGCAGCCCTCTGGCTGCACACACACTCACTCCATCTCTTCGTCTCACTCCCTGGACCCCTGATAAACACTTCGCTGTAACTCCTCAGTTGTACAAAGCATTTTCATTTGAGAACAAAAGGCAACCGGACACAGGTTGGGTGTCCTTGAGCTGTGGTAAACACTGAATTTCAGGCCCATTTCATGGTCTGATTTTTTTTTTCCCCCCACAGAGGCATAATGTTGGGGCAAAAATCAAGTGACTCAGCTCTGACAAGCCAGCTACCCCCCAGCTACCCACCGGGAGAAAGGAAGGGTAACATAACAATAAAAATAGGGCTTCTCACTGGGAAGGTGATCCCTCCCGCTAGCTGGGACAGCATGGCCCTGGCCAGTGTGAGCGCCAAGAAGCCTCCCCGTCCCCTGGGGAGGTAGGAATCATCAACCCGGCTTTGTAAATGAGAGGTTCTGAAGCTTGTACTGGGGTTGCCTATGTAAGGGGGGGACACTTCTTCATGTTTGCAAGGTAGGGGACTACAGGAAGAGCTGGGGTTTCAGGGGCAAACAGGGAAGGACCAAGGTCCTTCCACATGACTTATTAAGTGACTGAATGGCTCCCGGGGCATACAGGATAGTGGGTTTACAGGACCTGGAAACCCTCTCCAAATAAAGCTCTCTGCTCTAGGAGACGGTGTGCAGCCAGGACGAACCCCAGGACCTCAGAACACCTCTCTGCTGTCATCCTCTCATGGGATGAGTGGAGAAACGGAGAGATGAGAATCCTTCCCAAGACTCCATAGGGCATCACTGGCGGGGCCCGTATTAGAACCTGGGACTTGGGTCTTCCAGGCCTGTGTACTTCCTGCCAGAGTGGCTTCACTGCCAGGTTCTACAACCTCCATCCGGGGCTGGCCCCCCAGCAAGGGTGGGAGGGGAAGAGGGAGGGAAGGGAACGGGACAAACAAAATCTAAGCAATAGGGGAAGTATGTGGCGTGGGTGAGGGGTGGAGGCGTGGCCTGACATGCACCAGGTCACACCTGGGAACACTCTGCAACATTCGGTGCCTCCCTGTCCCTGACCCCTGGGGTTGTGGGGGGTGGGGTGCAGCACCCAGGTGCCAAGCCAGTGACATTAGAGGCGGTCAGATTTAGGGCTCAAAGTGGCAGGGGGCAGAAGTGCCCACTCCCCAGCAGCTGCTGGAACAGGGGTCAGCTCACCATGAGTGCTGACTTGGAAAACGGGCTTTGCGAGAGTGGCTTTTCACACAGGGCGAACTGGAAGGTTCTGGGTGGGAGAAGGCGGCCTGGCTGGTCTCGGGGAGACAGTCCCCTGCAGGCTCCAGGATTCACAGTAAATTTAGTGCACTCATGGCCAATACAAGGCTGCTCAGCCCAAAGGGAGTCTCAGAGGAGAGCCTGCGGGGGACACTAAGGACTCTGTGAGGTCCTGTGTGCCGACCTCTGCTCGCCCCGACCCCTTCACACAGACCCACATCCACTGTAGGGAGTCTCAGAGACTCAGCCTTCTGGGGGCACACAGCGACATCAGTAACACTGTCAACATACATGAGCCGAGAATCTAAGAGGCCACCCCCCTAGACCGGTCAGCCTGCGAGGACACCCCCGCACACGTGCAGGGGACACGCGGGGGTGGCGTCTTCTCTGGCGGGCGGGCGGGTGGGCGGCAAGGCCGGCGGCCAGGTCACTGCACGCGCCGGCAGTAGTAGCCCAACACCTTGCACTTCTCACACAGATGCTGGGGGTGCTCCTTGCTCTGGTCGGACACATCCAGGCCGTCGGGCTTCTCCAGGGGTCTCTGCAGAGAGGAAGGAGGAAGCGAGCCCAAGGGTAGGGAGGAGGGGGTGGGGAGAAAGAAACACCAAAGTAGGGGGAGTGAGACAGATGTGGAGAGAGGGCAGGCAGACAGGAGGAGGGTGACAGGGACAGGGAGGGCGCAGAGAGAGGGCACATGAGCCTGCAATCAGAGGTTGCTTCCCAAAGCGCCCAGGACCCTTCCTGCCTCTCGCCTGCTGCAGGTAACACACGTGTCCTGTGAACTGAAGGGCACAGGCCGAGGCCTTGAGCTGGGAGCAGGGCTGTGGGAGGGCGTCTTGTACCCAGAGCCCCAGGTCTAGACACCACTTTGCCCACCACCTCCCAACACCCCACCCCCAGCCAGCACTCTCTGAGCCGCCACCATCTGAAGCTCACAGATGGTGCACAGACGTGATCCAGCTGAAGAAACGGAGGCCCAGCTCCAGGGAGACCCAAGCTACATCCCCTGCTTCCCAGCACACACTGCTTCTTCCCAAGCCACTTGTCACCCCACACCTGCTCCTGTGGCCTCAAGACTCAAGGGGAGTTTAGGGCATTCTCTGGTGGTCCAGGGGTTAGGATTCGGCGCTTTCCCTAAGGGGGCCCAGGGTCAATGTCTGGTCGAGGAATTAAGATCCTGCAAACCATGTGGTGCAGCAAAAAAAGAAAAAAAGACTCAAGAGTTCAGCCACGAAAAGGAATGAGTCTGAGTCAGTTGAAGTGAGGTGGATGAACCTAGAGCCTGTTATACAGAGTGAAGCAAGTCAGAAAGAGAAAAACAAGTATCATATGTTAACATGTGTATATGGAATCTAGAAAAATGCACCTATTTGCAGGAAAGGAATAGAGATGCAGACACAGAGAATGGGCTTGTGAACACAGGAGGGTAGGGTAAACTGAGAGTGGTGCTAACATATATGCATGGCCGAGTGTAAAACAGTCAGCTAGTGGGAAGCTGCTGCATAGCACCGGGAGCTCAGCCTGGTGCTCTGTGATGAGCTAGAGAAGCGGGGCAGCCGGCCATGGGAGGGAGGCCCCAGAGGGCATGGGTCTGTGTATACACATAGCTGATTCCTGCTGCAGCACAGAGGAAATCAACACAACATTGCAAAGCAACCGCCCTCCAATTTAAAGTAAATTTAAACATGGAGTTTAACCTGGATGGGGTCATGGCATTTCAGGCTTGGGGCAAGCAAGCCCTTAGCTCTATGAGGTCAGTAGCCAGTGTTCTGATTTATCCCGCACTCCAGGGCCTGCCCTGTTTATGGAAGACTGATGTCCAGAGAGAGGAGGTGACTTGTCAGACCTCTGATGCTGCTCACTCACAGTGTGACCTCACAGAACCTCAGTTTCCACATCTGTTAAATGGGCCATTTTTGCAGCTTGTTTACAGGGAGGAGTCAGGTGTCTAGATGTTTGTAAACTGAGGGGTGTTCGGCATGTAAGAGCACATTTCTGTTACACGGGGGGCTTCCTTGCTCCCTCTGGTATTCTCAAAAGCTAGCTTGTTTCTCTGGAAAACATATGGAGGCTATTAAGCAGACGTTTTCTTGGCTGGCAGCTGTAGCCCCAGCCCAGAACCCCTACCTGTAGCGAGGTCCCCTGTACAGGACTTGGAGGGGACTCAAAGGAAGCTGGTCAGGGCCAGATGGCAGCCACATGCCAGGGAGAGGGGCAGGAACTGCAGGCTGGTGTGGGCCCAGGGAGCCTTGGTGCCCGTGACCAGGACCCAGGATGGTCCTGGAGGGAAGCTGAGTGTGAGCGCTGCCCCGGGGCAGGCTGCAGACTGCTCGAAAGGAGAACATCAACTTGTCTGGACAATTACGCAGTGCCTGGCCTGCAGCTGACACTCAGAGCAGGTGGGGAGCGGACAAGTCAGAGGGCTCTGGGAGGTGACAGACTGTGGGTGGGCAGGGTCCTGATGTAGGGTCATAAAAGTCATTTCCGTGCTTCTAGGCCTACAGCCACATCGGGAAGACATAGAAACAGGCCAGGAGCCTTGGCTTCACCTCAAGAAACTTTTAGATGACCAGCTTTCTTGCCCAGGGGAGAGGAGAAAAAGTTTTCTTCATGTCAGACTTGGGCTCACACTACCTATGAGCTGTGTGACCTCTCAAAAGTCACTTAACCTCTCTGTGCCTCAATTTTTTCCATTGCTTCTGTTGTTTAATCTCTAAGTTGTGTCTGATTCTTTTGTGACCCATGGACTGTAGCCCAGCAGGCTCCTCTGTCCATGAGATTTCCCAGGCAAGAACACTGGAGTGGGTCGCCATTTCCTTCTCCAGGGGATCTTCCTGATCCAGGGACTGAACCCACATCTCCTGCATTGGCAGGTGAGTTCTTTACCACTGAGCCACCAGGAAGTCCCCTTTCTCACCTATACAATAGGCTAACAAGGGCGCCTGACTTCCCTGGTGGCTCAGATGGTAAAGGGTCTGTGTATAATGCGGGCGACCTGGGTTCAATCCCTTGGTTGGGAAGACCCCTTGGAGAAGGAAATGGCAATCCACTCCAGTACTCTTGCCTGGAAAATCCCATGGACAGAGGAGCCTGGTAGGCTACAGTCCATGGGGTCGCAAAGGGTTGGACACAACTGAGTGACTTCACTTTCACTTTCAATAAGGGTACCTACTTGATAGGGTTGTTGTGAAGAGTAAATACGTTAATATATGCAAGGTTACTAGAACAGTGCCTAGCACATAAAGAGCAAACTGTCTATTAGTACTAATACCGTGTATCATTGCTATTGTTATGTAGAAGGGGGCAGGCTGAGAACAGGGGAACCAGCTGAACCCCTGGGGAAACCCACTTGCAACATCCTGGCCGTGCCCGCTCCTTGGCTGTGACCTGTCAGTGCCCCTCCCCTCCATGGGTCCTGGCTCAGTCCTGCCCAGGCGCTGGGTGGGGGAGGTGGGGAGGCTGTCAAGGCAACTCCCCTCTGCAGAGGGAAAACAGTCAGCAGCTGGGACTGATCACCCCAGGGCCACCCCCACCCCCCGCAGGGAGGCAAAGCCCGTTCTTGTTTTCTTCTCCTGGAGGGCAGGGCCGGTAGGGGGAAGCCACAGCTGGAGTCTGACGGGAAACAGATGTAGCGGGGAGCAGGGAGAGGGGAAGTGGAGAGTTCTCAAGAGATGGACACCGACAGGTCACAGCTCAGGGAGCAGGGGAAATAAAGCTGCCCCTCTCCACTGCAGGGGGCAGGGGCAGTCGGGGGGGGACAGATGCTCCGAGCCCCTCCTCTCAGTTCTTCAAAGGCTCCTGACTGCTGAGGGGCCTGGCAGGGCCATCACCCCCTCTGTCCTGCCCCTAGCTTGCCACTTCCCTGTGACAGGAGATTGGGGAGTAAAGCAAGGGCAGACTGGGGTCCCAGGCCCCCTTGACTGGCTGAATGACCTCACTCAAGTCCCTTCTTCTCTCTGGGTCTCAGTCTCCATGTTGCACACAGTAGGTGCTCAACAAACAAGCACAGAATGACTGGGAGAGGGAAGAGCAGAGCCACACACGCTCAGAAGATTCTCCTGCGTTTGGTCCGGAGACTGGTCCACAGACGGTGATCAGGGAGGTGGTGCTTGCACTGAGCTAGCCTGGGGAAATGGCGGTACAGCCCTGGCCTCTTGGAAGGGGTGCTAAGGCAATACAGGGGCGGGGTCAAGGAGGCTGGAGCCACTGCAGGGAGTTGGGGCCCGGTGGACTTGGGTGCATGGACCGGACCCCTCTCACGGTCATGGGCCGTGAGAGTCACTGGGCCTGAGCCTCCCAGACCGCCAGCACAGACTCCGGCACCATACATCTGAGTTCTGGCAGGAACTGGCCTATCCCCGACTCCTGCCCCAGCCAGCCAGCCTGACCTGCACTTGCTGCTCCCCCACCCCTCCCCTCCACCTGTCCCCTGCAGGTGTTCTGGGCTAGCCCCGCCCTTCATGAGTTTCAGCTTCTCTACTGAGCTTGGGTGAGTCACTTATGCCCTTTGCCTCAGTTTCCTCCTCTGTAAGATGGGGAAACAATAGAGCTGACCTCCTGGGATGGCTGAGAGGATAAAGGGATAAAACACGCAGAGGAGTGCCTGGCCACTGCACACTGCTGTCAGGATCTTCCCGAGTCTCCAGCGGCTGAGGCTCACCTGCAGCCTGGCCTCCTCCCTCGTGCGCTGGGAGCCCAGAGGTGTGCTCCAGCCCACCCAGTTCAAGGAAGGCAGGGCTAGGCCCACCTGGCCTCTGGACCGGGCTCCAAAGACAGGTGCAAATTCAATTCCAAGGCCCCACGTCTATGTGGGGGCCTTGGAAAGGCCGCATGACTTCTCAAGATTGCACGTTCACTCCCAGTGAAGCAGGATGAACAGGACACCTGGTCTGCAGGCAGAGCACACAGGGTGTACAGGGGCTCAGCAAATGGCACCCAGAGTACGGCCACACCTGTGACTCAGGCCAGGAATTCTCTGAACAGTAGTAGGTAACCCTGTCTAATGGAATCCCATCCCTTGGGTTGGAGAGGAAGCTCCTGGCAGTGCCCTGACCTTCGTCTTCCTTTAGAGCCTACACAGACCAGTCAAGCAGTCCTCAATGGGGTGTGTCCAGCGAGGGAAAGAAGGGACCCCTCTGACAGCACTGGCCACCCCAGGGCCCTGGGCGTATGTGCTGATGGTCGGACGTTACGGGAGGTGCTTCTGGACTGGGGTCCCAGACTTGCTTAGGAATTGCCAGGAAGACCTTGGGAGCCTGGATGCTGAGGCTTCTGTACCCTGCTTGCCTTCAGCCCCATCCTTGATGTGCTCCAAAACGTGCATGCCACGTGTCCTGCGCCCCAGCTACTGGGTCACCAAGCCTGCGTTGGCGCCCCAGGGCCTCAGTGTCTCCCTCAGTGTCATTAGGCCGTGGACCAGGCGCCTGCACTAAGGAGTCCCTCATCCACTGGGCTGTGCGGCCAGCTTCCCATCTATTTGCCTGGGAGCCACGGGGTGGGTGCCGGGAACCATGGAAACCCAGCGACAATGGAGGCCTGCACAAGAGTCACAAAATCACAGAACAGTTCAGCCACGAGAGCGCTCCTGGACCACTCCCAGACCTCCTAGTAGGACAAAGACCAAATTCTGGGTCACGGTCTCTGAGCCAGCCCCTCCCTCCAAACTCCCTCCAGCTTCCCTCCTCGGCTCTCCTATCCTCTCCACTTTGCACATGCTCTTCCCTCACCAGACGCGCACGCTGCTCTCTGCCACCCCCATGCCAGTCTAGTCCCCTTGGTCTGCCGACCCTCCACAGCCCCTTCAGAGCTCAGCCTGACACTACTGCCTCGGGGAGCTGCCCCCACCCTCTGGCTTCCCTTTCCCTGTGCCCTCCTCCACCCCCTGCTCCTGCCATCCTCAGGGGAGACTTGCCCTACCCCCAGCTCCTCAGTACCCGACTCCCTCACCAACCCTAACCTTCTCTCCCGACACCCTTGGCCACACCCTGGACTTGGTCTTCAGAAACCCGCTCTCGTGGCAGCTCTCAGCTCCTCTCCTGAACCCAGTCCTGGCCCCACCTTTCAGTCAGCGCTCCTCTGGCTTCCTTTCCTGACCAACTAGCTGATGCCCCTTGACCAGGCATTTCCAACAGCACACTTTTCCAAATATGCCCCAAACCCGGCCTTCTTCCCTGTGAAACACTCTCCTGGCGTACCTCGGCCCTCAGCCCGTGCGCTGTCTGGCTCACACCCGTGTGCAATGAACACAGCTGGGCAAGGTGCAGAAGTGAGCTGATGGCTTTGGTGACAGTTACAGTCTTGAAGCTCCCCTGGGCTTGGATGCTGCTGGCCAGTCTGGTTATGTTTTCCTGGTAGACCTGCTTCCTCCCTCATCCTTCAGCAAGCTCACCATACCCCTCCTCACCCTGGCTTTTAGCTGAAAACTTCGCATCCCATTTCACTGAAGAGACAGAAGCCTTGGAAGTGAGGTCCCCCTTCTCTGCTCCAAGTCCCTCCCCAGGCATCCCCCACCCCCCTCCCTCCTGGGCCGACCATGACGCATGCCTCTCGGCCCGGTATCACCAGGCTTTTACTTTCTTCTGGGCCACCCTCATTTACCCATAACATGCTCTGGGCTCTCTCACCTTATAACATCCATCTCAATGGCCTGTCTCTACTCCAGCTATGGTCCCATCTCTCTGCTTCTCTCCACAATCAATGCCCTTTGAAAAAGTGGACAGTGAAGGTATTTCCTCTGCAGCCTGGCCCAGGGAACCTCTGCCACCAGGACCACCACCCTGGCCAACAGATCCCCTTGTGAATCAATATCTTCACTCCGCTTATGCCTGACCTGCAGGGTGTTGGCTTCAGTGGTTCTTCAGACCTGGGTTGCAGCTCAAAAAATCCTCCAGGTAAAAGTAAAAGCTTCGGGACCATCTCCTTGTTACTAAACCTCAAGGCCCTTCTCCATGGTCATGACAGCTGACAGCTCAGCAGCAGCCACTGCCTGAGCCCGGGATGGCGCTCCCTCCCGCCTCGGGGACTCCCTGCCCAGGATGGCGCCCCCTCCCGCCTCGGGGACTCCCTGCCTTGTGGCCTTCCTCACTGGATGCCCCTCCTCCATCTGACCTCTGGACGCTGGGACTCCACAGCACATGGTCTGGGGAATCCCTTCTCTACTTTGTCCACATTCTGCAGGGAATCTCATCATTCCCTAAATACCTTTAGGCCAGTGGTACCCACTTATCGATAAACCACCTTGAATTCTTACATGAACTTCAGAGAAACAAACCCAGCTGCCTTCTTGACATCTTGACCTGAATTTTCAGGAACACTTCAAATGTAACATGTAACAGAGGTCTCTTGCCTTTATCTAGAACACCTATGTCCCACGCCAAGCTGCCCCCAGCACAGACTGCCCACGGTGGTCATGACCACCTCCATCCACTCAGGAGCTCAAGCCAGAGTGTGACTGTTTTCCTGGGTTCCTGGCCTCACCTCACTGTCCACATCCAGTCCCATGATGCTCTGTGTCAGACCCAGGTGCAGACCCACAGACTTCCTATGGCTTGGCTGGCATTATTGCCATTTCCTTGCCTACTGGTCTCCCCACGTCTCCCAGCGCATCTAGACCAATCTCTACACACAACCAGAGTAATCACCTGTAAATGAAGCTGTTTCTTGGTGTTACCCTGTGCTGCTGCTGCTGCTGCTGAGTCGCTTCAGTCGTGTCTGACTCTGTGCGACCCCATAGACGGCAGCCCACCAGGCTCCCCCGTCCCTAGGATTCTCCAGGCAAGAACACTGGAGTGGGTTGCCATTTCCTTCTCCAATGCATGAAGGTGAAAAGAGAAAGTGAAGTCGCTCAGTCGTGTCTGACTCTTAGTTACCCTGTGGGGCCCCCCAAATTCCTCTGGGGACTGTCCCATTAACTCTCCTAATCCTCCCACTCCACCCTCCTGCTCCTTCACTGAGCTCTGAGCCTTGAGTAGCCCAAGTCCAACAGCCTCAGGGCATTTGCACCTGCTCTACCCTCTTCCCGGGATGGTCATCCACCCTCTCGTGACAGGTGTAGTTTCCCAGAGTAAAGGCCTCCTCCTCTCTGCAGCCTGCAGTGAGTGGGGCCTCCCTGGGGTGATCCACCTCAACCCCCTCCCCGTAGGGCAGCAGGCCCTTGGCCACCAGCCCTGTTGCACAGTCCCAGGCACCCAGCAGCTGCCTTGTGTACAGGCACCAACTGGGCAAATGAACTGATGAAGGGCGCTTTTCTACAGCACTCCGCTGCCCTCTCATCCCTCTTTGTGTCACAGTCGCACCTCCGGTTCATTCCTTTCAAAATTCACTTGGGTCTGTGGTCTCAGGGTCTTGGTACCATTTGCCCCTTTATCCCCCTTCCCTGCCTGGGAAAACAGGCCCCCTCTCTCTCCAACTGCCCCCACCCCTCATTTCCAATGAGACAAGGAAAGGAAAGGGCTCACTTGGATAGATGTGGCCGGCAGGGTATGAAGGAGCAAACTGAAGCTCAGTAAGGGAAAAGGTAACCCTCCTCTATCTGTTCTAGATAAAGACCCTTGAATACACCCCACCTGCTCCCCTGTTCCTCCTCCCACTCCGAACATTCCCTTGCACCCCGCCCCTCACCTGCCCCTGCCTGCTCCCTGCCCCCGCCCCTCACCTGCCCCCGCCCCTCACCTGCCCCCGCCTGCTCCCTGCACCCCCGCCTGCTCCCTGCCCCCGCCCCTCACCTGCTTGTGCGGGTACACGTTAATGTGGCACTTGATGCACTCCTGCCCCATGTTGGCCCAGGAGTTGCCGCTCATCCATTTTCTCTTGCACTTGGGACACTTGTACTCGCCGAAGCAGCGCTTTTTGCCCTGGTACGGGGTCAGACCCTCGCCTTTGGGGCGTGCCTAGAGGACAGGAAGCAAACACAAGGGATTGGGGTCCACCCGGCCAAAACAATGCCCCACCGGATCCCCACGGCCTCTCCTTTCAGCCTTCATGCCCTGTGTCCCCAGGTGCGGACATGAGGACACCTTTTTGTCCCAGGTCCAGAGGACACCAGTCAGCCCAGAGCTCACATGGGAATCCCAAGGCTGGGAGACTCACACGGAAATGAAGAACGGAGCTGGTGGTGTGTTTTTAGAGTTAAGAAAGCAAGTACTTGCTGGTGGCGAGGAAGTACATGCCGCTGTCATGAAGGGGCAGCTGGCAGGCACATACCTACCGACACATGGCCCAGGGTGGAGTGGTTTAAATGGCCCCTGCAGGGGCAACATGGGCAGAACACAACCTCGGAAGCAGTGAAAGCGTGTCTCTCCTCAGCCCTGCTCCCAGCCACCTGCTCCCTTACTCGGCAGCTGTGTTAATTTCTTATAGACCACCCCAAAGATGAGCTCTCCATTTTCAAAGCATACAGCATATACATTCCTAAAGGAGACCAGTCCTGGGTGTTCATTGGAAGGACTGATGCTAAAGCTGGAACTCCAATACTTTGGCCACCTCATGCGAAGAGTTGACTCACTGGAAAAGACTCTGATGCTGGGAGGGATTGGGGGCAGGAGGAGAAAGGGACGACAGAGGATGAGATGGCTGGATGGCATCAGTGACTCGATGGACGTGAGTCTGAGTGAACTCCAGGAGCTGGTGATGGACAGGGAGGCCTGGCGTGCTGCGATTCATGGGGTTGCAGAGTCGGACACGACTGAGCGACTGAACTGAGCTGAACTGAACAGCATATACACACGTATGCACATCCTTTCTTTTCCCTCACTCATATGGAGATAGATTATACACTTGGTTCTGCATCTTCCCTTTCTCACTTCATAATAATCATAGACATACATATATAAAATATTTCCCCCAGATCAATCAGTACAATCAGAGCTGCTGTATTGTGTTGTTAAGAGCAGCATAGCATGTAACTCTGCACAAGCTTTAGTGCCTTCCCATCACGCTGCAACTGCCTAGATTGTGTCTGCTCGTCTATCACGAGCAGCGCTGCAACGAATAACCTTGCATATATAAACGTGTGTGTGTAGATGGTAAAGAACCTGCCTGCAGTGCAGGAGACCCAGGTTCAATCCCTGGGTTGGGAAAATCCCCTGGAAAAAAGAATGGCAACCCACTCCGGTATTCCTGCCTGGAGAATTCAATTCCATGGACAGACCATGGGGTCACAAAGAGTTGGTCGCAACTGAGCAATTAACACTTCCATGTGTGTATATATAATTTTGCACATATGAGAGTACATTTGCCCAGTAAGTTCCTAAAAGTGAAATTGCTGGGTATATGGGTATGTGCCCTTTTCATTTTTAAAGATGACAGTTACCATTAGCGTCCTTTCCCCACCCCCAGCTGCAGTTGTATCAGTTTAACATTCCAACTCATCAATAGTTTTCATCATTGCTAATCTAGGAGGTAGACTTCTCAGAGTAGCTTTGACTTATATGATATGTATTACAAACAAGACAGAATGTTTGCGTTTAAGAATCATTTGTGTTTCCTTTGTGATTCTTTTTTTTTCTGCTGGGGTTTGATATTTTTCTTGTTGATTTGCAACTGTACTTTATATATTAAAGAAACTAGCTCTCTCCTACACGGTGGTTTTTTTTTAAGCATTTTTACTGAGATACTATTTATATAGCTAATATTTCACCCATTTAATGTGCGCAGTTCAATGGGTTTTGGTATATTCGCAGAGTTATACAACCATCACTACAGTCTAATTTTAGAACACTATTTGTTACTCCCCCACAGAAACTCTGCATTCATTAACAGTCATTCAACGTCCAACCCCCACTTCCTCATCCCACCTAGGCCCAGGAAACCACTAATTTAACTTTCTCTCTATAGGTTCCCTGTTCTTGACATCTCAGGTAAGTAGATCATAAGATGATTGCCCCTCTTGTGTCTGGCTTCTCTGACTCAGTGTGATGTTCACCTACATTACAGCATGCATCCGGACTTCATTCCTTTTTGGTGCCAAATAATATCCCATTAGAGCTTCTCAGGTGGCTCAGCTGCAAAGAATCTGCCTGCCAAGCAAGAGACGCAGGTCCGACACAGGGAACGCAGGTTCGATCCCTGGTCGGGGAACTGGGATCTCCCGTGCCGCGGGGCGGCTAGGCCTGCATGCTGCAATGGCTGGGCCCACACACTCTGGAGCCAGCACAGCACAACCAGGGAGCTCGTGCACGGCAGCTAGAAGGATCCGCACAATGCAACGAGGATCCTGCGCGCTGCAGCTGAGACCCGAAGCTGCCAAATAAATATAGCAAGAAATGTTTTAAAACAGAAGTCCTGTGCTGTGAGACAGTGTGCCTCCATAGCAATGTTTCCCTGGGTACTTGTTTGTTCCCAAAGTAGCACATAAAGGTCAAGAACACAGACTCTGGATCCAAACCCTGGTTGTGATCCTGGGCAAGTTACTTCACAAGATTAGTGACAGAGCTACCACAAAAGCCTGTTCCGAGGATCAAGTGAGGCAGAACACTCAGAACACTGTCTGGCATATAAAACAGGAGGATTTGTTAGTATTATTTACTAATGGAGAACAACAGCAGTATATAAAATAATAACTTCTTCCTCCACTAATCATGTCTTTTTTGCCCAGGCACCATTACCACCATTTGGTGACAGCCTACTAGAATTACAGACAAAATCCTAAAAAGGGACATACATGCTGAATGCGTAAATCTAAACTTAGAAGGTGACAGCAACGCTGCCCGAGTCTTCTGGGCCCACTGCCTTATGTCTGGATCCTTACTGGCCTTCCTGGCAGCCGTGATATCCTGGGGAGAAGACTCCGCCTGAGCTCCGAGGCAGCACTGACTCTCAGCACTGATCAGAGTCAAGGGAGAGACCAGTTATGTATGCCAGAAGGAGCGCCTCGCGTGCAGTCAAGGCCCAGGGTCCAGTCAGTGTGCAGTAGAGAGGCCACCTTATGACTCTGAAGATGCTCTGAGTTGTGCTGGTCTCAAGATAGGGACACTACAGTGAGCCCTCCAACCGCTTCTGGGGGGCACCTTTTCTACCTGGTTCCTGGTGCCCACCACTTCCACAGCCTCCCTTCTCCAGTAATCCTGAAATAAGAGACTAGATGAACTCAGCCTCGTGGTCCTTGTTCTTAAAGTGAAAGTCGCTCAGTCGTGTCTGACTGTTTGTGACCTCACAGACCATACAGTCCATGGAATTCTCCAGGCCAGATAACTGGAGTGGGTATCTGTTGCCTTCTCCAGTGGATCTTCCCGACCCAGGAATTGAACGATCTCTTACATTGCAGGCAGATTCTTCACCAACTGAGATATCAGGGAAGCCCAGAAGTGAAAGTGAAAGATGCTCAGTTGTGTCCAGTTTTTTGCAAACCCATGGACTGTAGCCTGCTCTGCTCATGGAATTCTCCAGGGAAGAATACTGGAGTGGGTAGCCGTTCCCTCCTCCAGGGGATCTTCCCAACCCAGGGATTGAACCCAGGTCTCTCAGACTGCAGGCGGATTCTTTACCAGCTGAGTCACAAGGGAAGCCCTTGAAAGGCACCTACATTTCACAGGGGAACCGGGATAGGCACGAGGTGCCGCACCAATGGTAGGATTCCAGGCTCCTTGGTGGAGGTGGGAAATGTGGTTCTTCACCAGCCAGACCCACCCTGAGATCTGGTTCTGCAGGCCTCTTGGTTCAGAGATTGATGGGACCTGGCACCCGACCTCATACATCTGGAGCCAAGGGCAGGGGTCAAGGTGTCAAGAGGTGGGAGTCGAGGTATCCTGGGGCACTCAGCAGCACAGAGCATGAGGATCGGGGCAGGACTGACAATGCAGTCCCCTCAAAGTCTCTGCTTCAGAAATGAACAAGAAGGAAAGCTACACAAATAAAGAAGATACTGTGTGTGCACCAAAGGAAGAAGCAAGAAGATGAGAGATGAGCAAGGGGTAAGGCGGGGAGTATTGCCACTCTGTGTAACCAGAAAACCAGCCATTCCAGAGCCTTCTATCAGGGACTGTGAGTGGCCAGGCAGGTCCCAGGGACAGGGGCTTCTGCCGGACCAGCACACCTTTCCCAAACAACTGTCACCAGGCCAGGCACCAGGAGGGCCAGCTCTGACTCCCCACCATACGTGGCTCAGATCTCAGATTTCAGGACCAGATGCTAGCAATGAAGATTCTGTCTCTACCTGTGACTGTCTGGGGGACCTTCAGCAAATCATACAACCTCTCTGTGTCTTGGTTTCCAAAACCAGAAACCTGGGATGATGATAATGGGCCAGCCTTCCCAGGGCTACTGGAGGAATTTGATGCAGTCATACTGATGAAGGTCTTAGCTCGGCGGATGGACATTGCAAGTGCTCAGTAATCATTAGTGATTTCAGTAGCATTCGCTTCTGGACCTTGTACAGGGAGAGGGAGCAGGTATGTTCCAGGTGGTGTGGAGACCGGGGCTGAGACCACTGAGCACAAACTCTAAGAGGGAAGTCCTAAAGATGAGAGGAAAGCCTAGGGAGAGGCTGGGCTCACCATCCCGGAGTTGCGGTTGAGCAGGGAAGGCGCAAGCAAAAGATGAACAGCATTAGGTGTCTTCACCTGCTGGAATCCTCGGAGAGAGAGCCAAGAAAAGTACAGAAGGGCTGTGAAAGCTCTGCGGATGTTGTGGAGAGGACAAAGAGAAGAGGGAAGAGAACGGGTTTTTACGAAGCACCACCTGTGGGCTAGGTTTTGTGCTCATGG
This sequence comes from Capra hircus, assembly GCF_001704415.2. NCBI lineage: Eukaryota > Metazoa > Chordata > Mammalia > Artiodactyla > Bovidae > Capra > Capra hircus. The sequence goes on along the minus strand of NC_030835.1, from coordinate 10,648,218 downwards.
TTCCACGGCCTGTTGAGCTCCCATTTAACTCTTCCCATAATCCTATGGGGCAGGGAATATCATCGACCCTCTTAACAGATGGTGAAACTGAGGCATGTTGAAGGACTTGCCAAAGAGTTTCCAGAGTACAAGGGCAGGAGGTCAGGCTCAGGAGGCTTTCCCACGAGCCTACAGTTAACTCGCCCTTCCTGTCTGTCATTCCTAAGTGCATTCACACCACGAAGCAGAGGCCTGCACTCAGGAGGAAAAATCCCCCAGGCCTCCAGTTCAGCCTAGCCCAGTGGCTTTGCCCTCCTGTGGGTCAGAGGGGGAGAGATGACCTGTAGGGCAGGGACAGGGAGGCAGGGGATGGAGGGGAAAGCAGGTCAACAGGCAGCTCTGGGTAGACAGCAGCCTCTTCCCGGAAGGACTCCGTCCCATCGTGGCTGTGCTTACAGATGAAGGCAGGGCCAAAGGGAGTAAGAATTTTGGATGGGACAAAGACTTCCCTACCCCAACACTTCCCCCCGCCGCCTCTCCTCCCAGAAAGGCACGGCCTCTGCTCATAAACGTCAGTGTGAGCAGTGACTGCTGACAGCCTCGCAGGGGCTGCCACCCACCCCGGCTGGGAAGGAAGCCAAGACTGACTGGGCTCTCCTGACCTGGGCCCCTGCCACGTTCCCCTCTGGGAGATCACGTGTGCCAGGAGCCCAGGCAAAGCTCAGTGGGGCTCAGGAGCCAGCCCTCTTAGCACAGACAGGCCCCCCTAAGGACCAAAGAACCCAAGGGACTTGCTCCAGGACACACAGCCAATCAGGGACTGAGCTGAGACGAGAGATCAGATCCTCTGACCTCCAGACCAGGCTAGACTCAGCATGGCGGGCAGCCTGGGAAGTGAGAGGTGGTGGCTGGCATGGAGGTGGGAAGAAGAACTTGCGCCAGGGAGCAGCCAGGACAAAGCTGGGCAGAGGGTAGGGGGTGGGGCGTCATCCAGGCATGCCAGAAGCTTGGGGAGAGATGCAGATGATGCTGACTCTACCTGGACACTTCTTGGGGGTGGCTCAGTGTCTTCTTTCCAACAGCTCATGAGATTTCCTGTGTGGCTGACCAACAGGTAGTGAGCTCCCTGTCACTAGGGGTATGCAAGCAGTGACTGGGTGAACAACTATTAGGGATACTGCCAAGGGGACTTTTGCCCTGGTCAGACAGTGGGACCAGGTCACTCTGAGGACACTTCAATTCTGTAGTCCTCCCAACTCTTCTTGCTGGTGAACGCCAACCAGGCAGGTGTGGAAAGGGAACACACTCAGAACTGCCGGGGGTGGAGGCCGAGCAGGAACACTTCCTACTGCATTTCCACAGTGCAATGCGGTGGCAAGGTTTTAGAGAACATGCCCATTCCTTCCCCCCAGCAAATCTATACCTGGGTGACCATTCTAAGGAAATAAAAGATCAGAGATGCAGACCACAGGGAAGTTCAAAGATGACCATCACATCACTGTTTATGATAGTGACAAGTTGGAAAAAGCTAATGCCCTGGTTCCCTTCGTGATGTCACACCCATTGGACAAATGACAACAAAACCATTAAAACATTTCGGAGGATTTCTTAAAAAGGGTTTGGGAAACCATTTTATAAGAAAGCAGGATAAGCAATCAAATATAGCCTGCTCCCAGAGTAAAACTGTAAAAAGAAAAAATGTGTGCAAGAAGAGGGTAGGAGGGAAATCAGCCAGAAACGTTCAGAGGTTGCCTCTATGAGACAGGATGCTCTGCTCTAATTAATTGTCTCAAACAAGTAGGTAGGTATTACTGTAATAGAGAAAACGATGGCCCTGACTTGCAGGCCCCTCCTGCCCACAAGGGGGCGCCCTGCACTTTCCCAAGGTGGTGAACCAGAGATGGCAGCTCTGTCCATACTCGTCCTCTTGGGCCTGGGTGTGGGGCAACGGTCAACCTCTGGCTGCTGGGTCTGTCGGAACACACGTGTTCGCAGAGCTGCCCTGCCCTCAGCCATGGTGTGGGCTTCCCACCCCCTCTACCCCATTTGCTCCCTCAATGCTGAGAACAGCTAGAATCATCCACACCTGTCACGTAACATAAGAGTCTGGCTGGTCACTCTGCCCATCAATGTCCCTGCCCCTGCTTCCTGAAGTCCCACCAGGAGTGAGTCAGGCTTCAGGGCGAAGCTTGTTTTCCTCTTAGCCTTTTTTAGATTGAGTTTTTTGCAGGGAGATGACATCATCACCTTTGGTCACTGAAAGGAGAGCATCTCAGGGACCCTGGCTCAGGAGGAGGCAGTGAGCTGGGGTGATGAGGACCTGAGGCTATGCCCTGCACATGACGACTCCATGCTGGCTTCTGTCCCAGGAGGTACAGCCTCTGTTCTCAGGATCACGGTTTCGGCTACGGGCCCCAGCTGCAAGGTCTCAGCCCAGCCCTGGTCACACCACCTCTGCCTGCCCAACAGAGCATCCTGTGCCCTGGTGAGCTTTGGGACAGACTAACAGCTATACTCACTAGGTGTCTCTTAGGAGCCAGGCACTCTTTGTACCATCACCTATGAGTCAAGTATGCTTAGTCTAAGGTTTCGAATGAGAACACAGGTACGAGGAGGCTAAGTAACTCACCCAAAGCTATACTGCCAGCAGGTGGTGGAGTCTGGACTTGAACCCAGACCGCTGACCCAAGCCTACTCTCTCAGTTGCCCTGCACTGTGCCAGGATGGCACAAAGATGAGGGACTCACACAGCCGGGAGAGTAAGAGGCAGGAAAGGGCTGCTACTGGCATGCTAGGTGCCCCTGGGGCATCCCTTCTCCTCTCTGGGCCTCAGTTTCTTCATCTCTGCTTCTGCTGCTGCTAAGATGCTTCAGTCGTGTCCGACTCTGTGCGACCCCATAGATGGCAGCCCACCAGGCTCCCCCGTCCCTGGGATTCTCCAGGCAAGAACACTGGAGTGGGTTGCCATTTCCTTCTCCAATGCGTGAAAGTGAAGTCGCTCAGTCATGTCTGACTCTTAGCAACCCCATGGACTGCAGCCCCATCAGGCTCCTCTGTCCATGGGATTTTCCAGGCAAGAATACTGGAGTGGGGTGCCATTGCCTTCTCCATTCCCCATCTCTAGAATAAGAATTGATGCCTTCCAACTGTGGCTCTGGAGAAGACTCTTGAGAGTCCCTTGGTTAGCCTGGAGATCAAACCAGTCAATCCTAAAGGAAATCAATCCTGAACATTCATTGGAAGGACTGACACTGAAGTTGAAGCTCCAATACTTTGGCCACCTGATGCGAAGAGCCACCTCATTCCAAAAGACTGATGCTGGGAAAGATTGAGGGCAGGAGAAGGGGACGACAGAGGGTGAGATGCTTGGATGGCATCATCAACTCAATGGACATGAGTTTGAGCAAACTCTGAGAGATAGTGAGGGACAGGGAGGCCTGGTGTGCTGCAATCCACTGGGCAGGTTTTCCTTCTTGAGGCCCATAGTACAACCCGGCAGCCCCACGCATGCTGGCCCTCTCAGCCAGGGAGCACTAGGCTGGCCCCACAGTGCATCCAGCTGAGAGGAAATGGCTGAGTCAGGAGAGCAGGGGAAGAAATAGGGATCAGATGGGCTCCTTGCTGGCTCCCTGTCCCCGTCTGCATGCGCTCTGTGGCCAGGCGGCTGAGGTGGTGCTGGCCTAGAGTAGAGACGGAAAGAGCCCTGGGTTTGAGATGCCCTTTCCATAGATGAAGACACAGAGGCGGAAGGGCCCAGGACTCTTGGTGCAGCCTTGCTGACTCTTCCTGGAAAGCCCAAGAGGGTTCTGGGGACCCTCTCTAAGGGCTGGGGGCCTTTCCTGGAGGAGCATCCCTTTCCCAGAACCTCTTCTCTTGAGCCCCACTCCCTTAGGCCCATGGGGGCACCCCTGCCCTTGGCACTCTCTCCCCAAGCCTGGATGCATGGGGAGGAAGCAGGGGCTACGATCAGGCCTGGGCTCAGCCCTGGCTCTCATGGGCCCAACTTAGAACTTCAGTTTCTTCTTCTGCCAAGTGAAGGGGCTGACGTAGAGGAGCTGGGACGCCAAGATTTCCTGAGCACCCACCAAGTGCCAGCTGCTTGCCAACTTGTCACTCCACAGCGCTTCCATTTTATGAGAGAGCAAATGGAGGCCCAGAGAGTCCAAGCAACCTATGCAGGGCCTCACAGCCGTGAAGCCAAGACTTGAACCTGATCTGCTATACCTCCTATCTCATGCATACCTGCTCCTGAAATGGTTGTGAGAAAAGGAGAGAACAAGCCTGCTCCTAGGACCACGACCCCACCTCTGAGAGCCAACCCTTGGCTACCACTGCAATTATTCACTCATTCAACCAACATTTACTGACTACCTGCTCTGCACCAGGCTCTGTGGAACATTCCAGGAACATGGAAATAAACAGGACAGATGAGGAATGCTTGCACAGTCTGGGGCCTTCCAAAGGAGTCGACCCTGTGTGACCCTTTCACCAAGCGTGGCCTACACCAGTCACAGACACCCTCGGACACGCACTTCCAGGCTCTGGCTCAAGTCAGACTCACACCTGCAGAAACACTCTCGGACCCGTGTCCTCGGGTAGAGGCTATTCTTCACCCAGTCCTCCCAGATGACAGGCAAGGGGGCCAATGCAGGACATGTGAAATGATCTCTAATCGATGCAACAGCCATATAAAACCAGCACTCTGAACCCTACCGACGGATGAGGAACCTGAGGCTGCAGATGGGGCAGCGGTGCCCAGAGTCACAGAATTAGGAAGCAGTGGGGCCAGCATCTGAGCTTAAGCCTGTGCAGTGCCAGGACCCACGCTTCTTCTTCCCCTGTTCTCTGTGACTCCGCTTAAGCCACCCTCCCAAGTCCCCCACGCTCATGTGTCCACACACACGGCCCGGGGAGGCTGGCAGGAGGGCTTCCTCGGCCTCTGCAGCCTGGCCGAGGCAGCTGCGGGCTTTGCGGAGGCCCCAGAGGAAGCAGGAGATCAGAGGGACAGGTGGGTTGGGCCCTGCGGCCGGCAGGCTGCCGGGAGGGAGGAAGGACACTGCAAGAGGCCCCCTGGGTTTCCTCCCGAGACTCAAGGGCCCCCTTGTCTGAGCACTGGAGTCCTGGCTGCCTCCTCTAGGCCCCCTCCCCTTCTCTGGGTTCCTGCCGCAGCCCAGCAGGAGCCCTGAAGGCCCAGCCTCCTCGCCACCCCTCCCACCCCGTTCCCAGCCCAAAGCCACCGCAAAAATGCCATCCTGATTCCACAACACTAGGGTTTGTCAAAGTGCAAGGCAACAATGACGCTTTCACAGTGCCAGGAAAAGGTCTCAGGAAAACCCTGGGGAGGGGGCACCGAGGGGGAGTGAGGAGACAGGGAGAGGGCCGAGATGGAGCAGAGAAGACAAGGGGCGGCTGAGAGGCAGAGGCCAGAGGCAGAGCCAGGCAGGAGTGGGGAGGGGGTGTGGGCTGGGAGCCAGGAGACTGCAAAGACGGGGCGGCGGGAGGAGGCGGGGGTGAGGAGTGACAGGCGAGGGCAGAGAGAAGGGGGGAGACGAACCGAAAGGGAAGGAGGAAACATACAGGATGGGCACCCCGACGGAGGCCAAGAAGCCCCTCCAGGACCCAGAGCAGTGCAGAGGCCCCTGACGCCACCCCCCTTACGCCTCTGGGCACTACGCCTCTGGGCACGGCACCCCTAGGAGCTACCCTCCCTGCCACAGGAACCCCTCTCTCCAAATCCCACCCCAAGGCCAGGCAATTGGACTTGCTCTCAGGCAAAACTTTTGGGAAACCAGAGACTTTGTAATCACATGAACAGCCACTCCCTAAGCTATCTGTTTCCTGCTTCTGGCTTTCCTCCATTAGCAAAACCGCACGGATCAGAGCTCAGGGGCGGGAGGGGAAGGGCGGCCAGTCCAGAGGGGCAGAAAACATCCGAATCAGAGCGATTGCAAAAGGCCTGGGTTTTCCTCCCCTCCTGTGACTGCAGAGACAGCGATTGCTCGTCCTGCCGCCACCGCTGATGGGTGGATGCGATGGACAGAAGGTCTGCAACCACTGTGTGGTTGGCCAAGAGCTGGATGCTGCTCTGAAAACCATTTGTTCTCCTGAGCGGGTTCCCAGAGCCTGGTGCATCCCTGTTTGGGTGGCCCGTTTGCCTGGCAAACCCTTTCTTCGGACTGTGCCCCTCCCCTGTGGTGGCCGCAACCTGGGTCCAGCCGGGCAGAGTCGCCCTCAGGTGCTTTAACGGCCACGTGAGGCTTCGGAGCCCCAGGACCTGCAGGGTGGCGGCAGAACACTCGAGACTTTCAGACTCCTCCCCCTCTGGCCCGGCTGACCTCACCTTTGTCGCTGCTGCTCCCTCCTACCAAACTTCTATCCCAACAACAACGAAATCATTTCCTGCAAATAACTCACCGCCCTCTGCCCTCACACCTTTGCTCTTGCTACTCCCTGCCGCTACCCCCCAAAACTTTCTCCACCTGGTGGATGCTCCTGTACTCAAGGCCAAACTCCAAGGCCACTCCATCTGGCCTCCCACCTCCCAGACAGGGTTAACTGCCCTCCTTGGGGTGTTCATGCCACTCGAGTCCCAGGCTCGAGCCCTAGCACAGAGCCCTTCGGCTGCCTCCCTCAGAGAAGCCCTGGCTCCACAAACTCCCAGGGGACTTTGTGGTCTGCACCACTCGCTTGGCTGAGGGTCATGTCCCGCCCTGACCCGGCCTCTGGCATGCCAGGGATGATCTGGCATGCCAGAGATTTCATCCTGAATTTAAAGAACTTTTTGAAAACTGCCGTTTCTTCCATCTAGTTTCCCAGTAGTCTCTGAGTGCTCTGGGACCACGAGAGGCTCTTGAAGCACCTGGGTGGGGCTCAGGCCACATCAACAGCTGGAGGGGACAGAGGTGTGGGCAGTGCTGGTGATGGGTGAGGTGTGTGGGTCCGGGTGGGGGTCCCGCAGGCAGAAGCCTCCTCCCAGGATGCCCCCTCCTGAGGTGTGCTGAGCTCTCTGGAGGGCCACCTCGGGACACCAGCACCATCTCTACAGATTGTCTGGCCCTGGTCTGCATCTGAGGCCATCCCTGGTGAGGTCTGGCCACACGCGACCTGGCTAGATGTGGCTGTAACCAGCCCAGCTCCACCTGGCTGGAGGGAGGCTCTGCACCAGTGCTGGGGCAGGAAGGCATGTGGGTAAGAGGTGATGGCCTCAGCCTACAGTGGTGCTTTGGGTGTGAGGGTCACAGCCCTGGGAGGGGAGGACAGGGGAACTCAGCTCAAAATAGCAGTGGGGGAAGGGTGTGGAGGGTGGCCAAGTGCCAGAAAAGAAATCGGATCTGCCCCGGCCAATGAAACGCTGACGTCAGCAGTTCGGGGCCATTCTGGCAGGAGCCAGGGCTGGAGCTCCCAGGCGGCCTGGTGAGAAGCTGCAGGCCCGACTTCCAGCCTCAGCTCCGTACTGACATCAACCGCTCCTCTCTCTGGGTCTCCACCTCCTGACGTGATCCCGAGGGGTAGAAAGAGAAGAGAGCTGTCTACCTCTGAGAACTTTCATCAGGTGAGTGTTGGAGCTTGAGATGCTTGGGAGATGGCACTTGGCTTATAGGTGGCTTCGTTATGACCTTGTTTCTAGATGAGGAAGCAGAGGCCCAGAGAGGTTAAGTCACCTATCCAAGGTCACAAAGCAAGTAAGTGGCAGGCCTTCAACCCCAGTCTTTCTGGCAGTCATCCAGTTCCCTCATGGCTGAACGAGGGCCACATGGCTGGGGACTGGTTTCAGGGTCATCTGTGACAACTGTCATTGGGCACAGCAGGGGTTAAAGAGGTTCCTGGAAGCCAGCCCAGACATCTGCCAGCCTTTACTGTGGTTCCACGGTGATGGCTGGTATTAAAATCAGAGAATGGGCCGTGGAGAGGAGGGTGTGTGTACATGTAAACGCACGTGTGCCTGTGTGCATAGAGGCATACGTGGATCTCTCATGCTCACTGCGGGGCAGCAGACCACGGCACACATCTTCCCGTTGTGGGGCCTGGCAGAGGAAGAGCTGCTCTTATGTGACTTTTCTAGGTGGTCACAGGGAGGAAGCGAGTTATTTGCCACCCCCACAGTCCAGGCTGCAGCTGACATTGCTTTTTCACCCAGGGGCAGGAAAACCTGGCAAAACTGTGCCTCCCCCACTGTCTCCAAGAGCAAGGGTGCTCAGTGCAGTGGGCTCTGTAGCAGCCAGGATGATGGAGCCATACTGTCTGGCCTCAGATGGTCCATCCTCCTCCCTGGGCCCAGCTGTTAAAACCCTTATAGTTCCTGCCGTGTGCAATTACCTCCAGCAGCCATTCCGTCCTCACTATAACCTTAACAGATGAGAAATCCAAGGCACAGACAAGTTGGGAGATTTGCCTGGGATCACACAGCCAGGAAGCAGCAGAGCTGGGATCCAAACTCAGGTCTGGCTGGCTCCCATGGCAGCACACAGACCTCTGATCTGGTCTCCAGCACCGACCTTCTGGGGTGGCCCCACATGACAATAAGCCTCATCCTTGTAAGGAGGCAACAGTTACTTGCCTTCTCTGGGCCTCTGTATCCTGAGCTGTAGAATGGGTATGAGGGAACGGGGAGGTGTGGAAAAGACCTGTATCTAATCCATGCTCCTACGCTAACAGACTGTTATGAGAATCATCTGAAACAGCAGTTCCCAACGTGGGTCCTTGGACCTGCAGCATCACCTGGGAACTGGGCAGAGATGCTGAGATGGGAGGGGAGTAATATGCACACATTACAGGAGCAGGCCGGCTGACAGGACTCATTCTCACACCGTCTCTGCACACAGTCCCACTGGGGTGCGCAGTCTGCATACCTAGTCTCCCGATAAAATCCCACGGGAAGCTGCACTTCCCCCTGGAAGCCTTCCTGGACTACTCCTCTTGCAGGCACCCCTCTGGTCTCAACGCCTTCTGCAGCTCATCCCGTGTCCTCTGTGCCCAGATCCAGGCAGCACCGGAGCCCACTGCACTCCTATGAACGCACACGCCCTTCACCAGGGTTCTGAACCTGCTCCTTTAAAGTGCTGATGGTGGTGTGAGCCAGGTGTGGAACCTGCCCTCATGGAGCATCTGTCCCAGAGGAGCTCAGGTGTGGGAGCTGGGCTGACCCGGCTGTGTGTTATCTCTCTCATTTAATCAGCACAGTAATCCCACCACGCACAGTGTAGGACTATCCATCCACTTTCCTCACCAGGAAACCAAGGCTCATTTCCAAAACCACTGAGCTGTGAAGTCTGTGTGCCATCTTTCTGACTCCCGACACCTAAGCTCTTATTTCTGGAGCACAGGTTGTTATTCACCTCAAGCTGCGTCAGAGCCACCTGGGGGCTGTCATCACCCGGCCACTGCCCATCCTTAGAGCTTTGGAATCCACAGGTCTGGGCTGGGCCTGAGAATCCGCATCTCTACCCGTTCCCAGGTGATGCTGACGCTGTGGGCCCAGGGACCCACTTTGGGAACCGCTGTTTTAGATGATTCTGATAACAGTCTGTTAGCGTAGGAGCATGGATCAGATACTGTCTTTTCCACACCTCCCCGTTCCCTCAGGCCCATTCTACAGCCCAGAATACAGAGGCACAGAGAAGGCAAGTAACTAGCCCAAGCCACACAGGAAGTTAGGCTCAGAGCTGGGAAGGGAGCCCAGGGCTCCTCACCCCAGCAGTTGGTCTGGATACAGGACAGTGAGGCTGCTAGGCAAAACCGTACAAGAGCCTCGGGTGAGGAGAAGAGCCATCTCTTTAAGCGGGGCTGGTGGTGGAGGTGGAGGCGGGGTGCTGGGGGAGGGCTGGCCTGCTCTCCTGGCCCAGCCCCAAACCTGTGACTCCTCGGCATCTGGAAACCATCACGAGGAACAATGGAGGGAGCAGGGGGCCTGGCTGCTCGGGGGCTCCGGCCCCCGACTGTTCAGGAAAGCAAAGGAACCGGGGCCCTGCAGCCATCTCCGCCCCCACCTCCATCACCGCTGTTTGCTTTGGCATTGGCACACACAGCTCCCAAGGGGCCCAGCTGTCAGGAAAAGTCAGCCCCTGAACTATAGACACGGGGGCTGGTGGCCAGGTTGGGTGCCCAGAAGCCAGGCCAGAAGTCAGAGACTCCGCCCACTCAGCTCCAGCTTTGTGAGCAACACTCCGGTATTACTGTAGCTCTGGGGGGATGTGGGGGGGAGGCCTCAGTTTCCCCACAGGAAGTTCAGGTACCACCTGGGCTGGCTGCTTACCATGTACTGGCATAGATGTGACCAGCCTGGTGCCTGGGTCCACTGTTGCCCCCAGGGGCCCGCTTGTCCTCTGCAGGCCAGTGGGGGCCAAGCAGCCAGCCATGGGATGGGAAAAGGATGCGGGACTGCGTACATTTACCCCGCCTGCCGTCAGCTCACGCCGTCAACAACACGTGCACTGAGCGTCTGCTGTCCACGAGGCACCGGAGCAGAGTGGTTAAGAAGACAGATGTAACCCCAGACCCCTGAACTTACAGCCAGGTAGGAAGGAAAAAAAACAAGCATCTCATTCAAATAATCACAGCTGTGATGACAGCTATGAAGGAATGGCAAGCTACGACAGAGGCAACTAACAGAGAGGGAAATAGCCACTGCGGGGTCTGTGCCAGCCTCTGGGGTTTTGCAACTTAAACTCAAGGTGGGTGTTTCTTTTCTAAATTTTCATACAGTTTTAGAGATTATTTTCCATTTACAGTTATTACAAAATATTGGCTATATTCCCTGTGTCGTACAACACATCCTTGAGCCTGCCATCCAATAGTTCATGCCTCCCACGCCCGCCCCTGTATTGCCCTCAGCCCCGCCAGTGGTGAGCACTGGTTGTTTCTCCATATCTGTGAGTCTGCTCCTTGTGTTACAGTCACTAATTTGTCGTATTTTTTAGATTCTGCTTATATTTAGACAACACAAGTGATATTATACAGGACTTGTCTTTCTCTGTTCAACTTCGTTCACTTAGTATCATACTCTCTAAGTCTCTCCATGTCACTACCAAGGGCAAATTTTCATTCTTATGAAATGGTTGAGTGGTATTCCATTGTGTGTGTGTGTGTGTGTGTGTGTGTGTGTGTGGGTGGGTGTATACATATATATTCCATATTCTCTTTGTCTATTCATCTGTTGATGGGCATTTAGGGTGCTTTCATACCTTGAATTGTAAATAATGTGCTAGAACATTGCAATGCATATATCTTTTGGAATTAGTGTTTTTTTTTTTTTTTTTTTTTTTTAGATATATATCCAAGAGTGGAACTGCTGGGTCATATGGTAGCTCTATTCTTAGTTTTTTTGAGAAACCTCCATACTGTTTTCCACAGTGGTTGAACCAGTTGATATTCTAGGGTGGGTGTTTCTTAACACACCCCACCCCTACCCCAGCCCCAACATGCTCTCTGCCCTGGGACAAGGCCCTCCCTTGTCTGGGTCTCAGTTTCCCCCTCTGTCAATGACAGCATGACAGGGAAAGCAAATGCCTCATCTTGTGTGTCCAGTTGCTTGCCATCAGTGCGCTGTGTTAAGAAAGATCCTGCAGCACATCCTAGCTTGATGGCAAAAATCGTGCAATTTTGGTGACTTCTGCCTTGCCATGGCCATGGGCTGGGGGTGACAGGCACACGCGATTTGTGTTGGCATTCTAGGCCTGGGTGATCCCTGAAAATCCTTCCAGTGCAAATGTTCCACAAGAAGACAGCACATCGCTGAGAAGCAGACAGGGGTTGAGTCTGGCAGGGCATGAGCCTTGGCTTGCCACAACGCAGAAGCCATTGCTTCTTCCCCTTTGGACCTATGCCAGATGCTGGTCTTACCCTGCCTGTGCCTATGGCTGTGTTGTCTTGTGACTCTGGCTGCAGAAACACTTCTGAACGGTGACTCCTCTTCTAGGAAGCCTTCCTGATCAGCCTTCCTGGCAGACACTGTGCCACCGCACCCCCAGCACTAAGGATGCTCCACTTAGTCTGCGTGCCTGCTGTCTCCTCCCCAGCCCTCTCCCCAGGGACAGAGACCATGTCGATTCCTCTCTGATCCCCAGGCCTAGCGCAGAGCAGGGAGCCTCTGGGGAGGAGGTGAAAGACAAAGTGACCATTTTGGAAATGCCGGTCATCCTGAAACAAGTAGCCAGAGGAGCAAGTCAGGAGGGCTGCGAGGCGTGGGGAGGGGGTAGCAACGGGCTGGTGACTTCCTGCACAAGCATGCCGGCGACGTTCCTGGCCCTCAGTGTGGCTATTGTCCCCACTGGTCCAGAGAGCAGGCTCAATGGGGCCTCTGTCCCTCCTCGGGCAGGCCGGCCGGCTCGGTGGCGTCCCACCCGGGCAGCTGGGAGGCAAGGGCCGACGCTTCCTGTCCCCACCACAAGTGTTCCGAGGGGCAGGGAGAGGGGAGGGGGGCCCTCCAGACAAGCACCCATCTATGTCCCCTAGGGGAGGGCTGCCCAGCTGGGGGAGGAGGCGGGAGAAGCACTGGGACATGCTCACCCCTGTGCTGCCGCCTCTGTCCTCCCGACCAGCTCTCCCTCTGAGCTGGAGCTGTCGGCAGAGCCACTCTGGCCCTCTTGCTCTTCCTCGAACGGGCCAAGCGCGTCCTCGCCCCGTCTCAGGGCCTCTGCTCTTACCGTTCCCTCGGCCAGGAGGGCCCCTCTCCCGCATCTCCCCACCATTCGTTTCCTGCTTCATCTGTCTGTATGCAGGCTGCCGCTGCCGCAGAGAGGCTGTCCCAGACAAGCCTGTCTGAACATGACCTAACACCACAGCACGTCCGTTTGCACCTAGATCTTTACTGTAGGTCATTCTGCACAGGGTGAGCTGTCTTCTTTCCTTGTATTTCCTGTTCATTATGGCAGGTGAGAATTCTACCACCTTTTTTTCCTTTTCCTTTTCCCTTTTTAAAAAACTTTTGGGCCATGCCGCATAGCATGCAGGATCTTAGTTCCCGGAACAGGGATCAAACCCACACCCCACGCACTGGAAACGCCAAGTCCTAATCACTGGACCGCCAGGGAAGTCCCTCCTGTTCACTGTGGACTGTCCTCAGTGCCTGGGGCAGTGCTTGGCACATAACAGGTGCTCCATAAAAACATGCTGAATGAACAGATAAAAGTAACACACCTGGATATCAACGCACTCACCAAGAGATGTGCTCTGGGGGAACAGAGTCCTGTGTTTTGGGAGTATATGACAGGGCGGCTGGGGCAGAGGCTGTGCAAAGTACAGGAAGAGCCAGGTGAAGACAAAGTAGAGAAGGATCCATGTGGACCAGGTAGCATGTGCAAAGGGCTGGGACGGCAGGAAGCACAGCGGGCTTAGGGCTTGGAGGCCAGCCCACACCAGGCCCCGGGACAGTGCTCCAGAGCCAGATTCCAGGTGGGGGTCACGGAAAGCTAGGGAAAGATTTAAAATCAGGGGTGGCAAGGTGAGTCTGGCATTTCAGGAAGTCTGGCTGGGTTTAGAGAAAGAACTGAATTGGGGTGTGGGAAAACATGAGAGGACACCTTGGGGGCTGCGGCCACATGGCTGGTGAGAGGCGATGGTGGTGTGGTCTGAGAGGAGCGGCAGGCAGGAGAAAGGTGAAGGGACGCCAGAGACAGACAGGAAGCACAGTCAGGATCTGGGGTAGTCCTGGGGAAGGGCAAACCAGGGATCAAGCCTCAGCCATCCTGCCTGGCTGTGGGGCTTGGGCCAGGCTCCCTCTGTTGGCTGGTGACAGCGCTAACTCTGGCTGGGGCTGGGCAGGGCAGGGGGAGACGATGGCAGTGCCTTGAGGCTGACAGTGACAGATGGAAGGAGGACTGGCCGTCACAGGGCAGCCGGTGGCAGTGATGGCTGGGACAGCCTCGTGATAATGATCTGCTGGGCTCCTGCCCAGGGGCCTACCCTCAGGAGTCAGGAGTTGCCCATAAACCTGTCACCTGAGCCTGCACAAGCTGCCCTTGGGGGGAGGGTATGCCACAAAGCTGATGTGGAGAGGGGGTCAGATACCCCGGTGTGATGCTGCAATTATACACACACACACACATGCGTGCACGCGCACACACACACACACACTCTCCTGCAGGTGAGCAAAAGGCTCTCATTCCAAGAAGGGCCAAGCTAGAAACAGCCAGGCTGTGAGTACCACAAGCACTCAATCCCAAGGCTTGTCTACAGTTCTGAGTTGCCTGCTAGGCCCCAGAGCAATTCTTCAGAGCCCAGAAGGAAGAGTTGATGGAAGAGGTGTTGAGTCTTAAAAAGGGAGGAAACTCAGGAGGAAGGGGAAGAAGGTGGATTCAGAGGGAAAGATGCCCCGGGCCCGCCATGGTCCAGCCACACAGTGTGCACAGCAGGGGACCAGCAGGGTCTCTGGGGCAGGTTTCAAATCGGAAAAGGAGTGCATCAAGGCTGAATATTGTCACCCTGCTTATTGAACTTCTATGCAGAGTACATCATGAGAAACGCTGGACTGGAAGAAGCACAAGCTGGAATCAAGATTGCCGGGAGAAATATCAATAACCTCAGATATGCAGATGACACCACCCTTATGGCAGAAAGTGAAGAGGAACTAAAAAGCCTCTTGATGAAAGTGAAAGTGGAGAGTGAAAATGTTGGCTTAAAGCTCAACATTCAGAAAACGAAGATCATGGCATCTGGTTCCATCACTTCATGGGAAATAGATGGGAAAACAGTGGAAACAGTGTCAGACTTTATTTTGGGGGGCTCCAAAATCACTGCAGATGGTGATTGCAGCCATGACATTAAAAGACGCTTACTCCTTGGAAGAAAAGTTATGACCAACCTAGATAGCATATTCAAAAGCAGAGACATTACTTTGCTGACTAAGGTCCGTCTAGTCAAGGCTATGGTTTTTCCTGTGGTCATGTATGGATGTGCGAGTTGGACTGTGAAGAAGGCTGAGCACCGAAGAATTGATGCATTTGAACTGTGGTGTTGGAGAAGACTCTTGAGAGTCCCTTGGACTGCAAGGAGATCCAGCCAGTCCATTCTGAAGGAGATCAGCCCTGGGATTTCTTTGGAAGGAATGATGCTAAAGCTGAAACTCCAGTACTTTGGCCACCTCATGCAAAGGGTTGACTCATTGGAAAAGACTCTGATGCTGGGAGGGATTGGGGGCAGGAGGAGAAGGGGACCACAGAGGATGAGATGGCTGGATGACATCACTGACTCGAGGACGTGAGTCTGAGTGAACTCCGGGAGTTGGTGATGGACAGGGAGGCCTGGCGTGCTGCGATTCATGGGGTCGCAAAGAGTTGGACACGACTGAGTGAATGAACTGAACTGAACTGAACTGAGGCAGGGAGGGGACTTCCAGCATCGCACAGCCCATAAGGGGCAGGACAGGGCTCAGACCTCCCTGATCCAAGTCCAGTGCTGGGGGAAAGCCTGAGGCTAGGGCTGAGAATGAGGAGTAGCGGGCACTTCCAGAAGCTCTTCCAGCACCTCCTCAGCCCTGGGACCTGGCCATGCTCCCTGAGAGGGTCTCTCAGCCCCAGAAAGGCACCTGACACCAACCACGTCCCCAGGAGGACACATCTTCTCCCCAGGGGTGGCACCAGGGCAGCACTCACAGCAACCCTAACCCACGGCAAGCTCCCCAGAAGCCCACTGTCCTGGTCCCTGAGGCCCACCCACACGTGCTCCTTACGGGTCCCAGACCATCTCTCCCACCCCTGCCCCACTCCCAGCATCCCCAAAGATCAGAATCAAAGGAGTGAAAGGAACAGCGTGGGAAAGACTGGCATGTGGAAGCTGTGGAGAAAAGCCTCCTCATTCTGCCCACAAAAGGGCGCTGAGCTTGGGTCCTGAACTGGGCCTGGACAGGCACATGTCTGCAGACACTCAGGTGCACACGCAGCACCCAGAAGAACGACACACATGGGTGTTTCTCCGGGGTACACACCTGGGGAGCTGCCAGCTGCATTTTAAGTCCACCGACAGGGAAGCATGTGGTCTAGACGGCAGCAGAGGCTCCTTACACCTGCCTGGGGCCCCAGGGAGGCAGTTCACAGTGCTTCCTGTAAACCGGGCAGCTCCCGGGGGCTCGGCAGCAGCAGAGCCTCTGTGGGCTCCTATGAACTGGGTACTGCAGAGGGGAATGTGTGCAGCACGCACACTTGGAGCTCCGGGTATTTGTGTCATGCATGTGACTGCACAGAACCCTCCACTCTGGACCCATCCCCACAAGCTACTGTCGACTGTGGGGAGGCCCAAGGGCTGGGCAGCAGAGGCAGCTCAAAGAGTTTCTCAAAACCATCAACATAAACGCATGGAAAACTGGGAGAACTATCCTGAAGGAATAAAGAACTGCAACCACTCATCTCTCCTGAAGATGTCTTGCTAGTCCCTGGCCACGGTCTATCCCATGACCCCACATCTTCTCAGCCAGCTGAGCCGGAAGTGACAGAGCCCTGGCTGTGCAGCTCTGAGGCCTGGGGTTGAATCTTGGCTCTGTCATTCCTGGCAGCAGGAGCTTTGGGAGGTTTCTAAAGCTCCCTGAGCCTCAGTTTCCCATTGCTCAAGTGGGAATCATAATATCTATCCACTGGGGAGGTGAGAGGATTTCCTGAACTCGTGAATGCAGAGCGCTTGGCATGCATGTGTGTGTGCTAAGTCACTTCAGTCAAGTCTGACTCTTTGCAACCCCATGGACTGTAGCCTGCCAGGCTCCTCTGTCCATATTCTCCAGGTAAGAATACCGGAGTGGGTTGCCATGCCCTCCTCCAGGGGACCTTCCCAACCCAAGGGTCAAATCTGTGTCTCTTACATCTCCCGCGTTGGCATGTGGGTCCTTTACCACTAGCGCCACCTGGGAAGACAGAGTGCTGGGCACATGTTTGGAACTCAGTAATTGGCAGACTTCATCACCCTCCTCATCATTATTTGGACACATAAAACTTCACATGTCCAAAATTTACGTTTATATTTTTTCCCTTCTATTTTGCCAACTTTCTGAAAACCCAGAAAAGTCTCTGGAATCCCAAATTTCATCCTTTCAGCAAATATAAATAAATTCACTCAGTCTCCCTCAACAAACACGAGTTGTTGGTGAGACCTGGGCTCTTTGCTGAGGATAAGGAGCCGGCAGCATGCGAGGCTGGCCTCTGTCCCCTCCGATCACATCAGGTTTTCCCACATAGGATCTCACGTCATCCTCACAGGACCTGGGAGTTGCGATACATGGGCCCCAGCATGGAAAGGCCCAGAGAGGAGAAGGGACTTTCTCAAGGTCACAAAGTGAATGAGTGGCAGGACCGCCACCCCAGAACCCCAGCTGTCCCTTGACCTCCCGGTCTCTGACCCGGCCCTGTGCTGGTGGGTGTGGTACCACTCCTAGCGCAGTGAAACGGAAGATGGTGTGGTCGGGCCAGCATGAAACAGCCAGGGGTGGGGGGTTACAGGGGACGGGGAGAGCCACCCTTGGGCCTGGCAAAATCCACCAGGCTACAGGCTGTGAATATGATATCCTGAATCTCAAGACTGGTCCCTGTCACCTCTGGGTGCTGTGACAGGTTGACAATTCTGTGCAGAAAGCAAGGTCTGGGAAGGACTAGATGGAAAATACAAGCAGGAGCCAGACACTTAATGAGGAGGAATGGGTTTGGACACAAGCTCTACCAGGCAAGTCGCTTCCTCTTTCTGGGCCTCAGTTTTCCCATCTGGAATCAGGGTGCATGTGTCTAGAGATGCTTTAGATGCAATAGACTCTAATGTCTTAGCCACAGCTGACCCCCCCGGGGACTGACCCCTTTGCTGTGGGATGGGGTTAATGCACTGAGTGAACTGGAGATGCTGCTACACGTCTAACCCGCAGTCCTTCCTGCTGCAAGGTCAAACACGCCCCTCATCCCTGCTCTACCTTCCACTCCTCTATTGACAGCTATGGAGCAAGAGCCAGAGCAGAGAGAGAGCTCTGTGGGGTCTCTTCTCTCCCCACCCCCACTCTTCCCCTAGAGAGGCTGTCCGGGCTGAGCAGGGGAGGGGGCACTTGTCCAAGCTTACACAATCAGCACCCTGTCTGGCGGAGACAAAGGCCAGGCTCTGGGCCTTGGCGGCCAACTGCTCGGATGGAATGACAGATCACAGAGCTGCTGAATTTAGAATTTTTTTTTAATGTTAGCTTAGATTCTGAATCTCTAAAATTCAGAAGAATTATGTGTTAGAATCACAGACGTGCAGAATCTTCATCTCGAAGAAGAAGAACAGCATGGTGAAACAGAAATCGTCGGAGAGTTCAGAATCCCACAGCTTCGACATGAAATGATTGTAGGAACCTCAGACTCTTAACAAACTCAGAGCAACCAAGTGTCAGAATCATCCCGTGTGGGAAGCCTCATTTTCCAGAATAATAAAATGTGGGAATCGCAGGATCTCAGAAACCCAGGACTGAATGTCACACAGGGTTGCAAGTAGGAACTCCTGGAATGTTCATTTTCATCTCACGGAACCATCTAATCTTGCCTCCCCAAGACCTCAGAAGGACGAATATGGTTTTGCTTACCTGAAGGGCCCTCCCACACACCTGCCTGAGCTCCACTTTGGACCTGGGCAAAAGTGTATTAGAATCACCTGGAGAGCTGAAAACACGCCCATGGCCAGGCTGATCTGGGTCTCCTGAGTCAGAATGTCCAGCATCAAACAAACAAACAAATCCCGAGGTGATTCTACTGTGAAGCTCCAGTTGAGCACTGATCTGGTAAGCCTCACAGCCTTATTCCAGACAGGGTAACAGAGAGTGCAAGTAGCTGGCCCCAGAGCACTCAGCGGTGGTCCCTAGTCTCTACAGCAAGGTCACGCCCCTCAGGTTGTGTTCTAACTCCGCCTGCACATTGTTGGCTCCAGGGGCCCTGTTCCCAACCCTCGGTGTCTGCCTCAGAGCACCCCTGCTCCAGGGGCATCCCCAGCAGTCTTGGGGGCCAAGCAGGCCGGGACAGAAACTGCTAGGCTCACTAAGCCAGCCCCTCCCTCCCTGCTCCCAACCCCAGTCCTCCAGGTGGTATCCACCTGAGTCAGAGGAGTACTGTGGAGGTCATCAAGGTCAATCCCCAGCCTCCAGGAGGCCTGTAATGCAAGGATGTCCCAGGTGTCGGGAGTCAGAGGACAGGGGTCCCCCACTGCATTAGTTTGCTGAGTGGCCTTAGATAAGTCACTTGACCACTCTAAGCAAAAATGGTCTCAAGGACAGGAAACTTCTGGAAATCCTTTCTTTCTCTGCCTTTTGACCTCACCCAACATGGCCACACATTTAGTCGAATGGCGCCCTCAGCAGCCTTTGCCACTCTGTCCTCAGTCTTTCTTATGTCTAATCTGAAACGCTGCAGTGTTAGGCCTCCTGCATGGAGATGGAGCCTACCTGGCCGCAGATGCCCTCTACTTGCTCAGAGGAAACCCCCAGAGCCATCCTGCAGCCCACCTGAGAGCGCCCCTGTTGCAGGTCTGGCTGGCCTTGCTGACTCTGGTGGGAGCTAACCTCCCACACAAATGATGAAGGGGCGGTACTCCTCAGGGGCCGCCAGAGCAGCAGAGGCCGACAGAGCCGTCTGATGACTGCAGTTTCAATCGCATGTGCTCACAGCTTCTAAGCCGTCTAGCAGGGCAGGGATCCTGCTGGGCCGGAGTGTTTCCTCCAACAAGGTGGAGATTTCCCGCCAGGCCTTGGAAAGAAAGCCCAAAAGGCAGTCTCCAGGAATGGGGAAGTGGGAGCCCAGATAGTCCCGAGACCAGTGTTTCCCAAATATTAACATCCCCACCAGCCACCTGGGAGCTTGTGAAAATGCCCACGCTGATTGAGTAGGTCTGGGGTGGGGCCCAAGTCTCCGCATGTCTGATCAGCTCTTGCTGCTGCTGGCCCATGGACCACTCTTTGAGAAGCCAGCCTCTAGATGTTCATAAATAAAAATCTTTCTATTCCTAAGAATTCTTTACTTTTGTCAGGCATGGTTTGCAATTCATTTCCAGCTCTGTCAGCTCATGAGAGCCACAAAGCAGCCCTGAGGGGCAGAAAGGACACAGATCGCTGGGTTCACTGTCCAGAAGGGAAAACCGAGGTGAAGCAAGGGCGTGGGGCTTATTCAAGGTCACCCATCTGGTTACCATTGTTGTTTAGCCACTAAGTCATGTCCAACCCTTTGCAACCCTATGGACTGTAGCCCACCAGACTCCTCTGTCCACGGGATCCTCCAGGCAAGAAAACTGGAGTGAGTTGCTATTTCCTTCACCAGGGGATCTTCCCAACCCAGGGATTGAACCTGTGTCTTTTTCAGTGACTCCTCTAAACTCCTTCTCCGTGGCTGTTCAGAACCACAGACACCTTGGCAACGAGAGCCCTGACCCAGCGACTCCTTGTCCTGCCTTCTACTCAGCTGTGCCAGCCTGGAGGTAGAGGCCAGTGCTCTGAAGTTCTCTGGGGATCTTCAGGGCCCCTCACTGAACTGTGCTGGCTGTTGGTCTGGCTCCCAGTGGCCTCAGCTGATGGACCAGAGGGTTAGGAATCAGTCAGGCTCACTGAGCTTAAACCCACACCCTGCCCTTGGCTTCTGGGTGACTCTGGGAGAATTCCTTGACATCTCTGAGGACATGGATGATGTGCCAGGACTCAGCATGCTCCCTGGCACATGCAGGGTGCTCAGCCAACATTCGCTGCCTGCCTTCCCTTCCTTCCCCACCTCCCAGCTGAGTCTTGTTCATTTCTCCCTTCCTCCCTCACGCATTTACCACAGCACAGCCTCTGAAGCAAGGCTGCTGATTGGATTGGAGCTGAGCAGCATGACCCTGAGCAAGTCACTTCCTGTCTCTGTGACTCAGTTTCCTCCTCTGGGCAATGGGGATGATAGGAGTCCACAGAGGGCTGGTGTGAGGATTAAATGGGTCAATACATGTGAAGGGCTTAGAGCAGAGTCTAGGACACAGTCAACACTCCCTGCACCTGTCAGCTACCGTACTGTTCACGGCATCTCCACACGATGGCCTGGCCCTGCAGCAGGTGCCACGGCAGATGCTGGGGGCACAGTGAGAAGCAGCATTGCCATTAGTGATTTCACGGCCTCCTGCCCATCCCCGCCCCCACCCCAGATCACAGGCAGAAGAGAAGACCAAGATACTAGGGTGGTTGTGCAAGGGTCCTTTGGGAACACAGAGGAGGGAAGGACTGGCGGATGAGAGGGTATAGAAGGCCTGGGAGGGGAGGATATAACAGCCCTGCTTAAGCGTCTTACTTAATACCAAAGAGTAAGGGGAGTTCGGGCTTCTGTCTGCTTTTACCCTTTGTCATCATGCTTACCGCCTTGGGAACACACCCCTTCTCACCACCTCCTCATACACTCAACTCCTGCACAAAGCCTCCCTCTCTGGCCAAGTCAGGGAAGCATCGGGATGCAAGGCAAGGAGAAAGCCAAGGGGCGGGGGTGAGGAACGACACTCTCTCCCGCAGCCTGATTATCCCCTGGGCCAGAGCACAGCAAGTGTACAGCGTGTCCTGGAGGATGGGTCTATTCTTGTGGGCAGAGAGGGCCAGTGGGAAAGGTGGGCTCCTGGGGTCAGAGAGACCTGGCTTGATCCTAATCATCTGTGGAACCAAGGGCAAGTTGCCTAACCTCTCTGTGCTACTTTGTTACAAAATAAAAGGAGGAAGGGAGACAGGAGGGAAAGATGAAGTGGGAGAAGAAGGTGGCCGGATGGACTGCAGACGCAGTGCAGGCTGGCATAAGCCTCCTAGACCATGAGGCGGCAGCGCTTTGCAGGCCAGGTATGAGAGCGGGCACATTTTTCTAGGCTTCCCACCCCACTCCATGGGCGCTCCTTCCCTGCGTTTGTTGCCTGATTTCTCTGTGGCCCAAACCTTAGATGTGGGAGGGCGTGGTGAGAGAAAGGAAGCCCAGATCTCAAAAGCGAGCCAAGTCAATGGTATCAAGTCCTGGAAACCAGCAACGGAGCCACCTCCTACCCCAGACAAAGCCATGGGGTCCAGGCTCCATCCTGAGGGGCCACCCAGATGCAATGTGAAGGGAAACTGCCACTCTCAAAACGTGCCCCAGGAGATGAAGGCAGAGTCCGTGGCAACCTCTGGGCTCACACTCCAGGAGCATATGCACTCTTGAAGGTGGTTAAAGGACCAGGGACAGGTTCTGGCTCCCAGGCTCTGCCATCACCCCTGTCCCTTAGGGATCAGAGATAGAGAACTGAGGTGAGGCCAGCTGACGTGGCGAGATTCCTGGGGGCCTTGAGTCACTGTCTGAGATCCATTCACCCCTAATTATTTCAACACACACTCTGCGAGCGCCTGCTGTATGCCGGACCTGTGCTCAGCTGCTCAGTGGGCAGTCGGGCTAATGGTACGACTTCATAGTTTTCTAGTTGGGTTTGCCTGCCCCTACTTCATTGTTTCTGGAGCTCATAGAAGCCCTGATTGACGGGCTTCACGGCTCGACCCTGCTTCAAGCACTCAGGGGTCGTGAAGGCTCATGGGGAGGATCGACTTGGCCACAGTGGACCAGCTACTGAGGCTTGGGATAAGAACTCAAGGCTTTTGACCCCAAAGCCCAGGCCCTCTTGCCAGCCATGCAGACACAGATCCTACCTGGGGTGGGCCCCCCAGGAAGCAGGAGAGACGGTCATGTGAGGATGGGCTCCCAGCTAGGCAGAGCTCGGCAAGACAGAGTAGGAGCAAGGTGGGAGGGTGAGGGGCACAGGGGCTCCTCCACAGGAAAGGGCACATTTGCGCTGGGCTTGGAGGGAAAGATGGAGCAAATGAGAATGAAGTACCAGCTGAGGGCACAGCACAGGCAAAGCCTGAGATGGGAGGGGTTAGCAGAATTCAAGTGGCGAACAGCCAGGACCACCTCCTGGGGGGCCCAATTGGGGCCACACTCCAGGGCAGGGCACTGAGCCCACAATGAGGGGGCATCATCTGTCCTCCGAGGACAAGGTGGGGAGGCAGACAGGTGAGGATGGGCTAAGCCATGGGAGGCCTTAGAACCAGGCTCTGAATGGGGTTGCGATCATGAAAAGTGGGGTTCTAGAGAAGAGCTGGCGGGCCTGAGTTGCTGGGGAAGGAGTCTTCATGGAGGTGAGTTTAAGCTGGGCCCTGAAAGGGGGCAGGAAGGAGATGTTAGGGAAAGGACCGCAGGCTGGGGGGCTCCGTGGGCACCGTTCACCTGTGTGTTTGGCTAAGCAGCCTGGCTGGGGTGGGGCAGGGAAAAGAGGAGGTTTCGGGGACCACGGCGTCCTAGGCTGCCTCTCACCCCCTACATATCAACTCTACAAAGCCAGGCTCATGGAGCCTCCCTTACAAATAAGAGCAGATAAGGCTCAGGGAGGCCCAGCAACCTAGCAAGTAACACTAACAAGAGCTGCCATTGAGCACTCATGGGATGCCAAGCACTGGAATAGCTTGCCCATTTCCCAAATATCTTGCCAGTGGGTAAGCCCATCTCACAGATGGTTGGGGATGCTGTGTAACACAATGACAGAGCTGGGGAAGGGCAGGAGTGAGCTCTGAGCTCAGCTCAGTGAAACTCAGAGGGTGGGCCCTTTGAGCGTAGAGGAAAGGGGAAATCAGAGAGGGCTGCCTGGAGGAGGTGACATCAGCAAGCTAATCAGCCCAAGAATATAATCACTCTGCTCCAGCCCTCCATCCTCTGGGCCTTGAAGGTGGTTAAAGGAGCAGGGACAGGTTCTGGCTCCCAGGCTCTGCCATCACCCCTGTCCCTCAGAGACCAGAGATAGAGAATTGAGGTGAGGCCAGCTGACACGGCGAGATTCCTGGGGGCCTTGAGTCACTCTCTGCGATCCATTTAAAAGAAGAACTGGCAGCAGGGGATGTGAAACTGCCCCTCTCAGACTCTTCCTTGCCAGGCGTGGGGCAGCAGGAAGGATGTAAAAGTGGTTGTCCCGTGAGCCCCAACACTCTATCCGTCCATCCCTCCCACTTGTCTTTGCCAGGGTAAGCACTTCGCAGGGCCATCCTTCTGCCTGGCCAGAGGGCAGCTGACAACCCATAGGTGGCACCTTCTAGTCATGGTTCATCATTCCTCCTCCCGGAGCCCCCACCCTGGACAGAGTGGAGCCTCTGGGACCCAGTTCATAACCTTTCATCCCTCAAGCCAACCTGCAAGACCCAAAGTCCTCAGAGCCTGTCCCAGTCACCCTCCCAAGCCTCCTGAGAAAGGCCAGGCTCATCACATGGCCTTCCTGCGGCCCATCCTGGAGGCAGCCTGTCCTGTGCGGTGACAGTGGGCTAGGAGGGCCAGAGCCCCCTCTGATGACCTCATAGCTTTAAAAGACTTTTTTAGACCTCTGGGACTTCACAAACTAGTTTGGAGCAGCTGAACTGAGGCATAGCAATCATGATGGTCATTAACACAGCCACAACAGCTAACACGGTGCATATGAAGTGTTTCTCAGTGAAGCACTTCAGATACAATAATTCATTCATTCTCACAACATCCTGTGAGCTAGGTTTCTACCATCTTCACTTTACTGAGGAGGAAACTGAGGCCTGCTGCTGCTGCTACCGCTGCTAAGTCGCTTCAGTCGTGTCCAACTCTGTGCAACCCCATAGACAGCAGCCCACCAGGCTCCGCCATCCCTGGGATTCTCCAGGCAAGAACACTGGAGTGGATTCCCATTTCCTTCTCCAATGCATGAGAGTGAAAAGTGAAAGTGAAGTCGCTCAGTGGTGCCTGACTCTTAGCGACCCCATGGACTACAGCCTACCAGGCTCCTCTGTCCATGGGATTTTCCAGGCAAGAGTAATGGAGAGACCTTTAATTGATTTTCCCAAAGGCACACAGCTAGTCCGAGGCACTGCTGGAGGTTGAATCCCGGTGGGCTGGCTTAAAGGCTCTGCTGGGAACCACCACACCAGAAGGTGAGGGCTTTGGAAAGGGAGGAAGGAAAGACTCGAGGCCACAATACAGGGTGTGAGGGGGACATCCCCAAATTAGCAGGCACTACACCATCCCTATGAACACCCGTCCCAGCTAACATTCTCCAAGCACTCACGACATCCCAGGTTCTGTGCGGAGCTCTGGAGTATCAAGCCCAGGCACCAAGATTAGGAGGAAGCCCGTGCAATGATGCCTGCTGCGTGCAATGGAAGCCACCTCCCTGAGCGCAGTCCTTCCACACTGGAATCACAAAATGACCTGTGTGTCCACCCTCTTTCCTTCTCTCTCCCCTCCTGCCCTTCCTTTTTTCCTTCCTTTTCCCTCTCTCCTTCCTTTCCTCTCTCCATTGATCTTTTGTAACTTGTAGTCCTTATAGTCCTGGCCTAGCGCCATGAGAAAACGTCGGTTTCCACATCCATATAGTGATGGCTCTGAACTAATCAGTGGCCCCTGCCCTGAGCTTCTGCCTGTCCCTTTCTGCCTGTTCCCTCCCCAGGCTCAGCCACTCTGGCCCCAGAGGAAACCCAGGCCTGCAGGGAGGTCAGGGCCTCAGTGAGAGGTGGGAAAACCCAAGCAGAAGTCAGACATGGGCTGGGGGCCATGGCCCTCCCGGCCTCCTTGGGACATCCCTGTGGGGTGCCTGCTCTAGCCTAGGGAGAGATGGAAGGGCTGGGGTCCAGGAACTGCAGAGACTGGGTGGGGAGGAGGGGATCTGGGCCAGCCTTCACTTTCCCCTTATCTCCTGCCCCTCCCCCAGCAAGACCCTGAGACTATTCACATCCCACCTCTAAGACTTCAGCTGTTCTAGGATTCAATTCTCTCCCTGCTCTATTTTTCTTCTTCTTTTGCAATCTCCAAGAAACTCGAGCTGCCAGATGGGTGGGGGAGACGATTGTTTTCTGTCTGACATCTGGATTTCATTAGCAGCCCTGGGCATGCTGACTCAGGAATGGCAGCTCCCCTGGGCTCAGACCTTTCCCAGACTCCTCACAGTGCCTGGTCCTTGCTAGACGCAGGAGGCACAGGTGCCAACATCCTTCCCCCAAAGGAGTAACTAGCCCCCCAAGAACACCTCGGGTGTGGTGGAGGCTGAGGACTTAGAGAATTTCTGCTCCCAGCTCAGTGCCTGCCTGATGGGTGGCTGCCAGCTGGGCGTAGCTGGGCGTGACCACCATGAAGGCTGCAGGAAAGGACGCTAGGTCCTGGAGGGACTACTTCCATCTGTACTCCAGTCTCCATTCCTACAGAGGCGCCGAGTGGGCCATCGAGGCAAAGAGCCCTGCACTGATCCCCAATAGGAGATACAATCTGGAGATGAGAAAAGGTGGCCCAGACAGCGAGTGACTCATCCAAGGTTGCACAGCTGGTAAAAAGCAGCGCTGGAACTTGAACTCTGGCTTTGAGGTTATACATTTGAAGCTGTTTCCTCTGACCTCAACAAGATGTCCCTTCACTAACATCAGGGTCCTTCCTGGTGGCCTATGGACCCTCAACCCTGTCTGAGTTTCAGAGGAAAGGTAGTATCTGGAATTTTCACATCATATCATCCATCAGAGAGGGCTGCAGTGGCCATCCAACCTAAAGCAGCCTCAGACACTCTTCAGGGAGGACACCAGTGGATCCCCTCCTCCACAGTGAAAGTGAAAGTATCTCTCACTTAACTGTGTCCGACTCTGTGTAATCCCATGGACTGTAGCCCACCAGGCTCCTCTGCCCACGGAATTCTCCAGGCAAGAATACTGGAGAATACTGAAGAATATCCCTTCTCCAGGGGATATTCTTGACCCAGGGATCGAACCTGGGTCTCCTGCATTGCAGGCAGATTCTTTACCATCTGAGCCACTATTTTATGACCTTATTGGTATAAAGATAAATATCACTCAGACTGGATTCATTATTGTACACTTACTATTATTCATTTTTTTCCTTCTGGTTTTATGATAAATGAAAATTACGATATTTTTGTGGGCCCCTGAAAGAACAGTGCCTCAGCATGCCTGCTGTTTCTCCCAGAGAAGCAGGCCTGGCAGTCTTGGTCAAACCACTCACATTCTGCACAGCAGTTCTTGTCATCTCATATCTCCTTCTTATTGATTTGTGCTTATCGTCTGACTTCACCCAATACTACATGAGCTCCAGGAGAGTGGGACTCTTTCCTAGTTTGTTTACTACGGCATCCTCAAATGCCTGCTACACGCTTGGCACATGGCAGATGTTCAATAAATGTCACTCAGTGAATAAAGGAAGAGGAACCTATCTTCTCAGGCAAGTGTATTTGAATCCCAGGTAGTGGCACCCCACTGGCCGCTTCAGCGATCTAGCTGTATCTCCTCTACTCCTTACCCCTATTCCCCCTACCCACCTGGTCACCAGGCCCCATGATTGCCACCTTCTCATCACGCCTAAGATTTGTCCCCTCACCTCCAGCTTTCCTTGCCCTTGCCTTGTATCTGGTCTTATCATCGCTCCATGTGCCTGGACTGGTTTGGTCTGCAGACTTGCCTCCTCCAGCCTGGCCTCCCAACTGCGACCAGCATGATCTTTCAAAATGCCAATCTGAGTGTGCCACCTAAAACCCCTGGATGGCTTCTCCTGGCCCTCCAGGTCCAGTCCAGACTGTGCAGCCTGGCACACAAATCCTCCACCACCTGCTGCAGCCACACCTCCTGCACCTCCCCTCAGGCACCCAGAGTGCTAGCTGTCGCCAAGGGCTCGTGGTTCCCGGAAAGCAAATTCCTACTATTAACACACTTTCCTGGAAGCCTTCCCCACTCCAGACTCAGACTCCTCCTCTCTGAGGCCTCCCATGAAGCTCCAGGCAAAGCTGGTCCCTCATGCAAACGTTATAGCCCTGATCACCCTGAACGGTCAACAGCATTTCTGTTTTCCACACTGTGCCACGGTGGACAAAGGTCAAGCACTTGTCCAGCACAGGCCTGACGTACAGTAGGAGCTCAGGAAGCTCTGGGCGGTTGTACTGAGGGCTGGGCTGGGCTCTGTCCTGGACAGATTGTGTGTCCTGAACATGGATGGGGCACTTAGTCAAGGCCTCACCACATACACACATACCATACAGGCAAATGTGGATGACGCAGAGCAGGTCCCGCCACACTGGTCTGCAGAGGCCAACATGAGACCCACAGTGACCCTGAGGGCAGGCCCAACAGAGACACCCATGGCGCCCCTACAGCCACCTGGAGCTTCTGCAGTCACCACAGCTGGCACCCCGACCTGCCCTGGCCTCCTTAACCGCACTGGGGCAGCAAACACCCTGGGGCTGGACCAGTGGAGGAATCTGCCAGATACGAGGCCTTGGCCAGACCAGGCCTGATATGGTTTTTGTCCACACTGTCTTTGTCCCTCTTTATTTCTAGCAACCCATCTTTTTAAAGAACGCTGACTTTCTGAGAAAGACGGTGGAGATCAAAACCTGGATGCTGACGCGGGAGGTAGGATCTAATTTAAAAAGCATGGGCTCTGGAATCAGGAAGGCCTGAGTTTCAATCCCAGCTTTGCTGTTCGTTAGCTGTATGACCTTAGGCGAGCCACCCAACTTCTGTGGGCCTTGGTTTTATCATCTGGCAATTGACCTGATAGAGTTTTTGAGATAATTAAAGGAACTGGTACATACTACACACTAAGCTCAGAGGTAAACTCAATGCTTCTTATTGCTGTTCATATTATTACTATTACCCTTGAATAGAAACCTGGCACACTGTACACGGATAGCTACAGGGACAGATATTTTAAAGAGGTCAGTGATAAACATTCTTGAATCCTAGTTTTCTTGGGCCAATGCTGACGTTGGCTGGAGAGAAATCCTGGCCAGGCACAGCCTCACCCCACAAAGAGGGGTCGCCTTCCACCAACAATGGAAATTTATGTCCGGCACTTTCTGCCTCTGCTTCTGGGGTTCCTCTTCATACAGTGCCCAGTCCGCTTGCACTGCACCTGGCAGCTATGAGAAGCCTCACCAGTCTAAGGAGCTGAACTCTGGACACCTCTCTCTCCCCTTAAGGTGGAAAAGAATCAATTAACAGGTAACCATCCTCTGGCGCCTGTACCCCACTCCCCAGGCTGTTGGCAGCGAATGCTTTAACCACGCTTTCACTGCTCCCTTTCTCTGAGGCTGGGGCTCCGTGGCAGCTTCAGGACCCAGGGAGGGCTGGCCTAGGGTTCTGCATGTTCCACCTCTAGTTGGACCATTTAAGATTTTAAAAGCATTTAAACCATTTAAAAGTCATTCCACAAAAAGGGAGGAGAGAAAGGAGTAGAAAAGTCATTGAAAGAAATGATGGCTGAAAACTTCCCGAATCTGATTTAAAACTTTAATCAACACATCCAAGGAGCTCAACAGACCCAAAGAAGCATAAAGATGAAGAGATTCACAAATAGACACATCACAGTAAAACTGCTGAAAGCGAAAGAGAAAAATCTTGACAGCAGTGAGAGAAAAATGGCATAACATTTACAATTGATTTCTAATAATAATAACTGACTCCTCATCAGAAACAATGGAGGCCAGCGAGCGGGGGATAACATATTCAAAGTGCTCAAATTAAAAAATATATGTCGGCCAAGAATTTTATACCCAACAAAGCGATCCTTAAAATAATGAAAGTGAGATAAAGACATTTCCAGATAATTCCCCATTGCTAGCACACCAATCTTTCAAGAAATACTAAAGGAAGTTCTTCAGGCTGAAAACAAGTGACCCCAAAGACTAGTGAAAATACACAGGAAATAGCAAGAAGCACCGAGAAGGTGATTATGTAATTGTAAAAGACAGTATAAGTGTTTACTTCTTTTCTTAGCTAATTCAAAATATTTGTCCTATAACATAGAGAAATATAGTACCTTTTCCAATAATAGCACAAAGAAGGTGGGTGGGAGAAAATGTGTCTTGAGCTAAGGAAATGACACCAAGTGGTAATTTGAATTCACAGGAATAAATGATGAGAATTCAACATGTGAAATAAGAAGGCTAGCATGAAAAAAGCAATAGGTATATAATTGGTCTCATTTCTTCTTGCAGCCTCTCTAAAACACATAAAGTTAAATAAAGTAATAACTCTATCAAGTATTGTTGAGTTTGTAATATACATAGATGTAATATGTATAACAAGAATGCCACAAGAACAAGGAACAAAGAAGAGAACCATAAGGGAGTAGCATTTCTATTTTGGAGTTAAGTAATATTTCTCACTGGAGTTAAGTTAATATAAATCTGAAGCATATTTTGATGAGTTAAGGGGTATACGACCTGGAGCAACCACTAAGGAAATAACTAAAAAATGGTGAAAAAATACTTAAAGAAATTAGAATGTTACATTAGAAAACTGTCACTTAATGCAAAAGGAAGCAGTGAAGGAGGAACAAAGGAACAAGAAGGACATGAGCAACTTCAAAAGCAAAGTAAAATGGCAGATCTAAGCCCAACTAGATCAATAAGAGCATAGATAAAAAGTGCATTGACAACAGCATTATCAATAATGTAAATGGATTAAGCAACCCAAATAAAAAGCAAGGATTGTCAGGTTGAATAAAAAGTAAACCAAGATCTAACTATATGCTGTCTACAGGAGACACACTCTACATCCAAAGATAGGAACGGATTGAAACTGAAAGGATGGGAAAAGATAAATCAGGTAAACAACAACCATAAGAAGGCAGGCTACTAATATCAGGCTAAGTGAAAGAAAGTGAAGTTGCTCAGTCGTGTCCGACTCTTAGCAACCACATGGACTGTAGTCTACCAGGCTTCTCTGTCCATGGGATTTCCAGGCAAGAGTACTGGGGTGGGGGGCCATTGCCTTCTCCAGGGGCTCTTCCTGACCCAGGGATCGAACCCAGGGCTCCTGCACTGCAGGCAGACGCTCTACCCTCTGAGCCCCCAGGGAAGCCCTAATACCAGGCTAAATGGACTTTAAAACAAAAAATACTGCTAGATAAAGAGGGACATTTTCTAATGACAAAAGGATTACTCCATCAGGAAAATGCAGCAATTATAAACAAGCATGTGTGCGTCCTCAGTTACTTCATTTGTGTCTGACTCTTTGCAACCCTATGGACTGTAGCCCACCAGGCTCCTCTGTCCATCAGATTCTCCAAGTAAGAATACCGGAGTGGGTTGCCATGCCCTTCTCCAGGGGATCTTTCTGACCCAGGGATCAAACCCACGTCTCTTGTGCCTCCTGGATTGCCAGGCAGATTCTTTACCACCAGCACCACATGGAAAGCCCATCAGAAACACAGATGTACCTAATGGCAGAGCATCAAAATACATGCATCGAAAAGCAACAGAACTGAAGAAAAATTGTCAGTTCAACAATAATCGAGATTTCAATACCCATATTTACAATAATTTACAATACAACTAGGTCGAATGTCGACAAGGAGTCAGAAGACATGAACAACACTATAAACCTACTAGACCTAATAGGCATCTGCAGAATACTCCACCCAGCTGTATACTTCTCAGGCGCACATGAGCGAGTCTCTAGAACAGACCAAATTTTAGGCTATGAAACAAACCACAATAAATTTAACAGCGCTGAAATCATATAAAGTATGTTTTCCAACCACAATTGGATAAAATTAGAAATCATTAAAAAAAAAGGATACTTGAGAAACTCACAAATATATGGATATTAAATAACACACTCCTAAATAACTGGTGGCTCCAAGAAGAAATCACAAAGGAAATGAGAAAATATCCTGTGATAAACAAAAATACAACATACTGAAACTTATGGGATGCAGCTCAGAGGAAAATTTATAGCTAAAAACACCTCCATTTAATTAAAAAAAATGTACAATCAGTATTCTAACCTTCAACCTCAAGAAACGAGAAAAAGAGCAACTAAACATAAAGCAAGCTGAAGAAGGGGAATAATAAAGATTAGTGTGAAGAACTGAAGGTAGGTTCAAAGCAGCATTATTCCCAATAGCCAAAAGGCAGAAACAATCCGGCTGTCCACTGATGAACAAATAAAGTGTGGTAGACACACAGACACACGGACACACACACACACACACACAATGGAATATTATTTAGCCTTTAAAAGGGAAGGATGTTTTTAATAAAAATATACCACAAGGCAAAAAAAAAAAAAAAGGAAGGAAATTTTGACACATGCTATAATATGAATGAACCTCGAGGACATTGTACTAAGTGAAATAAGCCAATCACAAAAGGATAAATACTGTATGATTCCACTGATACGTGGTACTTAGCGTAGTGAAATTCTTAGAGACAGAAAGTATAATAATAGTTTCCAGGGGGTGGGTCAGGGGAGGGGAGAGAATTATTGCTTAATGGGTACAGAGTTTCAGTTATGCAAGATAAAAAGAGTTCTGGGGATGGTTGCACAACAATGTGAATGGACTTAATGCCACTGAACTGTGTGCACTGAAAAATGGTTAAAATAGTACATTTTATGTTATATGTATTTTTCCACAATTTTTAAAAAAGATTAGCAGAGAAAGTAATGAAATGAGAGTAGGAAAAGAATAGAAGAAATCAACCAAACCAAAAGTTGGTTCTTTGAAAAGCTCAACAAAGTTAACAAACCTTCAGCTAGAATGACCAAGAAAAACAGAGAGAAGACTCAAAGTATAAAAATCAGACATGGTAGAGGGGGACATTATAAAATAAAATAAAAAGGCTTATAAGAGAATATTATGAACAAACTTCATGCCATGAAATTAGATAACTTAGATGACATGGAAAAATTCTAGAAATACAGAAACTACAGAAATTGATTCAAGAAGAAATGAAAAAGCTGAATAGACCCATAACAAATAAAGAGATCCAACTGGTAATTAAAAGGAATCTACCCACAAAAGAAGACCCACACTTGGATGGCTTCACAGGTGAATTCCACCAACCATTTAAAGAAGAATTAATATCAATTCCCCACAGACTCTTTCAGAAAGTAAAAGCAGATGGAACCCTTCCCAAATCATAGAACTAATAAACGCTATTACATGCACAAACCTTGAAAACAATATGCTAAGTAAAAGAATCCAGTGACAAAAGGCCACATATTATATGAATCTATTTATATGAAATGTCCAGAATAGGGAAATCTGCAGACATAGAAGGTAGATTAGTGATTATTAGGAGATAGGGGACCAGAGGGTCATAGCTAAAGGGTATGAGGTTTCTTCTTCAGGTGACAAGAAAAGTTCTTTAATTGACTGTGGTGATGGCTGCACAACTCTGCGAATATACTAAAAATCATCGACTTATCTATTATAAACAGTTGAATTACATCTCATTAAAGCTGTTCCCCAAAATAAGCACTCCACTTTTCAATATTAAAAATGCTGAGCTCTTACATAATAGTTCATTTGAAACAAGGGTTTCCACCTGTTCCTTCATTCAGGAAGACATACGGAACACCTGTTGGGGTACCTGGGCAGGCAGAGGGGTACAGAGATGAATTCAGTCCAGCACCCGGGGCTTGTGGTCAGCAGAGAAGTGTGGAGCATCCAACCCTGTTCCAGCCTGCTAAAATCCTTAGCCAGGCATGTGCATTCCACATTGTGACATAAGGGAGACAAAAATAATGCTGGCCAACAGTTACTGAGCACTTACTGGGCGCCAGGCACTGTGCTAAGCACTTTTCAAGCATTACTTCATTGAGTCCCCACGGCAATCCACGATGTTAGTGTCGACAGCCTCATTTTACAAATGGTGACCCTTGTGAAGAGTAAAGAGAAGTCCTCGGGCCTGCAGGCATCCTAGACAGAGTCAGGTTTGAGATGGGGCTAGAAAAGGACCTCTAGGGAGGACGTGAGGCTCCACAGGCTATGGATGCTCAGTTTGGAGCAGCACGGATGCTCAAGGAAGCAGAAGCACCGAGGTCCCAAGAGCAGGGTTCAGCCCTCTCTGCAGCCGTCCTCTCCTGAGACGGCTTCTTCCGCTGTAAAATGAAGCTATCATTCCTACTTCGGCTACAGAGTTGAGAGCCCTACACAAGATTAGTGAACATACTGTGTAACATATAGCACCATGCTAGGAAGCAAGAGGTACTGAGGAGAGGCACCCTCTATCCCGCACGTTGGCACGACTCTGGCCCCATCTGGGGAAGAGCGGCAAGTGCACAAAACTTACACACACACCTCTTCACTGTCCCTTTGCCTCGGATTCATCATCCGTTGCCTTTGGATACTGGTCACCCCTCACTCATCAACCTGCCAGCCCCACTCAAGCCCCTCTCCTGGAAGCTTTCCTGGGCTGCCCACCCAGTAGACACTCTCAGGGGGCTCTGAGAAGTTGCGCTCATGCACCCGTAACAGGAGGTTATTAAAAGTACTCAGCACACTGGGCAGATGTGAGTGTTAAAGGAAATGCTTGGAGAGCACTTAACACAGTGTCCATCTCCTCCTTAAACAGGTGGAGTCCTGTTCCACCCTGGAGGCAGGGTGACTGAGAGCTGACAGGCTGTGTGTGTGGGGTGGCGTGGGGGGTTCAGTCAGGGAAGGCATGGGGGTCTGCTCACTGGGTGGGCCCAGGCACATCCTTTAGCACCAACCAGATCCTCAGCCACCTGGTGGCCTCTTGTCCCATCCCTAGAACCCTGGGGGCTAGGGGCCTGACCCTCTGCCAGGGTGCCCTCATGCCAAGGATCCCTTGCTCACTGCACACATCTGCCCAGGGGGTGCGGATCTGGAGGGCAGCCAGCAGTGGGTCCAGGGTGGGTGGGCCTCTCTTGGCCAGGAGTGGGGGGAGGTTGAGATCACTGGCTGAATCACCAGGGATCATAGTTCTGGGTTGGGTTTGAGGTTCTGCATTTCTAACAAGCTCTGGGGCGACTCTGATGTGGAGATGGCTGGCTATACTTGAAGGAGCAGGGACCTAAAGCGTGGCATGGCCATTCCTGAGAAGAGTGGTGATTGGCATCTCGGCACCCTCACTGGTCTTGGAGGGACCCAGCACTGCCTGGCCACACCCACAGCTGCCAACATCTGGAGGGCAAGACTACACGGATTTTCTGAGTTTCCAGGATTCCATTTCCATTACACGTATAAAATAAAAGTAGTACCATGCTATAAAAACAGTGGAAAGTATGAAAAAATAATAGGAAAAAAAATCGCTGATAATCTCATACTATATGGAACACAACTGTTAACCTCTCTCTCCAGGATTCCAAAACCACATCTGTCAGAGTCAAGGGTCATCCGGTCAGAGTCAGGGGTCATCCGGTGAGTGGGGTCTGCACCCAGAGCCCCACCTTGTTGCAGCGAAACACTAAGGGAGAGATGGGGGCTGTTCCTCACCCCTTTCCCACCCCAAGGGAGCAATGCCCAGCCCCCCATGCCTGAGACTTTCGTGTGTGCGTGCTCAGTTGCATCCGACTCTTTGTGACCCCACGGACTGTAGCCCGTGGGATTTTGTCTATCTGTCCCATGGGATTCTCTGTCCATGGGATTTTCCCGGCAAGAATACTGGAGTGGGTTGCCATTTCCTCCTCCAGAGGATCTTCCTGACCCAGGGATCGAACCAGTGTCTCCTGCGATGCAGACAGATTCTTTACCACTGAGCCACCTGGGAAGCCCCTGCCTGAGGGCTTCACCCAGACCTATCCTGGGGGCACCCCTCCCCCTCACAGGCTGCAGGCTGCAGAGCAGGCGGAGGTGGGGTCTGGGGGAGGGGGCGCACATCTGGGTTCCTGGCCTGGAGCCCACATTCCTTCCCTGTGAGTGGGAGGTGATGGGCTCTCAGGAGAACCGTGAGGAAGCCGTTGGCCCCTCCTGCCCGATGGTAACAGGACCCACCTTGGCAGGAAGACTGGGGTGGGGTGAGGGGAGACTCGGAGGCTCAGAATCTCACTCTGGGGTGCCCCTCCCAGACTGCTGACTGGCCAGTGCAGGCCCAAGCTGGGGCTCTGTCCCGTCCACACCAGCTAGCCGGCCTCAGGAAAACCAGAGGGGACAAAGAGGTGGCGGCCAGTGGCCGCGGGGCGAGGCGCTGCAGGGGGGCCCCGGCGAGCGGCTGCGCCTCCTCCGCGCGCCGAGGCTGGTCCGCAGGCCCGCCGCCGCCGCCGCCGGGCCGGGCCGCCTTACCTGGGGGCAGTCCTTGATGTAGTGCCCTTTGTTGAAGCACAGGTGGCACAGGTAGTTGGGTGGGGGCCGCTTGCTGGGCTTGCGGGTCTCGGAGGCGAGGGTCAGGTCGGAGAAGTGCTCGGTGAGGGAGCTGAGGCCGTCGGCGATGTTGCTGAGGGAGCCGTAGGGTGAGGCGCTCTTGTACACGCTGCTGCCCAGCGCCTGAGGGGGACGGAGGCTGTGAGGCCTGGGGGCCCGGCCCAAGGTGCAGCCGTGCTTCCACAGGCTCCTACACACACGCGCATTCATACCCAGTCTTTGTTTTTTGTCTTCCCTGGTTTTTCTTTTTTCTTATTTTTTATTGAAGGATAATTGCTTTACAGAATTTTGTTGCTTTCTGTCAAACCTCAACACGAATCAGCCATAGGTATACATATATCCCCTCTCTTCTGAACCCCCCTCCCATCTCCCTCCCCATCCCACGCCTCCAGGTTGATACAGAGCCCGTTTGAGTTTCCTGAGCCATACAGCAAATTCCCGTTGGCTATCTATTTTACATATGGTAATATAAGTTTCCATGTTACTCTTTCCATACATCTCACCCTCTCCTCCCCTCTCCCCTGTCCATAAGTCTATTCCCTAAGTCTGTTTCTCCATTGCTGCCCTGCAAATAAATTCTTCAGCACCATTTTTCTAGATTCTGTATATATGCATTAGAATATAATGTTTATTTTTCTCTTTCTGACTTACTTCACTCTGTATAATAGGTTCTAAGTTCATCCACCTCATTAGAACTGACTCAAATGTGTTTCTTTTTATGGCTGATAATATTCCATTGTGTATATGTACACAACTTTTTATTCATTCATCTGTTGACGGACATCTAGGTTGCTTCCATGTTCTATAGTTCAAATAGTGTTGCAATGAACAATGGGATACGTGTGTCTTTTTCAATTTTCGTTTCCTCAGGGTATATGCCTAGGCGTGGGATTACTGGGTCATATGGTGGTTTCATTCCTAGTTTCATACTGACTCTTTAGTCACCTGTGGGCTCCGGCTTCCTGGAGCCCATGTTCAAATCCCTGCTCGAGTTGTGCATCCATGGACAAGCCAGTGAACCACTCGGGACCCCAGTGACCCCATCCAGTAAACAGGAGTAATGACAGCTACCTCCAAGGGTTTCTAGGAGGCTAACATAGCCCTTTATTTCCTGCCTGGCACTGGCGAAGTACTCAGTACATGATGATGGTGACGGTGGTGATCATTAGTTCTTTACACGCTGCCAGGAGGTAAGACAAGCAGCAGAAAGCCACCTACCAGAGCCGCATCTCTGCCGTGTGCTGGTGGGGTGACCAGCTCGCAGCCTCGTTTCCACTGTACAGAAGAGGACACTGAAGTTCGGCACTTTGCCTGGCCTCCTGCAGGCCGACGCCTGTGCACAGTGGGTCCGGGGAGCCCTCAGCCCAGTCTGGGCCAGCTCTCTGGAAGCCCGGGGAGGAAACGGCCCACCTCTCTCACCTCTCCCACCTCCAGTTGACAGGAACCAGATGTCTTGCCTGGCTTCAAAGCAGACGTGGCCCAGGCCCCCTCCTGGTGTATACAGCCTCTATTTATAGGAGTCACGGGCTCTGGGCGGCCAGGCACACTGGAATTCAGCAAAGGTGGGGCCTGCAGTGAGGCTGGCCATGAGACCCTTCTCCCGGGGCCAGGCCAAGACTAGAAAGAGGTAGCTTCCCAGGGGCTGATGACAAACCTGGGCACGGGGCTCAGGTTACTAGGCTCCAGTTCTTGGGCATACCAGTTCTTTTTCTGTGTCCCCTCAGTGTAGGAAGGGAGGGTAGTAAGCTGAGAGCTGGTCCCAGGGAATCAAGACACCCCTCCTCCAACCAGGACAGAGCCCACACCTCACACATGTATGCCTCTGGAGGTCCGGCACTCCTCCCTGGAGGATACAGCCCTCACTCTTCTTGGCTCCCTGGACACCCTGCTCTGTGACTCTGGCCCAGCCCTTTCCCTCTCTGGGCCTCTTTTCTCTCTCGTGTAGGCTTGGACCAAAGCCTGGGATCTGGAAGGAAAGACAGAGACACGACAATCAGGGCAGCTCAGGCCCAACACACAGTCAGTCCTCAGTGACTGTGCATTGAAACTTAAAGGCTCCTGATGCCATCTTGGGCTTCCCTGGTGGCTCAGCTGGGAAAGAATCCACCTGCCATGCGGGAGATCTGGGTTCGATCCCAGGATTGGGAAGATCCCCTGGAGAAGGGAAAGGCTACCCACTCCAGTATTCTGGCCTGGAGAATTCCATGGATTATATAATTCATGGGGTCACAGATCTCTGCTCTACCACTGCACAGGGCCACTGTGGAAGATCCCGCACAAACCTGCATCCAGTCTGAGGGCAACTTTCCAGCTCCCAGGTGGCCCCAGATGGTCCATCCTGAAAGGCAGAGGGTCCCCCATCCTTGGGGGAGCGGTATGCGAGCCAAGACAGGAAAACCTTAAGGGATGTGGGGAGAGTCCCAGCGGAAGTGGGATTAGATGATGTTAGCAACACGAACTGAGCACTTTAGTGTCCCTGGCGCTGGAAGCTTTATGTGTGTTAAGATAACTAAAGCTCACCACAGCTCTATGAGTCACTGTCCCCATTTTACAGATTAGATCAGTGTGTCCAAACTTGTATTGAATGACCCGGGAAACTTTTAACCAATACAGTTTTTCTGGGTCCCACTTGAGACCTATCAAAGCAGCCACCAGGGACTGAGGGCCCAGAATCTGCTTTGCTTCACTGTGGTAGAAAATACGTTACGTAAAAACCTATCTTTTTTAACGATGTTTAAGCGTGTAGCTCAATGGCACTAAGCACATTCACATTATTTATAGTGCAAACATCACCACCATCCATCTCCAGGAATCTTTCATCATTCCAAACTGAAACTCTGTCCCCATTAAACACTAACTCGCCACACCCCCTTCACCCCTAAGCCCAAGTCAGCATTTTCAATCTCCCTTGGAAGGTACAACCTTCCTAGCCCTCCCTGGCCTTGGGAGCACCTGGACTTTCCAACCATCAAGGTTTCTCCTTAGCTTGTCCCTAGGCCTCTCCCCATCCAAACTGGTCTGGGGGAGGGCAGTGTCACCCCAGCCTCCCAGAGAAAAGTTCATCCAAACAAGAAACTTGAAGTTCCAAATGGTGTGACTCATTCTCATGACTGGGAAATGCAATTTCACAAATAACAACCCTCTTATTTTTTTTTTTTCTTTCTTTCCTTTTTTCTTTTTTTTTTTCTGGATAAGATTTAAGCAAGTCCACAGGAATCAGGGCTGTTTTGGCAGCAAATTGTCAAGAGGAAGGGGAAGTTTGGTGGGTGCCAGAAACTGCACTAATTATACCCTGAAAAACCTCTCCCCCATCTTGTGGCCACACACCCCTGCCCCTGGGCAGCCCCACGGGTCTCCCTGGGCAGGCAGGGGCCTCCGAGCATCCAGGCTGTCCTCCCCCTGGCAGCTCGACACCCCTCCCACCGCCTCAGGAAGGTCATGGCTTTGCTCCTCAGGAGGGTCACACAGGCAGCTGTGGGTCAGAGGAGCGGGGCCAGGGCTCCCCTCCCTGCCGCCTCTCCCCACCCAGTGTACACTGGCCTGGCCCTCACAGCTGCTCCAACTGCCTTCCCCAGCCCCAGTTCAAGACGACACCAGGAAAAGACGAAAGGAAGGGGCAGTCAGCCGACCCAAACTCACTCTGAAGTTATGATAGAGAAAGTGAGGCCAGGGGCACAGACCAGGGCACGCAGCCAGGCCTAAGGGCCAGGAGTTCTGCTTGCCGGCTGGCTGGATGGGCGGGTGGGGCGGCAAGCTGTTTCCTCTCTGAAGCCCTGAGGAGCTCGGCCCATGGAGGTAAAAGGCGAGCTGGTCTCTCCGCCGTTTCCATGGCCTGTGGGGACTGACCGGAGCAGAGGCCAGGACACACAGAACTCCCTCCCCTCTGCCCATGGAGCCTGGCCCCAAGCTTTTGGATTCCCCACATGTAACAGGGAGCAGGGAAGGAGGGCAAACTTTATGATCTCTGCAGGCCAGCTTTTTTAAGGTCCAGACACTCAGGTACTGAAAGATGCCCCCAGAGCATGGTACACAAGAGGGCCCTTCATTCACAAGGGTACCACCTCTCCCAAGTCCTGCCGCTCGTGCCTGGAGGGCAAGGCTGGGCAGGGCTTCCCTTCATCAGTCAGCCCCTAATTCTACAACAGTGAGGCTACTCCCCTTGGCGTCTTACTAGCCACTGCTTTTCTCCCTCCAGGCCTGCACTTGCTGTCCACCCCTGGGATGCCCACCCTGGATCCAAACCCTCCAGGATCTGGTTTTTGACCTGGTTCTGACTCCAGTGATACGGCCATGAAGCCACCCCTTCTTCTTACTCAGGCCTGGGCTCCAAGGGAAGGTGTGAAAAGCATAGACTCAGGTGCTCCTGAGGTCCCTCTGGCTACAGAGGCCCCAGCCCCCTCCAGAGGTCTTCCAGACCTCCTGGCCATAGCTCTGTGCTGCGGGCTGGGATGGGGACTCCCCTGCTCTGGCCTGAAGGAGCTCTGAAGTCTGTCTTTCATCTCTTTATACAGAGATACCTCTTCGTCTCTCCACAGGGCTGAACATCCCCGAAGGCAAAGATCCTAACATCCTCCACTGCCCCAGAGACCAGACTCCAGTGCTCTTTAAGCCCATGATAGTCCTGCATGTAGACAGTCACAGGCAAGAAGGGGGCTCCACTTGACAGATGGGGGTGCAGATGCCCTAATGCCTTGGAGGATTTAGCTCAGGGTCTCTGCGTTCCCATGGACTAACTCGGAGGGTGCTCTCACCCCAGAGTCTGCTGCGCTGGCTGGGGGGTGAGGATAGCCCCCCAGAGTGTGGCTCTGGGTCATCTAGGCCCAAATGAACAGCCTTGGGGAGGAGACCACCTCCTTCCTCCCCGGGTCAGTGACCCCAGCAGCGAGCAGGAAGCGTGGGATCCTTATGCCACATGCAGGGAACAAAGCAGCAGATTCCTGTCCAGGGCTGGAACTTCTCCAAGGTTCTGGCTCGGCTGTTGGGGAAAGTTAGATGGGAAGAACTATAGTTTATTCCGAGCCCGCTTGTGTCACAAACTCGACTGGATCCTTTCCCTTTCTTGAGACTCATACCTGCCAAGAACACTGTTCAGATGGTCCTTGCTGGGCTGGTTTTATAGAACTGGAAACTGAGGCACAGAGAGGCTGAGTAACTTGCCCGAGGAAACACAACCAGCACGTGTCTGAGAGGAGATTCACAGCCCGATCTGCTAGCCTGTTACATTTCAGCTCCCGAATGGCCTCCAAGGCTTGTCTTTCCCTACAGGAAGGGGAGCCACCTGGCAAGGACCATCTTCCTTGGCACAGAGGCCTTGTGACTCCACACTGCCAAGCCCCTCAGGCCTGGTAAGACAGGGTGCCACCTTCTCTGGGTTGTGTGAGGGGCTCGGGCCCCGGGGTTTGTGGTTCTGCTGAGGGTACATGAGGAGAGATTTCCAAGGCCAAGTCAACCTGACCAACTGCGCTTCCTTTTGGCCACCATCCCCAGGACAGAAAGAGGGAACAGTGGGAGAGGAAGGAGGGAGTCCAAGCAGGTGGGCAGGAGCTTCTGAGGGCAGCCAAGAAGAAGAAGAAATGGGTGCAAGAAGAGAAGAGGGAGCAGTTGGCAGAGGTGGGCGCAGGACCATGGGTAAGGTCTGTGCAGAGCGAATGCGGAGTCTGCTGCACCCGGGGCCTGAGAAGTCCTGAGAGGAGGAATCCTCTGGTCCTAGTTCCCAGCTCTGTGGGGGTTCTTCCATTCTTCCATCTGCTGAACAGCCCCTTCCTTATCCCCAAAAGCCATCCGTGTCCACACTGCTATACACACACACACATGCACGCCCACACTCCTCTCTTTGGAACAAGAAACCATTCATCTCACAAATGACTCCACCCCTTCTCCAAGGAGACCTGCACTTCTTCACCCCTAGGGTCTATCTGGGGCTCCAGCCCCTGGGGTCAGACGCATACACATGCTCACAAACACACATACATTCTATACAAAAAGCAGGGGTGGATGTGGGCTGGGCTCAGGGA
Source organism: Capra hircus (assembly GCF_001704415.2). Taxonomy (NCBI): domain Eukaryota; kingdom Metazoa; phylum Chordata; class Mammalia; order Artiodactyla; family Bovidae; genus Capra; species Capra hircus. The sequence goes on along the minus strand of NC_030835.1, from coordinate 10,606,172 downwards.
TAGGAGACAGCCATGGCCAAGGATGGAGCGGGCCAACAGGAAAGTGAAGTCAGACCAAGGGTTTCCCCAGCTGTGGTTAGACCCCAGTTCTGCTCCTATTTCCAAGGTCTGAAGATGACCTGTGGGCCAAGGGCACTGTTGCCTCCTGGAAGTCCATTCAGCGGGGGTGTGCAAAACACAGCCAGAATTTGATGGGAGATTCAGATTTCAATAAGCAGGCTGTGTTCTTGGTAAGGGGAGTTGGGAAAGAGAAATGGGAAAAGAAAGGACCAAGGGATGGAGGAGCACAGTGGCAGCAAGATGGAGTGGAACAGACCCAGGGGAGGCTCCCCCTCCCCAGTTAGTCTCTCCTGCTCCCCTGCAGGTCACCACTCACCTGGCAGGGGTTCACATATCATAGCCACGAGCCTACTGCCCAGCTCCCCAGCTCGAGCATAGGCACTGGGGAGTGGGCTGCCTCTTGCTTCTAGACCAAATGCATTGAATGAAAGCAGAAAGCATGGATCTGAGAATCCGAGGACTAGACGGTCGCTAATAGTAAGACAGTCTGGGGCACCATCAAGGCTTGCAACCTCCACGGCAAGGGGCCTGGATTTGAGGTCCACTGTCCACACGATCCCCCTGAAATCATGTGCAAATGCAAGTTCTGTGTGTGCATGGACAAGCGTGCTGTGTACATTGCACTGAGGAGAGGAACTTGAGCTGCTTTCAGATTCTCAAAGAGGCCCACAGCCAAAGAAGGTCAAGAACCCTTCACACACCTAAACTTCTGCTGGGACACCTCTACGCATAGGGTTTCATGACCCCCACATCAGCTCTTTAAAACTTATCAAGCAATTCATAAACAATTCTTCCGTGAGATAAAACAAAAGGCTAAGAGGCTGAGGAAAGTGTTCCCTAGTCACAAGTCTGGGGAAGGAATGGGAGGAGAGAGTCCAAGTCATCCATCCACCCATCCACCTAGTGAATTGTCCCAGACACTGACCAAGCATGGGATGCTGGGATTACCAAGTGACAGGATGACAGGGTTCCTATTCTCAGAGTACTGACACATATGGTAATATTTCACAGCAATACCGACTGTTCAGACATGCTTTACCAGAAGCATGTACCATTTCTCTGTCACAGGACATGGAAGGAGGGAGGTGTGTTCCCCATGGCAGCCAGGTAAAGCCTTCAGAGAAGAGACATCCACTGGGGCCATAAAGAAGTAAGTTGGAATCTATCAGTTATACAAGGACAGTCCGCAGCATTAGACGTAGTGGAAACAACAGCAAGTGCAAAAGCTTAGAGTGAAAGCTTGGTGCTTAGTGTTTTCAGAAACCTCAACTGAATCTATATGGCCAGAGGAGGGCAGAATAAAGATTATACATCCCAGCCACCACCACCCACACACAGACACACAAGGGACCAAGCACCCTGAGACACACCCTGGAGCCCTGATCCTCAGCTGATTCCCTGACTTTATCTTCCTCCTCTTGAAGAGCCTTAGTTTCCCCATCTGCATAATGGGGATGCTGCACCCAGTGTGTGCTATGAGACAGGAGTGCTAGGAAGTCCTCGGTGTCCGTCTCCTCTGCCTCCCCCAAGCCAGGCCACCCTTGGACTCATGCCCCACAGAGTCCCAGGCTCGAGCAAGGACATGACAGAAAACCCAGGACCCATGAGCAATGCTTGCCACTCCTCAGAAGGTTTGGGATCGGGGACAGATCAAGTGAGGCACTGAAGCCTGACAGAGCACCCTGGCTAATGCATGCCCCACACTGGCACCCAGGGCACGATCCAGGTGAGTGCCACCCGCACCAGCGGGGCGAGCCAATGGGACAGCCGTAGTCAGGATGGAGGAGACTTCTAGGTCGAGCTCTGCCACTGACTTGCTGAGTTACTAGCCAGGCCTCTATTTTCCTCTTCTGGGGCCATGAAGAAAAGATGCCTAGAAGAAAGCACCACCAAAGTAAGGGACGCTTCTCCGCAGGGTCTTTCTCTTGGTGCTGACAGCACCTGACTTTCTATCACTGCTAATTCCCTATTACTAATGCTGCCTGCTTTCCTCCCTTCCACCTGACTCAGAAGGTCCATGAGGTGTGGTCTCCCTCCGAGTCTAGGCCCGCCCCATCAACTGAATTTGATGGAGGGAGGGTCAGGCCACCTCAGCCAACAGGCCCTTGAACGACGGTCTCCCTTGCCTGAGTCAGAGCTCAGCTTTCCAGGGCTGGCCAGAGGGAGCCGGGCATCTTCCCAAGCTCCCAGCTGGGCTGGAACGGCTGTTCCTCCCAGGTCCTGGGGCTGCCCCCCACCACTTCACACAGACCACAAAGGCTGCTGGGAACACACCTCAGCTCCTGAAGCCCATTCAACCCCAGTGAAGCAAACTCCCACCTTCAGCAGACAGGTGGATTTGTTCTACCCATCCATGCCAATCAGGCAGCCCCTCGGCTCAGCAGCACCAACGGAGAGCAAAAGTGATATATCCAAACCTTCAGAAGACTGCCAATCCCTAGGACCTTTTAAACCAGGACACTGCGGTTACCCCCTCAAAAGGTGTGTGTGGGAGCCTCGAGCCCTATCTGGTAAGCCTCATGAGACCCTTACTGCTGTTCTCAAATCTCCAGTGAGTCCAGAGAAGCAAAGAGGAGGGTGACCTCGGTGCTATGAAGATAGCACTAGGACCCAGGAGGGCATCTGGGTTAACAGCTGCAGGAAGAGCCTCCTACGGGTTGAAAATATATCCAACAAGGAAGAGGTCTGCTTTCATGGAGCATGCCCTGAACTTGAGGTATACAGAAGAATGTCGGGTTGAAGAAAGGTTAGCAGGTTCTGTCCTGCAGGACTTCTCAGAGCCTTTACTGTGTTAGTGGGCAATGTGTGTCTCCAAGGGAAGGATACTAGGCTGTGTTCCCCAAATGTATTTGACTCCAAAGCCCTCCCCTACAACCTCCACAAAGCATCAGTTGACAGCAGAGCCGCATCTTCAAGCCACATCTGGCCCTGGAGGAAGAGGAAAAGAAAACAGCTGCCCTAAACATCTCACCTGGAATGGGACAGCTCCGTCTCCCTAAGGGGGTGCAGGAGCTACCCAGGAGGGGCTCTTGGCATCACTCGGAGGTGCTTGAGCACTAATTCTCAATGTGAGGGTAACTCTACTTTTCTGGAGGTGGAGTCCCACAGCCTCCACACTGCTGTGAATTTAAATTCCCAAACAAAACTTAGTGCTATGAAGATAGCACTAGCAAGATAGCAGGGAAGACCCCCACTCTCATGCCACCAACCCCAACTACCTCTAAGACCTGCCTTCCTTGGGTACCGGAGAAAGAGAGGAAGGGCATCGTCAAGGGCCTCACAAATTTCCCTCCAAAGACATACATTAATAGTTGTTGCCACAGATCGGGGGCTGAAACAGGGGCTCGTTCACAGGGTCTAGTTTCTATGCCCAGAGGCCTTTTTAAAAACTGCACCAAGTACCCGTGTGTGCTTTGGCCTGGCAGGCTTACCACACACTAAGAAGCCAAGAAAACCCCCACAAGCGACCAGTCACCCCCTGGTGCCAGTTTCTGCACTTGCCCATGAACTCCACCATCTCCCTCTCTGCTCGCAGGGCCAGTGTTCCACTCAGAACCCTTGGCTTATCTTCAGCTTCCAGAGCGGAGGTTCTAGGGGCACAATGGGCTTCTGTGCCCCCATGTCCTCAGCCCCCACCCCCACCCAAACCCCAGCTGCATTCATGGTGTTCTGCTATTGTGGTGGGAGCAGCCTGGGGGTGGTGCAGGAGGGGGTGGGCTCCTGGCACGGGGACCGACGCAGACAGGCCGTGGTCAGTGGTCAGCATGCAAGTCACATCCGCAGGCGCTGCCACCGGGCCTGCCAGGCTCTGCATGGAATGGCAACGCTCCTGGGGCCCTGGGGCCCTTCGCAGAGTCCCTGCAGGCCCACACACAACTTGCTTACTGTCGGACAAGCCCCTCGGTGGCATTCAGGTGGGGGGTATTTTTTCTTGCCTTCTCAACCAGTTGCTATTTTGGAGCCATATTAGGTCACCAGCTAAGCCCTGGATGCAGGAAAGGCCTGTCCCTAGAAGCACAGCTGGGGCTTCAAGAGGGTTTAGGAGGCGAAACTGGTAGGGGGGAGGTGGTGACAGCGGGTGAGTCTGAAGCCAAGAGACTCTTCCGGAACTCAGCAGACACAGCCTTCCAGCCCCTGCATGGGAGCCACTGGCCCATGAGCATAGGAGAAGCCCCTCCTTACTCTCCCAACTCAGCCTGTCTGTAGGCGCATTCTCTCCTGCACAGCTCTCAAATCCCACACATATCACCCTGGAGGACAGCAGAGACTACAAGTTACAGATAGGTAAACTGAGGCCCAGATAGAGATGAGGGTTCTTCCAAAGTCAGATCATGAGAGAGTTTTTTCCACCACTGCACTAGATAACTTTTACCAGCTCCTTCTACACTGGCCCTAGCAGAGGAATGTGCCCCTTCAGTGGGGACACCGAGGTAAGCAGCGAGCACAGGCTGCTTAGGGACCCCCCCCCTTGATCTGTGAACCATGGTCTCCCTTCTGCCTTTGGGCTCCTACAGGATCCCCATGAAATCACCCACCATTCACACAATATCATCTTATCTGTCTTCTAATCTGAGGCCCCCATGGGACTCTGGTGGAATCCCCAGGGGGCCACACGGAGCTCAGAAATGTTTGGTAAGAGAGCAAACAACTGACAAGACCCAGGCACTGTCCTCCAAAGCCCCTGGTCACAGAAGCCAGTTCCCCGAAGAGAAGGCAAAGTCCCTTGTAAGAAAGAAAGACTTCCAGCCAAGAACAATTCCTCAGGTGGAGAGAGTGCTTCACAGTTTACAAAGAGTTCTGGAATATGAATGCTGTCGCCTGGCACCAAAGGGTGCTTTCTAGATTCATCTCCCCCAGCTATGCCTGACAGTCCAATACAGGTCAACCATCCCTTCTTTCTGTTGGCCTGCCGTTGGCCCATCTCTAGGCCTCAGGCCAGCAATTCACATGGCCACATCTTCCCTAGTCAATAATGGCAGAGGCAAACACATTATGGGGTCACAAAGGGCGACCCTCTGTCTTTCCCACATCACCAGCACTCTGGTGTATACACAGGTCTTCTCCCGCAAACTGGTAAGGGACTCTGACTCTCCTGAAGCTAACTGGTGTGCCCCGGTCTAGAAGGCAAGTGCCCCTCCCGTGGGTCCTCTTACCGGGCCCCTCCCTCTGCACTTTTGCAGAGAGAGCTGCCAGAAGCAGAGCGAGGGAAGGCCACAGAGGGTGTCTGCGGTTCTTACATGAGGCAGGAGCAAGTGGGAGTGGGGCCCAGGAGGAATTCAGCTGAAGGGAGAGAGGATGGTATCCAGGAAGGCTCTGAAGAGCTCTCCAAGGGGCTGGGAGGTCCTGGCAATCTGGGTATTTATCTAGCTGGGGAAAGATGCAGTCTGGGTATTTATCTAGCTGCCCGTCTGACTTTGTAACTGAATCCCTCCAACAGGCAGACTTCGCAACGGCAGCCGGCCCAGGTTTCTGGAGAAGGCACTGGGCAGCTGGAACCTCTCCCCCTATCGAGCCCCCTCCCAGGGGCTCAAGAGATTTCCCTTTCATTTCCTTCCAGGCTGGAAGGGCGGGGGACAGCACAGTCTGTGGGGTCAAGCCCTCAAAAACCACTTCCTATGTGGCTGGGGGAGGGCGAGCGGCTGAAGAGTTTATCTGGGGGTCCCCGCGTGAGAACAGCAGAAAAATTCTACGAGTGAGTTGCTCTCCAGAGTGCCCTTCAGGTCGGGAACCACCGAAGTCGGAGGAGAAAAGATTTCAGGGCCCTCCGAAGGAACTCGGAGCAAATCCACACTCTCCGTCCCAGCGAGCGGTGGCCAAGAGGGGGATGGGGTTGGGCGTGGGAAGGACACTTGGATGGGGCTCCCCGCACAAGCCGCGCCCCGGCTGTCTGGAGACAATCCGGAACCCACCCACCCGGTCGGGCTCCCCAGCCCCCTTGGAGCAGGGCGCCCCAGGCTGGGAGAGAGGGAAGGAGGGCTCCACCCGCCCCAGAGCTACTCCGGGCCGGGCTCAGCGGGGAGGTGACGCGCTCCCGGCGCCCCGGAGACTTCGGGAGGCGAGTTTGGCAGAGCTGAGCGAAGTCAAGCCAAGCAGGGCCGGGCAATACGGAGCCGGGCCGGGGCCAAGCCAGGAAGAGCTGGGCAGATAGGAAAAGGCCTTGCGCGGTCGCCGGAGGGCGGGGGCGCGCGGGGGCACCCACCTCTCCGCGCTGCAGCTGGAAGAAGCTGTTGAGATAGCTGGAGTGCAGGGGCGAGCCCAGCTGTTCTGGGCGGCCCTTGCCGAAGGCCAGCTCTGGGGGCGCGGCGCCGGCGGGCGGCTCTGGCCGGAAGGCATCGAAGGCGCTCGCCTGGTGCGTGTCCTGCAGCGACAGGTAGACCCAGTTGAGCAGCTGGGTCGGCTGGTACACCGAGGCGGCGCTCGTGTCGATGGCCGACAGCAGGCTCATTTTGCGGCGGCGGTGCCGGTTCCCCGCCCCCCACCCCGGCCGCCCGCTCGCGCCCCCCCCTCCAGCGGAGGGGCGGGCACCGGGGAGCCTGCGCCCACTGCCGCCGCCTGAGCCCGGACGGCGATCGCCTGCACCCCGCGCTCAGCCCGCAGCCGCCGCCGCCGCCTCCCCCCAACTGCAGCAGCAACGCGCGCGGGCGGAGGAAGGAGGCAGCGAAAGTTGGGCAGGAAACTTTTGGGCCCGCCCCCTCCGAGCCGCCCGCCCCGCCCCGCCCCGCGATCCGCTATCTGCCTCTGTGCTGACCCCTTCAGCGGCCGCTCCTGGGGTGGGGTTCTATGAGGCCCCGCCCCTTGTGGCACCATCCTCGCCTTCCATTGGCTGTATCATTGAATATAGAGTAGCAGGGGCGGGGTGAGAGGAAAGAGAGCTCATCTACATAGGTAGCACGGGGAGGGTCCGCCCATGGGCGGTCCCCTTGCAGTCCCCGCCCTCTGTGCGCGGCCGGCCCAGCTCCCCAGCTCCGCAGGAGCTCTCTGCTCCCCGGGCCTGATCTGTCCAGGCTCTCTCTGCTTTCGGCTCACTGCTGTCTCTCTTTCCAACTCCTTTACAATGATTTCATTTTCACTTGTTTTTTCCCTCTATTTTCTTAGCTTCCACATACTCTTCTTTCTCTCAGACTAACATCTCCTGTGTCCATCGTCTGTCTGTCGTCTTTCTCGGCGGATCTGTTTCAGTCTCGTCTTTTCTACTTTCGTCTAGTCTGATGTGTCTCTGCCTCTCCCCTTACCCTCTCAGACCCAGACACACGCGCGCGCGCACAGACACACACATACACACACATCTCCCTCCCTCCTCTCGCTATCACCAAAGGACCCTCCCCCTCCCACTTAATTCCTTCCATCTGCAGAATCGTTTTTCGGGTCTGCTTAGCCAAGGGGGGCCTGGGTTCCTGCCCCAGGAAGGACTCCCCGCCCCCTTCCCTCTCCTTCCTCCTCCCCCTCAACCCTGTCTCTTCTCCTATTTCTGCTCTGTGGCCGCCTCACTTCTTGCACTTTTCCTCCACCCAAACCCCCGGTCCCAGCCCACCCCAGTGCCTCTGTGGGTCGCCAGGACTCTAGATGAGTTTGGGGAACTGAGGAAGACATCTGTCACTCTGCTCCCCAGGGCAGCCCAGCTAGTTCAAGTATGCCGCGGGGTGGCGGCCGGCGGCGGTGGGGGGGGGTGGGTCCACAACCATCCCTCGCCCCTCCCGACACATTCCGAAGCCCCCGAGGCCTTCATCCTCTCAGATTTAGGTAATCTTCGGGCGCCTGCGCTGCGCCAGCGCCAGGAACCTAGCGACAAGGCGCCTAGAGGGGGACGCTAGTCACCTCTCCAACCTCCAGTGGTTCTGAAGCCATTCAGCCTGGCGTTCAAGTGTCAGCTTGGCCACCTTCCAGATGAGTGGCCTTGGCGTTGCGCCTAACCTGTGCTGATGAACCTTTCTCTTCTGTAAGATGGGGAGGGTCACTGTCCTACCTCTAGGGATATTTGCGAACTTACCAGTTTGAGCTTGAAAATCAGAAGATATTCCATGAAGGTCAGCTCTCTGCTACCCCCTCCAACAGGTTTTCTCCCACCACCTGCGTGGGCACACATCTGTGGATGCTTGGAAGTGAAAGGACTTCAGTGGTGATCAAATGCCACTCTTCCCAACCATGTCACCAACCAACAACCCCTTGGATTTTTTTTTTTTTTTTGTCTCATTTGATTATGTTTTCAAAGATTTTGTCTATCAGTTTGGGGTTATTAATACAAATGATAGCACACATACCAATCAATATTTTTCATCATCAGAGACACATATATATAGTACCCTTTATATTTTAAACCTATTCCTTGAAAGAGAAAGTACACATTTGTTGGGAATAAATGTTATAACCACTTACTTTTGGAAACATTTGGGGTCATCTCTGGAACTGTGGTGTTGGAGAAGACTCTTGAGAGTCCCTTGGACTGCAAGGAGATCCAACCAGTCCATTCTGAAGGAGATCAGCCCTGGGATTTCTTTGGAAGGAATGATACTAAAGCTGAAACTCCAGTACTTTGGCCACCTCATGTGAAGACCCGACTCATTGGAAAAGACGCTGATGCCAGGAGGGATTGGGGGCAGGAGGAGAAGGGGACAACAGAGGATGAGATGGCTGGATGGCATCACTGACTCGATGGACGTGAGTGTGAGTGAACTCCGGGAGTTGGTGATGGACAGGGAGGCCTGGCGTGCTGATATTCATGGGGTCGCAAAGAGTCGGACACCACTGAGCGACTGAACTGAACTGAACTGAACTGGAACTCTGATACTATCTTTAAGGTTCCAAGGGGAGGGGCTGGATAGGATTTGTAGCCACCGATCTAAACTCTCCCTATGTTTTACAGAGAAAATTGCTAGTCAGAGAGGGGACATCTTCCAATTGTACATCTTCCAGTTCCAAAAGCAGGCAGCTGGGGAGCCTAAAGGAGACCCCAGAGTTCCCAGCACTAGCCCAGAACTCTGTCTCCACCCACCACTCTTCTTCTGGTCAAGGATAGTCCTGTTATCTTGAAGTGCATATTTTTCCCCTAGTATGGGTTGTAAATTCAAATTGCCTTAGAGACCAGGCAGGTACTAGGCAATAAATAGGTAATGATGGGGCATGTGGAGAACCAAAGTTCTAGCCACACAAAACCCTACTGCTGTGGTTCTCAGCCTCAGAGAGACTTTGAGTCTCAGGCACCTGGTCTGGGATCCCCTGTGCCTGAGAATGATGTGATGCTGCAAGGGTACTGGTCCTACCTGGTGACCACACTGAGGGCTTCTGCCCTCTTCACCACCACCCCCACTCCATAGTTCCTACCCAGGGCCTGTACGTAGGTAGGAGATGATCCAAAAATGTTTGCTAGGTCAATGGTTGAATGGAGGGATTATGGGAGCCAGATTATGCTCCCCTTTGAAGCCTGAATGGCTTCTTTGCTTCGTACTTTTCTCCCTCCCCTTGCCCACAACACACCCGCTCAACACGTGGGCTCTGTACCCAGTCAGTGATCAATAAATTTGAGCAACTGACAGGCAGTTTGCCTGGATAGCAGCTGACTGGGCCCCTCATATCCCCGAGACAACCCTTCCCATGGGATGGAGGGTGATGGGTAAGAGTGACAAGATAGGTATCAGAGGCCTGGGTCCCAGGATAAGAAGACTGGTCCAAGCCTAGACTCGGTGCTTCCCCACCCCCCATCATGTACACATTAGGAAGCCTTGCATTCAAAATGTCAGAGGGGACTTCCCTGGTGGTGCAGTGGATAAGAATCTGCCTGCCAGCGCAGGGGACATGGGTTCGACCCCTGGTCTGGGAAGATCCCACGTGCTGAGGAGCAACTAAGCCCATGAGCCACGACTACTGAAGTCCACGCACCTCAGAGCCTGTGCTCTGCAGAGAGAGGCCACCACAGTGAGAAGCCTGAGCACCACAGAGAAGAATAGCCCTGCTTGCAGTGACTAGAGAAAGCCCACGCAAAGCAGCAAAGACCCGGCACAGCCAAACTAAAATAAATGACTTAAAAAAAAAGTCAGAGTTCCTATCTCAAGCCTTCAGGTTACAGAGAAGGAAGCACCCTGACCCAGAGAAGGAAAGGGACTGGCCCAGGGTCACCCAGGAAGCCTGAGGGCTGAGCCACCTGCTCCTAATCCAGTCCACATCTAACTCTCTCTTCCTTGGCGCTGGTCCGGCAGTCTCCTGCATGCCCGCTCTAGCCCCTACACTGTCCTCAGGACCACAGGGAACTCTCAGATGAGGGTTGGATCCATGTCCCATTCCCTCTCCGGCGACTCCATCCACCCTGTGGTCTCCAGGATGAGACAACAGAGAGAAGACAGGATTTGGAGGAAAGAAACCTGGCTGAGTGGCTTTGGGCAAGTCTCTGTCCACTCTGTAAACCTCAATTTTCTCAGTTAGTGCTTGACAGGGTCAAACGAAGAGGCAGACAGGAAGGTGCTTTGCTAGCTGGAAATAAGCAATCATGTGGGAAGGAAGTGTGGTATTAATAATTTCAATAAGAGTGATATTCCACTTTCCTGGCATGGTGTTTGGAGGAGGAGGACCCATGTAGGGAAGTGTCTGCCCCTAAAGTTGCCCAGGCAACAGATTTGATAGTCCTTGATGGCATTTCAAACCAAGAGCTTTGGGCTCTGAGCAGGAGAAACTTTGGACACAGAAGAGCAAGCAAGGATCTGGGGCGGGTGTCTTGGGCAGGGGAAGGGGAAGAGAGACAGCCTTTAATTTGGGCTTGAAAGGCTGGCAGAGATGAACAGAGGAAGAAGAAGGGACTTCACAGTCCTGTGCAAATTGATGCTGCTTATGTCAGTAGAAAACATCTCGTGGTGATTTGTAATGCAAAGAAACCCCTAACCCTCTTGAACCCACCTGCACTCCATGTGTCAGGAATTAAACAGCTGATACACACCGGGAAGGCTGACGTTTGCCTTTCCTCTGGGCTGGGGCTGTGCACTGGGCTCCTTTGGGCTGTGTGTTGACACAGAAGGTGTCAGTTTACAGCAGTGATAGCAAGATGGCAAATACTCTCCCTGCACACTCCACTGCCCCATCCCCCACTGAGGGCAGAAGTCACTGAGTGCAGCACTCCGTCCCAGACAGGGCTCCAGGCTCCATCTCCGCACAGCACTCCGGATTTGCCGCCAAGAGTGGAGCTGATCCACAAGATGAAAACTATTTGCCATCCCTGACGCAAATCCACAATCCCAAAGAACCCTCTGACATATATGGGGACTTTGTGCAGAATTAGAAAGAGGCTGCCCTCAATTCCAAAAGGTAATCCTTCTTCCCATGGATGCAGCTCCCTTGTTGCCAGGGCCCAAGACTTGGTAAATGCCAGCTAGAGTTTGGTGCCCACCAATCCCAGATATGGTTATGCAGTTTCTCTGATGAGAAAACCAGAGGGGCAGCCTCATCACTCCAGGCCCTGCTTACAAACTCTTGTCCAGAAGGGAACCATACAAAGTGGGCAGAGCCGTGAACCTTAAACTCAGCTGGCCATTGCACGCAGGTTCGGAGCTGTGCAATAGTGCCAGGGCCTTTGGAGTCTACCCCTTTCCCCACTGTGTGACAGTGGAAAGCTGAATATCCTCTCTTCACGTGTAAAATCTTTCCACTTCTTGAATTCCAAGACACAGGAGGGACTTGGACACCTGATGGCACTGGCCCTTGGAAGGCCCTCAGTGCTTGCCCAGTTTCAAGGCTAGATTCTGTGAAATGGATGTGAGGGGCACCAGCTTGGATACCTCTGAGGGTTCTCAGCCCAGCCCTCTGGACGTGACCTAGGGCAAGATGACAAAAGCCCCTTCACCTCTGATCCCAGAAGTCACAGGGACAGCCCTAGCAGACCCTGTGCTCCCCAAAGAACGGCCTTCAGAAAAATGATGGGGCAGAGATGGGGCCTTCCACACAGGGACTGTGGCAGCAGCGACTTTCCTCCCCTCCTTCTAACTTCCCATCCACATTTCTTTAAACAAAACAGCCATATAAATTTTACCAATAGTCTCAACCACCTCAACCCCATGGAGCGACCCCAGACCTTCAGGATTGGGAAGAAGATGCTTGGTGACTGTGAACCAGTGATGGGAATGTGTGGGGCACAAAGGGCTCCGGAATTTGTGTGTATTTAGGCTTGTGGGGCATCTGTTTGGAAGATGGGGACTGACGCTCACCCAGCGTTGAGTGTGCAGAACTGTGTACATATATTGGGGAATCAAAGAAGGGAAGGGAAACTGGTTAATGGAGACTTTGGGAGTGGCTGAAATGGCCCTTCCAGTGACCCTTGGCCTTCCTTGCCTCCTTAGAATCTTTCCATGGCTGCCCAATGGATAAAGTCCAAACATCCACTGGGCGTGACATTCAAGGCCCTTTTGATCTCTGATTCTTGACCACCTTTCTACTTTAACTGCTGTTACAGGGGACTTCTCTGATAGTCCAATGGTTAAAAATCCTCCTTGCAATGTAGGGGACATGGGTTCAATCCCTGGTCCAGAGGATCCCACATGCCTCGGAGCAACTAAGCCCACGAGCCACAACTAGAGACCCAGTATGATGCAACAAGGACTTGACACAGCCAAATTTAAAAAAAAAAGAATTGCTCTTACAGTCTACCCTTCAACCCCTACACCACATGTGCCTTGCCTTCCAATAAAGTGAAAACACTGGCCTTTCCCCACTCACGGGAGGCCTTCTTGGCCTCCACGCTTTTGCGCATGCTGTTCTCCTACCAGCAAGAGCCCCCTCTTTCAGTTCTCCCGGAAGGCTACTCTTACCCTTCAAGATCCAACTGAAAAAATGACTTTCCCAAAGAAGACTTTAGTAATCACAACCCCCAGCTCCACTGTCACCCAGTAGATATTTTTTCTTTTACTCTTAACTCCAATGGCTCAGTGGTAAAGAATCATCTGCCTGCAATGCAGGAGACTTGGGCTCGATTCCTGGGTCAGGAAGATCCCCTGGAGGAAGGCATGGCAACCCACTCCAGTATTCTTGCCTGGAGAATCCCCTGGAGAGAGGAGCCTGGCGGGCTACAGTCCATAGGATCGCAAAGAGTCGCACATGACGGAATTGACTGGCCATGCACGCATCAGTGTTTGCAAGGTATCATGATATCTGTAAAACTGTTATTTCCCCCTTCTCACTCCCTTCCACCCAGCACCGCTGCTGACTGGACTATGAGCTCCTCTGCCTGACACAGTGCTGGATCAGAGCACGTCCTCTGTTTACTTAAGGAATGAACGAATAAACTCAGAAAGCCTTTGTGGTTTGTAGACTCAGAGACAGGAGACTGTCAAATCTGGTCTGGAACGACTCAGAGGCTCAAAGGATTGCAGAAATGCAGGGGGCTCTGGCAGGGAGAGTCCCCATTCTCTGAACATCCATGCCCTCCCTCCTTTTCCCAGCATCCTCTGCAATCGGGCTGGGCCCATGGGACTCGTTCTCAGTGACAGGGAGGTGAGAAGAAGCAGTGTGTCTCTGGTGAGGCAGCAAGCATTGTTGGGGCTTCTCCACATTTTCTCTCTCCCATTTTGCTGGTGGAGAGTGAAAAATTCCAAGGCAGAAAAGGCCAGATCCCTAAGTCAGCATTTCAGGAGAGCTGACAAGGAGGGCCTCTTAGACTGTAGTGGGAACTGGAACGAAACTCTCTGGTGCTCAGCTTCTGAGATGGAGGTGGAGGCGAGAAGATTCTTTGTTACAGCAACAGAACTTGCTCTGCTGCTAAGTCGCTTCAGTCGTGTTCGACTCTGTGCGACCCCGTAGACGGCAGCCCACCAGGCTCCCCGTCCCTGGGATTCTCCAGGCAAGAACACTGGACTGGGTTGCCATTTCCTCCTCCAATGCATGAAAGTGAAAAGTGAAAGTGAAGTCGCTCAGTCGTGTTCGACTCTTAGCGACCTCATGGACTGCCCCCTACCAGGCTCCTCCGTCCATGGGATTTTCCAGGCAAGAGTACTGGAGTGGGGTGCCACTGCCTTCTCCGAACTTGCTCTAGCCCTGCTAATTGTTGTTGTTGTTTCACTCACTGAGTGTCTGACTCCTTTCTTCCCCATGGACTGCAGCCCACCAGGCTCCCCTGTCCATGGGATTTCCCAGGCAAGGATATTGGAGTGGGTAGCCACTTCCTTCTCCAGGAGATCTTCCTGACCCAGGGATCAAACTCTTGTCTCCTGCGTTGGCAGGTGAGTTCTTTACCACTGAGCTACTAGGAAAGCCAACTCAGCGAATGGGGGGGCTCAAAGATGATATGGTTCCCAAACCTCATTTTATTGATATGAAAACTGCCACTTAAGGAGTTTCCTGTGTGGTCCAGTGGTTAGGGCTTGTGCTTTACTGCCATGGACCCAGGTTCAATCCCTGGTCAAGGAACTAAGGTTCCACAAGCCTCTCACAAGCTGTATGTGTGGCCAAAAAAAAAAAAAAAAAAGAATACACACACACACACACACACACACACACACACACACAAGAAATATGAACTTCTCTGCTGGTCCAGTGGCTAAAACACCACATTTCCAACGCAAGGGGCGTGGGTTTTATCCCTGCTCTGAGAACTAAGATCCGATATGCCACACAGTGTGGCCAAAAAAATGAAAACTGCCACCTAGAAGAGGAAAATCACGTGGCTTCTGGTTCTGTGATTTTTGAACTGTTGCCCTGAGGACTACCTGGTAAAAGCAGCCAAGTCTTCTGATCTGCAATGCCAACCTTCCCCCTCCTCCTCGGCCTGGGCAGCAGAGGGCATGAACCATGATCCTCACTCTGCAGTTTTATTTTATTATTTGTTTATTAATAGAAGTCTCTATGAACAAGTCAGTCAAAGCAAAAACTCAGACCTTGACAATACCTTATATCTACCTATGAGGCTAACCCTTAGCCAATCTCCGAGGTCTCCCCAGCCTCCAGAATCATTCCCTTGCTTTCCTATTTTTAGAGTTTTGTCTTATATTTGTACACATATTCTAAAAATATATATCTTTGACTTGTTTAACTTTATTTAAAGAGTATCACGCTGTGAAATCTTTGACTTATTTCACTTCGTAGAGTACTGCTAAACCAGTCTTATTGAGAAATGCCGCCATCACCCTTCATTCCAATGGCTGTAATTCTATTTCACTGTGTGACTACAGCACAGCCTCCTCAGCCGTGCTCTGTTGATGGCTCTTGCAACAGTGCAGCTGGGGCTTTTCCTGACCTACCTTTGCAAGAGTATTTCTGGAGTATATGCATTTGCTGCACCGTAAGACCCATCAATGTTCACCTTTGCAAGTTACAGCTGTTGTCCAGCAGAAGAGGTCCCTTGGGTCCACACCCTTCCCAACACTTGATTTTAGACTTTTTTAGTTTTACAAAGTATGTGCAGTTCTCTTGACACTGTGGCAGGCTCCCTGACCTCCCTGACCTCAATTTCCAAATCCTCTGAAAGGAGGTGATATTCTCAGTGCCTATACGGCTCCCAAGGGCTTCCCAGGTCGTGCTAGTGGTAAAGAACTCGCCTACCAATGCAAGAGACGAAAGAGACACAGTTTCGGTCCCTGGGTTGGGAAGATTCCCTGGAGGAGGGCATGACAACCCACTCCAGTATTCTTGCCTGGAGAATCCCATGGACAGAGGAGGCTGGTGGGCTACAGTCCATAGGGACACAAAGAGTTGGACATGACTAAAACAATTTAGCACTCATACACACACGTGTGGCTCCCAAAGTGAAGCCGACAGGGAAAATGGGTGCTGTTCACGCAGGTCACAGGAAGCCAGGGAGCAGGAAGGCTGGCCTTGCTCTGCTGTGGTCTGCACAGCGAGGGACAGGCAGCTAGCTACTCCCTCCCAAGTCTCCTGGCCATTCTCTCCATTTCAAAATACAAGAGGCTGAGACTCAGCACGTGCACAGCATGCTGGGATGCGGAAAGTAGGAGCGGGCAGACCCTGAGAGCTCAGAGCTGGGAAAGGATTCCAGGTCCACCCAGATTAGCCGACTCATCCAACCCACACTTAGGGGGTTTTCCTGTTGGCTCATGAAGTGATATTAAGTCAGGGGTATTGTTCTCCCTGGTCTCTGCCATTGATAAAACAGAGAAAAACAACTCCCATGATACTGATGCCGCCAGCCCTTCCTGCCCCTTGCCTTCCTGGTTGGAGTCCTTTCTCCTGTGCTCCTTCCTCCCTCTCCTCCCAGAGACTGTGATTCAAGCCAAGACGCCTTGTGGGCTGATGAGCAGGGGGTGGGCTCAGAGCCCACCTTCCGTACCTCTTCTAACCTTGGACTTTCGGATTGCCAGAGGCTCCTAGGCAGTGGCGTGCAGGAATTGGCTTACATTGGCTCACCAGAGAAAACTGCTCAATGTTTCCAGATTCTGTAAGCCTGTTGTTAAACACAGTCATAATTAAAAATTAAATTCTTTAGTATTACAATTAAATAACATAATAAAAGCGCAGGTAATGACATCACATCCTAATTATTTCATCACCTTCTGCTATTATTAAAAACACTACACAAAATACTGTTTTGTGATCCTTTTGTTCCATTCATAGAAAACATACGCTTGTATACATACCTGGTGTACCTGATCGTGATAAAACATGTAGCTTTTTCTTTTTCTTTTTTTTTTAATAAGAACACTTCACATAAGATCTACTCTCTTGGCAAATTTTTGAGTAAACAATACAGTGTTGTTGACTATAGGCACTAAGCTGTACAGTACATCTCTAGGACATATCTTGCACCCAAGAAACTTAGTACCCTTTAACCCATTACCCCTCCCAGCCCCTGGAACCCACCATTCTACTCTCTGCTTTAATGAATCTATGTTAGCTGCCTCATGTAAATGGTAGCACGTAGCATCTGTCCTCCCAAGTTTGGGTCATTTTACTTAGCACAATGTCCTCAGATGTATTTCTTACGCCACTGTTTAATATCTATCAGCTGCTATTAGGCTGCTGCTGAAAATCCTCCAATAGCTTCCACCATACTCGGAAAAAGGCCAGAGGCCTGATCCTGTCCACAAGCCCTGCAGAATCTGCCCTCTCTCTCGCTTCACCCACAATCCTTCTGGCCGCTGGCCTTCTTGCTCTCCCATGACCCTCAGCTCCCTTGCCACTAAGGTCTTTGTGCTAGCTGTCTCCACTGCCTGGACTGCTCGGCTCCAAATGTTTACTTGGCTGCACAGACCATTCAGATTTCAACTCAAATGCTGCCTCACTATTCACCTATTTGTTCACTTATTGTGTGTCTCACCCGCTCTGTCCCCATTCCCACACACACCAGGACATAAGACAAGAACTTTGCCCACCACACGGCATGCTACCTGGCACACAGTAGGGCATCAGTTCATGTTGGTGAATGAATGCACTGATGCCAGCACATGGGGTCATCACTCCACGTCTAACAACTGGAAACTAGTTTGAAGTTCTCCCTAAGCTCGTCAGCAGAAAGTGAGACCTGAAAGATAAGAGATGCCATCAGGTCACTGAGGGAATGAACAGGGTTATGCATCCCTGGGGTCCTGACACCACTGTCCTCTGCTGCCCTGGGCAATCCAGTCTGCAGCCAAAGGCTCTGTCCTAGAGCCTATCTCAGGTCTGGACCTGTAGTAATTCTGACTCTTCTGGACCTTTACCAGAGGGTTTGGCACCTTTATTCCTTTTTGTTTGATTGCTTTGTCTTGCTTTCTTCTATTTTATTTTTTCGGTATTTTATTTCATGTCATCACTTTCTAATAATGGTCCACAGTTCTTGTGTTCCAGTGAAGGCTAATGATTTACTAGTGGATCCTGAGCTTTGGTCATTTTTCTTCTCCCTGCCTCTCCCTTCCTCCTCACTACTGGCTCTCGCAGGACGATTCCCTTCCTGCTGTGCCCCACCTGTCCCCTTACTGGGAGGAAGATGCAATGCTCCCCAGGGCCTGCTGGGTGGGTTTTAGGGCCTGCCTCATTCACCCTGCATGAGCTAGTGCCCTTCCCTAAGGCTCCTTCCTTTATGGGCTCTGACTGTAGAATCTTAATGAAATTTCCCTGAACCTCAGCTTCCTTATCAGTGCTTTGGGCTTAAGGGTCTGTGCTATGCCTATGCCCCAGGGCTGAGAGGATCTGATTAAAGTTGTGAGCATCCTTTCTGGGCCCTAAGGTTCTATCTGATCTCAAGCATGTTTCTGTAGTTATGAGCAGGAAGTCTTTCTCACTTAGACCATTGGCCTTTCCATCCAGAGGCTGACTTGGCCAGTTTGGGGCCCTTTCTGCGCACTGTCTGCCTCCTCTAACTGGCATGCTTCTCTCAGCCTGGCTCCGACCTGGCTCTGCCCTCCTAGCCTCCTGGGCCAATAACAGGGCTCTCTGATGCATACAGCTACTCAGACTTATTCTCCTTCCTCCTGGATTGCCAGACTTGGCAAAATAAATAACAAGTAAGCAAGGTTGCCCAGAATTTAATTTTTTTTTTTTTTTTGTCTAAGTATGTCCTGTGCAATATTTAGGACATCTTTTTTGTGTATGTGAAGTTGCTCAGTCATGTCCGACTCTTTGCGATCCCGTGGACTGTAGCCTACCAGGCTCCTCCATACATGGAATTTTCCAGGCAAGAGTACTGGAGCGGATTGCCATTTCCTTCTTCAGGGGAATCTTCCTGATCCAGGTATTAAACCCAGGTCTCTCACATTGCAGGCAGATGCTTTACCGTCTGAGCCACCAAGGAAGCAACTCAAAGAAATATTCGTTGTTTATCTGAAATTCAAATTTAACTCAGTATCCTCTTGTATCTTGGGCTTCCCTGGTATGTCAGCTGGTAAAGAATCTGCCTGCAATGCAGGTGACCCCACTTCGATTCCTGGGTTGGGAAGATACCCTGGAGAAGGGGTAGACTACCCATTCCAGTATTCTTGGGCTTTCCTGGTGGCTCAGACAGTAAAGAATTCCATCCACAATGCGGGAGACCTGGATTTGATCTCTGGGTTAGGAAGATCCCCTGGAGGAGGGCATGGCAACCCAGTCCAGTATTCTTGCCTGGAGAATCCTATGGACAGAGGCACCTGGCAAGCTACAGTCCCTGGGGTTGCAAAGACTGACATGACTAAGCAACTAAGCAAAGCGCAGCACAGCATCCTTTTGTATCTTATCTGGCAACCTCACTTTAGGGGTTTCCTCAATTTGTCTTGGGTCAATAACCTAGATCACACTCTGCCTTGGTTCACTTTCTGGAAACAGGAAGCACAGTAGATAGCTCTCAAGAAAGTTATGAGACTAAAAGAAAAAAATGCTTCGGAAAGTCCCTCCAAAGTGTGACTTGTGTACAAGATTGAGAAAATCTCATTCTCAAGCTTAAAACACCCCACCAGGTCTGGAGGTGGAGCCTGTGTCCTCCACCCTCCCCAGCCAAGCTTCCCACCTGGGCTTCCCCATCTCTGTAAAGCCCCCACTCAGGGATCTTCTTGGCACAAACCATGCCTCCACTCTGTCCTCATCTGTCTGAACATCCCATCAGTCGCCAATGACATATCACCAGGACACTGATTTTTTTCTCCATCCTGAGACCTGCCATCAACCCAAGAGGCTAAACACTGGGATGACCCTATGTGTTGGTTTGCTCATGAAAGTCCAGGCTCCTATCCATCATTCCTATGTGGGATTGTAAATTAATAACACTCCTTTCACTTTCAAAAGTGGATAATAAATGATCTGTGACCCATCCCTACCCTGCCTTCTCAGCTCCCTGTCTGCCTCATCTCCAGGGACCGTCACACCCCACTGCACTGCTGTACCCATGCTTTCCCATATTCTGGCCATGCCACTAAAACCTTCCTACATCTGACATGGAAAATGCAAGCATCTCTCTTTGACCATAACCCCTCTCCTTCTACACAGCTTCTCTTTACTCTTTTTTTTTTCTTTTCCCCCATCTGCCTTACATGTCTTGGTGCATCTTGTCAATCACGCAGGTCAGGTTCCCACTGGTTCCATTGGCCTGGTATCTCACTCACCAGAAATTTTCCAGGGTAGATTCATCCATCATCAGCCTTCTCTGAACTGCCCTGGACTGTCAAAAGATGCTGGAGAACCTCACATGATCACACAATCTGAAGCCATAAATTCTCAATCAAAGATATTGCATCATTGAATACGTGCTTCTGACAGGACGCTTTGGCAAGCAGATTACACTGGGGTGGGGAGGGGGGTGCCAGCAAGCAGGAGACTAGAGAGAAGCTGTTCGTTCACCAAGAGTTTACTAAGCACCTGCTCTGCGAGAGGCGCTGGAGATAAACCGTAAACAAAACATTCGCAAATCTTTGCTCTCAGCAAACTAACAGTTTAGTGGAAGGATTTAGACAGTAGACAAGTGTATTAACCTGTGTTACACTAACAGAACCAATGGGAGATATATATGATCTATATGATCTGTATCTATAGCATATATATTTACACATAGAGAGAAGCTTATTGTAAGTAATCGACTCCTTTGGTTATGGAGACTGAAAAGTCCCCTAATCCATATGGCAACCCAGGAGAGTTGATGGCCTAATTCTAGTCTAAATACAAAGATCTGAGAACAAACAGATCCTATGATTAAAGGTCTGGTCACAATCTGAGTCTGAAGGCAGGAAAAGACCAACGTTCCAGCTCAAAGATGGTCAGATGAGAGAGAGAATTCTTTCTAACCCCACCTTTTATACTACTGAAGCCTTCAACGGATTGGACAATCTTCTTAATTCAAACAGTCATTTCATCCAAAACACCCTCACAGACACGCCCAGAATACTGTTTGACCAAGTATCTGGGTGGGCTTCCCTGATAGCTCAGTTGGTAAAGATTCCACCTGCAACGCAGAAGACCCCAGTTGGATTCCTGGGTCACGAAGATCTGCTGGAGAAGGGATAGGCTACCCATTCCAGTACTCTTGGGCTTCCTTTGTGACTCAGCTGGTAAAGAATCCACCTGCAATGCCGGAGACCTGGGTTCGATCCCTGGGCTGGGAAGATGATCCCCTGGAGAAAGGAAAGGCTGCCTACTCCAGTATTCTGGCCTGGAGAATTCCATGGACTGTATAGTCCATGGAGTCACAAAGAGTTGGAAAAGACGGAGAGACTTTCACTTTCAAGTATTTGGGCACAAAGTCAAATTGACCAAATAAACCATCACCATATGTAGGTAACTAAAATAGCATGTTAGAAAATGTAAGTACTAAGGAGAAAAAAACAAAGCAGGAAAGAAAGACAAGAAAAGCTAGCAGCTGTTTTTGATGGGGGGAGTCAGGGTCAGCCTCTCTGAGGAGGCGACCAGTGAGGACATGAATAAAATGCGGAAGTAGAACTTTGGGATATTAGAAGGAAATGCATTCCAGGGAGAAGAATCACGAAGTTCAAAGGCTTCAAGGTGGAACTAGGGTGGCCACATTCAAGGGACACAGAGAGCAAGAGGAAGTATAGATAGCGATAAGGCTTAGAGAGGAAGTGGGGTCCCATTGCAGAGCCTTGAGGGTCATTGCAAGGATTGTGGCTTTTACTGGGTGTGACATGCAGAGGCACTGGAGGTTCTAAGTGGAATGACAAGATCTGACTTTCACTAGAAGCAAGTGAGCATGGAAGCAGAGACACTGATTGGAAACCACCATAGTGATCCAGGCAAGAGACGATGATGGCTCTTTCTAGGGCCTCTGAGCTTAGCAGGGATATTGGACTGTCAACCCAAACACCCACAGGCAGTGTGCTAGGCCCCGTGCTGAGGTCCTGGCCTGAGCACACAGTAGGAACCCTCTAGATGACTCCGGATCACAATGTGCTAGTGAGTTCTGCCAAAGTCCACAGCTGTGCGTAACCCAGAATCTGAGGCGGGTCAGCTGTAGTCCTCGTCCTCTGGCAGAGCATGCCACGTTCAGGGTTGGCTTGCCCTGGCACAGCCTAGGGAAGATTCCCAGATACAAGCTTCCCACAGGGGTCAGCTCCAAGTCGGCCAACCTAAAACAGCTACAGCCCACAGAGATGCCCCTGCAGACCAGGAGCCGAGCGGCCACCCTCTGTGGGTCCCTGCGTCTGCCTTTCTCACCCTTGACTCCCCTTAGCCAGGGCTCACAGGGCTGGACACTTGATCTTGTCCGGGCAGCAGAGTTTTCTCTCTTGCAGCGAGAGAGGCCCAGCCAACTCCCAGCCCCTACCATTGTCCCAGCACAAGCCCTGCCCTTGGTTTGGTGGAAAGCCAGGCTTATCGGAAACTCTGGCTCGGGTGAGCAGGCTCCAAGCAGGTCAGCCATTCCTGACTGTTCTGTCTGTTGGGTCCAGGAGTCTCCGCTTTCTCTGGAGCCTTCACATTAGTCCTCCTTAGGACCTGTAAAGGGGAAATGGATTTGTTCTGGAATATGAGGTTAGACTCCAGGGTGGACTCACTAATCCCTGGGTCACTATCACGATCATCATTAAAGCTTTAATTAATTGCACAGAGTGGACTTGTTTTTCAGAGCTGGTCACCACCCCAGGAATTTGTAATCTGAGACAGATAGACTTGTTCAAGATACGAGTGATAGAAAAGGCTTCGCCAATCTTATGCAGAATTCAGAACTCCACGGATGGACAGACTCTGAGATAAAGGCACTGAGTATATCTTAGATATGCCACCAAACATATAAGCAACACAGGAAAAAATAGTTAAATTGGACTTCATCAAAATTAAATCTTTTTGTGGTTGAAAGGGCACAAAATAAAAAATTTTTAATAGGTAATAAAATAAAATAAAAGGGCAAAAAACAGAATGGGAGAAAATACTTGCAAGTCATATATCTGATAAAATATTTGTACTCAGGATATATAAAGAACTATTACAACTCATTAATAAAACGACAACCCATTCTTTTAGAAATTCGGCAAGGGATCTGAATACATATTTCTCCAAAGAAGACATACAAATGGCCATTAAGCACATGAGAAGACATTCACTCTCATTAGTTGCTGTTTAGTTGCTAAGTCATGTCTGACTCTGCGACCTCGTGCCCGCTAAGCGCCTCTGTTCATGGGATTTCCCAGGCAAGAATACTGGACACGTCCTTCTCTTGGGATCTTCCCAACCCAGGGATCAAAACTTCGTCTCCTGCATTAGCAGGCAGATTCTTTACTACTGAGCCAACAGGGAAGTCATTAGGGAAATGCAAATTAAATCCACAAGGAAATACCATTTTATAGCCACTAGGATGGCTACTTTTTTTTTTTTTTTAAAGGAAAATAACAAATGTTGCTGAGGATATGGAGAAATTGGTGGTGGGACTATACAATGGTGCAGCTGCTGGAGAAAACAGCGTCTCAAAAAATCAAATGTATTACCACATGACCCGGAAATTCCACTCCTAAGTATATACTCCAAAGAGTTAAAAACAGGTACTCGAACAAATACTTGTACACACAGGTTAACAGCAGCACTACTCGCAAGGGGCAAAAGTTAGAAACAACAGAGACTTCTGGTGGTCCGGTGGTTAAGACTCCAGCCTCCCGATGCAGGCTGCTCAGGTTTGATCCCTTCCGGGGGAACTAACATACCTCCTGGCTCAGGAAAAAACAAAGGTGGAAACAACCAAAATGTCCCTCCACTGACGAAAGGGTAAATGAAAGGTGGTATTATTCAGCCATAAAAAAGAATGAAGTACTGATATATGCTATAACATAAACCTTGAAAACACTCTGCTAAGTGAAAAAAGTCAGACACAAAATAATTCATTTTGTAAGATTCCATTTTATATGAAATGTCCAGAACACGAAATGCTATATATAGGGAGAGAGCAGTTTAGGGGTTGCCAAGGTCTGTGGGATCGCACAGAGTCGGACACAACTGAAGCGACTTCGCAGCCCCAGCAGCAGCAAGGGCTAGGGAGAAAGAGGGAAGAAGGAAGAATGGTTGCTAATGGGTATGGGATTTCTTTTGGTGGTGGTGAAAACGATTTGGAATAGAGCATGGTGATGGTTGCACGAATTGTTTTTTGTATACTTTAAAAGGATGAATTTGTGTATGTGAATTACACCTCAATGTTTAAAAAAGACTGTGTAAACGTCCAGGCTCTGCGGGGCTGGGGGTAGGGCGTGGCGTTGCGCTCTCCAGCGCCCCCTATGGGTGAACAGACTCTGGTTTGCTGCCTCCATCTTGGTCTGAGTCGAGAGAGTGGACAGCTGGTGGCGTGGAGCAGGAGCCCTCTCCAAGTAGCCGGAGCCAAAAGGGGAAGCTTTGCCGGGCAGATGCAGGACTGGCTCATGAGGCCTGAGGGCAGGCAGTGAAGGGCGCAAGGAGTGGAAACAGGAAGGGAAAGTTGTCTGGAACCAAGGCAGCCTCTCTCCCAGCTTCCTTCCCGTCTGCTCCTTGCTCCTCTGCCCCACAAGTTGGGGGCGCTGCTCTCTGTCTCTATTTCTGTGCGAACCCTCATGACTGCCGGAGAAAGCTCTATCCCTGAAGAGCTCCACACCAGCTAATAGCTGAGGCTGACACGCCATGCTCCAATTCTAGGAGACAATATGATTGGACCGAATCCAGCTTCTGGATTGATTCCCCCAGGTCATATTCACCCACAATCTGATCACTTGGAGCTCAGAAGAGCCTCTGCTGGGGGTGGGACAGGCAGGTCTGAAGCTCCCTTTTCTCTTCTTCTCTATGTGGGTCGGCTTTGTCCCCTTGCTACAAGCTGGTGTTTTCCGTGTGGCTGCCAGCAGCTCCACACCTCAGAGAAAGAAAGATTCGTCTGCTTCCAACCTGAAGATCCCAGAGAAGATTTCTGTCTAGTCCAGTTTAGGTCATGGGAGGGTCCTGAGGTCAGTGGAGACCCAGAGGATGGGCAAGAATTCAGCAAGGTGCTCCCTCCATAGATGTGTGAGTGGGGTAGGGATGGCTTCCAGGAAGAGGATGGGCTCCAGAACTACAGGATCTTCCTTAGGGTTTGTGAAAGTTGGAGGTGGGGAGAGGATAGGACCTCCTGCCTATCTGATCAATATGTCAGAGCACCTTGGAGGAAGGCAGGAGTTGAGGGGTCTTTCTGTGATGGAAGATTACCATCAGGTGCCTTGAAAGCTGTGACGTCACTAGAACAAGGCCTTAGGAACCATCTCAACAGATTCTAATAACCAGGGCAGCCTCTAGGGAAGCCTTCACCAATAAAGCACCCTAATACACGTGCCTGGTAAGAACCTAGCACATGCTCAGTACTTCCATATCCAAGAGCACCTCCACAAATGAGTTCCTCTCCTTGTTTTTTAGATAAGGGAAACCAAGGTTCTGAAAGGCAAAGTCTTACCCATCCCGGTGGAGGAGGGTTCACTGGAGGGTTTCCGACTCCATCTGAAACTCCCCCCATTGTCCTGTCCTGCCTCACCCCTTGCAGACCTCTGAGATGGTGGGAGGGGTCACGGCTGGGGCTGGGTGTGGGGCCTGAATGTGTGCAGCCAGATGGGAGCAGCCCAGACCTCAGGAACTCCCATTACAGAACATGCAGCCATAGCTAGGCTGCTTGAAGCCCCCTGTGGGAGCCGCTGGGGCGGGAGGCAGGCGGAGTATTTGTGTGTCTGGGAGGTCACATCCTCCAAATAAACACATCTGTGAGCGAACTGGGGCACCTCCCTGTGACTGTGGCCGTTTGTTTCTGAACAGTAAACTGTGGCTGACCTGGAGACTGGCAGATGCTTCCAGGAAAGAATCTCGGCTGATGCTCTACCAGCTCCGAGATGCCTGCCCCCTGGGCCTCCCCTAGCCCCCGACTCCGGATGTGGGGGCCCTTCTGTGGTCACCAACTCTGAGGTGACAGGCCTGGAAGTGGTCAGTTTGTTCTAGGGAAGTCCTGAGGGAAATGCTATCACTGTTTACATGTCCCTGTAGGGCTCAGCTTTAGGGCAGATGTGTCCTGCAAACCTCAGAGATGACAGAGAAAGGAAGATTCCCACCCGAAATGATGAGAGTCTTCTAGTGGTTGGAGATGTCTCTGGAACAAATGTGGGTCACTCTGAGATTGAGTGGGCTCCCTGTCGTTAGAGGTGTGCCAGTTAAGCCTGAATGTCTCTATGGAGGACAGACCAGGAGTGAACTGCAGTCGCTTTGGTGGACTAGGCTAGGTGACTTTTAAAGTCCTCTTCTAGGCCTGACTTCATGGTTTCTGTATGCCTCCTCTTCCAAGCTTTATTTTCATTCCATTTCTTTTGTTCTAGGAAATACTTCGGTGATGAATATTGCCGGTTGCTTCTCAGCATCCTTCCCACTCTCCCAGCATTCCAGAACAGCTGCCATGCAGTTCTGATGAGACTGACCCCACCCCCGGCACAGGAGAGGCCCTGGTTGGCCTGAGCCAATCAGCATGACCCCATGCTGCCACAAGGATGGGTTGCTGGGCGGGGAACTGAAGACAAACAGGAAAACTGACACAAATAAGAAAACACCAGGGCAGAGTATTCCCCAGACACAGGTTTTGGTTCAGGTGTGGGGTGGGCACGGGACCTCAGCAGGATAAACCAGAGTGCAGTCAAGGACTGTGGCGTGATGGCTGTGGGAAGGACTCCCTGTCCCCCGTGGGCATGGCTGAGGACGCACACACACTGTAACAGGTACATTCAGCGCCCTCCCCGTGTTCGCTGTCCCGTCTCCAGTTGGCAGCATTTGATTTCTTTTTTTTTTTTCAGCTTGAGGCTTTTTCTGGCTGCTGGAGCCCACTCTGCCTGATCCTAGGACAGTCCAGAAGTAGCTGGGCCACTTGGTGGGATAACTGTGGTGCAGGGTCTACATGCTTCCCAAAATTCCTCCGTGAGATTGCACTCTAGTTTTCCAAAGATAATTTTCTCAATAACTCTTTATGGATTGTTTGTCTTTTCTATCTCGGTTTCCCATTTTCCTACGAGTGTTTTGTGGGATATCTTCCCAAATATATTGCTTATTCTCACATCCTCATCCCAGGATCTGGGGCAGCGGGTGGAGCTCTAGATGAAGGCATCTAGATTGTTGCTGACAGCCATCCCAAGGCTACATGGGAACCAGGGTCAGGCTGAGACCAAGACATGGGAGAAGGCAACACGGGACAGTGAAAAGTGGGACCTTGGGGACATTGATAAGCTGCTGGATCCACCAGTGCTTGAAGTCTGCCTTCCTTCTAGACATTGCATTTTTGTGATCAAATTCCCTTTCTAGTTTAGTCAATTGGCTGCAGTTGATTTTCCACTACTTGCAACCAAAAGCATAGAGAGTGATGTGATTCACAACGTGCAGAACCTGAAGCATAGCCTTGCATTTGGGGTGATAGGCAGTGAAGGTTTGGTAGTGAGACAGGGAGAGGTAGCCTGCTATGGGAGACAGAGGAGATGGAAATAGTTAAACTTGAAGATCTGCCACTTAGCATTCTACTGGATCAAACACTGACTTTCCCTCTCTAAGGCACAGTTTTCTTATCCATAAAATGAGTGATGTTCCCAGTCTATCAGGGTTGTGAGTTTTGGAAAAAAAAAAACACTTGAAAAATAACTAGCCTGTAGCAAATGGTCAATAAATGATAGTTATCATTGATAATAGAAGGAAAAGAAGAAGGATAAAGAGAGAAAGAGAATTTATTTTGTGCCTAGTGAACAGAAATTCAGAATTAGACAGGGGAATAGGAAATGGTCCAGGCTGATTGGAGAGGTGCTATTCTGGGAGGCAAGGAGTAGCTGACAGCACTTTCTCAGCATCAGGCGCTGTTCTGAGCCCTTTTCACTTATAAATTCACATAGCCTTATCAAAAATTCCATGAAGCACATACTATTATTACCATCACTCACCACTTTACAGAGAGGGAAACTGAGGCACAGAGAGGTTGAGTAACTTTCCCAAGGTCACACAGTATGTGGCAGAGTTGGTTGGGAAGCCAAGTTGTCTGAACACAGAGCCCACACTCCTAACTTCAATGCTCCATTGACTCTTTTCAGCCCCAAGATAAGGGAAATGCTACAGATGCTGAGTGGCTTTGATGACAGGACAAGGCATCTGGGCTCTACTCATAGACAGTAAAGCCCTACTCGCACAGGCCCAGGGACAGTAAGAGCATCGCACAAACCCCTGGTAATTGTTTAAACAGCTCCTGAGTCATCCCTGGAACCAGATTTTCATCCCATCCATCCCATGGGAACAAAACCTCCAGTGCATTTTCCAAAAGGGAAACCAGGGACCTGGGAAGCTGTTCTTAACCCCAGGGGGAGATAAGAGATGATGTAAGAGAAAGAATGAAAGATAAAGTAAGAAAAACTTCCAAGTGCTTGTGAGACCCTAAACTGTGCTCTCCTAAGAGGCTGGGAAGCATCCTTTTCCAAAGAAGGCAAACTTTCACCAGTCTTAGGATGGTTTTGGGGCTGAAGAGGTACCATAAGACCCTTCCAAAATGAACCCTAGCAGGGAGTGCTCTGGAGGTCCAATTGTTAAGACTCCACTCTTCTAGTGCAGGGGATGCAGGTTCGATCCCTGGTTGGGGAGCTATTAATAAGATCCAACACGCCTTGCAGCATGGCCAAAAAAAAAAAAAGAACCCCAGCAAAGGAGATAACTGTTCTTTCAAGCTTCATGTCACATAGCCCTTCACCCAAAGACCTAAAAGTTATTGCAAAGATATTTTAAAGCTACACAGTAAATACATCACACTTCACAGAGATAAAACGATATATAAGTGAATCAGGAACTTGGAAGAATCTTTAGGAAACCCAACACAGATGATGGGCTCTCATGGGAGGAGGGAAAGCATGGCACAGGGTACCGGTGGCTGTGATAGGTATGGTACATCCAGCAAGCCATCACAACTCAGCTAGAGTTCAGGAAGGGGACCGGGGCTGGAGCTATGACTTGGGGAGGCCTTCGGATCCCTACTGACCGTGAGAGCAATTCAGGATGGAATCACCCAGGGAGAAGTTGCTCTGGGTAGAGTAAAAAGAGATCAGGGTAAAGGAGATCAGAGGCTGGGCAGACAGAGGTGATTCGGTTCAATGACCAATTACCTAATTTCTTCATTGCATCCCTGACTTCACCTTCTTTCTTGGTTTCTCTATCGCTATCACGCCTCCGCCCCTCAGAAGGTTTTCTACAAGACATTGTTTGTTAGGAAGGTGAGTGTGGAGGTACCAAACGGGGACTCGAGAAATACCTGGCTCCAATCTATTCCTGGAGCCTTGCTCTCTTTGCCCCTTCCTCCTATCCCGCCATTTGCATCATTTTCCCAGGGTAAGCCATAGCCACACATGACCTTGCTCTGAGGCCTCCAGCTCAGAATGTTGAGTCAGTTCCCCTCCCTTCCTGACAGGTTCCAGCCTTCAAAGCCCTAAGGTCTAGATTGTTAACTTCAGGGGGTTGGAACTGAGATCTGGACCCGCAGGCGCTGCGAGAAAGACTGGGAGCAAAGGGTCTTTTCACACAGGACTGGAGTCACAGCAGCCCTGACTTCACATCCCCAAGGAGATTGAATCTCCATCCCTGAGAAAAGCAGGGGTAAGAGTTGGGGGAGTTGGTATTTCTGGTGGAAACTGGTAGGTGGAATACTGACATTAGCATTCACTCCATCCCACCAAAATGACCGTGAAAGGGTCAAGATATAAACCCACAGAACTAACTGGACTATAAGAGGGGATTATGCGACATACTTTTCCAGGATGGAAAGCTGATGGAAGAGTGTAACTGTTTTAGCAGACCAGAGAGAGCTGAACCACAAGCGGGCAGGTAGGAAGACATGAAGCAAGCTGATCTACATTGCAGAACCCCTCAAAGACTTGGAAATAAAAAACATCCCTTCTCTGGAAGTGGGTATGAAGGGGAAGCCAAAATGAGGAATGATTAGTCAAAAGTCTATTTAATTATCCAACTGATTCAAACACTTACGCCAACACAAAAGCCCTCAGGCAAATATTTATAGCAGCTTCATTCATAAATCCCCCAAACGAAGCAACCAAGATGTCCTTCAACAGGTGAATAGATAAACAAACACACAAAATTGCATATACATACAATTATATATTATTCAGTGATAAAAAGAAATGAGCTATGAAGCTGAGAAAAAACATGAATGAATCTTAAACACATATTGCTAACGGAAAGAAGCCAGTTTGAAAAGGCTACATACTGTGTGATTCCAAATATTAATATGTGACATTCTGGAGAAGGAAAATCTGTAGAGAAAGTAATTGCCAGTGATTGCCAGGAAGTAGGGGGATTGAATTGGTAGATCATTTGGGAATTTTTAAAGACTGAAACCGTTCTACATGTTATTGTAATGGTGCATTTGTCAAAATCTGTAGAACTTTATAGCACAATGAAATTTAACATATGCAAATTTTAAAAATCACTTAGGTGATTTTTATCTAGGATGGGATATCTATTCCAGGATGGAATGTATAATATGATGAAATGATTTAACTTTATTGCAAATGTATGAATGAGCCTGATTGAAGGAGGTGGGGGAAAAGTTCCTGGCCTAAGTAACTTTGGAAATGAAATATGAGTAGAGGCAAAAGAAACTGTACATAATCTCTATGTTCTAGTTGTACGCTAATTCTTTCCCATGACTTCACAGATGAACGGTTCTGATGATCTATGCATGTGTAGTGGAAGTGAGTGATTAGGTAAATGAACAGGTAAATGGTCATGGTTTCTCACTGTTGGAGTGAGAGGATACAAATGAGTAAGAAGAGGCTAGGACGATCCACTTCTTAATGAATAGAGTGGAAGGGGAAGGAAATGGGATGAATTTATGTTTAACTTAATATACATACCATATAGATTGTTGCATATAGAACTATTTATGGATGTGTGTGTGTGTGTGTGTGTGTGTGTGTGGTTTAGTATACACACACACAATTTTTCTTCTGTCAGCTGAGCAGGCCTAGAAGCTACAACATCCCAATATCAGTGAGCATATCCAGCACCCAGATCTTGGTTTCCAATACCCTTCTCCGACAAAAGGAACCAGGACTCCTTGGAAAAATGGATGGTTCTAGAGTTGGGGCAGGAAATATACAAACAAGCCTGGGATCAAAAAGTAGGAAAGTGCTCACACATCCACGAGGCACACACAGTGGTGAGGGCATATCCAAGAGCAAGGATGGCAACTGGAGAATCTCCTAACAGCCGAAGTTGGGACAATTTGAGCAACTAAAGTAACATTGGATTATAATTCAAAGTAGAAAATAAATGCTCCTGAATTGATACTGATACAAATAAGGATTAAATAAATAATCAGAGGAGACTAGTCAAATATCTTGTACAGAAGAATTCCAAATAATTTATGCACATAGTCTGCCCTCAAGAAGTAGAGCATAACACCCAGTCCTTAAATATGGGCTGTGCATAGTGACTTCCTTACAAAATTACAGGGTTGGGAGTGGATGGAAAGATTCACTTTAGAAGGGAGAAACCTGACAATAGGTGGTGTCTCGGGCAGGTAATCAAAGTTAATATCGTTGGTGATAAGCCATGTTGATATCATGCCCTTCGGATACAGTATGATGAGAATGGCGCTGTGTTTCTGTGGTCTTTCTCTCCAAAACACGTAACCCCAGTGTCATCACTAAAGAAATACCGGCGAAATCCCAGCTGAAAGACATTTTACGAAATACCTGAAAAGTATTTCTCAAAATTGTGAAGATAATAATAAAAAACACAAAAAGTTCGAGAAATTGTCATAGCTAAGAGGAGTCTAAGGAGACATGACTACTAGATAGAAAGTTTATTTTTTAAATCCATGGGAACAATAAATGTTAGATAATGCTAGCTGGAACACAGAACAGCTTGAAGAATCTACTCAAACCTACTCATATAGAGAGGAGGGATAAATTGGGAATTGGGATTGACATATACACACTACCATAAAATGGATAACTAATAAGAACCTACTGTAGGCACTAGGAACTTGACTCAGTACTCTGTAAAGACATACATTGGAATAGAATCTAAAAAAGGGTCAATATATGTATATGCATAACTGACTCACTTTGCTGTATAGCAGGAACTAACACAACCTTGTAAATCAACTATATGCCAATAGAAATTAGTTCAAATAAAGTGTATAGAAATACTTTTTGATAGGAATTTTTCATTCAAATGTATTCATCATAAATACAGACTGAGGGTAATGAAGCTGGATCTCTGGATGAACAGATGATAGAAAAGTACACATTTTCGTAAAATCTTTAGACTGACAAAATGATCTCATCAAATTCTTATTAAAAGAAGATGATCAGAAACTAGTGAGAATTATATCTTATCTAGTATCACCAGTTCTAATTAAAAAGTTTAAGCCTACAAATAATATGAAAAGGCATTAGACGTTATTCTTGTTGAGTATTAAAACACTGGGGGAAAATGAAAATTTCCTCATGGAATAAACTCAAAATGTTTTATGCCCCCAAAAGTCTAAAAAGCAGTTTAACCCCAGACCCATTCCCTCCCTCACCACACAGGTGGTAAACTGTCTGTTCTGCACCTCAGCGGAAACCTGAAGCTTCACTATCTGGAGAAGATAAAATAAGGATCTCCAGACAGGAAGACAGCAGACATAGATGCGTATGGAGTATTTAAAATAGGGATGAAATGGAAATTTACTTATTAGATGTTGAACTTCTAGGCTTCTTCTCCCACTCAAATCCCAAACTACTAGCAGCCATGTTTACGAGGTCTAGCAAGGACTGGAAAAGAAGTCTCCCCTCAAAAATGTTGGCCCAATTGCCCTAGAAAGAAGCACACCCTCCCCTCCCCCACATCCCCAAACACAAACACCGAGTGTACAATCAGATTCTGGTGTCTTCCTCGGACAAGAAGGCAAACAAGAATCCCCTGTTGTTAGGGGAGAGCCTCTACTAAGAAATAAAAGCACTTTGGAAAAAAACAGAGGCTTGCAGGGAGAGGAACACTTCAGGAAAAGATTGTCATGAATATCTTCAGAGAGATGAGAAGAATTTTTCTATACATGAAACGAAAAGAATAAACTATTAAAAAGAACATCTAGAGAACAAAAAAGAACTCTTAGAAGTTAAACATATAATAATAATAAAAGCTCAGTACATTAATAAAATAAAAAGACACACCAAAGATTGGGAGAAAATATTTGCAAAACACAGTCTGATAGAGGCTTATGTCTAAAATGTACAAAGAATTCTTAAAACTAAACAATAAGAAAATCAACCAACTAAAGAATAGGCAAAAGATGTGCACAGATACCTCCTCAAAGAAGACATATTGATGGCAAGTAAACATATAAAAAGATGCTCAAAATTATATGTCAGTGACTTACAAATTAAAATAGTGAGATACCACTATACACCTTGGAGAAGGAAATGGCAACCCACTCCAGTATTCTTGCCTGGAAAATCCCATGGATGGAGGAACCTGGTGGGCTACAGTCCATGGGGTTGCAAAGAGTCGGGCATGACTGAGCGACTTCACTTTCACCTTTCTTTCACTGTACGCCTATTAGAATATCTGAAAGCTTGATCACACCAAATGCTGGTGAAGGTGTAGAATGACAGGAACTCTTATTTATTGCTGGTGGGAATGCATAAAGGCACAGCCACTTTGGAAGACAGTCTGAAATTTCTTACAAAACTGAGTATAGATTTACCATACAATCCAGAGATGGTGCTCCTTGCTATTCACTTAAATGAGTTGAAAACCTAAGTCCACACAAAAACCTACCACAGAGGTTTACAGCAACTTTATTCAGAGTTGCCAAAAGGGGTCTCACAGAGTCGGACACGACTGAAGCAACTTAGCAGCAGCAGCAGCAGCAGCAGCAGCATCAACCAAGATGCCCTTCAGTAGATGAATGTAAAAGTATCATTGCAGCCCAGTCTCTTGGCTCCTTCGCAGTAGCTGTCTCTTTGGTCTTTTTACGTCTTCATTTCCAGGACTTGAATTTACTGCCATGCCCTCTGAAGAAGGGAAGCTCTTTGTGGGAGGACTCAACTTCAGCCCTGATGGGCGAGCTCTGGAAGACCATTTCAGCAGCTTCTGACCTGTTTCTGGGGTGGTCATTGTCAAAGACTGGAAGACACAGCTATCCCAGGGTTTTGGTTTCATCACCTTCAACAGTCCAGAGTGTGCCTCGGACGCTATGAGAGCCTTGAATGGAAAGTCTCTGATAATTGTCAGATCCATGTAGACCACTTGGGCAAGTTGGCCCCGGGGAACAAGAGGAGGTGACTTTGAGCCTGTGGGTGTGGTCACAGTTACTCTAGAGGAGGTGGGGACCGGGACTGTGGAAGTGACAGGTATGACAATCAACCTGGAGGATATGGATAGGGACATGGAAGGTCCAGAGACTATGGTGGCAGAAGTCAGGGTGGTTATGACCACTATTTAGGAGGAAATTACAGGGACAGTTATGACAACTGAGATGCATGCACGTCCCACGTAGATACACAAGGAATAAAGCTTCTGATCCAGGACTATCCTTCCAAATGGCTGTATTTACAAAGATTTTTGGAGCTGCACGGAAACATCTGTTTTTAGTACATTTACCTCTTTTTTTCAATTGAGCTCCCAAGGTAGCTTGTTAAAGACCTTTCAGAAAGCTCCATGTGTTTTTAAAATTTTTTTCTCCCATTTAAAGAAAAATTCTGAGACATTTGTAGAGTCTGAGTATTTTTTCCTTTTTTACCAGTTTTTCAGTTCAGGCTCCAAGGATTATTGGTTCTGACCAAAAAAAAAAAAAAAATTTAACTAGACAAATTGTTTTAAATAAAGTACATCTAGGAACGTTTTTTAAAAACCTGTACACAATGTTTAATCATGGTTGGGAAATAATTTCCAATGGTTAACTATAAGAAATCAAGAACATGATTGAAATGGGAAGTGAAGTATTAGTTGCTCAGTTGTGTCAGACGCTTTGCGACCCCATGGACTATAGCCTGCTAGGCTCCTCTGTGCTTGGAATTCTCCAGGCAAGAATACTAGAGTGGGTTGCCATTCTCTTCTCCAGGGGATCTTCCCAATCCAGGGATCGAACCTAGGTCTCCTCATTGCAGGCAGATTCTTCACCATCTGAGCTACCAGGGAAGGCCAAGAACATGATTACTTAGAGGTTTTTTCACTCTAGCACTCTGTCTGATTATATAGAAGTTTTCTAAAAATATTTGTTATGTCATTTCTTTTCTTGTTTGTTTGCTTGGCTGTGCTGCATGGATTGCAGGATTTTAGTTCCCTGACCCGGGATTGAACCTGGGCCACAGCAGTGAGAGACAGAATTCGTAATCCCTAGGCTGCCGGGAAACTCCCTCATTTTTTTCTTAATATTGGAAATAAAAAAATGTTCTGTTGTGTCTCACGTCACATTTAGGCTGTCCTTCACCAGGATGATTAAAAAGATGAAACCTGAAAACAACACAAAAAATACCAACGCAAGCAAGTTATTTTGAAATATGCAAGTAAATACCAGAAGAATTGTTTAAAGAGTTGAAAGTGGCTGCCTCTGGGGAAAAATAAATAGTGAGGATGGGGTGAAAAATTAGTTTTTGTTGTAATGAAAGAAGAATTTGCCTCTTAAGCCGTGTTAGTGGCTCACTGTGATAAAAATTAAAAAATTAAAATAAAAAAATGACTGTAGAGAAAGGAAGATGCACCTATAGAATGAGCACCAACTCGGAGTCAGTGTTGCTCCAGACCTGTTCTCATGCTTTGGCTCATGTGAATCCCACCTGATGCAAAGGCATCTATCACTCCCCTATGATCCAGAGGAGGAAACAGAGGCCCAGAGACGCCAAGAGCCCGCCTGGGGACACTCGTCTAAGAGCTGCTCAATCCATTCATTCCTCTGTTTCCACCACTTTGAGCAGCTCCTACCAGCACATTATTATCATTAACTTTTTCTCTGGGTTAGTTCTTCTAAGGAGAGAAGGTCTTCCCCCAAAGCCTTCCTCCAGCCTCTGCTGACTTGGGGACAGAACTTTGTCAGTGATTTGATACAATCCAGATGGAAGGTTCCACTTGGCTCTGAAAGCGTGCCTTTTGGGAACACTGATTTGCAGATAAGCCTTGGGATGCGAGTGGAGAACAAGCAAATAGGAGGGGATGGAATATGAAGCCTGGGAGAAGGGCAGTCACTTAGGGATGCGTGTGAGCCTCAGAGAGCAGCTCCTCCACAGCTGTCAGGCCCACGGCCAGGCTTTGGGGCTCGGCCACCAGCCCAGAGTCTCAGAGTTAGAGACACATGCGCTCCACCCATTCACAAATTCCGGAAACACTTCTGAAGACCCAGGGGCAGGCAGTGAGGTGGGAGTGAGGGTATGGTGTTGAATCAGACACAGACCTCTGCCTTGAAAGGTTCGTAGACTAGCAAATGAGACAGAAACATGTACAGATGGATAGCCAAATATTTATGATCCAGTGGGATCATAAATAAACATTACGGGGACAGAGTACAGGAAGAAGACAAAAGAGGAGGCCTTGTTACAGAGGAACTGACATAGGGCTGGGTCGTGATAAATGAACAGACGCATGCCAGCAAAAGAAGTAGGGAGGGGCCCCCAGGCCGAGAAAAGAGCAGGTGCAAAGGCATAGCAGCTTGCGTGGATGCTGAATCACAGAAGCACAGTGAAAGGCGCTCTCAAGGCTCCTTGGAGCAGCCCCGTGGAGCTCGGAGGAGCTGGTGTCCTGAGATATGGCACTCAATCCTGGTCACTCTCCTTCCTTGTGCTGTGACCTAAACAAAGTCATCTTGCCTCTCTGAACCTCAGTTTCTTCCTATATTATAACGGGGATGGTATACTTTGATTTTTTTTAACAACATGAAAATAATACATTGTAGGTTTTTTAAATTAAAAAAATGTTATGCCCATGTATGTCATGGAAGACAAGTTTCTTGCTCCAGCCCTTTCTACCCCGACTCACTTCCTCAAGGAAACCTCTTTTAACCATTTATCGTATTATTTAGGTGATAAGCCTCTGAAACACTAAATAAAATGCTGATGGTTCCATTTATTTTTAAAATTTTTTTTAAATATATGTTTATCTTATTTATTTGGCTGTGCCAGGCCTTACCTGCAGCAAGAACATGGGATCTTCAACCTGCAGTTGTGGCATATGGGATCTTTAGCTGTAATGTGCGAACTCTGGGCCAGCATGTTCCCTGACCTGGGACCTAGAACCCAGGCCCTCTGCATTGGGCATGCAGAGTTTTAGCCACTGGATCACCAGGGACGTTCCATTTATTGATTTGCAGACTCGAGGTAATCTATTGATTCCCCGGCTTGAAAAACAAAAATTTAGTTCACAAAACATCCTCCTTTTTCTCTTCCTCCGTTTCGCTCGCCTGCCTGTGAATCTATCTAGTCTACATCTTCTGTTTACCTTTGAACATTTAAAGAATGTACTTACACTTCTATCCCTTGTTTTATCAACTCTAGTCAATAACTCAACAATCTTGAATGAGAATGAAGATATTAACACACCTACTTTTTATTTCATTTCCCCACCTCTAACACAAGTATTCCACTGACTATACATTTATTTTTATATTGTCAAAATTTTTAACATTGGCATTCTGTCTTCAGTCGTCACTAAGTTTCTATGCTCTGTCTGTAAATTGTTTCTAAAAATCAAAAATAGTGTTTATATTCTTATGACTACATATGGTTTCCTATGTAATCAATAGGATGCTATAATTACACTGTGAGGCAAATGTGATAACCACTATACTACGGAAACTATAATTACATTGTCTCTATTTTTTTTTCTTTTTTCCCTTGGAGCTTATAACTGCCTTTCTTTTTGCCTTATATTGTCTTATTTTTCCCTGTCCCTAAGTTTTTCCAGTGTCTCAAGGATAATATGGAATCTACAGAATTTCTAGATTATAAGTGCCTCAGGAGCTGGCATTTATTTTCCTCTGTTTGGACACTGCTGTGTATCCTCAATCTGCCATCTTGAACTTGAAGTCAGAATAGCTTTCAATCTACCTCTTAAGACTATTTTAAAACTGCAGTTGTGCCCAAACAACTTTATAAATGTCAATTACTATCAATGTAAAACCATTATTTCCATTATTTCTATTTAATTGTATTGTTGATGTTTAAATGCAGTAAGCTTCTCCATCACCTCCCAGATGAATGACTTTTTCAAACTCCATGTGCGGTAACGAGAGGCTCGCTTTCCATATTTAGACATCTCTGATTCCTAGAACATCTTTTCTCTATCAAGTTTACATTTTCCCCTCTGAAAGTTCTTGCTATTGGGTCTAGCTCTTCTTTCTAGTGTCTCAGAGTGTAGGGCAGCTCACTTCCTCATGGACCAGTCCTTGGACAGCCACATCACGACCTTCTTGGTGCTGGCGTATAGAATGTACTCCCAGCTCCTTTCTTCGTCACCCCACCGCGCAACTTTCCACCCTTCACTCGCCTGACCTTGCTGCCCAAAGGGCAGCACCTACAACTGTCCACAGATTCTAGGCCCAGCTGAGTCCTCACAGCAGGCAGTAGATATATGAATGGCATCATTTTCTTAAACTCTCAACCCTTAAAGCATCATGAGAACCAAATATAGAAAACCACCACCTCCCTCTTTCATTTAAAATGTCACATGTTGATAATACACAAAATACGTACCAAAAGTCCAGTATTGATACTCTACCTTAGTACTGCAGTCACAACACAGCCGCCCAGCATGGAGTTGTTCTCAAACCAAGTCCTCATATCAGCTTGCTCCCCAAACTCCAGCCCAAGAACACAAGCTGGTCTGTGCTGAATTTTTCATTTGTTTGCACAAAACAGAAAAACGGAGGGCAAAAGAATGAAAGTTCCATAAAGTTACATTTATTAATGTAGAGGACTTTTCTTTATTTGGACACTCTGTTCTTCTTCCTTATTTTGGTATTAAAATAAAAAGTATCGAGATTAAAATGTGTATTAAAACTGTTTTATAAAATGATGGGTGATTCCCACTCAAAGGTTCCAGGAACTACATTTCAGGAAAACTGAAGTGCAGATCAGATCATATTTTAAATGGACTTCTTGGAAACTAAAATGTGGGGAGTCTTATGTAGTCTTCCAAATTGCAGACTGCGTGGGGTAGATGTTGCTTACAGGCCCTGTTCAGTCCTGTCCGACTCTTTTCGACCCCATGGACTGTAGCCCGCCAGGCTCCTCTGTCCATGGGGATTCTCCAAGCAAGAATAGGGGAGTGGGTTGCTATGCCTCCCTCCAGGGGATCTTCCTGACCCACATCTTCTGCTTGGCAGGCAGATTCTTTACTACTGAGCCACCTGAAAGACTTTTTTAAGATGCATCAATTCCATGTGAGAGGCTCAACCTCCAAGAATCAAATAAGCTGTGTTTCCTCAAATCATGAACCTATTACAGAGAAATGACTATGGAAAACAGGGGAGGAAATGATGAAGGGGATTGATGGGGTAAGATCATGGAAAGCCTTCAACATTAGTTTTCGGTGCCGCCTGTGTATGAGATGAACCTGGGCTGAGTATGAAACATGCATATTCCTGGGCCCCAGCTCCTGATGAGAGGTCTGGAGCAGACCGAGAAATGTGCGTGTCTACAGACTGGTGCCCATGTGAGGGCTCTAAGGACCACACCTTGAGAACATGGAGTGCAGATGAGACATGTCCACGAACAGAAGACCCGGAAGCTACAGATATCATGCATAGACTCAAACCGCTGATCAGATTGAGGGTTAGGAACTGAGAACCTAGCGGCAACTCCTTCCCGGCTCGGAGGAATGGGGGCGGGGAAAGCGGAGCTGTCTTCTTTCTATCAGAGGAGAGGACATCCCAGTAAAGCCCCTTGTCCTCCCCCTGGTGTCTGAATGAGATACTGCAAGTCAAGGCTCACAGACAGAGAGCGATGGATGAGCAGCTGCCCTGGGAAAGGTAAGTGGACAAGGTTCAGCTCAAGTCTTGCCTCTTCCAGAAAACTTCCCTTAACTTCATTCTCTCATCTGTTCTCCTAAAGCCCTCACTTCTGAAACATACCACCTCTCTCTACCAAGCCTCCTGCTGATGTCTCTGAAATGGTTATTTTCATGCTTGTGGGGATGTAAAAAGCTTTATCTCAGAAAGCCTTGGGGATACCTTTTAAGCTGGAGATATGCATATAGTACTTAGGGTTATGAAGATAGCAACCAAGGAACAAATACCAGCGATGCAGCTGGACAGGGAGAAAGGGAGAAGGAAGATGGAGTAATCTCTCATCTAATACAACCGAACCTCAAGAAAGTAGATCAATTAGGATACAGCAGAAAGGTTGCATACTCTGACTCTCCATTTCTATGACAGTGTGCCAAAGGCAAAATCTTGCAGACATAAGTTGGATCAATGGTTGTTAGGGAAGATTTGGGGATAAGCTGGAGAAGGTAAATGCTTTGTAATCAGACTTGGAGGCAGGAAGAGCGGAAAATATATTGGGGGGGGCAGAAGCAGGCTAGAGAAAGTCCCAGAAAGCGTTTTACCTCTTAGGCCATGCCATAATGGTGGGGGAGAAACCTGCTGGGCTATGCACAGTACTCTCCCATCTCTGCCCTGGCAGCTAACTAATGTCTTAGGGATGTGAGAGGCCCAGGAAGAGACGCTGCCAAGGATTTCAAGAGGGGAAGGTCACAGGATCTTGCGTAGGAGTGAGAACAACAATAAGAGCAACAGAGGAACTTGCCTTCCAATGCAGGAGACATAAGAGACACAGGTTTGATCCCTGCATCAGGAAGATCCCCTGGAGGAGGGCATGGCAACCCACTCCAGTATTCTTGCCTAGAGAATCCCATGGACAGAGAAGCCTGGCAGACTACAGTCCCTAGGGTCGCAAAGAGTTGGACACGCAGGACTTGATTCAAGCTTCCCATGTGCCAGGCATGGTGTGCTATAGACATCTAATCCTCACAAGTGGTTTTGGCATTATTGTGGTTGTTGTTCTGTCTCTAAGTTGTGTTCGACTCTTTGTAACCCCATGGACTGCAGCACACCAGGCTTTCCTGTCTTTCACTATCTCCCAGAGTTTGCTCAAACACATGTTCATTGAGTAGGTGACACTATCCAACCATTTCATCCTCTGTCGCCCCCTTCTCCTCCTGCCTTCCGTCTTTCCCAGCATCATTATTAACCCCATGTAACACAGGAAACTGCTGGAGCCCAGAGATGGTAGGTAGTCTGCACAAAGTAACAGCTAAAAAGAGAGAAGAGGATTTGAACACAGGCACCTCTGGCTCCAGTGCCCTTGCCCTTACCCACCACCATGCAGGCCATATCCCATCACCCAAGTGATGGCAGAGTCTCTTCGCCGCCTTCCTGCCATGTGCCCATCCTGCCTTGGCTGGCATACTTCTGTTGGTGGGTACTCACTATTTCCCAGGGAAGGTCACGCCACAATGGACTTGAAATTGACCTCAATGCATTTACCCATAACCCAGTTACTCCTTCCAGTCCTGAGTGCTTAATGCTACCCATCAAACATTTCCATCACCTCCTGGGAACTGGGTGGGTTTGCATTTCTAGCCCCCTGAAACTACATGCTTCCACGTGACTTCCTTTGACCAATAAAATGTGAAGTTTTAGAACCCAGTGTGCAGATCACCTCTTGCTACAGTGTTGAGGGTAGGGGAGGGAGAGGGGGGCTCTACCTGAACTATTTCAAATCTTCAAAGATGAAGCTGTGACAAGTGCTGCACTCAATATGCCAGCAAATTTGGAAAACTCAGCAGTGGCCACAGGACTGGAAAAGGTCAGTTTTCATTCTGATCCCTAAGAAAGGCAATACCAAAGAATGTTCAAACTGTCGCACACTTGCACTCATCTCACATGCTAGCAAACTAATGCTCAAAATTCTCCAAGTGAGGCTTCTAGAGTAGGTGAATGGAGAACTTTCAGATGTTCAAGCTGAATTTAGAAAAGGCACAGAAACCAGAGATCAAATTGCTAACATGTGTAGGATCATAGAAAAAGCAAGATAATTCCAGAAAAACATCTACTTCTGTTTTATTGACTATGGCAAAGCCTTTAACTGTGTGGATCACAACAAACTGTAAAATTCTTCAAGAGATGGGAATAACAGACCACCTGACCTGCCTTCTGAGAAATTTGCATGCAGTTCAAGAAGTAACAGTTAGAACCAGACGTGGAAAAACAGACTGGTTCTAAATCGGGAAAGGAGTACATCAAGGCTGTATATTGTCACCCTGCTTATTGAACTTATATGCAGAGCACATCATGAGAAATGCTGGGCTGGATGAAACACAAGCTGGAATCAGGATTGCTGGGAGAAATATTAATAGCCTCAGATATGCAGATGACACCACACTTATGGCAGAAAGTAAAGAACTAAAGAGCCTCTTGATGAAAGTGAAAGAGGAGAGTGAAAAAGTTGACTTAAAATTCAACATTCAAAAAACTAAGATCATGGCATCTGGTCCCACCACTTCATGGCAAATTGATGGAGAAACAATGGAAACAGTGAGAGACTTTATTTTCAGTTCAGTTCAGTTCAGTTCAGTCACTCAGTCGTGTCCGACTCTTTGCAACCCCATGAATCGCAGCACGCCAGGCCTCCCTGTTCATCACCAACTCCCGGAGTTCACCCAAACTCATGTCCATCGAGTCGGTGATGCTATCCAACCATCTAATCCTCTGTCATCCCCTCCTCCTCCTGCCCCCAATCCCTCCCAGCATCAGAGTCTTTTCCAATGAGTCAACTCTTCGCATGAGGTGGCCAAAGTACTGGAGTTTTAGCTTTAGCATCATTCCTTCCAAAGAACACCCAGGACTGTTCTCCTTTCGGATGGACTGGTTGGATCTCCTTGCAGTCCAAGGGACTCTCAAGAGTCTTCTCCAACACCACAGTTCAAAAGCATCAATTCTTCGGCACTCAGCTTTCTTCACAGTCCAACTCTCACATACATACATGACCACTGAAAAAATCATAGCCTTGACTAGACGGACCTTTGTTGGCAAAGTAATCTCTGCTTTTCAATATGCTATCGAGGTTGGTCATAACTTTCCTTCCAAGGAGTAAGCGTCTTTTAATTTCATGGCTGCAGTCACCATCTGAAGTGATTTTGTAGCCCAAAAATAAAGTGGGGGCTGCAAAATACATTGCAGATGGTGACCGC
This sequence comes from Capra hircus, assembly GCF_001704415.2. Taxonomy (NCBI): domain Eukaryota; kingdom Metazoa; phylum Chordata; class Mammalia; order Artiodactyla; family Bovidae; genus Capra; species Capra hircus. The sequence continues at coordinate 10,563,080 of NC_030835.1, read as the reverse complement.
AAGGAGATCAAACCAGTCAATCCTAAAGGAAATCAGTTCTGAATATTCATCGGAAGGAATGATGCTGAAGCTGAAGCTCCAATATTCTGGCCACCTGATGTGAAGAACTGACTCATTTGAAAAGACCTTGATGCTGGGAAAGATTGAAGGCAGGAGGAGAAGGGGATGACAGAGGATTAGATGGTTGGATAGCATCACCGACTCGATGGATGAGTTTAATTTGAGCAGGCTCCAGGAGTTGGTGATGGACAGGGAAGCCTGGCATGCTGAAGTCCATGGGGTTGAAAAGAGTTAGACCCAACTGAATGACTGAACTGAAGTGAACTGAGGGTAGGGGAAGGAGGGTGGGGAATCATGTCTGAAGGAAAGCCCCCTTGGGTTGGATTCCTAAATGACTAGGATGTGCGGAGTCCCTCTTGTCCCGTACTGGGACATGAGCAAGAAATGAGCCTTGTGTGTGTAAGCCACTGAGATTTGGGGATTGTTCATCATCACAGCCAAACCAAGCCTGTCCTGACTTACTTGGTCCCACAGAGTAAGTCACTATGCTCCAAGCCAGCAACAACCCAGCCTCCTCTAAGCCTTCTCCAAGCTACCCACTCCAGTCTTTTCAACTGAGCCTCTTGGGACTCAGTTTGTTGACTTGTCACCTGCTCTTTTCTTCTGGACAGACTGCAACGTGAGAACGAGTCCAGGGGCAAACGGCAAAGCCCATTACCTCTCCCCGCCTCCTCAGCCCTCAGCCTCAGCCTTGCAGTGATTATACTGAGCTTTGCTGCTGCTGCTAAGTCACTTCAGTCGTGTCCGACTCTGTGCGACCCCATAGACGGCAGCCCACCAGGCTCCCCCGTCCCTGGGATTCTCCAGGCAAGAACACTGGAGTGGGTTGCCATTTCCTTCTCCAATGCATGAAAGTGAAAAGTGAAAGTGAAGTCGTTCAGTTGGGTCTGACCCTCAGCGACCCCATGGACTGCAGCCTTCCAGGCTCCTCCGTCCATGGGATTTTCCAGGCAAGAGTACTGGAGTGGGGTGCCATCGCCTTCTCCATACTGAGCTTTAGGCAGGCAAATAAGGCTCACCTTGTCCCTGGGTTCCATTCTGAGCTGCCTGTTTCCAATTCTTTGGTGGCAGTGGTTTAGTTACTAAGTCGTCTCTGATTCTTTGCGACCCCATGGACTGTAGCCCACCAGGCTCCTCTGTCCATGGGATTTCCCAGGCAAGAGTACTGGAGTGGGTTGCCATTTCCCTCTCTGGGGGATCTTCCTGACCCAGGGATTGAACTGACATCTTCTGCTTGGCAGGCAGATTCTTTATCACTGTGTTACCCAGGACGCCGTTGGGCCCTGGCTAAAGACAGAACTTAGGATTTAGAATTAGAGTGACCTGGATTTATATCTTGGCTCTGCTACTAACTTACTGAGTTATTGTGGGCAAGTTACTTAACCTCTCTGAGCCTGTTTTCAAAACAAAAGATGTAAATGATAAGACCAACCTTGAGAAAGTGGTATCAGTCAAGCACCCAGCTCTTCCCTGGTATCTAGTGGGCCTGTACAGATGTCATTTCCTCCCTTTTCCTCCTAAACCCTGTCTTTCAGGCTCACAAAGCTGGGGGAGGAGAAGGCATTTTTGGAATAAGGCCCCAGGCAGCTCCTATACCACTGCAGTGCTCTCTGAGTCTCAGGCCAGTCGGGGGGCCCCTTCCACCTCCCCTCCCAGGTTGCAGCTGTCTGCTCCCCTTACCCCCATCTCAGGGGGCTGCCCCGTGGGGCTGGGAGAGAGGGAAGTGGCCGCCAAGCTGCAGATGTTCAGAGCTCAGAGAAGGCTGCTGAACTAATCCCAGGGCTGCTGGCGAGACTGGGCCAGCGCCTCAGAAGTGGGCTTCCAAGAGGCCCTCTCCTGCCTGCCTGCAGCCTGTGGCTCGGCTCGAATTTCCGAGGCCCCAGCTCAGGAGCAGCTGCATGGCTTCCCCTCCCTGCCTCCGGGTTCTCTCTTCTCTTCTCCCGACATGAGTCAAGGAGACTGTTGAGCAGGGCTAGCCAGGGGTCTGGAAAGAATCCAGAAGGCTCCCAGACACTCAGTTCAGGTCTCTGAAACCCCAGGGAGCTCAGACACATGGGGTTTCTCGGGCCTCTCAGCTTGTTTCCTGTGGCTCTTCATTTGGCCAAAAACCTCAGGACTGACTTTGATGTTTGGATTGGTGTCCACCCCTTTGCTCCCTGCCTGGCTGGCCTTCCCAACTCACCTCCCCAGTGTGGCAGGCAGAGCCAGACTTGGGGTGGGGCCTCTTCGTTCAGCGGCACCCCCACCTAGGAGCCTTCCCAGCCTCATCCTCCTCACCCCCAGGCCCCTAAATATCCCCCACGGTTGAACCTCTGACCTCCCTTTCCACACCCCCATCAAAAGCCCCCCACCCTGCCCTCCACCAGCAGAGGTGTGTGTGTGGGCGCTCACCACCATTTCCTGAACATTTGGTACATGAAAAGCTTGTTTTCTTTTTTCCTCAACTATCTTGCTTTTTCCTCTCTGACAAGTAAGGAAATGGAAAACCAGAGAGACTAACTTCTTCACAGAAATATGAAGTGGCAAAATTAGGATTTGAACTCACTTCTGATGTGCTGATGACTTTTGAGCCCATGCGCCCTCTGCACCCAGCCACCTGGCCTGGTCAACAGCTGTCCAGTCCTCTGGCCTGGGGCACACAGTGGGGCTGCATGATTCACCCTGACCTGGACCACGAGTGTCCCATGAGCCGTGGATGTGTGTGCCCTTTCAGCTGAACACATTTGCCCAAGCGTGAGAATGAGAAGAGGATGATAGAGCTGGTGATTTAAGAAGTGGGCGATGGGAGAGCCAAATCTACCACCCTCGATTGGGTTCCCAGTCTCCAGCTCAATGCATGCTCATTTTCATGCTAGGAGTGATTCTGAGTGAACATAAAGGTCCATTCAGGTGTGACCTTGAAGCACAAGCCAGCTGCCACTCAGGGATCTGACCCACGCCCGTATCCTCCTAGGCGGGGCAGTCTTGTATCCATAGGGCCCTGTGTAAGGAGGAAGCCTGGGAGTGGGGCAGAGGGGAAACATGTACTGGAGTGTTTGAAGTGGTTTGGGAGGATGATAGCCCTGCCGTGGCAGTGCAACGGGCTGAGCTGAGGTCTAGCCACCCATGGAAGAGCTGCATTGTAGGGGCACTGGGAACCTCACAGCTCCTCCTCTGTCAAGGGGCATCATTTTCTCATCTGCTCAGTGGGGGTGGTATACAGTAGGTACTAGCTAAATGGGGATGGCTGCATGAAGCTGAGTGAATCCCCGGAAGGAAAGACTCGGCATGAGGGGGCTTAAGAACCCTCCACCCGCACTCAGGGCTGGCCTGGAATTGAAGAGGGGTTGAATCTCAATGATAGAAGAGGAGGGGGTATTGGTGGGCCAATGGTGGGATCTGGAGGCAGTAGAGGTTGGGGAAGGAGAGGTGGTGCTGAGATTAATGTGTTGAGTCAATTTATGAAAATTAAAATTCATGTTACAGAATTCACTGCTTTCAAGTTATAATCAAGTGGCACTTAGCACATTCACAACAGCGTGCAACCACCACCTTTATCTAGTTCCAGAACATTCCCATCATCCCCAAAGGAGACCCCTTACTCATTAAGCCACCGCTCCCCAGTCTCCCCTCTGCCCAGCCCCTGGCCGCCGCCCAGTCTGTTTTCTGTCTCTTGGATTTGCCTACTCTGGTTCAGATACACGGATTCAAACAACATGTGACCTTTCATGACTGACTTCTTGCACTCAGCGTAATGTTTTCAGCGTTCATCCGTGTTGCTGCATGAATCAGTATTCCATTCTTTTCTTATGACTGAACAACATTCCGTTGGCTGGATACATCACATCTTATTTAGTCATCATTCAACTATTCACATCGTTGGTGGATATTTGGGTTGTTTCCTCCATTGGACCCGTTTTGAGGCAAAAGTCACTGAAAAGCTGAGGTCCCATCATCATCACTCAAACCATAGAGTGAGTAGCACTTCAAGCAGAGTCCCCCCATGAAGTCCTTTCCTGCCCAGGCAGCTGCTATGGAGGCCACAGCGGCGTGCTGGAGTGGCTGCTGGGCAGCATGCCCTGCAGAGCAGCTGAGTTGCTTGGCCTCCATTCAGATCCCCTGACCCAGCACAGAGGGAAAGAGGATGGGAAGGGAAGGGAAGGTGGAGGAAAGCAAGCTGAGGGTGAGTTCCCACGGAGGCCACTGGAAGCTCCTGGCCCATAAGTAGAGTCCACTGTGTAGGAAGCCTAGCTGTGTCTGAGTCTCACTGGAGCCCAACTGACCACCATCAGCAGGATGGGGCTTGTCCGAGTGGGAAAACTGAGCCCCAGGGAGCGACAGTGGCTTGAACAACCTGGAGCCAAACCAGAGATCAAACCTGGATGCTCTGACTCCCAGCCTGAGCGGGCTCTGCCCTCCTGACATCAGCACGGGGCCTGGTGCGGGCTTAGAGGGGCTGCCCCATCTCTCTGGTGGGCCTGTCCCTCAACCAGAAGCAGGTAAGGGGTCTGTCTCTTTCTATCATATGTGGGGGACAGAAGAGGAAGGAGCGAGCACTGGATCTAGAGCCCTGGGCTCAAGCCACCCTCCAGCAAGCCCCTCCCACCCTCACAGCTTCCCTTCCCCACCCCCCACCTGTAAAGTGGAAACTTGAGCTCCCTGGCAGGCGGTGATGGGGTCCAGATGAGTCCATACATGGGACACCGGTAGCAGGCTATAAAGTCCTATGCCAACTCTTGGTTCACTGTGGCCCCAGCAGGCAAGATCTGGCCATCCCATCCTGGAAGAAGGGCTGTCCCAAGAGTGTGTTTATCTCACCCAGCTCTGGGCCAGTAACACACTTGATCCAACCCGGCCCCCAGCCACAGCTCCAGCCCCAAGGAAACAACAGCACCCCATCTGTATTAATCGCCTCCCCCGACTCCGTGCCAGACTTGGGCTAAATTAAATGCGTCCCCAGCCAGCAGCTCCGTCCCCAGAAACTGAACACATCCTTCCTGGCTCCCCTTCCACCCACAGCTGTGCCCTCCCATGAGGCCGGCGGCCAGGAGCCTGACAGGCCTCCATCCGCAGCCCTGGAGCTGCCCTCTGGCCTCTGGCTGTCCTCAGCAGGGCCGAGGAAGCTCCCCCACACCCCTCACCATGGCTTGGCCTAGGTGGGAGGTTGGCATCAAGTCCCTCCATCCTTCCTTCCTTCCTTCCACAAACATTTTGAGTGCCTTCTAAACATCCTGCTTCCTCTCTAAGTACACGAAAAACCAAACACATTCCTGCCCTCGTGGAGCTTACACTCTAGTAAGGAGAGACGGAGAGAAAATCAAGTAAATCATACAAAGTGTTAGAAGGTGCAAAGCACTCTTTTAGAAGACAGATAAAAGAGACCAGTGTGAGCGGTCAGGGTGCAGGTGGGTGAGCATGAAGGGAAAGCTGCCATCTGAAAGGGGAAGGTGGGCTAGGCCTCACCAAGAGGCTGACTGCCGAGGAGGCCACGGCAGTCCCCACCGGTAAGGCTGATGTTCGTAGAGCGCTGGCGGCAGATGCTAGTTTTGACCGTTTCCAGGGGTGGGGAGGGCAGAGTTGTTGACGTGGCCATTCTGTCCAGCTCGGGGCTGGCTCCTCCCATCCCAGGCAGGGAGGGGTTCTCTTGTGGGTGGAAGTCCCAAGGGAGCGGGCAGCTGGCCTGGCCCAGAGGGGCCTGCAGTTGGGGACGAGCCAGTGCAAAATCTCGGTTTGTGCCAAGGATTCCAGCCTGTTCAGAACAGAGGAAGCCCCAGCTGACACTGAAACAGGCCTCAGCTGGGCAAACTGACCAACTAGGTGGGGACACGCGGGCAGGCACCTGGGGGCCGTGAGCCACAACACACGCGCTGCTAAGATGTGAGCCTCCCGTCCTGGCTCCTCCTGTGCCAGCCCTGCCATCTGCACACACACACACTCATACACACACACACACACTTTTTCTTTCTAGCACACATATGGCATATCATGCATCCACCAGCACACACGAGAATGTACCCACAACATCACGGAACCAGCAGACTCAGAAAGACCCACCATCACAGTCATGCACAAGAATATCACAACACACATACACAAACAATGTATCACACACGCACCATTACGTCACACCTATTCACACTCCCACACACCCTCAAGTGAAGACTCAACACACACACACACAACTCCACACACACATGCTACTCCACATGTACCACACATCAGATATCCAGTCACCACCACATGCATAACACACACGCCATACAACCCCACACTGTGGATAAAGTCCAGGCCTGAAGAGTCTAGACAAGCTCTCTGAAACAGTCTTTGTCACTCACGGAACTGGGACACCCATGACGTGTCCCCTGACAACCAGGGCAGGGAGGAGGGAGACCTTCAGCATTTTCTAAGTGTTGTTTCATAAAATGTCCACTAAAGAAGAGTTTTCCTTTCACCATACAGAGGCCTCTGGGACAAGGAGAAGATCTGGCATAAATACCAGAAACTGGGCCTTACTTCTGGCCTGGCTGGCTCCGAGTTACATGTCACTGGGTACGTTTCTCTACCCCTGGAAACCTCGGTTTCATCATCTGCAAAATGAGAATGAAAACTGTTTATTCCAAACTTCTCAGATGGAGTGAAACTCTGAGAAATTGCTTTCTAAGCTGAAGAAATACCAACACAAAATAGGACGTCAGAAATTCATGCAAATGGTCTAAGCTTTGTTGTCCGTCCCTCATCCCCACCCCTCACACTTCCTGTCAAGTCCAGGCACCCTACACTCTTCGGGGAGGCTTGAGCAGTGGCTCCCCCCACCCCTCCCACCGGCTGCTTCCAGGGGAAGCTTAATGGAGTGACACAGGAAGTGAGACGGTGCTGCAGGATGGGCCATCTCTAGCTTCTCAACTCAGGACCCAGCAGGAAGCGATTCTTACCAGCAACTGCCATCCCATGGGCTGTCAGGGGCTGAGAGGCCACAGCCACGAGGGGGAGAACACCCACTGGGCAGGAGACACAGGGCTGCAGTACCCTTCACCCAGCCCCCGCCTGCCCCACCCTACGCCCGGCTGACACTTTGCAGAGAGCACTGGAAGGACATTCACGCTGGAAGAGAGCTTCTCTGTGCGAGGTAACAGCTGCTCTGAGCCATCACCGGGATGGAGGTCCTCGGCAAGAAGGGAGGATCTAGGCCAGTGTGGAGTGCTATCAGAGCATGCAGGAAGCTCTTGAAGCCCTCCTCAGAGATGGGAGCTCTGTCCTTCTCAAAATCCACAAAGGCTGTAGTAACCTGCGTGGACACAGGCCTGCAGCTGGAGCCACTTGCTGCTTTGCATCTCTCTCATGCAGCGACCCTCAGGGCAGCAGCCCTGTGTCTTCGGGGGACAGGCTCTCCGCAGCTTCTCTGCCCTCATCTTCATGGTCCAAACTGGCCCACTGATGTGTCTGCATTCCAGACAGCGGGATGCTGTGGGACAGCCTGCAGTCTTTATCACAAAAGGCGAGGCGAGGAGCCCCGACACTGCTCATTCTCCGTTGTCACCCCTGCCACGTTTTTCTTTCCTTGCCTCTCGGCTCTGTGCTGGGGTGACCTCATCCCTGCACACTGAGTCCTCCCGGCTCTTCAGCCTCCGGCTTCTGGTTGAATTAATGAGGAAGGGGAAGGGGGATTCTGGAAGGTAAGAGGAGAGAAGGGGAAGGGGATTCTGGGAAGGGGGATTCTGGAAGGTAAGAGGAGAGAAGGGGAAGGGGATTCTGGGAAGGGGATTCTGGAAGGTAAGAGGAGAGAAGGGAAAGGGGATTCTGGGAAGGGGGGGGATTCTGGAAGGTAAGAGGAGAGAAGGGAAGGGGATTCTGGGAAGGGGATTCTGGAAGGTAAGAGGAGAGAAGGGGAAGGGGATTCTGGGAAGGGGATTCTGGAAGGTAAGAGGAGAGAAGGGAAAGGGGATTCTGGAAGGTAAGAGGAGAGAAGGGAAGGGGATTCTGGGAAGGGGGATTCTGGAAGGTAAGAGGAGAGAAGGGGAAGGGGATTCTGGGAAGGGGGATTCTGGAAGGTAAGAGGAGAGAAGGGGAAGGGGATTCTGGGAAGGGGGATTCTGGAAGGTAAGAGGAGAGAAGGGAAAGGGGATTCTGGGAAGGGGATTCTGGAAGGTAAGAGGAGAGAAGGGAAAGGGGATTCTGGAAGGTAAGAGGAGAGAAGGGAAGGGGATTCTGGGAAGGGGGATTCTGGAAGGTAAGAGGAGAGAAGGGGAAGGGGATTCTGGGAAGGGGGATTCTGGAAGGTAAGAGGAGAGAAGGGGAAGGGGATTCTGGGAAGGGGGATTCTGGAAGGTAAGAGGAGAGAAGGGGAAGGGGATTCTGGGAAGGGGGATTCTGGAAGGTAAGAGGAGAGAAGGGGAAGGGGATTCTGGGAAGGGGATTCTGAAAGGTAAGAGGAGAGAAGGGGAAGGGGATTGTGGGAAGGGGGATTCTGGAAGGTAAGAGGAGAGAAGGGGAAGGGGATTGGGGGAAGGGGATTCTGGCAGGTAAGAGGAGCGCGCACTGGGCTGTCTCCCATGCACCACCCTCTTCTCATCAGCGCGTCTCCACCTGCAGGTGTGACCTCCATGATCAGGGCTCCCTCGGGAGACCCCTCCTTCATGGCCTCTGCTCTCAAGGGGCCCAGAATACAATTTTCTCTCCTAACCCCTTCAGCCTGGGAGCTTCCCCTCACTACTATTCTCTACAAGCCTCTTGCTTCCCTGTCTGTTCCCCTAACCTGCCCACACTCTGTCAACAGTTTCTTTATTACAGCATCTTCATGGGTACCACCTGGACTGATTCTGTTTCCTGCAGAGACCTTAATGGACACAGCCCTCAAGGGAAAATGGTGTCTAAACGCCTGGCGCAGATAGAATATGCTTGACTCTTGCAATCTAAGCTCTGGACCATCAGCAATGACTCTTCTTCCTCCTCTCTCCTTGCGGATTCTGCCTTCTCCTCTATTTCTTTCTAGATGTGCCCTGTGTCTCCACAGACTTAATCTGAACACATAGGTGGAATTTAGCACCTTCCCTCAAAAGAATGCAGTCAAAACTTCCACCTCAGTACCTGAATGAGTTCGCTGAGAATGGAGGACGCAGGATGATCTTCTCAGCCTCCATCAAAAGCCTGGGGGTCTCAGGCTCACCTATCAATATCGCACCTCTTGCAGAAATCACACGAGCAGCCTCTTTGGAGGATGGCCAACCAATTTCTGCTTGTGCCCTTCTGGTGACAGGGAGCTCAGTGCCTCTTGAAGCAGCCCATTCTGTTTCTACATGGCTTGCTCTCAAACTAGTGAGAATCGAAGTCTCTCTGGCCAGTTCCTACCCACAGGACAGTCGTGACCGCTACACAACTATGGTGACTGAAGGTGTCAGTAACTGTGTCCTCCTGAGTCTCCTTCTCCCCACGCATCGTGTGTCTAACCCAGCCTCCGTGGAACTTTCAGGTGACCTCCTCTCTCCCTCCTTCCCTTCTTTCCCTGATATAAATAGTTTACAGACTATTTCCTGGGGAGATGGAGGAAGAATCACATCTCACCTCACACAGCAGAAACTTACTAACATTTCCCTGTAAACATTTTGATTTTCCTTTCAAAATTCCTTCATCCTGCTGTATCTTGCTGTATCCTGCTGATACTTACCTTCCTTCCCCTCCCCTGTCCTCTTCTCCAAAGTGGTCGTGTCTGTCACCCTGGGACTCAGAATCCCTCCATAGCCTCCAGGCCCACAGCCTAGTGTGTGAGACTGTACTTTTCTCAGTCACCACCAGAGGTCTCCCTACTTAAGTTTGGTTTGCACCCATCTCAAGCCGCAGTGAAGATAGCTGTGAAAAGAAGAGAAGCGAAGGGCAAAGGAGAAAAGGAAAGATATACCTATTTGAATGCAGAGTTTCAAAGAATGTCAAGGAGAGATAAGAAAGCCTTCCTCAGTTATCAATGCAAAGAAATAGAGGAAAACAACAGAATGGGAAGGACTAGAATTCTTTTCAAGAAAATTAGAGAGATACCAAGGGAACATTTCATGCAAAGATGGGCACAATAAAGGACAGAAATGGTATGGGCCTAACAAGAGCAGAAGATATTAAGAAGAGGTGGCAAGAATACACTGAAGAACTATACAAAAAAGATCTTCAGGACCCAGATAATAATGATAGCATGATCGCTCACCTAGAGCCAGACATCCTGTAATGTGAAGTCAGGTGGGCCTTAGGAAGCATCACTGTGAACAAAGCTAGTCGAGATGATGGACTTCCAGTTGAGCTATTTCAAATCCTAAAAGATGATGCTGTGAAAAGTGCTGCAGTCAATATGCTAACAAATTTGGAAAACTCAGCAGGGGCCACAGGACTGGAAAAGGTCAGTTTTCATTCCGATTCCTAAGAAAGGCAGTGTCAAAGAATGCTCAGACTACTGCACAATTGCACTTATCTCACACACTTGCAAAATAATGCTCAAAATTCTCCAAGCCAAGCTTCAACAGTATGTGAACCATGACCTTCCAGATGTTCAAGCTGGATTTAGAAAAGGCAGAGGAACAAGAGATCAAATTGCCAACATCCATTGGATCATGGAAAAAGCAAGAGAGTTCCAGAAAAACATGTATTTCTGCTTTATTGACTATGCCAAAGCCTTTGACTGTGTGGATCACAATACACTGTGGAAAATTCTGAAAGAGATGGGAATACCAGACCACCTAACCTGCCTCTTGAGAAACCTATATGCAGGTCAGGAAGCAACAGTTAGAACTGGACATGGGACAACAGACTGGTTTCAAATCGGGAAAAGAGTACATCAAGGCTGTATATTGTCACCCTGCTTATTTAACTTACATGCAGAGTACATCATGAGAAATGCTGGACTGGATAAAGTACAAGCTGGAATCAAGATTTCTGGGAGAAATATCAATAACCTCAGATATGCAGATGACACCACCCTTATGGTAGAAAGTAAAGAGGAACTAAAGAGCCTCCTGATGAAAGTGAAAGAGGAGAGTGAAAAAGCTGGCTTAAAACTCAGCATTCAGAAAACTAAGATCATGGCATCTGGTCCCATCACTTCATGGCAAATAGATGGTGAAACAATGGAAACCGTGACAGACTTTATTTTTCTGGGCTCCAAAATCACTGCAGATGGTGACTGCAGCCATGAAATTAAAAGAAGCTTGCTCCTTGGAAGAAAAGTTATGACCAATCTAGAGAGCATATTAAAAAACAGAGACATTTCTTTGCCAACAAAGATCCATCTAGTCAAAGCTTTGGTTTTTCCAGTAGTCATGTACGGATGTGAGAGTTGGACTATAAAGAAAGCTGAGCACCAAAGAATTGATGCTTTTGAACTGTGGTGTTGAAGAAGACTCTTGAGAGTCCCTTGGACTGCAAGGAAATCCAACCAGTCCATCCTAAAGGAAATCAGTCCTGAATGTTAATTGGAAAGACATGCTAAAGCTGAAGCTCCAATACTTTGGCCACCTGATGTGAAGAATTGACTCATTTGAGAAGACCCTGATGCTGGGAATGATTGAAGGTGGGAGGAGAAGGGGACGACAGAGGATGAGATGGTTGGATGGCATCACCAACTCAATGGACATGAGTTTGAGTAAGCTCTAGGAGTTGGTGATGGACACAGAGGCCTGGTGTACCACGGTCCATGGTGTCGCGAAGAATCGGACACGACTGAGTGACTGAACTGAACGGAATGGAACAAGCAGCGGGGCTCTGTGCATTGCAGTTTTATCCATGCTGTTCCCTCTCAGAACTGTCCTTGTACCAGTGTCTATTTTTGGCCATCTGGACTAAAATGCCCATCTATAGAGCTCTTCATTATCGTTCGGATATCAACTGATATGGGGTCTCTGGGAAGCGTTCCTGACACCCCTCCCTTACCATGTGGTCCTGAACAGTGAAGTAACACAGCCTCAGCATCCTCTGGACTCTGACTACAGTACTCATTACATGGTATCCTCAGTGTAATCACTTTTCCATCCTTGAATATCTGTACAGTGGACAGTCTCAACACCAAATACAGGCCTTGTGTAATATACCGAGCAACATGAAATAGGACTATCGCCTCCCTTGTCCTTGGTTTTACGTCCTTGTAGCTAAAGATGGCAAAGAGGTTTTGCTTTATTTTAGTTTTGGAGCCAACCCAAATTCCTATACTTTACCCCAAGGATTCTTCCTGAATCAGATCTTCCCTAATCCTGAATTTGTGAAATTAGTTTTTTGAGTCCAAGGAGAGAATGTTAACAAGGAGAGAATTTCTCCTTGTTCATTTTGGCTTTTCATCCATCTTTACAAGATCTCCGTGGATCCTGAATGTGTACATAGCACAGATCCCCAGGTTTGGTGTCCATGAAATGTTAGTCGGTCAGTCATGTCCGACTCTTTGTGACCCCATGGACTGTAGCCCACCAGGTTCCTCTGTCCATGAGACTTCCCAGGCAAGAATACTGGAGTGGGTTGCCACTCCCTTCCCGACCCAGGGATGGAACCCGGGTCTCCCGCACTGCTTGCAGATTCTTTGCCGTCTGAGCTGCCAGAGAAGCCCCTGATGCAAACTGTGGGCTTTAGTAAGTCTAGCCTGTCAGCATCAGTGTCAGTGTCAGAGCTGGTGTTCATGGAGCCCCCTGTATACCGTGACGGCTGTACCTTCCCCCGTGACCCCTAGCTGCAGCCTGAGCTGGGTGTGTGTTTAGTTTCTCAGTCATGTCTGAGTCTTTGTGACCCCCATGGGGTGTAACCTGCCAGGGTCCCCTCTCCATAGAATTCTCTAGGCAGGAATTCTGGAATGGGGTTGCCATGCCTTCCTCCAGGGGATCTTCCTGACCTAGGGATCAAACCCAGGTCTCCTTCATTCCAGGCAGATTCTTTACTACCTAGCCACCAGGGAAGCCCAGCTGGAGCCTACAACCAGTGAAACACAGCAGCTTCCTCTCCTTTGAAGGCCAGCTCTGAACAGTTCTGTTAGCTGTTCTTTATTCTCAAAGTCAACCAAATTCTAAGATACTCTCCCATAACCTTGGACACATAGTAGGTGCTCAAGAAATGTTAGTTCCCTTTTACCCCATATGATGATCTCAATACCTTCTTGTTACACATTAATTCAATGAAGAAATTATGGCCTACAAGATACAAAGAGTTTTAAAGTATATTGATTTCATCAAAAGGAAAACATTAAAAAAGACATGATTTCTTCCCAGAAGGAGCTTAAATTAAGATATAAACAAATAAGTAATCAATGATAAGATGCTGTAAACAAGTGTTACATAGTCCCTCCTTCCAAATTTTTGAAAATTCTTTATGTAATTAGTTTCCTGTGATATTTTAGAAAGTAGTGGTATCTGAGTCCTCCTGGGGATAACCATAAACAGAACAAGCATTTGTACCAAAGTAACCAGCAATAAAAGATCAGGAGACACGGATTCGATCCCTGAATCAGGAAGATACTCTGGACAAGTAAATGGCAACCCACTCCAGTATTCATGCCTGGGAAATCGCAGAGACAGAGAAGCGTGGCAGGCTGCGGTCCCGGGGGCTGCAAAGAGTCGGACATGGGTGAGTGATGAAGCACAACAACACAGCTGCTGCTGCTGCTAAGTCGCAACTACCCTACAGTGAAACCCACCAGGTGACTGGCACTACTCACGCACAAAGGCCCGCCAGTAGATCCCTAGTATCTCATTAACGTATTTCCAGAAATCATCACAGAGTTTTTATGTAAAAGATGGAGGCCAAACAAAAACAAGACACCTACAAAACAACTTAGCAAACACAAAAACCATTCAGGTAGAAAAAAACTAAAACTATGCCAGTTACATACTCAAAACAAGAGTAGGTAGGTAAAAAAAAAAAAGGAATGGTCACAGGACAAAAATATCCCATGAATTTTATTTAAGAAAAACCAGAGATGATGATTCCATAGAAAAAAATATAAAAGGAATTCTCCAAAACCTAGTATGAGAAGAAAAAGAAATAGAAAATGGGAGAAAAAAAAAAAAAAGGTGAGAAAATTAGAAAATTTACCCAGAGAGGCAGCGTTTGATAAGTAGAACTTCCAGAAAGAAATAAGGGAAAAACAGATTAGGGAAAGACTTTTTAGGTAAATTAAAAAAAAAAAAAAACTTTTCGGAATAGACAGGCATGAGTTTTCAGATTGAAAGGACACCCAAAGCACCCTGTGAAATGAATGAATTCATACATTCACCACCAGGATATTACAGAACCCCAGGAATTAAAACCAAGTTCCAAGAAAAAAATTTGAATGAAAAATACAAAAATATCAAGACTTAGACATTAGATTCTTGATAAAATCATACCCCCATTGGCAAAGCAGGTATGCCTTCAAAACTCATAGCAGAAATGTTTTCCAACATGGAACTAGATATCAAGACAAAATATCACTCACGTTTGTAGGTAGAGATATTTACACACATGCAAGACTTCCAAAAACTTACCTTCTGAGAATTCTTTCTCAGGAAACTAGGAGAGGATGTACTGAAAAAAAATGAGAGTAAATCAGAAAGGGCGAAGATGATAAGGGATCCAAGAAAACAGAAGAAAATGGCAACGAGAATGCCCAGGATGACTGTTCAAGTAAAAAAAAATTCAGTCTACCAACCGTGCAGCGATCCTACAGAACTAACACAGGAGAGGGCAGGCCAGAGAGCTCCAGGCCCGGAAAAAGATCTCCAAGGCCCTGCTATTTACAGAATACTTCACATGTGATGTAAGAGTTGGGAATGAAACATTCTGAGTGCATAAACATATGGTAAATTCCTGAAGAAAAAATTATTTACTCCAAGAAAATTTCTAAATGCACAAATTAGGAAAAGTAATTATGGTATACCTCAAGATGACTAACAATTACAGAGTCACCTTTGGATGGAAATTGAAATTACATCATCTCACCCCACAAAATAAGCAAAACTTAAAAAAATCTGACAATATCAAGTGCTTGCAGTGAATTTGGTGTAACAGGAATACCCTCCCTCCCACACACACACACACACACACACGCACTTTTAACATGAGTTTTGACTGGTGGACCCTCTTGGGATAATAAATAGTAATTATCTATAAAGTTGAAAATGCACGTGGTCTGCCACCCAACAATTCCACTCCCTGATTATATACTTGACAGAAATGTATGCGTACGAATGTCCAAGGCAGCAAAAAACTGGAAACAATGGGAAACAATTCAAATGTCCATATGCTGTAGAATATGTAAATAAATGGCAATATTTTCATATAATAGGATACTTCAAAGACAATGATATGGCTCCTATTTCTTAAAGTTGGTGGAGTCTGCACAGGTGTTTGTTTCATTCTTCCTTGAAGAAATCTTTTCAATTCCTCTGTCCCTGCCCCTGATCAGACGTCAGGAGGTGAGACACCTGGAGATCTAGAGCTTAACTGGCTTCACAAACAAGGGGACAAGAAGAGGACACGTGCCAGGCGTTCCATGGGTGTCTTCTGAAACCCTCATCTTGGTTTGCCTAGGATGCCCTCCTTTCCTTCTCAGTGCCCACCTGTAACAGCCTCTTTAGTCTTTTAAGGCCGTCCTTCCAAATTCTTTGTTCATCCACCTCATGAGAAAACTGAAATTGAGAGCAGCTGAAGCGTGTGCTTGTGGAACACAGCCATTGAGAAGCAGCCCTGGCTCCCTGGAGCCCGTGCCCTCTTTAAGGCAGTCTCTCCAGTCATGTCTGACTCTTTGCGACTCTGTAGACTGTAACTCGCCAGCTCCTCTGTCCATGGAATTTTCCTGGCAAGAATACTGAAGAGGGTTGCCATGCCTTCCTCCAGAGGATCTTTCCGACCCATGGACTGAACTCACGTCTCCTGTACTGCAGGCAGGTTCTTTACCACTGGGCCACCAGGGAAGCCTTTACAGGCAACGTCCAAGGATAACTTACATCTGCATTCAGACCACCCTTGAAGAGGGTGGATCCCTTGTAAATGGTGCGTGCTTGCATGCTCAGCTCTGTCTGATTCTGTGAACCCATGGACTGTAGCCCACCAGGCTCCTCTGTTCATGGAATTTTCCAAGCAAGAATACTGGAGTGGGTTGCCATTTCCTTCTCCAGGGGATCTTCCCGACCCAGGGATCAGACCCAGGTCTCCTGGAAGTCTCCTGCATTCACAGCAGGATTCTTTACCACTGCGCCACCTGGAAAGCCGCCTGTAAACAGTAGGTGCTCAGTAAATGCCACTTCCTCTCTCCGATCCTTAGGTGAGTTTAAATTTGTTGCTGTTCAGTCGCTCAGTCGTGCCCGACTCTGCAACCCCATGGACTGCAGCTCGCCAGGCTTCCCTGTCCTTCACCATCTCCCCGCGCTTGCTCAAACTCAGGTCCATTGAGTCGGCGATGCCATCCAAGCATTCAGTCCGTGTCCGACTCTGCACCCCATAAATCGCAGCACGCCAGGCCTCCCTGTCCATCACCAACTCCAAAACTGAATATTTTGATGATGCTATACAAAAGGTGACCAGCAGATGGCAGAATTGAGCTTTCCCGGCTCCTAACGTCCCTATTGCAAGGACAAGGGGAGAAAAGTCGGTTGTCCTTTTGCAATCTCCAAACTTCCGAATGCCTCCGAAATGTCCATTGCTCCCATTTGAAGCACCGTCCTCCTGCTCCTTTGGTGAAAAGATGCAGTGAGCATCTGCAGAAGCTGCAGTTTGGGACACGCTGGTGGAAGGGCACAGGGAAATTCAACAAGGACTTTAACCCTTTTACTCTGCGTGTGCTCAGTCGTGCCCAACTCTTCGCGACCGGATGGGCGGCAGCCCGCCAGGCTCCTCTGTCCATGGGATTTTCCAGGCAAGGATACTGGAGTGCGTTGCCATTTCCTTCTCCAGGGTATCTTCCCGACTCAGGGATCCGAACCCTCGTTGGAGGCTTAAGATGCTGGTGTAAAAAAACAGTCGCAGGGAAAGCGGCTAACTTAAGTTTCCAGTTTTCGCTTGGGGAAACCGAGGCTCAGAGAGCCAAGGTGATGTGCTCCAGAACACACAGCCAGGTCAGATTTTCTGGCTTCTAATTCAGGGCACCAGGTTAGTTTTCTCAAAGGCAAAATCTACTCTGAAGGCACTTTCAGTTCACATAGGCAGACAGGAAATCTACAAGTTAAAAAATAATTCAGAATGCCCCACCTCCCCGCAAAAGTTCAATGCTTTGTGGAGGCTTTCCTGTAGTTGCCCTGGAACCATAGAGGAGCCTGCATTTGGATAACTTCCCCTCCAAGTGCTCTTCACCTGAGGTCTGTGAACACCCTAGGAGTAGTATCCCCTCCAACCCCAAGAAGCAAAGTATATATATACGAGCACATGCTTGAGCATATGGATCCACACTAATTATGTTCCCAGCTTTCTTCAAATGCCCCAAGGTGTCTGTGCTGTGTATTATTCCTCAGCTCCAAGTTCACTCACCAATACCTACTCTGTGATAATGGGCAGAATTCCCATAGGCGACTCTCCTCTACAGTGAGCATAATGTTGTAATGTAAGCTTTCTTAGGAGAGGGTGCTGGGAGAACACTGCAGGAGGAAGGGGCAGTTCTTGCTGGTTTGGGCAGGCATAGGACACCCTGTGGTGCTCTGCCCCAGCCATGTGCCCAGAAGGGCCTCCAGTGACCTTTGCAGTCCTGCCTGGCCTAGTGATCACTTTCCCATGACCCTCCCAACACAGACACTGTATGTTCTGTGCCACCTACCTACACCGCCACTCAACTCCCTCCACCTGCCCACATACCCACCTACCAGGTAATTGCTTCCTGCTTGTCCAGCAGATGCCAACTAGCTCTGGCCCAGGCACCAGCTAATCTCTCTGCCTCCAGTGGGGCCATGACACCTCCTCCAACAAGGTTTGATCCCCAGCCTGGGGAAGGGACCTCCTTCATGGGTCCTCTTTCTCAGCTGAAGGAAGAGTAGCCCTCTGGGGTCCACTTACATTTTAAGCAATGCAGGAGACCTGGGTTTGATCCCTGGATCAGGAAGATCCCCTGGAGAAGGAAATGGCAACCCTCTCCATTACTCTTGCCTGGAAAATCCCATGGACAGAGAAGCCTGGTAGACTACAGTCCATGGGATCGCAAGAGTTGGACACGACTGAGCGACTTCACTTTCACTTTACGTTTTATATATATATGATGTGTGTGTTCAGTATTGTCTCTTTGTGACCCATGGATTGTAGCCCACTAGGCTCCTCTGTCCATGGGATTTTCCAGCAAGAATACTGGAGTGGGCTGCCATTTCCTCCTCCAGGGGATCTTCCCGACCCAGGGATTGAACCCTGCATTGGCAGGTGGATTCTTTACCCCTAGCACCAGTGAGAAGCCTTTACATCCTATAGTTACTCTTTTATCATAGTGTATGTAATACTCCTTATATCAAACTTCCATTTCTTAAACCCTACATGGTTTCTGCCTCCTGATTGGACCCAGACTGATACTTGTGTACTTGTGGCCCTCAAAGTACTAAGATCCATCTGACCTAGTCCCAGATATAACAAAAATATAAAACTCACAGCTCCCTGCTCAGCACACAGAGAACAATGTGTTACTACCGTATGTTGGGGATGGAGATCAGTTTCCCCGTTGCCACAGAGGGTTGGCAGCTCTGGGCAATCTCCCTTACGTGGTCTCTCTGGCCTGCTTAGCTTAGCTGCATGCTCTCTGGTGGAACAGTAAACTAGCAAGCAATTAAGAGCATCATTTACAGAGCACACACTTCAAAAGGCATGCCAGGGTTTATGTGTACTAGCAGCAGCAGCAGCAGCTCCATTTTACAGATGAAAAAAAAAAAAAGCAAAGATCTAAAGAAGTTGGAAACTTGCCCAAAGTTTCACAGTTGGCCCAGGGAGTGCTAGAATTTGAACCCCCAGTATATCCAATTCCAAAGCCCCAAACTCTTAGCGACCATGATGTATTTCTGCATAGCAACTGTCTACTGCAATGTCGAGCTCTGGGCGAGATGATTCACAGTGGTTATATAATGTATTTCCTGTAGTAACTGTGTTTGGTAAGCAGTTCTATACATTTAGAGATGAAGAGAGCTTCTTATCCAAGGTCACTTAGCTAGTGAGTGTGGAGGTAGGGTTTGATGTTAGCTCTCTGACTCCAGAGCCTTTTTTTGTTTTTTGTTTTCATAATGTTGGAATTAGTAAGGACTGTCTTTATTAAACAAACAAGAACACAGGTATAAAGAAAATTGTTAAAAGACTTGATTACACACATAGGCTGAATTTCATACCCATATATATAAGTTGTTGTTCAGCTGCTAAAGTGTGTCCGACTGTCATCCCATGGCTGCAGTATGCTGGGGTCCTCTGTCCTCCAGGATCTCCTGGAGTTTGCTCAAATTCATGTCCATTGAGTCAGTGATGTCATCCAACCATCTCATTCTCTGCCACCCCCACAGAAGACTGTATCCTAAACAGATAACATAATAATAATCTCTAATGGCAAAAGATAGTAAAAATTAAATTTAAAAACCAACAATGGCTTGGAAAAAAAAATTTTAAATATGTGCAGTGTGAAATTCAGAGCCCACATTTTTAACTTCTACAGTGTACTATTTCCCAGCTCATATACTAGACGTGAACTTGGGGTTAGAATGCACCTTGACCCGGGACCACGACGGCTGAAACAAACAGAAAGCACATGGTGCTTGACTTCATAGTCAGTGCCCATCGGTTTCCAATCATGTCCTGTGTGTCACATGATAGAAACCTGATGAGGGAGAAGGATATAGGACCAGCTAAGTCTTTCTCCCCTGCCATGGCCCTACCATACCTGACCCTAAACCTCACTCTGAGGAAGAGGGATGATCTGAAGGCACCTCTATAGGACTGGTTTGGAGGAAACTATTTTTGTCTCCAACTCTCCTCCAGGGGATTCTTGGACACTTAAACATGACAGGTACGGTCCCCTAGAGCATCTTGCCAGTCCTGTATGCTCTGATTCCATGCTCTTCAGTGGTGTCCACCTGAGTGATGAGTCTCCTTTGTATGATCTCATAGTTATTCACTGGGCTTCCCAGGAGGTGCTAGTGGTGAAGAACCCGCCTGCCAATGCAGGAGATGTAAGAGAACTGGGTTCAATCCCTGGGTTGGGAAGATCCCCTGGGGGAGGGCGTGACAACCTGCTCCAGGATTCTTGCCTGGAGAATCCCACGGACAGAGGAGCCTGGCGGGCTATGGTCCATAGGGTCATAAAGAGTTGAACACAACTGAAGCGACTTAGCACACATGTACACATGGTTGTTCACTAATTTAGTGACCTAGGAGCTGATAGAGGGAAAGATGACACATTATGAGATTCAGAGTATTTGCAGGTTGCTAAGAAAAAGTGACTATTCCAGATAGTAAGACCAAAGAGCAGATTCACTTCTATGAGAGGTCCACATGGCGTGGCCACTGTGAATGATTACACTAAGCGATGCCCTCAACAACATCACAACAACAGATAGGGGATCAATGTTCAAACCGTATTATGTATAATGTTTCTGAGTGTAGGTCAAAGGCCTCCAGCCAAAGCAGAAAGCATGGAAGGACTTCTCCAAGAAGCCATGAGTTCTAGTCAAAGACCAGAACTCTACTGCTGTGGCTGAATCGGTGATATGTTTAAGAACACATATCTAGAGATTGAACAGAATACATACTTTATAGGCACTTGTCCGCAAACAGCATTTCACCTAGCCAAGCTTTTGAAAAGTCCTCTGTGGCTGCGGGTTTTAGATTCTACTTGGAATGGTGATGCTTTCCATTGCCAGTTAAGAAATGAGCCGCTTGCTTTAATAATAAACTGGGCTGGGACTTTGAGTCAGTCCTCTTATGAAAACTCAGGCGCCGACAAGTACATGTTCCTAGAAGAAGGCCAACCCACATCCCCTGCAAAGTGCGTCAAGGGAGTCCTTGCCGGCAGAGCCAAGATTTGCTTTGGGAGGAATTTTGAGAGTTCTCTAGCCATGCAACAAGTAATGGAGGTAATTGAAGTCCCACAATCCAACATCCTAAAGTGAGACCACAATAAAAATTAGCTTGGAAAAATGGTAAAGCGGGTTGCTAACCGTCTACTCTGTTTGGCAACATGTGCAAAAATCTGCAGCACATTTCATTTTGAGCAACAGATCCTGCTAGTTAAATTGGTTGTGGAATGTCCTCCCAAAGTAACTAAATAAACCTACTATTTATAATTATTTTCCATCAGTTCAGTTCAGTTCAGTCGCTCAGTTGTGTCCGACTCTTTGTGATCCCATGAATCGCAGCACGCCAGGCCTCCCTGTCCATCACCAACTCTGGGAGTTCACTCAGACTCACGTCCATCGAGTCAGTGATGCCATCCAGCCATCTCATCCTCTGTCGTCCCCTTCTCCTCCTGCCCCCAATCCCTCCCAGCATCAGAGTCTTTTCCAATGAGTCAACTCTTCGCATGAGGTGGCCAAAGTACTGGAGTTTCAGCTTTAGCATCATTCCTTCCAAAGAAATCCCAGGGTTGATCTCCTTCAGAATGGACTGGTTGGATCTCCTTGCAGTCCAAGGGACTCTCAGGAGTCTTCTCCAACACCACAGTTCAAAAGCATCAATTCTTTGGCACTCAGCCTCCTTCACAGTCCAACTTTCACATCCATACATGACCACAGGAAAAACCGTAGCCTTAACTAGACGGACCTTAGTCGGCAAAGTAATGTCTCTGCTTTTGAATACGCTATTTAGGTTGGTCATAACTTTTCTTCCAAGGAGTTAGCGTCTTTTAATGTCATGGCTGCAATCACCATCTGCAGTGATTTTGGAGCCCAAGAAAAAAAAGTCTGACACTGTTTCCACTGTTTCCCCATCTATTTCCCATGAAGTAATGGGACCGGATGCCATGATCTTCGTTTTCTGAATGTTGAGCTTTAGGTCAACTTTTTCACTCTCCACTTTCACTTTCATCAAGAGGCTTTTTAGTTCCTCTTCACTTTCTGCCATAAGGGTGGTGTCATCTGCATATCTGAGATTATTTTCCATAAATTTCCCTAAAGTTGGAGGCTATCTATTAATATGATAATTATTATTTCAGATCCAGAAGTGGTAGCCCTTGTTTCCAGAGATAATTAGATAGTAGTATCAATTGTCTATTAAGACTATTCCTGGTCCATGACATGAAAATCAGGTAATTTACATCCCAGAGACTGCTTGGCTTTCTGTTTTCCAGAGCAGGGCAGGGTGGCATGGAAAGACCACATTTAACTGCCTGCCTGACACAGACACTGACCCTGCAGAATTGACACTGGCTGGTGGGCTGCAACTGAGTCCAGCAGGAAGCAAACATCCCAAAGTGGTTTCAGTTGATTAAAGACCGAGTTAAGTATGATCTAGTCAATTTACTAGACTATTTAGTGCCCAATCATAATTGCTGAATGAAGCTAATTGTGATTGTGTGCCCAGTCGCTTAGTTGTGTCCATCTCTTTGTGACCCCATGGACTGTAGGCCACCAGGCTCCTCTTTTCATGGGATTTTCCAGGCAAGAACACTGAAGTGGGTTTCCATTCCCTTATCCAGGGGATCTGCCAGATCCAGGGACCAAATCTGCCTCTCCTGCATTGGCAAGCGGATTCTTTACCACTGAGACACCTGGGAAGTGCTAAAGCTACTCAGATCTTTAAAAAAGAAGAAAAAGAAGAAGAAGATCAAGTTAATAATAAAAGAAGCCAGGACACATCTTTAGTTGACTGGGCTGGAAATTACAAATAATGTAGACCATATTTTTCGCTACATATGGTGTCAGAGGCTGGGAAAGGATCAGTAAAAGTCATAAACCATTTAATCCAGTTTTTGGCAGACTTTGCCTCAAGACCCTATAAATTATAGCAGATGACTCTGCACGGCTTGCAAGCTGTGCATGGAGAAAGTCAGGCTTGCAAATGATTAAACCAAAGCCAAACTGATAGATGTTGCTCATATTTGTTGAGCAACTCACCCTAGTTTGCCAGAGACTTTTCCAGTCTGACTCTGAATGTCCAGTGTCCTGAAAAACCCTCAGTCCCTGGCAAACCAGGACGGTGGGTCACCCTATCTGGAGGCCTTCCTCACAAGCTGGTGATCCTAGCTTGGACATCTACATTTGGGGACGAAGCACTAAACACTGCCTGAATCTCTGTCTGGGTGTGGGCTTTGTCAACTGATGGAGTTTGCCACAAGGTGTTTGACCATCCTGGCACTGAGGAAAACAGTAAACACCAGTCACTGAAGGACGTTTGTCTGAGATGCTCATTTTCTGCACAAATGAATCCTCCAGTTCCCTGCTTGTGGATGGTAAATCAGATTGCTGACTTCCCAGGGTCTGAGGTCCCATTATTCCACATGCAAAGTTTTGTTTATTCCTTGCTTAGCCCAGTATCTTAACCTGCTTCTTTCAAATTCATTGCTTTACATTTCTCCAAAGAAGACATACAGATGGCTAACAAACACATGAAAAGATGCTCAACAGCGCTCATTATCAGAGAAATGCAAATCAAAACTACAATGAAGTACCATCTCACACCGGTCAGAATGGCTGCTATCAAAGTCTACAAACAACAAATGCTGGAGAGGGTGAGGAGAAAAAGGAACCCTCTTACACTGTTGGTGGGAATGCAAACTAGTACAGCCACTATGGAGAACAGTGTGGAGATTCCTTAAAAATCTGGAAATAGGACTGCCCTACGACCCAGCAATCACACTGCTGGGCATACACACTGAGAAAACCAGAATTGAAAGAGACACGTGTACCCCAATGTTCATCGCAACACTGTTTACAATAGCCAGGACATGGAAGCACCCTAGATGTTCATCAGCAGACAAATGGATAAGAAAGCAGTGGTACATATACACAATGGAGTATTACTCAGCCATTAAAAAGCATACATTTGAATCAGTTCTGATGAGGTGGATGAAACTGCAGCCTATTATACAGAGTGAAGTAAGCCAGAAAGAAAAACACCAATATAGTATACTAAGGCATATATATGGAATTTAGAAAGATGGTAACGATAACCCTGTATGCGAGACAGCAAAAGAGACACAGATGTATAGAACAGTCTTTGGACTCTGTGGGAGAAGGCGAGGGTGAGATGATTTGAGAAAATAGCATTGAAAGATGTATATTATCATATGTGAAAAGAATCGCCAGTCCAGGCTCAACGCATGAGACAGGGTGCTCAGAGCTGGTGCACTGGAAGGACCTTGAGGGATGGGATGGAGAGGGAGGTGGGAGGGAGGTTCAGGATGGGAAACATCCATGGCTGATTCATGTGAATGTATGGCAAAAACCACCACAATATTGTAAAGTAATTAGCCTCCAAATAAAACACAAAAACAAACTCATTGCCTTACATGTACCTTTCTGCAGTCCCCATAGTTCAACATATGTGACAAATAAGTCTCCGTTTTCCCATATCTCCCTGCAGGAAACAGAGAAAGTGACCTGGGGTTTCCACCCATGCCTTGCAGCCCTGCGGGCAGTCTCACATGTACCTTACATCTTCAAGGGCTGAGTTTTTCTGAGACTCTGGGGGTGGGGTGGAGAGAAACAACTGGCTTCTCCTGGTTTTCTCCCCTTGGGGGCAATTGACATTTCGAGAGAGATTACAGAGTCGGACACGACTGAAGCGACTTAGCAGCAGCAGCAGCAGAGCTGTATAAGCCGCTGCAAAGGGAAAGGCAAAGCCTGCCATCTGAGCTGTCTGTTCCTACAATAGCTTGCTTACTTCTGCAAATCCTGCAGGAACAGATAACGAAGTAAAACACTACGAAGTAAAAACCTGTGAAGCCTCTCTCATGAGGAACCCACGGAAACCGGGGGCTTGCAACTTCATGGTGGTGATTCTGGCAGAGGGAAAGCAAATAGCTACCAGAGCTCTAGGCTGGATGCCTTGACAGAAGGTAGCATCTCACTAGAGATATAGAACCCAGAGGGAAAGCAGGTTGAGAGGGAAAGATGGTTAGTTCATTTTTTGACATTATAAGTGTGAGTTTTTGGAGGAATATTTTGGTAAAGTTATACAGCAGTTAATGATTCATACATTCGTAATTCACTAGTATCACTGTGAATCACCCCCCTATTTAAATGAAAAAATTCAAACAACCCAAAGGAAGGTAGAAAAAGAAAAAAGAAACAAGAGAAAGTATATACCATGTGATATTCAACATATCATGTGCCACCTGTATGGCTTAATGCCTCTTTTTTTTTTTTAATGCCTCTTTTGTTGCTGGATCCAGGGGAAGGTCAAGGGTGGGGTACTGTAAGGCCTCAGGCAACAACTATTTTACTGATCAGGATGGAAATTTTTCGATTTGTGATATCAGTTCTGAGGGCATACACACACACACACACATATAACAACATAAAAGGGGTGGATATAAATCGCAATATTTCTGTAGTCATTATCCATACAAGCTGGTTAAACTCACCAATTAAAAGCAGATACTCAGATCTATTTCTTAAATCTTGTAAAAAATAATTGTATGGCATTTCCAAGAGAAAACAACAACAAAAGATTCTAAAAATAAATAACTCTAACATTCAACTCTAGAAACCGGATAAAGAACACTAGAGCAAGCACAAAGAAAGTAGAAGAACAAAAGTACAAAGATAAAAGTGGAAATAAAAGGAATAGGTCCTTAAAAAAAAAAGGGAGGATTAACATGATTTTAAAAATTAGGACATTCCCTAATTGGTAAAGAATCCACCTGCAGTGCGGCAGACCTGGGTTCGATCCCTGGGTTGGGAAGATTCCCTGGAGAAAGGAAAGGCTACTCACTCCAGTATTCTGGCCTGAAGAATTCCATGGACTGTATAATCCATGGGGTTGCAGAGTCTGGCACCTACTAAGTGACTTTCATTTTCACTTTGCAAAGTCTGGCAAGACTGATAGCAGACTTTCTGGACCCCAGCCTCTCACCTGCCTCTCATTTACCCCAGGGTCCTTTTCGCAAGTCTCTCTTGTGTGGGGGTATTTACAACTTAATGTTTTTTTCCCATTAAAGAAGAACTGTATTTAGAGTAATGGGATTTTCTTTTGTGCCTCTTCCTGAGGCACCTAGTACTGGGCTGGTCATGTTGGCTGGGTCACCTTGGCTGTATTCAACCATAGTCAGTTGAGTGAATCAATGTAAAAAAGATTTAATAGGGTACTACTCAGAGGTCTACAGCACCTCACATTTTTACAAGGCACTTACTTTCCCTTGCTTCGTTTGATGTTTGCATCAGCCCTGAGCAACAATGAAGTAGAGGTTAGTTTACAGACTTTTATAGATTAATTTGAAATTTTTACAGGTGAGAAAACCAATGAGTGGAGAACGCATCCCTTCCAAGCGTCAGAATGGGAGCTAGAACCCAGGTATTTGAACACCAAAGCTAGTCTTTTTCCCCACATGGTGATCCTATCAAGTCACAAAACCCAGCGGTAACTATTCTGGCTTCGAGGGGCTCAGTTCTAAGGCAGAAAAGTTTGCGCTACACAAAGAAAGAATTCCAGGGTAAAGGACTTACTTATCTATCAACGTCGTATTTAAAAGCATTCGCTCAGTCAGGAGAAAAATGAGTCAATCAAAAAAACTCGCTTTTGCAACTACCTAGGAACTGGGACGCACAGAGTCGGATACGACTGAAGCGACTTAGCAGCAGCAGCAGCAGGAGCTGGGAACACCGCGGGGCGGGGGTGCCGGGTGTTCAGGCTTTTGGGCTGGGCGGGTGCCACGAATTTACCAGACAAAACCCCCAGCCCAGAGAGAGAGCCATATAACAGATAAGCCCTCCCCGCCCCCGTCCCCGGAAAGCTGCGGGTTCAGCTGGGCGCTTCAAGCGGGCGCTCGCACTAAGAACGCCGCAGGCGCCCCCATCAGAGTAATAACAACCCTGCCGGAGTTGCCTAGTGCCTCTGACCCTTTCTGCTCTTTTCTGCTCCGGGGCGCGTTTCCTTCGAGCCGCTCGCGAGCCATTGGCCTGCATTTCACCCTTACCCGCCCAACCATCTCCAAAAAATGCAGTACGGTCCCAAAAAAGAGCCGCGCCTTGGTGCAAGTGGGGGTGTTGGAGAGGCTGCGGAAGATGACTGGATACCCAGGGTTCTTAGCGGGGCTCCTGCGGCCAAGCCTGCACCAGGGACCCTGAGCGCAGCACACGGACCTGGCATCCTCCTCGGCCTGTCCAGCTCCTTCGCTATTAAAATGCAAATCGAACCAGCAGCTTTGTTTTTAACGGCCCCAAATGGGCAACAATCTAAAAGTCCTTTGTAAGGAGCTAAGTAACAAAGAATGATGACGCGCAAAACCGCTCCTATTGTGCAGTGGTTGGGAAGAACCAAGTTGAACCCGGTACACTTGCTAGCTAAGACCCTCCAATATAGAGTGACTAAAAAACCACGTTGCAGAAAAACACAGCAGCACAGTTTTGTAACAGTACATCTACCAGCTGCACGCCTAAAAGTGGGCTGAGAGAATGAAGAGTGAATTTGTTTTTTTAAAACTATATTATGGATGCTTAGTTGCTTCAGTCCTGTCCGACTCTTAGCGACCCCCCGGTCTGTAGCCCGCCAGGCTCCTCTGTCCAAGAGATTTCCCAGGCAAGAATACTGGAGTGGGTTGCCATTTGAATAATATTTAATATATATTATATTTTAAAATAAGTACAATAAACATACTAATATATTATATAGATGACCTTTTTTTTCAACAAATAAACTTTATTTTCTAGAACTGCTAAGTCGCTTCAGTCGTGTCTGACTCTGTGCGACCCCATAGATGGCAGCCCACCAGGCTCCCCTGTCCCTGGGATTCTCCAGACAGGAACACTGGAGTGGGTTGCCATTTCCTAGTCACTGAGTCGCGTCCAACTCTCAGCGACCCCATGGACTGCAGCCTAGCAGGCTCCTCCGTCCATGGGATTTTCCAGGCAAGAGTACTGGAGTGGGGTGCCAGTTTGTTACAAAAAATTTCAGAGTTCTCATAAACTCCAGTTTCTTCTATTAACATCTTTTATTAGCATGGTGTTTTGCCACAATGAATGAGCCAGTATTGATGCATTATTATCAATTAAGCTCCATACTTTACTCAGGTGTCCTTAGTCTTTATCTAATGTCCTTTTTCCAGGATCCTATCCAGGATAACACATTACACTTAGTTTTCACATTCTCTCAGGCTTCTCTTGGCTGTACCAATGTGTTTCAGACTTTCCTTGGTTTTGATGACCTTGACAATATTGAGGAATACTGGTCAAGTGTTTTGTAAAATATTCCTGAACCAGGATTAATCGTGTTTTCTCACTAGATTAGGATTATGCATTTTTGAAAAGAAGACCACAATCGATACATACTATCACTGTTGATCTATCATTCTTGACGTTGACCTTGATCAGCCGGCTGAGATATTAATAGCTGACTGCAGTTTCTGCACCATAAAGCTACTCTCCCCCACCTCCACGTCCATCCTGTTGGGTAAATGTACAGAGTCAATCAGGAAGGTACACTGAGCTGGAGGGGGCTTGGGGAAATCCCCTCCCCCGGAGTGCAGCGCAGGGCAGGACAGATCAAGGAAAGCGGTGCGGCGAACCGGTTCTTCGCCGACCTCCTGGCGCCTGCTGTAACCTCTCGCGGTGGAAGGCGTGTGGCTTCCTTCCCAGACTGGCCCAGACGACTCTCACCTGGGGGCGGGGCCGCGTGCATACCACGCCCGGCCCCGCCCACCCTCGGCCCCGCCCCTCCGCGGCGCACGCGGCCCCGCCCCGGGGCACGTTGGGCCTCGGGCCCGGGGTTTTCCGCCCAGTGAGCTCCTCCTCCGGCCCCGCCCTGACGGCCGAGGAGCCTGCGGGTCGCGAGTTCCCCGAGTGCTCCGAGTGTGGAAGTGGGACAAAACTCGCGGCCGGTCGGACGTGCTGCCCCTAGGACGCCCGGAGAGAGAGCTGCTGCTGCCCGCGTCCCGCTTCTCCCCTCGCGGCTCCCCACTGCCCCGTGGCCAGGTGAGTGAGGGTTCTGCGGCTTGAGGGGGGCACGGGACGGGCGGAGGCAGGGCGCCGCGGCCCCCGCCGGGAGGCCCCGGACTGCCCCGCGCCACCTTCAGCCCGGCCCCGCGGCTTCCTGGTTACACAGCGTGGGGGTGAAGGCGCGGGTGTCGGGCTGGTCCCGGACGGGCTTCGTCGGCCTTCCTGCCCAGCTCTGTCAGCGGCCGGGGGCCCTCCTGGGGTGGGCGGTGCACAGGCGGGGCCCCCAGTGGCCAGCGCCGCGTGATTGTGCGGCTCCGCTGGGGTCCGGGGCTCAGGGCCTGGGAGCCCGTTAACCTGCGACAAGAAGGCGGCTGGCTGGTGTGGGGATGGCGGTGGCCACGACCTCTCTGACCCCGCTGATTTCTGGAGAGTGTGTGTACCCTTCCGGAAAAGGCTTCTGTTGCGGAGACCTAGGAGGGGTGGCTGCCTTCAGGAACTTTCCTCCGGAACTGGAAAGACGGAAATTCCTGGGAGCTGCTGCTGTTGGAGTTGATTTATAAGGCACTTTATTTGAGAGAACGCGGGATCCACCCCAGGTGCTGCGTTCCCCTGTGTGTTCACCTGCTCTGCCTGTTCCTTCATCTCAGCCTTGAGCTGCAGTTTCAGGGAGGGATTCTTGACTTCCCTTCTCCCTGAAAAAGTTTTAAGAAATGAGTCTGTTGATTTAACGGAGAGTTGTGCAGTTCATCAGTTTGAGACTTTGGGGAGCAGAAGCTTAGCTAGACAGTTCCAGCCCAAGCTGGGAGCAGTTTGCCTGGCACATTTCTGTCCCTTCCCCTCTAAATCAAAGACCTTTCTTTGGCGATTGGGTATTTTAGGACAGACCCAGGGTATCTTTGGTAGCCAACCACTCTGTCTTCCCTCCCTTCCTTCACTTTGCTCCCCTGCTGCTTTGACCTGGACTTGGAGTGGCTCTTCAAGGGATGAGCCTCTGCTCAACCCCCACAGCAGGAACAAAAGCTTAGAGGGCAGTGCCAGGCTGAGTCCAGGCAGGGCGTGTTATCTTGCTCATCCCTCAACTGGCTCTCCTTATGTTCCTTCCTTGTTTCAGTCAGTTGTTGGGGATGCCAGGAGAGTTAGCAGGGCCCCTTCGCACAAGGCACTCTCCTTGCCACAAGGCTCTCCCTGACAGGAGAGACCAGGTGAGGTTGCAGGGCCATTTGTTGGCGCGGCATGGGAGGCACACTACCTTGGGCCTCCCTTCCAAATCTCGCCTGTTACCAGTCTCTGTGCCTTTGTTTCCTTATCTTTACCATGGGGGTAATGATAATACCTGGAGCCTCCCTGGTGGCTCAGCTGTAAAGAATCTTTCTGCCAGTACAGGAGACGCAGGTTCTATCCCTGGGTTGGGAAAATCCCCTGGAAAAGGAAATGGCTACCTACTCCAGTATTCTTGCCTTGGAAATCCCATGGACGGTGGAGCCTGGCTGGCTACAGTCCATGAGGTCACAAAGAGCCAAACACAACTTAAATGACAACGGCAACAATAATAATACCTACCTCCCAGAGTTATTGTGAGGATTAAATTAATTAATATACTTAACAACCATACAGCTCAGTCACTGATCTGAATAGGTGGTGACCGTACTCCTGTGACCCGGCTAGACGTAAAGCTTACAGCAGGGCCTGACACATTAGTATTCATCTGTAAAAGTCAGTAATAATAATATTTATTACTCCCTTCATGCAGTTGAAGGTCAGCCTAGTTGAATTGCTCTCCTGACCTATTCCTCTGTCTTCGCTCATGCTCTTCTGCCCTCCTTACCCAGTTCTGCCTGTCATTCATCACCCTTCTAGGAGCCATCCAGGTACCTGGAGCAGGAAGGGGCAAGGCTTGCGGTCAGCCCACTCAGCCCTCCTCCACTCCTTTAACATCACTTCTCAGTATTCGCCCTGCAGTAGTAATTGTACAGCCAACATCTCTCTGCCCTGTCCTCTGTGTCTGGAGGGTGGGTGGTGTTTCTCACTCATCTCTTGGTCTCACAGCATCCAGAAAGGACCTTGCCTGATGTTGGTACTCAGCAGGTGTTAGCTAAGTGAAGAGGCAGGCCAGGGATATTTGACCTTGGAAGCTGAATTTGGATAGGCAAAAAAAAGAAAAAGTGGGGAGAGTGAGATGGAAGTGAGTTCAGACTGAGAGGTGGGCATAGGAACTAGCAGAGAGGTCAAGAGGAAGTCCCCTTGGACTCCTTTATGTTATCGGTCAAGGATTGTTGTCAGGGCTTGTCCTGGATTGTGATACTTAGAAGGCCAAGATTGATTAGTGATGCCTTGGCCATGAGATTTGGGGAGGATGGGTAGCTTGGGATGGTAGGAATGAGAATTGAGCCAGAATAGGTGAGTGTGGGATTTTCCTGGGTATTCACTGCAAAAAAAAAAAAAAAATGCTGGTGTGGGCAGGAGGTGAATGTAGAAACCAAATCTGTGCTGAGTGCTGGATCTTCAGAGAACTGAGGGCCTTTCTGGATCTCACTCTCTTTCCTGCTGTTTCCTCCCTCTTTTCAGCTGCTGTCTTTTCCCCCTTAAGCAGTAACTAGCACTTGCCCCATGGTGGGTACTGGAGGAAGATTCTGTGTGTAGGTGTATTTCACAATCGGAGCAAAGTGAACGGATTCAGGTTTCTCTGGATTTTTCTCAACAGCACCTTGTGAGCCAATGGCCTGTAGAACATGAGGAATCTGAGGGATACCTAGATAGGAAAGGTCTTAGGAGAAATGGAGAAACTGAAATTTCTTTGTTGGGAATTTGCATTTTTAAAAGCAGTTGTTGAAATTCAGTGGAGCTTTCTAATAATGCTGAAACCATACCACAGGAGGCTACTGACCCTGACCCCGGGACCCCGTGAAATAAAGGTCTGATGTCATGTGGTGGTTTGGGAGGATCCTGACAGTGTGGCGTGAACAGTGACTCAAACCACAGCTGACTTTGCTCCTGATGTGAGAAAGTAACAGGGGGGCAATGGAGGGGTGAGGAGGCAGAGTTCCCATATGTGCTGGGTATCCTGGGACAAGCCACATAGCCACACGGGCTTTACTACCCAGTGTTCTGGGTAGTAAAATGGTTGTTTGCAGAATCTGGTGAGAAGATGTTTGCAAAGGGGGCTTGAGATCAGTTAGGGGGTGGCGATGGCAGTGTTGATATCTTGGGTTGCTGCGAGGAATCTTGAAGCTGGGGTTGGAGTGTGTGGGTGGTGGGTAGCTGACTCCCGGTTCTGTGGTCTCTGAGTTTTAGTCTTCCAGGGGCTTATGGTCCTGAAGGTGCCCCTGCCTTAGCAGGAAAAAGGGGGAGGAATGACTCCTGAAATTGAGAAGGGAAGTCAGGTGCCTGGAGCCTCTTACACCTGTAGAATGGGCAGAGACTGGCTTGGAGGACAGTGAGTGAGGGATGAAGAGAAACTCAGAGCTGATGACAGGGAGGTGGAGGTTAAGCCTGGGGATGGCATCTTTGGGGAAAAGGGTGTGTCTGTGAGGGGGCTGGTGACAGCCGACTGAGCTTGCTGTGTTCACCTAAAAGGTCATGGCTATTTTAGGAAGCTAGTGACAAGGATGTTGCTGTTGAACTCATAGTTAGTGAGGACCCACTGTTTGCCAGCCCTGTACTGTGAGCACAAAAGCAAGAGGCCACCCCCACCCACCCTGGGTTGTCCCTGGCTGTTTTGTAGTACAGATGTAAAGTAATTTTTTCAACCTTTCCCTTATTGCTGGGTATGCAGGCTATGGACTATTTTTATAGTTTGAAACAGTGTTGGAGTAAATAGGCTGTGCATCCTCAGTTGCTTCGGTTGTGTCCCACTCTTTGCCACCCTATGGACTGTAGCCCGCTAGGCTCCTCTGTCTGTGGAATTCTTCAGACAAGAATACTGGAGTGGGTTGCCATGCCCTCCTCCAGGGGATCTTCCTGACCCAGAGATCAAACCTGGGTCTCCTGCATTGCAGGCAAATTCTTTACCACTGAACCACCGGTAGGAATCTTTATAAGGAAGAGTTAACACTTTATAATATTAAGTCTTCCAAATCAAGGACAGATTACAGGCCTTGTGATATAGAATGTCTTCATTAGATACTAAGAATAGGATTCTAATTGGATATGCTGGAGGTATATATCTCATAAAATATGTTATATAATTTGGAAATTATTTGTAAATATTAAAAAAAAAATTCTTTCTACTTTTTTTGGTCATTAATTTTTGGTCATTAGCCTTTATTGTTACTCATTTCTTACTTTTTGCTTATTTCATTGCTCTAGTTTTCATGTCTAAATTGGTTCATTTATTTTTAGTTTTCTAATTTAAAAATTATGTAGAGCTCAGCATTTACTTCTGAGTACCAGTCTAGCCAGTGGGCTTTTATATGAAATGCTCATCTTTCCATTGCTTCCTAGTACTCTGTAGATCAGTTCTGATCCAAGGACTTTTTAGAAGGCAGCGTCTTTAATTTCTGAGGAAGTTTTGGGGCCGTCTGATCCTATCTGAATGTGGGCTGCTAGTTCTCTCGGCTTCCTCGGTGGCTCAGCTGCCAGTGCAGGAGATGCGAGAGATGCATGTTTAATCCCTGGATCGGGAAGATTCCCTGTATGAAATGGCAACCTGCTCTAGTATTCTTCCCTGGAAAATTCCATGGTCAGAGTAGCCTGGCGGGCCGCAGTCCATGGGTCGCAGAGTTGACGCAACTGAGCATACAGACACAGTTCTGTTGAGTAAAGGTGCTTGGCAGAATCTCTTGTGGGGCTGTATTAAGATTTTCTTTGTGGCCAGCTACATGATCAACCTGAAAAGCTTTCATGACACGTATTCTCTGTGGCACACAGATGTCAGATATTTTTGTGATCTTGAGGGTGCCCTCTGCGTCCTTGCTTATTGAATCTTTTTTTTTTTTTTTTTTTTGAGTCAAACTCGACTTACATTTGCTCTGGATTTGTGAATTTGGCGTGCATGTCTGGTGTATA
The DNA here is from genome assembly GCF_001704415.2 of Capra hircus. NCBI lineage: Eukaryota > Metazoa > Chordata > Mammalia > Artiodactyla > Bovidae > Capra > Capra hircus. The sequence continues at coordinate 10,529,079 of NC_030835.1, read as the reverse complement.
CAGCTTTATCAAGCTTATCTTTGTGGATTGTTGCTGCTGCTAAGTCGCGTCAGTCGTATCCAACTTTGTGCGACCCCGTAGACAGCAGCCCACCAGGCCCTCCCGTCCCTGGGATTCTCCAGGCAAGAACACTGGAGTGGGTTGCCATTTCCTTCTCCAATGCATGAAAGTGAAAAGGAAGTCGCTCAGTCGTGTCTGACTCTTAGCGACCCCAGTGGACTGCAGCCACGAGGCTCCTCCGCCCATGGGATTGTACCTTGTGTCATTTGTTACTTATTCTGTACCTTTGGCCTTAAATTCCATATTATCTGTTTTAGGAGCATATATTGTCCATAATCTGGGAGAATTCCTTCTTTGTAGTCCTGAAGTTAGTAATGAAATGCATTTTATAGGACAGTAAGTAAAAGGCTCAGAATTTGGAAGCAAGCATCAGTCAGGCAGGGGGTAAGCCACATCCTTTAGTTTCCACTCAGGCTTATGCAGAGTAGGTAGTAATCAGGCTGGCTCTGCCTGCTTCTTAGACTCATGATGACTGTGAGCTCCCCCTTCTTGTCTGTCCCAGCGGCCCCCCATGATAGCCAGGTTTTAGGGGGGATGGAAAAAAGGAGGTCAGTTGGCAAAACCCAGGGATGGGCCTCTGACTTTGTGGTTGGTTCCTCCCCCGTCTCATAGGTCCAAGTAGATGGCTCACAGATATATTTCCTTCCTCATCTACAGCAGCAAAACAGACTCTCTCTTCCCCAAGGGATATGACAAAATAGCACAGAAAAATGTCTCAAGACCAAATGTCAGCTGTAAAGGCTTGGGCCCCAAGTTTTACAGCCTTTCTGTGCTAGTGTTTTAAGTCATGTAAACTATTTCTTGGAACTAGAATGGCCTAAGCCTTGTTGCACCATGAAATCCTAGTGAGTAGTTTTCCAAGTCCTGTGTTTCCAGATAAAGGCAAATGGCTGAGAAGTGGCTGGAAAAAGCCCTCAGTCTGCAGAGGCAGGGTTATCGGAAAGTTCTCAACATGGTTTTAATGTTAATATTTTCACTTCTGGTTTTTCTCCGTGCTGACCTAATATGTGTTTGCCGTAATTTTCAACTTTTCTTTTCCTTTTTTTTTTTAAAGTGTTTCTCTTGTAATCAGCACGTGCCTGGGGTTGAGGGGAGATGGCAGGAGGCAGTGATAATCACCGCAAACCGCGTGTGGTCGTTTCTGTCTTTGTAGGGAACGCAGGCTGCTCGCATGCCAGATAGTCTCGATTGGATTTCTTGCGTCTTGTTGTCTGTTTACTATTTATTACACTTGGATGTTGTTGCTTTCCTACTTTCTGCAGTCTTGGTTGAGTTTCTCATCGTTTCTCTTCCTCACCCACCTGCATCAGGTTCAGGTTTGGCCATGATTTAAGAGGAGGTTCTCTCTCCCTCTATCTCCAGAGGTTGGAGTCCAGAGTTAGTAAGTGCCTGTTCCATGAGGTTGTCCAGGCACCAGACTCCGTAGGCACAGTTGCTCCTGGTGTTCTTCAGGGCTTTGGTTCTCAAACTTGAGCACATTTGTGAATAATCTGGAAGGTTTGTTAAAACTCAGATTCCTGGGCCTCATCCCTAAAGGCTCTGATCTAGGGGGTCTGTGGTGAGGCCCGAGAAGTTTCCTTCCTGACGGCATTCAGGTTGTGCTGATGCTGCCAGGCTGGGGACCGTAGTCTGCTCTGGCTTCCCTTACCTGCATGGCCCAGGACAGCTGACTTCCGACAGAGTCCTGCCTTGCTGCCAGGGAAGCTCGGGAGCATAGTCCTAATTTGGGGCTGCCATGTGCCAGGCTGCTGGTAGTGTTCTGTTGTGGGAGCGAGATGGGCAGATGGTTGAGGGGGGACCACCAGAAGTTTCTGGAACACCACCCACTGCTGTCCTGTCTGAAACTACTACTGTGCTTGCCAGGTTTGCCATTTTCTAAGCCAGCCTTCCTCAGGTTGGGAAATAAGAATGGGATCTCATGACAGTGGCAAGCCAGCAGGCAGTGCAGAGGAGGCAGCGGCTGAGCCAGTGGGCTGCTGACTAAGCAGGCAGGTTGCTGCTGCTGCTTTGCTGAGGCTCTGAGGGTCATCACTGCTTCCAGGCCATTCCCAGTGGTCGGGTTTGGCAGCCATGCTTTCTGCACGTGGATCCACCTTAGAGGCCCTAGGGATGTGGGGGCAGGTGTCCCTCCAAGACCACCTTTAGGATAGAGAGTATCTTAACTGTGCTTTCTTCTCCTGACTGACCTGCCTCAACTCCAGGTGTAACACATCAGTAACTTATTTCTGGGAAAGTGTGGGGGCAGAGGCCATTTGAACCCTGAGCTGAGTTGGGCTGATGGTCAGTGTAGCTCCTGATACCCCAGAGAGATCAAAACAAGCGGCTGCCAATCCCTGCTCTCTGCTCTTGTTAACTCATAGGCAAGAACCTGGGGAGAAGCTGCGTCACAGAGGCTTCCCTGGGCAGAGGACACTTTCTCTGTGACTTGATGGCATGGGGCTTTATTTGTAGGCAGCAGGGTCACCTTCTTATTCTGTCTTTCCCAGGACAGGCTTCACATTGCCAAGTCCATTCTCCAGCCCAGGAAGGTTCAGTAGAACCAGCAGTGTGAGTGGAGGGGAGCCAGCCTGGGCCTGGATGCATTGGCCTGGAGGTCAAGAAACATGAGTTGAGTCTTTGCCCTGCCCCAGCCAATGGTGAGAGCCTAGGCAGGCTTTGCTCTCCAGGCCTTGGCTCCCACCTAAGTAAAATAAGCCAGTGGAGTCAAAGGGTCTCCTGAAGGCCCCTTCCAGCTCTGATGTAGGATTCCTGTGTAATCCCAAAGCTAGCATGCTGGGAACTGACTTTATTCCCCAGCGATGTCTTTCTGAGCCTGCTTGCTCACGTTCAGCCCCTTGGTCAGGCCTGGACACTGGCCTGTGGCTACTCTCCTAGCTTGCTGTACCCGGAGCTCCTCCAGGTGGGGCCACCCCAGGTGCCAGCCTTCGGCAGGGAGGCAGAGTCGGAGGCACTGCTTGCCTAATGATTGACGTGTGCTCCAGCTATTCTTGATTCATGGGGGTGTGGGGGGGAGTTGAATGTCTAAGAGCACCTTCTGTGGGCTTTCCATTCAGTGCTTGGGAAAGGATGGTCTAGGTTGGTGGGGTGCTGCCCCGGGGTCCCTTGATTGCATCTGGGGCTTGATGACCTCATGACCCACACCTCGCAGGTGAGGCAGTGCCCTGGCAGAGTCAGGAATGTTCGGACGCCTCTTACGTCACTTAAGGTCCGGCCTTTTCGTAGGAGGGAGAGAAAGAATGTTTTAGATGAGTTCTCTCTGCCCCCAGGATTCCTGGAGCCTCCATACCAAAGATGTCATTGGGACAGGTGCCACCAGGATGTGGAAGAGATACAGTCAGGATCCACTGATGTCCTGTTAGGAACCTCGCAGTGCCCTGCCTGTGCTAACTGGTGAAGGAGGAGAGAAGAGGCCTGTCCTACAGCTGCGGACTGACTCTCTCTCTGGGAGCCCTAAAAAAAATAATTCCGGCCCTGGCACACATCAGGTGTGTGATCCTCGCTTGTCAAGAACCATCTCTGAGCCGTAGTCCCCTTGAGGTGATAATACCTATCTTGTAGGATCATTGTGAAGGTTAATGAGGTGATACATGATATAGTAATATGTGTTCCTCGAGTAGGAAATGGCACCCCACTCCAGTATTCTTGCCTGGAGAATCCCATGGACAGAGGAGCCTGGTGAGCTACAAGTCATAGGGTCGCAGAGAATCAGTTATGACTGAAGCGACTTAGGTACTGGAAAGAGGGGAGTATTAGAACACTAGAGGACGTAGAAAACATTTTAGGCCAAGTGCTGGTAAGTTCCAGAAAGAGAGGTAATCGTGGGTGGAGAGATCAGGGTGGGTTTCCTGAAAGAAGCGGGCCTCCATCTGGCTTAAAGGAAAAGGCAGAATTGACTTCGGTTTAAGGAGGGCAGACAGAGGAGCAAAGAAGGCAGGAGGACAGCCTAGGCAGAGAGAAGGCTGAGGAGAAGTTCTGAAGATGGAAAATGCTGAGGTCCTGGCTTGACTGAGCTGTGGACATGCGTTTCCTGCTTTCTTGCCATTCCATGGAGACCTCCAGGGACCTTCCATTTTCTTGCCGTGGCAGAGCCCAGGGCTGCTTGGCAGGTCTTAGGGTTCTGCCTGCACATCAGTCAGGCCCAGTTGAGATCTAAAAGAGCATCTCCTCCTCCAGTGTGATCTGTAGGCTCTGGTGGGGATTTCTTTTCATTTTCCAGTTGAACAAGGCTGGCTGGGGACTCGGTCACTGTTAGAAGAGCCACCCTTGAGAAGTGCTATTTGAAGGAGAGGTTTCTGGGTCTTCTAGGCAGGGCGGGGTGCTCCGCTGTTTGGAGCTGAAATAGATACTCTCTCTGATCTTCGAAGGTTGAAGGGACCAGGCCTTTCCAAAGGCACTTGAACAGGCCCAGGTCTGTAGAAGCCCCGGGGACTCCCTGCTGCTGCCTTTAGATGTTTGTCTTCTCCTCCACCCTCTCCCCCAGTTTGTTGTGACCGGATCTGTGACTGACTTGCATATGAGGGTGAGGTGGTTGATCGCATCTTACCTAGCAAGGCCCTGGTGAACATCTGTGCCTTGCATTACGAATACAGGCGCCTGCGGGGACAGCCCTGGCGGGGACAGCGGGCAACCGAGGCAGGCATTCCTGGATGAAGGGGCAGCTGCCACAGCCCTAGCTGTGTGCTGCCACGTGGCTCCTGGTGTCCAGGTCTCCTCTTTTTCTATTTGAAACAAAATTTAAGTTGGAGAGAGTCTGTTGCAGCCCCGCCCCTCTCCTCCCCACAACAAAATTACAGAACCTCCAAAGAGCCCCAGGTCTTGGCAGCACAAGTTGACAACCATGGATCCCTTGCAGGCTCACTCATTTCACAGATGAAGGAGAGATGCCCAGGGGAGCCTTGGGTTCGCCAGGGCTCATCAGAGAGAAGTGGGTTTCCTAAACACGTATCCTCTCTGCTTCCAAAGAGCCCTTTCCTGATTCTCAACCTAAATCTCCATTCTGCCTGGGAGTGGCTCTTACACACTTGGTGAGTGTTTCTGTGACTACTCTTTTGTGTTTATCTCTCCAGCTAAAGGAGAAGGCAATGGCACCCGACTCCAGTACTCTTGCCTGGAAAATCCCATGGACGGAGGAGCCTGGTAGGCTGCAGTCCATGGGGTCGCTAGGAGTCAGACATGACTGAGCAACTTCACTTTCACTTTGATGCATTGGAGAAGGAAATAGCAACCCACTCCAGTATTCTTGCCTGGAGAATCCCAGGGACAGAGGAGCCTGGTGGGCTGCCGTCTATGGGGTTGCACTGAGTCGGACATGACTGAAGACTTAGCAGCAGCAGCAGCTCCAGCTAGAGGGAAAGCCAGGTGCAGGCCAGAACTCTGTTTTTTAACTCCTGTTCTCAGGGGAGTCTAGCCCCGGCATTGGGTGCCTCTTTGAGCCTAGAAGTAAAATCAGTGTGAAACTAATGAAACTTAGGGCTTCCCTGGTGGCTCAGACGGTAAAGAATCTGCCTGCAGTGCAGGAGACCTGGATTCCATTCCTGGGTAGGGAAGATCCCCTGGAGAAGGGGATGGCTACCCACTCCAGTATCCTTGCCTGGAGAATTCCATGGACAGAGGAGCCTGGTGGGCATATAGTCCTTAGTTGAAGCCTCCCAACCCCCACACCCTAGTCATTTGCGTGTGGTCTCTCCAGGGCTGTGGGAGAGGCCCTGGCAGTGAATTTACTAAGTCATATGGTTTTGTAGAATTTGCAAAAAAAAAAAAAAAGCGTTCTGTTTCTGGCATCTTAAAAAGGGCCCCTGAAATTATATAGGCTTCAGGCTCCATTAAACCTGAGCCTCCCCAGCTAGAGATGCTGTGAAAAATCAGCGACTGGTTGCGGTCCTGCCTTTGCACGGTGGGCCCCTGGCTTGGAGGCCACAGTGGAAGGGTCCCGAACCAGCCCTGGGAGGGTCTTGCTGTGTCACCTTGCCCTGCCACTTCCCCTCTCTGGCTGCCAGTTTCTCCATTTGTGAAATAGGAGCCAGGGTTGGGTGGGCAGGAATGAACTGAGTCATCTCTAGGCTGAATGACCTCTGGTATTCCAGTTGCTTGGTCCTGGCTGGTTGGGTGTGTTCACCTACCCCACCCACCCTAGCATCACACTGCCCACATTTTCCCTCCCAGGAGCATTTGCATGGCTGGCTGGGTGTGTCTGGCTGGCCATACAGAATCTACTCCCAAGCCCCAGGTCTCACCATGGTGACTCTGTTGACTGATAATACAAGCAAGCAAAGCTTTATTGAGTGAGCTCTTATTCCCAGACATGTAGGAGACGCACGCACCTGGGCCTTCCCTTCTTGGTGGAATGGTTTTTCCTGTGGTCTTGGGGGTTTATTGCTGCTTCTGCTGAGTGAGTTCAAACTGTGCACTGATCTCTTATACAAAGGGAGCCTTTTCAAAGAGCACACCATGGAAGGATCTGGAGGGAAGGAGAGAAGCAGTCTCTGTAGAACTTGCTTTCTATTGCTGCTGTAGCAAAATATCCATATTTAGGGGCTTAATACCACACTGCCTTTTTTTTTTTTAGTAACCATTTTTAGGTGTCTGTCTGGTGGTATTAAGTTGTTGTTTTTGTTCAGTCACTAAGTCATGTCTGACTCTTTTTGACTCTTTCAAAGACCCCATAGACTGCAGCACACCTCTGTCCTCCACTATTTCCCAGAGTTTGCTCAAATTCATGTCCGCTGAGTTGGTGATGCCATCCAACTATCTCATCCTCTGTCATGACCTTTTCCTTCTGCCTTCAGTCTTTCCCAGCATCAGTCTTTTCCAGTGAGTTGGCTCTTTGCATTAGGTGGCTGAAGTATTGGAGCTTCAGCCACAGTCCTTCCAATGAATATTCAGGGTTGATTTCCTTTAGGGTTGACTGGTTTAATTTCCTTGCGATGCAAGGGACTCTCAAGAGTCTTCTCCAGCACCACAATTGGAAAGCATTATTGTACAAGCATCACCACCATCTGTCTCCAAAACTTTTCATCTTCCCAAACAAACTCTCTCCCGATTAAACATTAACCCCTAATCCCCTCTCCCCTCAGCCCCTGGCATCACTGTCTCACTTTGTCTCTGAATCAGACGGCTCTGCTTACCTCGCTTAAGTGGCGAATCAGTCAGTCCCTTCAGCGTGTCCAGTTCTGTGACCCAGTGGACTGTAGCCCGCCAGGCTCCTCTGCCCGTGGGATTTCCCAGGCAAGGTCCTGGAGTGGTTGCCATTTCCTTCTCTGGGGGTCTTCCCAACCCGGGGATTGAACCTGTGTCTCTTGCGTCTCCTGCATCGGCAGGTCGAGTCTTTACTGCTGGTGCCCCCTGGGAGGCCCCCTCATATAAGCAGAGTCATGGACTATCTTTTGTGACTGGTTTGTTTCATTCAGTGTAATTATCTCAAGATTCGCCCATATTCTAGCATGTGTGTTGTGTATATACCACGTTTAGTCTATCCTCTCATCTGTTGATGGACGCTTGGGTTATTTCCACGTTTTGACTGTTGTGAATAACAGCTGCTGTGAACATGGGAACACTGGTGGACAGTGCTTTCAGTTCTTTTGGGTACATTCACAGAAATGGAATTGCTAGGTCATACGTTTAATTTCTTGAGGAGCTGCCCTACTGTTGGCCGCTGCAACTGCACCATTTTGGCACACGACCTCTGTTGTAGTTTTGTCTCATGGGTCTCCTGGTGTCTGTTGGCAGGATCACATCTTTTCTGGAAGCTCTGGAGGAGCATCTGCTTCTTGTCTTTTCCAGCTTCTAGAGGCCATCTACATCCTTTGACGTCTGGCACCCTTCCTGTGAGGATGGAATCCCTCTCAAGTTTCTTAGCTCTCTTCATCGTTGTTTCTCCTTATCCTTTCTTTTCATCTTTACCATAGCTGGGAGAGGACTCACAGGCCCGCCTGGATAATCTAGGGTATGCTCCCCATCTCAAGGTTTGTAGCCTGTCTGCAAACCCCTTTGTCGTTTAGGGCAACATAGTCACAGATTTTGGGGGGTCAGGATGCTGACTCTCTGTTGGGGATATTTTTGACAGACCTAATCCAGAAACTTCATGGTGCCTTGATCATAGGCTTTGAAAAGCCCTCCTTTCTTTCCCTTCCAGACTTGTCTTGGACCATCTGTGACCATAACGATTGCTTAGGAACCCCTGTCGCTGTGTGGGCTGGACACCTAGTAGACACTTACATAGGGATGTCTGTTCAGGACCTTTGATGACCCTTTCCCCCCTCTCCAAACTTCAGAGCCTGTCCCCTTTGGCCACTTGGAAGGGTACAACCCAGGTTGAATTGGTGACAGAGCACAGAAAACGGTCCCTGTTTTACAAAACTTCCCTGTTCTTACTTCATTCAGTCCTCACAGTAACACCAAAGTAGGTCGGCAGCTCATGTTTCTGCAGATAGCGTAGAAGTTCAGAGAAGTTGTTCTGAAAATGTCATACAGCGTATGGTGAAGTTAGGACCTAGACCCTGGCTACCAAACTAATAATTCTTAGGGAGTAAGTTAAGATTAACTGAGCACCCACTGTATGCTAATAAGCTACATGCATAAGCTTCAAATGCATGTATCAGTGCACCAGACCCTCACGGCCACACAGTAAGATGGTGTGCCTTCCCCGGTTTAAAGGAGAAAGGCTCAGAAAGGTCAAGCCACATGGCCAAGCTCACACAGCCAGCAAGTGTTAGAACTAATGTCATTGGACCGTGTTTTCACCCCGGTTGCCCAGCAGCCGTGTTAGAAGATGATATCAGGGCTGTGTGGGCCATGGGTAAAGTCCATATGACAAAGCCGAGGAGTCTCTTACGACTGTCCTGTGATGTTGGTGGCTCGACAGGGGAGTGTGGGTTGTGCACAGATGGAAGAGAGAGTAATTGGAGGTGGTAGAAGAATCTGTGGAGGACCTGGGGTTGAATGTTACGAGACCCAGTGTTGGTGATGCGTAGGCTGCGTGACCTGCACAAGCTGCCCAGCCTCCCTTTCCCTGGACCAAGGAGGGATTCGGAGAAGGAACTCCCCAAGTTCCCCTCCAGCTGAGCTGCTGATGGTTTTGTTGTGCAGACAGTACTCTCCACAGAGCTTGGAGGGTGCACCCCTGTGGGCTCAGGTGGTTCTAGAGGAACAACTCTTGGGTTGGACTTTGCAGGAAATGGAGGGGCTTGAGAGCTATGTTGGGGACAGCAAGGAGGCTTTCTTTACTCCCTGAGTTGTGCTTGATTTAATCGGCTGATCCTGAGGAGCCCATTCTGATCAGGCGGTGTAATTGCAAGCAGCTTCCGCATGCGGAAGTGGTGAAACTGACAGATACAGGCCTGCCTCCCCAGCCCCACAGGCACTGAGAAACAAACCTCCGTTTCCCTTTGGGGGAGGGGTATTTCCTGATAAGGTCCTGGCCACACCTTGGGCTTACCTTGGTGGGGGTGGGGGGGATTTTCTGTCGCTGCCTTTGTGACAGAAACTTGTGTCCGTCAGAAGAACCTTGGTGACTCCAGGGACCTCAGCCTGATCTCCCGTCACAGCCTGGTTGTCTGCCAGATATTGACACCATATCTGGGTTCACCTGCTTCCTCTGTGGCCACTTTTCACTTCTCAGAAATCCTGAATCAGGGTTGGCATTTGACTAAGTGTTGGCGCTTCCAGAAGCTGTTTGTTTAGTGCGGGCATCTTTCAAAGGGGGCCCTTCCCATGAGCTGAAGAAACCCAGGTTGGCCAGGGCTGTGCTGTGCATGGGGTGGCAGAGAGGCCACCTGCAAATCTGTGTCTGCCTGCAGGCGCCTTTCCAAGGAGGCCTCCGCTCCTGCCTCGCTCCCTCGTTCTCAGTTCCCAGGACACGGTCTGGAAAGGTCTTCTCAGCCAAGAGCAGAAAAGATGGTTTCTGTCAGGGCCGAGCCCAGAGTGGGCATACAGGCAGCAGGCTCCTAGGTACTGGTAGGGCTGAAGCTTTGTGCAGACTGAGGCTCTGCTTCTGCCAGTCACTCTTCCTGGGGCAGGTTTCTTCTTAAGTAAGGTCTTTTCAGAGGTGCTTTCTCCTCCATCACCTGCACCCCGGCCCCTGTGTGCCTGCCTGCGAGCGTGCTCAGGCGGCTCAGTCGTGTCCGACTCTTTGCAGCCCTTGGACTGTAGCCTGCCAGGTTCCTTTGTCCATGGGATTCTCCTGGCAGGAATACTGGAGTATGTTGTCCCTCCTCCAGGGGATCTTGCTGACCCAGGGATCGAACCTGCCTCTTTTATGTCTCCTGCATTGGCAGATGGGTTCTTTACCACTAGCATCACCTGGGAAACTCCACGCCCCTCACCCCCAGCTTTTTTCATGGAGTTTGGACCAAGCCCTGGGCACCCCAGCCTACAGCGGGGATAGAAAGAAAACATTGCCAGTTTCCTGTTGGTGGTTTCTTAGGGAGATTGGAAAATCCAATACAGCCATCCCCACCCAGGGTCTGCTGCTAGGGGCTGGGTTTTGCGTGGAGAAGGAACCAGCCGACTTTACTCTCTGCCCTGCTCCCCCGCCCTCTGCCCTTCACACTGTCCTGACTCTCCAAGCTCTTGTGTTCCACCGCGTGCCCTCCCTGCCCCCACATCTCTCATCCTGAGTGTTGTCAAGTGGTCTAGGGTCCTCTGGGACCCTCTAATCTAACCTGCTATTTTAGGGAAACTGATATAGTGAGAGGTTAGAGGACATATAGGGCTTTCCTGGTAACTCAGCTGGTAAGGAATCCTCCTTCCATGCAGGAGACCTGGGTTAGATCCCTGGGTTGGAAAGATCTGGAGAAGGGAACGGCTACCCACACCAGTATTCTGGCCTGGAGAATTCCATGGACTATAGGGGGTCGCAAAGAGTCGGACATGACTGAGTGACTAGAACTTTTGGGGGGCTTCCCTGGTAGCTCAGCTGGTAAAGAATCTGACTGTAATGCAGGAAACCCTGTTTGATTCCTGGGTCAGGAAGATCTACCGGAGAAGGGATAGACTACCCATTCCAGTGTTCTTGGGCTTCTGTGGTGGCTCAGCTGGTAAAGAGTCCACCTGCAATGTGGGAGACCTGGGTTCAATCCCTGGTTTGGGAAGGCCCCCTGGAGAACGGCTACACACTCCAGTATTCTGGCCTGGAGAATTCCATGGGGTCTGTATAGTCCATGGGGTCGCAAGGAGTCAGACACGACTGAGCAACTTTCACCTTCACGAGGATATAATGAGAACATATTTGATATTAAACTGTTACTATCTGCATTTTACAGATGTGGAAAAGTGAGGCCCAGAGTATTAGATAACCTGCCCAAGACCACACATCCCAGTGCAGAACTGGGGTGTGAACTTGGACATCAGAGTTCATGTTCCTCCCGCCACCCTAGACTGCCTTCAGTGAAATACCTGCGATCACAGGAAAACCTAGTGTCCTGCTGCCTAATTCTATTCTGTTTCATCAACCAGTGTTTTTAAAGTTTCAGTCTTTGCAATAGTAGTTTCTGGGGCTGGTGGGCCCTGGAGGAAGTGCACTGTAGGGGTGAAATCCTGAACTTTGGGGCTCGGCTGCCTGGGTTTGAATCCTGGCTCTTCATTTACTAGCCGTGGCCTTGGGCAAGCTGTGTGATCTCTCCACACCTCAGTTTCCTTATCTCTGATACAGAGGTCATGATCTTAGTCTTATATGTCTTAGGGAGTTGCTGCAAAGTTCAGTTTCATGTACAGCACTTAACAGAGGGCCTAGTACATAATGAGTATTTGATAAATGTTAACTATTATTGTTGTCTAGTAAGTTTGGGAAATTGAGGGGTAAAGTTAACCAGGCACCTGTTAGAGGACTTCTCAGAGTCTTTAATCTATCAAAAATTAGCACTTTCCTGGAAGAGGATGTAGTAGGCAGCAGTTTTCAAAGTTTTTGGACAACTAGCCTCTTTTTTAAAGTGGGTACCTGGTAAATTCCCACTCATGAGACGAAAGTTGGTGTCAGGGGACGCAGTTGAGGGAGCACTGAGCTCTGTATCATGCTGCCTGTTTCTGCTTGGCTGGGCTGAACTGGAGATGGACCAGGCTAGATCTGAGTGAAACTTGGAGGGCCTGTGTGGCAGAGCTTGGCTGTACCAGGCATTGCTCCCCTCCTCCCTCTAGGTATGGGTAGAGGCCTGTGGTGTGAGCTGAGGCACCTGAGGGTTTCTGGAACCTCCTGGCCATGAGGACTGACCTTGGCTGACCCCAGTTCAAAGCAGTGACTGCACTGTCTTCCTTTTGCCCTTGGAGGAGAGAGAGGTCTTAAAGTAGGTGATCAATGGCAAGACCGATTGGGACCACCAAACAAACCAGCCCAGCCCAGGTTGCAGTGGTCACAGGTTTTGTAACACAGCCCTGTTTCAGGAAGGCAGGGAGGCTCTGCTCTCTCTCAGGAAGGTGGGGTTCCACCTTGGACTCTCTCCCCAAGTGTTGGTGACTTGAGTAAGCTGGGTCCCTGGCATATTTTAGCTACAAAACCAAGGTGGTTGGAAACTGCAAGTTCCTTTCCAGTATAGATATTTTGGGAGCCTCTAAGTCTAGGATTCGGAGAAGGCAGTGGCACCCCACTCCAGTACTCTTGCCTGGAAAATCCCATGGACAGAGGAGCCTGGTGGGCTGCAGTCCATGGGGTCGCTGAGCATCAGACACGACTGAGTGACTTCACTTTCACTTAAGTCTAGGATTGGGGTGAAAACCTGAAGAGGTGTCACCTTCAGAAGCTGTAAAGTCCAACTAGGAAGAGCCCTGAGAGATGAAGCCACCTGTCACAGCCAAGGTCTGTGGAGGTGAGGGCCTAGCTCCAGGTCACTGGTTGGGGCCCTTTTCCATATGAGATTCTTTGAACTGAACTACCTTAAATAGCCTTGCTTTGGGCCCCTTTTGCACCCTGCTCTGGGTCATTCCCTCCCTGCTGTGTGTGGTGGTCAGGAGCTGCTCAGACCAGCTCAGGGCTGGCTAACTGTTCATCTTCCCAACAGCCAGGTACAGGAAGTGGGCCAGGCAGGCATGTGGTTGACTAATTACACCAGAGCCTGCCCAAACCTCGCTTTGAACTGGAGCGAGAGTCTGTTGATAGATAAGTTTCTTTCTTGTTTTTTAAAAATTCTACATCTCTCTCTCTATATATGAACATATAAAAACTATATATACACATATATGTATTTGCATTTTGTGTGTGTGTGTGTGAAAGTGTGTTTTGTCTTGAATTTTACTTTGGAGACTGCTCAGTGGTGACCTTTGGTTAGGGGATTAGAGGGGAGGGTGAATTTTGCTTTTCCCTTTGTGCCTTTCTGTTCTGTTTGAATTTCCATACAGTGTATTTATATTCGTTTTATTGCTTTTTAATAATCATTTGCTTATATGTGGCCGTGCCGGGTCTTTGCTGCTGCACGGACGCTTCTCTCCCTTTGGCAGATGGAGGCTGCCCTCTGGTTGCGGTGCGTGGGCGTCTCATTGCAGCGGTTTCTTGTGCTTGAGGAGCGTGGGCTCTAGAGCGTGCAGGCTTCAGTAGTTGTGGCATATGGGCTCCGTGGCTGCAGTTTCCGGGCTCAATAGCCATAGCACTCAGGCCTCGTTGTTCCACAGCATGTGGGATCTTCCCGGATCAGGGACCCAACCCATGTCTTCTGCATCGGCAGGTGGAACAACAGGATTCTTTACCACTGAGCCACGAGGGAAGCCCCACTTTTTATTTTTAAATTAATTTATAGAGCAGCTTTAGGCTCACAGAATCACCTCGCCCACTATCAGTGTCTCATATCAGAGTTAGAGTTGATGACCCTGTATTGACATACCATTATCGCCCAAAGTCCATGGTTTATTGGTAGCATTCACTCTTAGTGTTGTACATTCTGTGGGTTTTGACTAATATATCCACTGTTTTAGTATCATACAGAAGAGCTTCACTGTCTTAAAAATCTTTGGTGCTCTGCCTGTTCATGCCTTCCTTTCACTAACTCCTGGTAATCACTGATTTTTTAACTTCTCCATAGTTTTACCTCTTTCAGAATAACGCATGGTTGGAATTGTGCAGGACGTAACCATTTCAGGCTGGCTTTTTGTCTCTTAGTAATATGCATTTAAGGTTCCTGCTTGTCTCTTCATGGCTTGCAGCTCATTTCTTTTACTGCTGAATAATATTCCATGGTCTGGATGTACGACAGTTCACCCATTCACCTTCTGAAGGCATTTTGGTTGCTTCCAAGTTTTGGCCATTATGAAGAAAGCAGCTGTAAATATCCATGCACAGGGCTTTGTGTGCACACACATTTCCAGCCTCTTTGGGTGAATGCCATGGAGCGCTATTGCCAGATCATGTTCAGGGTGTTGGAAACTGCCCTGCCGCTTTCCAGAGTGGCTGCACCGGCACGCGTCTCCAGCAGCAGTGAGTGAGTTTCTGTAGCTTCACACCCCCATCAGCATTTGGCGTCATCGGTGTTTTGCATTTAGGCCGTTCTAATAGGTGTGTGGTACTATTTCATTGTTATTTTTATCTGCAGTTCCCTAAGGCTGTATGATGTTGAGCATCTTTTCGTATGTTTTTTTTTGCCATGTGTATGTATTTTTGGGGACAGTATCTGTTTAGATCTTTCGCACATTTTAAAATTGAGTTCTTTTTTAAAAAAAATTGAAGTATAGTTGATTTATAATGTTGTGTTAGTTTCAGATATACATACTGTTGAGCTTTTAAGAATTGTTTTTATATTCTGGATAACAATCCTTTATCAGATGTGTCTTTTTAAATGTTTCCTCCCATTCTGTGGTTTGTCTTCTCTTCCTTTGATTTTTAAAAAGAAACCAGCAGGGATCATCTGAACTGTATGGTGTAAGCTCTACATTTAAACTTTTGCATAAAAACAGATTGAAGATTTAATATTAATTAACTAACACACAAATAAATACTGTAGCGCCCAGACTGGGAAGGGGCTATCCCAGCAAAGCGTGCACTCTAGTCCAGGCCCTCTTGGTTCGCTGCTGGGCATTGGGCGGGAGGTCTCACAGCATGTGACTTCTGGCCCAGGAAGAGCTCCAGGTTTCTGCCTCCTCTGAGTGGTAGCCTGCCGCAGCCCTGGCTCTCTGGGGAGGACACTGCATGATCCTGTGCCAGGCGTGCATGGCCCTGCCACCTTCCTTTTTCCTCCACACTACTGGAAGTCAGGCAGGGCACGAGAATGTGTGCAGAGAGCACAGCCAGCCTACCATATACCTCCATCTCCCACTCTGGAGGTGGGGGAGCGACAAGACTCTCCATCGTGGGGGCGTGACTAGGTCAGGGTAGTGAGGTACCGCTTGTGCTGGGTTATTTTGCCTCTTCTAATACAGTGTTTCTAGGTTGCTGTGTTTGAGGACTCTGGGTGCCTACTCTTGTGGAATCCTTGAAATGTAGTGGTATTCTTGTGTACATGTACACAGTTTTAGGGAACAAGCCACTTTATAGGCCCCGAGAAGCCCCCTATGTACCTGCTGTCTGCTTTCAACATTGACCGAGTAAGCTGAGGCTTGGTCTCAAGGGACCCTGGGATGCTCAGATCTTGGTGTTTATCCTCAGAGTTTACTTACTGCTGGGAATAAAGACTAGATAGAATAAGCTGGAAAGTGTCCAAGTACGTACCTTAAAGGAAAAAGTGTTTCCTAGATTGTGGAGTGCAGAATCAATTACATCAGAATCCCTGGAGATGGGGATAGGGTGCTTGTTTATATTTCACATTCCCTGGACTGTCCCAGACTGAAGTGCCCAGAATGATTGGGGCCAAGGCCTGGGCATTTTTATTTTTAGCAAGCTGTCCAGGTGATTCTCATGCATGAGGAAGCAAGCAGTGCTACAGAAACTGGTCCAGAGTCAAGCAGCATCAGCATTTGGGGCCAGTTCCCAAACCCACCCTGCAGAGACTGTGGGGCCAGGACCTGACAATCTGGGTTAAAACAAATCCAGCAGGTGATTGTTTTGCAGCCTGAAGCATGAGAAGCCCTAGTTTAGCCAGAGAGGGCCACGGCTGGATGAAATCGGGTGCACAGCTGCAGGTAGATGGTCCCAGTGAGGAAGGAAGGGAAGGGTGGTATTTGTGCTGCATCTTGAGAGGCAGTACTTGAGGCTGAAAGCTCCCCAGAGGCTGGTGTCTAGGAACTGGATTAGTCCCGGAAGAGGCCAGCTGCCTGTGGCACCTGGAGGTCCTCTCCAGTGAGTCCCAAGACAGAGTGCTCTGATGAGAGCTGGCACAGAACGGGGATGTGCCTGGCCTGTCAGAATCCCGGCCTGTCCACTCTGTGAAGCATCCCACTCAGGCACCTTTCTTCATTGTTGAAGGGCAGAAGTAGGAGGAAGGCATTGGTCAGCATGGAAGGTGTGATGTTTGTAGTTCTCAAGAGAAAGCAGATCTGCAGGACTGTAATCACTGTGTTACCTTCTGTGTGCAGAGTGAGGGCTGGACAGAGTGGAGGGGAAGGTGAGGGTCCTCCCCGCCACTGTGCCCTGCCCAAACTCCCCTCTGAGCCGTATATGGTATCCCAGGTGCTAGACTAACTTTGCCAAGGGCAGTGGACCCTGCTGGTGGCCTCTTGAGAAAAAGTGGAGGCCAGAGTATGTAAAGACTGGGCCATAAGCAGATTTCCTAATTTTCACAAAAAGAAGGGGGCTTCCCTGGTGGCTCAGTAGTAAAAATCCACCTGCCAGTCAAGAGACATGGGTTGAATCCCTAATCCGGGAGGATCCCACATGCCCTGGAGCAACGGAGCCCTTGCGCCACAGCTATTGAGCCTGTGCTCTAGAGCCTGGAAGCTGCTGACTGCCTAGCCCACGTGCGCAGCTATTGAAGCCCGTGTGCCCTGGAGCCCGTGCTCCACAAGAAGAAGCCAGTGCAACAAGAAGTCCACACACTGCAGTGGAGAGTAACTTCCGCTTGCCACTACTGGAGAAGAGCCTGCGCCGCAACAAAGGCCCAACACGACCAAAAATAAATAAGTAAAATTATTTTTAAAAGGTGAGGGGAAGACTGTAGATGTTGGGAGTCTAAGAGTTGCCTGCTGATCCGGGGCTCTCCTAGGACATGTCCTCGTTGGGAAGGGGCGAGTCAGGGCGCTGGGAGTGAGGACTGGGCCTCCGAAGGTCGACCCGGGCTCTCTGGCTGCCTTTGCTTTTATCCTGGAGATGCCTAGACAGATAAGCTGGAGTGCTCTAGGCGGGTGGGGGATGGGAGAGATGTGTTAGAATCCTCGTTTGACGGAGGCCCTCTTCCTCCTGTCGTGAACTTGATGAGGAAACAGGTGTTGATCAGGCTGTGGTAGAGTTAGGTGGTCCAGTAACTGATTGAGTGGTCCTGGGTGGGGAGAGGTTGGTAGCGACAGTGTAGGAGCGCCCTTTCAGTGGCACTCACTGGGAAGAACGCAAATGCCATGTTTTCCCAACCAATGAATATAAAAGAAAGCTGAGAGAGAGTGCTAAGATGCTTGATACTGGCCCGGGTTGCAAGAGATCTTGTAGGCTGGAGCAACGGGTAGAAATTTAACAGGAGGGGGAAATTTAACAGGAATCAGCACCCTGTCTCCATTGTCCAGAACATGCAGGCATTAACAGTCCAGGGAGGCTGGGGAGCTGCTGCCGTGGACTCTCCACACCATACCCAGAGCCTTTGCTTCCCGGGGGAGCTCTGTGAACGAGAAGGGAGTGGGCCACAGACGTGGAACTGCTTCAGGCAGGAAATGGTGGGAAGAAAATGAGGCGGTTCTTTCAGAAGAAGGGAAGACTGGAGGTGGGCTTTTGGGGAGAGGGGAAGCCAGGGGGCGTGGAAGGAAGGACTATTCCTTGGGTGTGGGATGAGACCCGGCCTGTGGGGCCCTCCAGGGCAGAGCTCATCGTCTGAGAGCTCAGGGAATGAGCACCAGCGCCCTGTGAGTGGCTGAGGCTGGCCTGCGGCCCGGCCCGAGGCGGGAACCCTAGCAGTCCCTGCAGGTCCAAGTTCCGTGGTGTATTCATGTAATAATCCTAACCCCAGGCTCCGAGCCGGGCTGCCTTGCGCTGAATGGACCCTGTGTAACTTATTCGAATCTTGGAGGAACAGCCACAACCTCAAGTGAGCTCAGAAAGCCCTACCTGAATTGAGTCTTTTTTAAAGTTGTTTTTTTAAGAGGCACACATGCATGGGGCCAGAAATGCAAATATAAGCAGTGAATTTCATTTCTATTCCAGTTTTCCCCTCCAGAGGCAATCAGTGCTACCCAGTTCCTTGTTTAGCATTCCAGGGATTGTAGGGTGTGTGTGTTTGTGTGTTCAGCGCTAAGTTTGCACATTTTCATATTTTTAAGTTAGCATACACCCAGCACTACACCTTTATTAACAATGGTGATCATTTCAAATCGCCACTCATAGAGCTGGCTAATTTTGAAGTGTGTAATATAATATATAGATATATGAATGTAATACACAGAGTATCCCTTGAATGGATCCGTTGTGATTTATTTAACCAGCCTCTTGCAGGTGGGTATTTAGGGATTCCTTCTGGTTGTTGTAGTAAATGTCACGGTTAAGTGCATCTGAGAAATAGATCTCCAGAAGTAGAGTTTCTGAGTCAGAGACCGTGTCGTTGTTAATTTCAGCATCTCTGTGTGTTCACTCGGCGCGCCTCGCCGTGTTAGTGAGGGTGAGCGTCTCGTGTTCCTTTTGTGTTGTAGTTTGCATCATTTGAGTTTCTCTAAAGGTTGTTGGTCTTTTTCTCACCATGAAGCGTTTTTCCTGAATCTGTCCTTTCTCTTGTCTTTGTGTTATTTTCCTTGTTTCTGTCTTACGCAGAAACTTAGTGTTATCTTTGGGGTTGAGGGCTACTTCTGAAGTCTGATGCTTAGGTCTGGCTGGCATCTTACTTTGATGTGGAAACAGGGCAGTATCTGGCTTCTCTGCTTTGTTTTCCCCTCCCGCTGTGGGTGAGGCCTCTAGGCTCATTCCTCTGGGAGGCGGTCTCCAGGGAGAACGGTGTCAGGAACAGGACTGCAGGTCCTCTGGTTTTCCGACGGGTGGCTCCTCTTTATTCCATGAGGAGGTTCCTGGCCCATCCAGCATTCAGATCCCCAGGGTGTCGCCTCACCAGCGAGGCCTCAGGGTTCTGGCAGAGGGGTCAGACTGAAAGCAGCACCACTGGGGAGCTTAGTCGCCACATCACAGCGTGCTTGGGAAGAGGTCTTTGGCCCACACCACAGGTCGCCGATTCTCGCTCTCTGCAAGGTCACTAGGCCACCATCTGGCCTCCCATTGTGGTCACCCGTGGACCCAGTGACCCAAATAAATTACCATGCCCAGAGGGCTGAGAACCAGACTCACGGGAACCAGTGGCACCTTAAGGAAGCCCTTCATCTCCCTTAAAAGCAGCGTGGGGAGCTCTCCAGCACAGCTGTGAAGGGCGGCCCAGAGTTTTGTAGGTGGATAATGGTGTCTAGAGAGGTGTTTTCAGAGTTCCTGGACCAGTAACATCACCTGGGAACTAGTTAGAAATATGAATTCTGGCTCTACTGACTCAAACCCTGCGGGTGGAGCCCAGCAGTGTGTTTAACAAGCCCTCCAGGTGGGTTCTGACGCACACTGCAGTTTGAGAACTAGCTTGGGGCCTGGTGTGCACGGAGGAGCTGCTCACCTGGGCTCAGCAGGTGTGATTGTTAAGGAAGCCTACAGGTTTCCTCACTTTCACTGGTCCTTGGGTGCCTCTTAAATTGCAATAGCCACTGATTGGCGAGAGTAAGCAGGTTTCCTGATGGTCTGAGACTGTGATATCACAGCAGCTCGTGTCCCTCTGGGCAGCTCCTCTAGTGTGAGGCACGGCAGAGGGGTCTGTACAGAGGGGGTTGTGAGGACAGGTCTCCCAACATCAGCAAGGATTTAGGTCCCGGGCCTGGCTCCTTCCCTTACTGCCGGCCTGCAAGTCGCTTGCCCTTTCTGAGTTCCATCTGTAGGGACAGGGTGGTACTGCCTCGCTTGATCAGATGAGCCCTCCTGAGGGCTCTCCTTATTTCTGGGAATGGTTATCCCATACCCGGGGATTCCCTTGCTGGGTGAACCAGAGGCTGGAGAACAAAAAATGTAGTTTGGGGCTGATGCAATTTGGAGCCCGCTGTGGATCGCTCAGGGTCTGTAGTTTGGGCGCAGGGAGATGGGAGCGCGGGCTTTCCCTGATGCTGGATGGATGGTGATAAAGAAGATCCAGGCAGGTGGACCTGGCCCCTGAGAATGAGATGGGAGAACAGCGTCACACCTGCAGCATCCCTTGTCAGCACAGGTGGGGGTGGAGCCTGGGTGAAAGCGGTTTTCAGGGTAACTCACCAGCTCATGGGTGGCGAATCCTGTAATGCCCCGATTGCTGTTTCTGGCAGGGGCCTTGTGGGAAAAGGGTGAGCTGGGTTGCCCCACCCCAGGTCAGGCCTGATGCGGCTCCTCCTGCTGGGGCTGGCTTGTGGGTGTTGCTGTCCTCCAGTAAAGCTAATGGGAGCCCCTGGCCGAGCCTGAGCACACTTTGCTCTTTCCTTTCAGATCTAGCGATGAGCTACCCAGGCTACCCACCGCCCGCAGGTGGCTACCCACCAGCTGCACCAGGTAAGAAGGTCTGGGGCCTGTGGGGGAGGGATTGCCTTCTCTTCAGAGGGGCTAGGCATGGAGAGGGGGAGGAGTGATGGTGCTTTCCAGTCATCTCCTTGCTCCCTTCATGCCCACACAGTGCAGCCAGATGGGAGGGGGCTAGAGAAGATCTCGGATCCTGGGGCCAGCTGAGGCCAGGGTTTGGAGCCACTTCTGAAAAGCCAGGATGAGGCCAGGCCCCAGTCTCTTGCCGTATTAGCTGATAGGAACAGACAGATATGTTCCATTCTCTGAGACTCAGTTTCCTCCTTTGCAAATGAATTCAGGCGTCTCCATCACGGGGCTGGCCCAGGCAGGCCGCGATAGCCGGTAGAGGCTCTGGCACGGCGTCCTCTGGAGCACCGCGCAGTGACAGTTGCCCTGTCGCTCCCCCTGCCCTGCCTGCACGGTGTGTGCGCTCCCAGCAGCAGGGCCCCTGCGCGCAGGGCGGGGAGGCGGTCGCTGAGGCTGTGGGCCAGTAGCAGGGTGGCTGTGCCAGCCTGTCTGGTACCTGTGCCCCACCACTTCCATCTCTGTCAGCACCAGAGCAGGAAGCGCAGGAACTGGCAAGTGACTCCGGGGAGGCTCTGTCCTGGGTGTCCCGGAGCTGGAAGGCCGTGCTGGAGGCCCCCAGGGCCTTTTCGCTGCCGTGGACAGGGCTGCTTCTGACAGGCCAGCCATGATGCTGGCTGCTGTGCTGCTCGTGAGGGCTTCGGTGAGGGCTGTCACATACGAACACTCACCGGGCTCCCAGCTAAGCCCTGCCTGGCAGTAACTCTCTTAATCCTCCTCACAGCAATTGAGGCCATCACCAGCTATCCTGGCTTCACACGGGGAAACTGAGCCAGGATGGCTGTGTGCTCGCTCAGGGCGCATGCCCCGGTCCTTCTGGTGTCGGAGCTGGGACTTCTTACTGCTGTTCCCCGACTCCTCCTCACAGCCAAGCCCTGCCTGCCTCTGTCCCGTCATCCCGCTCCTCCCTGCCTCTCCCAGACATATGGTGACGGCACACAGCCAGATGAGCAGGCCAGCCCACCCCGGCCGCTGTGCTCGTCCATCACTCTGGACTCTGAGTGCTCCCTGAGCTCTGCACTCTGCTGGGCTCGGCACAGCCTCCCTGAGTGACCTGTCTGTACTCCTGGTCCGTGGTGGTGAGCCCAGGAGAGCAGGTCTGCCCTTGGCCCTCCTGCCTTAATACCCCACAGAGTCTTGGGAGTGTTTGCTGAGTGGTGCCTTCCTCCCCAAAAGGTGGGGCAGGTTCCTTCTTCTTTTCTCTGGCAGCAGGATCAGGCTAGACTCTGTTGCCTGAGCGCTTTCACCGTGGCATATAGGACTGCCCAAGGCTCTGCCTGGCCTCCTCTCTGACCGCCTGGGAGCTTGATGTCTCTGCCTTGTCCTCTTGGCTGTTGATCGAGGGGCTGATGGACTCGGTGTTGCTTTCAGGTGGCGGTGCCTGGGGTGGTGCTGGCTACCCGCCACCCACCATGCCTCCCATCGGGCTGGATAATGTGGCCAACTACGCAGGGCAGTTCAACCAGGACTACCTCTCAGGAGTGGTGAGTCCAGCCCGCCCACTGGGCTGCCCCGGGGGCCACTCTCGTGGGGCCAGAGGGAGAAAGGCTGCTGGCTTCCGGGCTGTCAGAGGGGTGTGTGTTTACCTGTGGGCACTGAGGGTGTCGCACTGTATCTCACTATATCTTAGGACAGAAGGGTTTCCATCGAGGCTCTCGCCAGTTCACTGTCCCTCTCTGCATCTCGTTTTTCTTGATAGTAAAGTGAGGGGTGGGGGAGTGTGTTGGGCTGCGTGGTCTTCCAGGTTCCTTTCAGTACTGGAGGATTGGGTCAGGGTGAGGAATATGCATTGAGCACCTTCTGTATGCGCTCAGCACAGGGATGGGAGGAGGGTGAGGGTGTGTGTGTGTCATGCATGTGTGACCGGATGCAGGTGTGTGTTGTCTGTGTTCGTACATGTGGATGACTGTCCTGGTTGGGGGGGGGCGGGCAGGCGCCTGGTAACACAGGCAGGCACGCTACTTTTGATTTGCTTATAAAATGGTGTATTTTTAATCTAAAGATAAACGTACGTTCAGTGTAAATGGTGCAACCACTGCATAGTCTGATTTGCACCAGGCCCATGGTAGGTGCTGGGGATGGAAAACCCCAGCCCAGGAGTACCTGCCAGCCCCTGGGAGGAGACAGACAGTAGCGTGAGGGAACAGCGGTGTGGTGTCAGAGCGAGGCAGGCAGGGTAAGGGGCCAGTGGTGCAGGCGGGGGCATGGGGACAGAGGGCGGGCTCGGTAGGCCTGCTGAGAAGCTGGTGGTGCTCGGGGTCAGCTCGAGCCGAGTGTGGCTCCGGGGCTCCCGCTGCAGGGCTCAGGGTGGGGAGGGGCAGAGGGATGGATGGAGTGTGGCCTTACCTCTCCAGGGCTGTTAGTCTAAGGCTCCGCTTTGTGGACTTTCAGGCAGCCAACATGTCCGGGACGTTTGGAGGAGCCAGCGTGCCAAACCTGTACCCGGGGGCTCCTGGCGGTGGTTACCCTCCAGTTCCCCCGGGGAGTTTCGGGCAGCCCCCCCCTGCCCAGCAGCCTGTTCCTTCGTATGGAATGTACCCGCCCCCTGGAGGAAACCCACCCTCTGGGATGCCTTCATATCCGCCATACCCAGGGGCCCCTGTGCCAGGCCAGCCCATGTTGCCCCCTGGACAGCAGCCCCCAGGGGCCTACCCTGGACAGCCGCCCATGACCTACCCTGGACAGTCACCAGTGCCACCTCCTGGGCAGCAACCGGCGCCGAGCTATCCAGGGTACTCGGGTTCTGGGACCGTCACCCCTGCCGTGTCCCCAGCCCAGGTAGGTACCGACCCTGTGCTACTGCCTGTCCGGGCCTGGCCCTAATAGCCTGAGACACGTGGCCTAGTGTCCCCTAGCAGGGACGGGGGAGGGCTCAGTCCTGTAGCTCTGACTTGTGGTTTTCAGAGCATCACTTTCTCACAGACTCCCCACCCCTGCTTGCACTCCTGAGGGCCCAGGGAGCTGCCCTGTTTGTCCCAGCTTGGTTAGAGGGTCCCTGTGTGAGGCGGGTCTGAACGCTCCAGGTACTCTTCGTTCTTCTTGTGGTATTGACTGCCTGGGCTTTGTGAGAACTGTCTCAAAAGGCCTTTGCCCAGTGGCTCTTAGTCTTTAATCTCTGGATGTGCCCTCCCAGACTCAAAACCAGGCCCTCTGAGTGTGGAAAATGTCTGGTGGCTCTTTCAGGATTGCTCTTGGCTCATTTTAGAGAGCAGTTCATGTTTGCAAAGCCTAGAATCCATTGTCATGGTTACACAGCCAAACCAGCCAAGCACAGGGCTAGTGGAGTGTGGTTGACTACTATTTTTAGGCAGAGGGTCCGTTCCCCTCCTTCCCCAACACCCACACATCCCCCTACCCCTACCCTGCCCTGCATCGCGCCTCTCTGCCTTCCCCTCATCTTTCTCTCAGCTTCTCTCCTCTGTTAAAGCCAGTTTGTCCTAGACCACCCATCAAGGGAGAGTTTAGGCAGGAAAAATCCAGTGTGCTTGGAGCGTAGCCGTCATTGGAGGAAGAAGTCCAGCAGGCAAGCAGGTCACAGAATCCAGAACACAGTCCAGGAAACCAGAGTGAATCCAGGAGGTAGCCGGTCTGCATGTACCATCGTGAAGGCTGGACACTTGAAGGCATCCTGGAGGAACACCTGTTTATGATGTGTAGAGAGTGGACTAAGCAGGGCTGTTAGGGGAGCCCCGATGTGCAGCGCTGAGGCCTTTAGGAGAGGCTAGGACCCTGTTCTGAGGCCTCCCCTCCATCCGGAGCCCCGGCCTGGAGGACCCGGGTGTAGTGTAGATTTCCAGCATCAGGACTCAGCTCTAGGGAGGCTCCTTGCCACGGGAGCCCGGCACATGCTTCAGTGCCAGGACACGAGGAGCTGCAATGGTCACATTAGGCCGACTCAGTGTTGAGTCCCCTGTGCTGTCAACTGCAGACTCCTTCAGGTACCCCAACTTTTAGAAGGAAGGTATTTCCAGAGTCTGGGGCAGGCAGTCTCACATCTAGGAAATGCAGCATCTTACTGTCTGTCTGTCTGTCTGAGTAGTTTGGAAACCGAGGCACCATCACAGATGCATCTGGCTTTGACCCCCTGCGAGACGCTGAGGTCCTGCGGAAGGCCATGAAGGGCTTTGGTGAGAGACCCGGGGTGGCATGAGTCCCAGCTGCCTCCCCGACTCCCTCGGCAGTCACACAGTGGCTCTGTGGGCTGGGGTTGCTGGGTGGAGGCGGCCTGGCCCCCGGGTTGGAGAGAGTGTGGATATGGGGATGTATCGCAGATGCTCAGGGGAATTGGAGGACCCAGGCCAAGAAAGTCTCTAGCCGCAGAGCATCCCTGTGACCCCACGCCCACTCCCACCTCTCCTTCCACCAGGGACCGACGAGCAGGCCATCATTGACTGCCTGGGTAGTCGCTCCAACAAGCAACGGCAGCAGATCCTCCTGTCCTTTAAGACAGCATATGGGAAGGTGAGTGTTGGTTCCTGGGACCAACAGGGACGGTCAGGGGTTCTTGCCTGAATCAGGGCATATCCTCCTGATAGGTGCAGCCTACTCCTGCTTTTCCCCAGGACCTGGATCTCCTAGATGGACCATAAGGCATGTTAGGGCGTTTCTTGGTGGCTCTCAACTGATGGCATCTTCTAGAGGCAAAGGATGCTCTGAAGTAGAAATCCCAGAGTCCACAGGGTCCTGAAGTTTGCTGAGAGGTGCCCGGGGATCTGGGTTCTATCCTGGCTCTGCCATGACTCACCGAGACCATGGGCAAGTTATTTCTCTTTGAAAGAAGAGGCTTTAAGTACTGAACATACAGAAGTTTGACTTTGGGGGCTTTTGGATCTTACTAATAGAAAGATAAGCACTGAGTACATAGAGGCTAGAGCATGCGGGCTAGTGCTCTGGCCTAGTGTCTCTTCTACTTTAATGGGCTATGAGTTCCCTGGGAATCTGGTTCAAATGCAGGTTACAATTCTGTAGGTCAGTCTGGGGCCTGAGGTTTGTCTTTTCTGTAAATGCTGCTGAATCTGGGATATTGTTCCCTATTGGTCACCTCCTGTGGATTCTCAAAATAGGTTTTTTTGTTTTTCTAAATGTCCAATTAGGATTTGATCAAAGATCTGAAATCGGAACTGTCAGGAAACTTTGAGAAGACGATCTTAGCCCTGATGAAGACCCCTGTCCTCTTTGATGCCCATGAGATAAAGGAAGCTATCAAGGTGTGTATGCTCTGTGTGTGTGGACGTGGTGGACAAAGGCCTAGACCACGTGTGTGTCACAGCTCAATTATTAGCTGCTGTTGTCAGTATAGCTCCTGGGGTCCAAGTTCTGTAGAAAAGGGAACTTCTGGTGGCTCCTCCAAGAGGCAAATGAGGCATCACTCATCATCAGGGAGCATCTAAGTCTCTGCCTTAAATGGTGGGAGCTGGGCTTCAGAGGAAATCAGCGATGCTCTGATAGTAGGGGTGGGAGGAGTGGGCGATACCATCCTCATTCATCAGGACTCTGTTGTTAGCAGATAACAGAACACTCTTGAGGAGCTTAAGCAGAGCCAGGGTGGAGAATCAGGAGGATAGCGACAGCAGCCTGACCTGGAGAGGGACGGGACTGGGCAGAATCTCTCTCGCCTGCTGCCTGAGTGTCTGCTTCGTTCTTCCATCTGCTTCTGTGCCTCTCCCTCTTTGGCACAGCATCCCCTCCCTGAGTACCCGTCAGAGATCCAGCCACAGAAGAGGCCAGCTGTCCCTTGGTCCAAATTCCGAATAGGAGGCCGGTTTTGATGGACTTGGTTTGGGTTCAGCCTCCCCCTAGTCCTGTGACTGCCAAGACCCTCAGCAGGTGTCTGTGGATGGGCTGGGGCCACGCCCACAGATGGGGGAGTCCTTGGGAGCTGAGCAGGCGCCGCCTTCCTCAGGGCCTAGTGGGCACAGTGACTCTTCCTGCCCTGAAGGGATATCCCCTGAAAGTAGGTTCATCTCTCCGTGGGTGTCAAAAGACACAACTAAGCCAAGGAGCAGGAGAAGGTGACTCCGTGGCACTGTAGCCTGCCAGGCTTGTCTGTCCATGGGGTTCTCCAGGCAAGAATACTGGAGTGGATTGCCATTCCCTTCTCCAGGGGATCTTCCCAACCCAGGGATCGAACCCAAGTCTCCTGCATTGCAGGCAGAGTCTTTACTCTCTGAGCCCCCAGGGAAGCCCAGGAAGCAGGGAAGGATTTATTACTTGCAGCAAATAAGAACATCAGGGGTCTTTCCCAAAGCAGTGTCTCCTGGAACTGCAAAATTGGGGAAATTTTAAGCTAACACGTGCATATTCATGAAGGGGCTTGAATGGTCCACAGAGTCCATATGTGAAAAGGTCAACATCATCATCCCTTAGGTTCCATTTGTTTGGGTGGTTGAGTGCCCAGAAGGGCTTAAATTCTGCAGAACAGCTGTAGAAAGTGCTTTAGGCTTGTCTTTACCATTGACGCAGAACCCAGGGTCTATATGTTTTGTTATCTTGCCTATTGCTCTGTTGTTCCCTTAAGGACAAGTACTGTGGCCAGGCTCAGGTCACAAAATGGTTTAGGCCAGAAATGGGTTCTCTTGTGTCGAGAAAGTCCTTCCTGATTCTGTTGCTTCCAGTACACCCTACCATATCTGCCTCCAGTATCACTCCCATTTTACGGTCCAGGAACCGGAGGCACAGAGAGGTGAAGTAACATGCCAAAGGTCACACAGCTAGTGATCGTGAGAACCAAGGTGCAACCCGATGCAGAAAGCAGGCTACTGACTCTGTCCCCTGCCTCCTCACTGTCCCTTCCTCAGCCGTCTCTTCCATCCTCAATGTTGTTGCCTTTTCTCAGGTGTCTCCAGACGCCCCACTCTCCGCTCTGGGAGTCAGGTTTTCCCACGTGGCGATGCTCTTGCTTTCAAACTGTTTTCTCAGTTGTTTGTTACTTTATTCATGGACTGAACTTGGAATCAAACAGATCTAGGTCCGCCTCTCAGCCCCGCCATTGACCGTGTGGCCTTGGACAAGTCACCACACTTCTCTGATTTCTTGGTGTCCTGGAAGTTGGAATGGGGATAATCCTTCATTGGATCTCCACTTGTCACCATGTTGCTCTCTTTCCTGGTCCTTTCCTGGGACTGTGTGGGGGAGTTTGGCTGCTTCAGGCCCGGGTAGCAGCGGCAGCAGCAGCATGATGGGTGGGTCTGTGTCTGTGGCCTCTTCCCCTGGGGTTTGTGTCCTGAGGGATCATGGCACCTGCTCTTCCCTGCGTGCCAGCAAGGAGGCTGTCACAAGCTCCTGCTCTGGGCACACTCTGCGCTCTGGCTCCGCAGGGGGCGGGCACTGATGAAGCCTGCCTGATCGAGATCCTCGCCTCCCGCAGCAACGAGCACATCCGGGAGCTGAACAGACTCTACAAGACAGGTTAGGCTGGCCCCAGGGCCTCAGCCGCCGTGGCCACACCCTCTCCCTCCCGGGGCGTGAACTCTCCCTTCCTGACCTTGTCTCCTCGTCTCCTGCCATCCCCAACACACTGGGCTTCCATCCCAGGCCCAGCCCTGATTGCTGTTTACACAGAAGCAGGTGACTGAGCTTGAGAGAGGGCTGAGGGAAAACCTGGGTGTGCCCAGGGCCAGGTCAGCCTGGGAGCATAGCCCTTCCTGGCCTCCAGTTGTGTGTTCCTGGGGGCCGTGTGGACCACCTGCTCCTCGTGCCAGCGCTCACTGTTGACTGTGTGCAGTGGGCAGCTTGGTCCACGGAGCTACAGGGTGGCCCTTCCTGGCATCTCGCTTTCAGAATTCAAAAAGACCCTGGAGGAGGCCATTCGGAGCGACACGTCAGGACACTTCCAGCGGCTCCTCATCTCTCTCTCTCAGGTACTTTCCCAGGGCAGAGCTTGGGCCCACGGTAAGGAGAGGTGAACGTCTGGGCCACGGGGAAGAGGAGCAGGGAGGGAGGATGTGGCTCCAAGGAGTGGCCTTGCCTCACGGCCTGCTTCCTTTCAGGGAAACCGGGATGAAAGCACAAACGTGGACATGACCCTCGTCCAGAGAGATGTGCAGGTGAGCGTGACGGCCGCTCACCTGGCTTCCTGAGCAGAGGGCGCTTCCCACTTCCTTGTGTTATGAGGGGTGGAAACAGCAAAGATGAGGAGTGGATTCCAGACTCTGAGTTTCACAGGCTCTGCTGCTTATCAACCGTGTGACCTTGAGCAGGTCACCCACCTCCATAGGCTTCCTTCAGCCTCCTGCCCTGTAGGAGGGACCACGTGGGATAATATTACTGTCAACAGTTGGTAGATCAGTGATGGATGTGGGATTTCATGTGACTTGGTACTTCTCTTGTGTTTGTTTGCCTAGACCATTATTCTGTTAAGCTTTTGATTTGAGCCTAGAAACCAGCTGCCATGTTAGTTGTGTAGCCTTAGAATTCTGCCCTTGTCTCCAGCCTGGTGTGAATTGCAGGCTAAAGGGGGAACTGTCTCTGGCCATTTCCTCTCTTTGTCCAGGGATCCAAGCGCCTCTCCAGAGTCATTTGGGTTTCCCACCAATGATGTCAGACCACTGTAGCAGTTCTGCTTGGAGAGGGCCCCAGCTTCCTGGTGGGCTGGAGGGCACTGAGGTGTCCAGGTGAGGACACTGAGGCCCAGGAAGGCGGAGCTGTGTCCCGAGAGACCTGGAGGCAGAGTCTAGACAGAGGCCCAGACGCCTTGCTCACTCCCTGTGCCCAGACAGCACCTGCCCCTGCCCTGGTCCCGGTCCCCTCCTTAACATCTCCCTGGCTTGGGACCCCCATTTCCATAACTGAACTTGAGCCTGTACATCCTTAAAGCCCCAGGCTCTGGCCTTGCCCAGTGGGGACTTTCCCATTGCTGTTTCCTGTCCAGGCCGTTCCTTAGCTCAGGCGGAAGTTGCCTTGGTCGAAGGCTTTCGTGCCAACTACTCTGCCTTCTTAGTTCTGGACCTGCTTGGCCTCACCTTGACTTGTGGGGTCTCTGAGCCCCTGATGGGCACCTTCTGCCCTCAAATATTGGTGCCTTTAAGTCCACGAGCTGCTGGTACCTGAGGCTCGGAAGGCACTTTGGAGCCATCTGGTTCAAAGGTTACCAGTTGGCATATATACTGAGCTTAGACCTTCAGCAGTTTAAGAAGAAACTGCAAATTCTTCCCATTTACAAACATAAAATGGTGTTTTCAATGAAATGATAGGCAGGCACCTATCACATAAAGTCCCACATCCATAACTGCGATCTGTCAATTGTAATATCGTTATTCTGTGTTTCCGCTTATAGATAGGGAAACTGCCTTTAAAGGTGAGAAATTTCTTATGGACATCTGGATTTCTGGCTCCCCTGCCAGCTCAGTTGGCAGAGAATCTGCCTGCAGTGCAGAAAACCCAGGTTTGATCCCTGGGTCGGGAAGATCCCCTGGAGAAGGAGATGGCAATCACTCTAGTATTCTTGCCTGGAGAATTCTAGGGACAGAGGAACCTGGCGGGCCACGGGCTTGTAAGAGTTGGACACGACGTTGCAGCTAAACCACCACGTGAAAAATGGATCTGGGGGCTGTGAGCCTTGTTTCTCTGTCCTGTTCTCAGCTGAGAAGCACCTCTGTGTAGTCCTCATGGTCCCCACCACTCTCTGGCCTTAAACTGCCCTGATTCCTGCATTTAAGTTACCCAGTGGCCCCTTTGGGCTTTCAGGTTGGTGGCCCTGAATCTAATTCACTCTTCCCACTTTAGAGCGGAGAACGCAGAGAGGGCCAGTGACCTGCCTAGAGTCCCGTGGCAAGAGGGTAGCGGAGCTAGAACTCAAGCCTATGTTTTCGTTTGTGCTGCTGCCCCCTGGTTCCTTGCCTGTCCTGGACCCCAGTGGCCTAGGCTCTCCCGGCCCATGGGATGTGTGGGTGGCATTTGTCTCAGCACAGTGAATGGAACTCAGCTGGGGCCCTGTCCCCCTCTCCCTCCTGCCCAGCTGTCCTAGGTGACCTGGGCCTGGAGTCGGGGGCGAGGCCTGCATGCCTGTCTGTCCCTCTTCTGTCCAGGAGCTCTACGCAGCCGGGGAGAACCGCCTGGGAACAGACGAGTCCAAGTTCAATGCGATTCTGTGCTCCCGGAGCCGGGCCCACCTGGTGGCAGGTAAGGCTGCGCTGGCTGCCTGGTAGCCAGGAAGTGGAAACCTTTGGCAGTTCCTCGCTGCGTGGGCCTTTCGCTTCCTTGAAAGAGCCCCCTAGTGGCGATTTGCAGGATTTTATCAGCGTGTTTCCTGCCTGTGCTGGAATCTGGTTCTGAGGAAAGCAAGGAAGGTGAGAGAAAGGGGGGCCTCCTGATGGTGGGTATCTTTACCTGCTAGAATGTGGAATTTCAGAGTTTGTTTGGGAGCAGTTTTTAATTTCTTTTTTTTTTATTGAAATATAGTTGATTTACAGTGTTGTGCCAATCTCTGTTGTACAGCAAAGTGAATCAGTTTTACACATGTATACATTCTTCTTTGCTTTCTTTTCCGTGGTTTATCCCGGGAGATGGGATAGAGTCCCCTGCACTGTACAGGAGGAAGCCCTGCCGACAGTTGCGTGGACTTAGGTGTCTGTCTTGAATAAAACAGGGAGCCGGTGGAGGGCTCGGTGTGAGCGAGGGCTGTGATTTGGCTTAGGCTCTGCAAGTGTACTGAGAAGAGTGGCGAAGTCTCTGGTGAAGAAGGAAACCAGTTAGGAGACGGCCGCAGTCAGTCCAGGGGAGGAGTGGCGGTGGTGTGGACAGCTGGTAGGAGCGGGTGGTGAGCAGGGGTCAGATTCTGGCCCTGTTTGCAGATGAGTTGGCTGTGGAGTGTGAGAGAGAGAAAGGACCCCGGGATTTATCCTCGCTGAGCCAGTGGGAGAGGGCAGGGCCCTTGACTGAGAGTGGAAGGCTTTAAGGAGGGGAGGGGGTCAGGAGCCACAGGTGCCGTGGAAGCCACTAGGTGTGTGAGCCCGGAGCTCTGGAGAAGTCTGGCTAGAGGTGAAAGTTTGGGATCTGAGTGGGTCGAAGGAGTTTGAGGCCCCGGGACTGCAACTGGTCCCCCCGGGAGGGAGCACAGCGGTCTGAGGACAGGGCTCTGGCCAGGGCAGGAGACGTAGGAGGGACACCCCAAGAAAGGGGTGTCCTAGAGGCCAGCAGTGTCAGCGCAGACGAGGGCAGGTGAGGATGGAGAACGGTGACCACACCTAGCAGCGGGGTGGGATCTCCAGCACCCACTGTGTGCATGCACTGAGCCTTTAATAAATGCCAATAGACGCCATTCTCCCGCTTTACAGATGAGGAATGGGGTGAAGGGCAGCTGGGGAATTCAGGCACCCAACTGGTAATGTGGCAGAGCTGGCGCTTGCCCTCGGGCTGCCTGCCTCCACAGCACTGTACTGCAGTGGCGCAAGTGCGCACACATGCTCGTCTTGGTCACTATTCATTTTAATAAGCATGAAATATGTTTATAGCACATCAGGACTGCATGAATGATACTAGTCAGGAGAAAAGAGGAGCTGATCCGAGTTGGGTTCAGAGGTGGGAGAAATCATGATTCTGACACGCGAATGACAGCAGTTTGGAGAACAGAGAAACCGAGAGCTTGGCCGGGGAAGCCAGGACCCAGGTCTCCATGGCTCCACCTGCCTCTCGGAACCCACAGCCCGCTTCCCATGGGTGCTCAGCCCAACCCAGGGTAGGCTGGGGTGCCAGAGTTGTGTTAGCTTACAGTCAGATGGAGAAAGACCGACACACAGAATGACGGGGAAGGGCCGGGACTGGAGGTGGTGGATTTGAGCAGAGCGTATTGGTGTCAGGGCTCCTGGACAGGGGATTGAGGTGCAGGTAAGGGGACTGAGTGAGCAGGCTGGGGGGCGGGGGAATGCACTTGCCTTGGGGTGAAGAACCGGCAGACTTGAGAGCTGGGCCAGCGTGGTCACCGGGACTGCCTCGGGTGCCAGGAGCAGAGTGGGAGAGGCGGGCTCTGGGAGGAGGCAGAGCTCTCACCACACGTCCTGTCCGAGTCAGCTCGGGCAGCCATAATAAAATACCACGGGCCGGGTGGCTTAAACAGCAGGAATCTGTTTTCTCCCAGTTCTGGAGGCCAGAAGTCCAAGATCACGGTGCCGGCAGCGAGGGTTTCTCTTGCGGCCTCTCTGCTTGGCTCGCACGTGTCCCCTCCTTACTGTGTCTGAGCATGCTCTTAGCTCTGTGTTTGCAGCCCTGGTGTTTGCTTGTGTATCCAAATCTCCTTTTCTTATAAAAACACCAGTCAGATTGGATCCGGGCCCATGCTGAGGGCCTCATTTTAACTTAATTACCTCTTTAAAGACTATCTCCAAGTACAGTTAAATTCTGAAGTCCTGGGAGTTGGGACACTTCAACACAAGAATTTGGGGCAAGCGTCAGGGACAGAATTCAGTTCATAATGTGTCCCTCTGTCTTCCCTCTAGTTTTTAACGAGTATCAGAGAATGACAGGACGTGACATTGAGAAGAGCATCTGCCGGGAGATGTCTGGGGACCTGGAGCAGGGCATGCTGGCTGTGGGTAGGTGTCTCAGCCCGCCCGCTGGGGCCTGGGGTGTGTTGTGAGTTTTCTGGGTGCTCATCCACCCTGTGGTTGAGGACGAGCATAGTGAAAGGGTCCAAGATTGTTAAATCCAGCTGCCTACGCAGTGGGAAATCAGGCTGCTTCCTGGATCACTGTGTAGTTGTGCCCCGAGCGGTCTTGTTTATATTTCAAGCCCAGCCCCGGGGAGGGAGCTGCAGTGTGAGCACCAGTGGGAGCACGACCAGCCGCTCTCTGGGAGGAAGATGACTCATATCCTGCCAAGTCTTCTCTAAAAATACATCCCTGCAGGCAGTTGTCAGATGTTTGTGATGGAAACACGTGGAAAGGCTTTTTTTTACTTGCAACAGCAAAACAGGCCCTGGCCGAGGAAAGCTGGCGTAGCTCCCAGGACGCTGTGCACCTCCCACGGTGCCTGGGTTCTGCCCTCCAGAGCAGGGCCTGGCACGCTCCAGGCCAGTCCTCCCCCAGCCCTCCACCTGAGGGTGTGGCCCCTCTTTGTACCCACTTGGGACTCTCACGGGCTGTCCGTCTCTGCTCTGCTTTTCTGGGAGCTTTCTGAGTGGGGCAGGTTCCCTGTGTCCCCCATGGTAGGTGTTATGGCCTGAGAACCCCAGTTAGACATTCATTCTGCTCAGACATCCTTCCCCCCGAGGGCTGCGCCATCCCCAGCAGGGCCCCTCCTGCCTGAGCAGCCGTATGGCTCCTAACCACCATCCACATTCCTTCCCTACACAGCTTCCTCCATCACACTGGTTATCAGGAAAGGGGTTGCGTTGGTGTCCAGGCTCTGCATGTTTCTATTCCAGAGGCTGGAGCCAGGATCGTGGGATAATTGAGCCTGAAGGAGATGAGGGGGGAGGAAGATGGATGCAGAGGTTGTTTGATGGACAGCCGGCCTTCTGAGAGGAGGCTGTGTGCTGCATGCCCCGCTAGACCGAGTTTTCTGCAGATCAGCTTATGCTTTGTTTCTCTCTTCCAGTGAAATGTCTTAAGAATACCCCAGCCTTCTTCGCTGAAAGGCTCAACAAGGCCATGAGGGTAGGTAATCCCCAGGTGCAGGGTCTGGGTGAGGGGGGTGTCTCAGCCCATCTTGTGATTGGGACCTTACTCAGGGCAGGAAGCTTGAGGAGAGCCAGCCTTCCTCCAGAGGGGGCGGGGAGGGGCCCAGGGCCCAGGAAGGGTGGGGACTGGATGGTGAGGAGGTCCACAGCTCATGCCCTTGGGCCACTCTCTTTAGGGAGCCGGAACCAAAGACCGGACCCTGATCCGCATCATGGTGTCTCGCAGCGAGATCGACCTCCTGGACATCAGAGCGGAGTATAAGCGGCTGTATGGCAAGTCACTGTACCACGATATCACGGTACGGGCCTCTGGGGGCCGTCTGGGCTGTCTCCCTGGCCGCTCCCTCATCCCCTTTGCTCCTCCTCCTCAGAGCGCCATGGGCCTGGCCTCAGCCAAGCATGGGCATCTCGTCTGTGGTCCTCTACTCGCCCTCTTCAGTTTTCACTTGTTCCTCTAAATGCACAGCAGCAGCTTGTCAGCTCCTGACGGCAGGGAGGGTCTTGACCTTGCTCTCGCCCCACCCTCTATCCCAGCATCCAGCACAGCTGCTGTTGAGCAGGTGGCTGGCAGAGGAGGGTCCACAGTCAGCATGAGAGACTCGCAGCACCCCCCCCACCACATGAACGCCTGGGGCCTGGCCTTCAGAGTCCATCCGCCCCGTGGATCTGGCATCCGTCAGGGAGAGCTCAGGGCCCAGGCCCCCGGAGGGTGCACGGCTCTGGCTCCCTGACGAGCCACCTCTTGCAGGTTTATTGGGGAGGCAGCACAGGTAGGCGGTTCAGAGCAAGGGCCCGGGGGTCACACCACTTGGGGTCCAATTCTGGCTTTCTTGTTAATATTTGCTCACTATGTGATCTCACACAGCTTGCTTAAACCTTCCTGAACCCTAGTTCCATCATCCTTAAGATGATCCCACCCCCAGAAGTGTTGGACCTTGAAGGAAGCGGTCCATGTAAAGCATATTATGTGACATGTACGTGTCTAATAGATGCTAGTGCCTCTTTATCACTGTGTGCCAGAGACAGTCTGACAAAATTGATTTCTGTTGCAGGAGGAGTGGGAAGGAGGGAGGCTTCTGATAGTTAAATTCTGAACTCACATGAATCTCAAAATTGAAATTGCCACACCCAGGTCCTGATTTCAGACTCACTGATGTTTGATGTTGGGCATCTTCTCGAGAGAAGCTTCTCTCTCTTTTCTCGGCTATAGAAACAATGCTGCTGATAGCAATCTTGTGTGTGTCAGAAGGCTGTGGGCATCTGGAATAAGCCATAGGCCTTGCCCTCAAGGAAGAAAATGATTAGAAATTAGCTCATTGTGGCCTTACTTCTAAGTGCAGTGGACAGTTGGAGGAGAGCTCAGTGTGAACTGGGAGCCGAAATGGTAGCTGTCTCCTCCACCGGATGGTCGTATCACAGCAGATGGCATTTCCGGCACAGGACACAGTAGTGCCTTATGGTATAATCCCTGTTTAGCACAACAGAAACGCACTGGGCGAAGACCGCCATCAGTCAGACCTGGGTAGGGGTGTTTTGGGCTGTTTAAACATTCTTGTGTTTGTTTTTCAAATTCTGACTTTGATCATTGGGGTGAGTACAGCTGTCAGTTTTTTCACTGGAGGAGACTAGGGAGGCTGAGCTACACTGTCCACGGTCCATGCACCTGTGAGGCCAGCATGTGAGCTGCTCACCTGCTCAGCAAAATGGGAAATTTCGTAAGATAGGGCCACCTCTCTGTAAGGGCACTTTGGGCAGAAGAAAATCAAGAGCCAGGAAGCCAGAACTGGTCGAGCCTTTCTTAACTTGATGTCTTACTCCTTTCTGTGACCAGGGAGACACTTCAGGGGATTACCGGAAGATTCTGCTGAAGATCTGTGGTGGCAACGACTGAGCAGTGGCTGGCGGGTCACTTCTGTCCACCCGCTGGCAACAGCAGTGCCAGGAAAAGGCCGAAAGAATGTTTGTCTGTTTCTAACAAATCTACAAAGTAGCCCCCAGGTGTCACAGTTCAGACCAACTGTAGAGCCTCGGTCCCATCTCCTCCCCCGCCCTTGATCCGTGCATTGTGCTTGTGCCCGAGAACCTAGTCAGTCTTGAACTCTCAGGACGCCGCCTCCCATCCCCACCCCTCACAGCCTCTTGCAGCTAAAGTAGATATTTTGTTTCCTGACTCATGCAATCATTCCCCCTTTGCTTATGGCTGAAACTCTTGGCTTCCTTCTAGTCATGTAATTTTGTATGTTCAGAGATTTTTTTTTGTTTTTGTTTTTTTTTAATATATAGTTGCAGACAGTTGCATACACGTCTTTGCTGCATACAAAGTTTGGGTGTGAAAGAGGTAGGGGGTTGGAGTGCCATGTCTTCACTGAGGAGTAAAAGGGAAAACCTTTAAGGGTACACTTTCTGCATCTGGTGAAAATGTGTCATGAGCTTTGTTATTGCCAAACTCACTCCTTTTTAGAAAAGAAAAGGCCAGAAAGTCATCTGTTCTTTCTTCCACACAAACCACAAGAACAAAGCCAGTTCCCTGCCAGTGACAGGGCTTCTTGTAATTGAGAATGTGCCTTAAACCTGGATGTCGATGGCCAAATGCTGTTTCCAAATTAAAGTCAGCCAGCTCTGGAACGTTCTGGAAGTGTTTTCTTGGTGCCAGTTTGCTTTCTCATGCTTCATGATTCTGCCCTGTAGCTTAGGGGTTCCATCCTTATTAGCTCGTGAAAAGTTATATGGCTTTAAATAGAAACTTGTGCTTCGGAATCCCTGAATATAAGTAATTTGCACAGACTGGGCCTTAAGGACATGAGAAATGGAGGTTCCTGAAGTCTTTGCTCAGGGCCTGGATGCTGAAAAGGC
Organism: Capra hircus; assembly: GCF_001704415.2. Taxonomy (NCBI): domain Eukaryota; kingdom Metazoa; phylum Chordata; class Mammalia; order Artiodactyla; family Bovidae; genus Capra; species Capra hircus. The sequence goes on along the minus strand of NC_030835.1, from coordinate 10,491,883 downwards.
ACACAGAGTTTTTGGTAAGATGTGGGTACAGTGAAGTCCACTAGGGCAAGTAAGAGGAGTGTGGTCCTTCCCCCAGGTCTGGAAGGGAGGGAGTTATATTCCTAGCCTAGAAATCAGTGGCTTAAAATGTTTGCTTCATCAAGCCTCAAAGCTCTCTGTGTTCTTCTAAAAACAAGGACATCGTTACTCATTCCTCCACCTGGCCCTATACGGGGTTCATTCTCAGCAGAGGATCCAATCAGTCAAGTCCCCAACTCTACAAGGGGCTTTTATCCCCTCCCACTCCTTGGAAAACTGACTTTGGCCTAATACTGGTGTCCACTCTGAACCCAGTGCAGCCCTGAAGCAGAAAGAACACTGGTCCAGAAGTCAGGCATCCCCATTCTGGCCTCAGCTCAGTTACTGGATAAGTTACTTCTCCTCTTTGGGCCTGAAATGAAGGGGAGACTAGATCAGAGCTTCTTAAACTTCATTGTAGTCAGCAAAGATGGTAGAGTAGGGATCTTGAAAAGACTGTACCTCCAAAAAAGTGACAAGATGGCAAAACTATCAGAATCAACTTTATGAGAAATCTGGAAATGAACTGAAAGTTTGTAGCAACCCCCCCAAAAAAGCTTTAAAAAAAAAAAAACTGAGTCTTGATAAGAGGGTCTTGTGGCATTCTCACTATCCAGCCTTATCCTCCTCACGCCAGCCTGGCAGCCTCAAGAATAGTAGCCACAGTCCTTTATAGGTTCTTAGCAATGGATGGAGCAGAATGGACCTTGTTCTCAAGAATGGTTGGTGGTTTTGATCTGTCCGGTTGCTTCCAGGAAGACTGACTCAAATGACTTTATTTTACCTAATTTGGAACTCTTGCAAGGTGGAGGTGGCAACCCTCAGGGACATTTGAAGGCAGTTTCATCAGCACCAGTGCCTGGAGAGAGGGGTTACAGTTGGGGCAAACAGGTGACAAATTGAAAAGTTTGGGGAGCAAAGGCTGACAGTGTGATGCTTTGCAGAGTAATGGTTTTGGAGTGCTCCCACTAACTCCTGGGAATCTGGAAAACCAAACACATATTCAGGGCTGGATATATGCTCAGAAGACTTGCCTCTGGCAGACCTTCAGGCTCTGCATTTGCAGGAAGTGAATGCTACTGCAGAGTCACAGACTGGCTGGCTGAATATCAAAAGATTGCCTCCAGTACACACAGAACACATTTGTAAAGACTGGGAGATTGGGGTTGTGTTGTTCCAGGAGTTAAAGGAAACGTTGAATCACTAGAGGCCATTAAGTTAGCTGAACAGATACTTCAGTGGCCACACTTGACAGAGAACACAGACTTTTAAAAAATCAGTTCAGAAAGTCACTAGAGAAAATACAAGAAATTCAGCAAGCAGCAACAACAGACTCAGGAAGGGGAGGAATCTGATTTCCAGAGTTTTCACATAATGTTCAAAAACTGCCCAGTTTTCAACAAAAATTACAAGGCATGCAAGGCAACAAAGTACGACCCAAAGACAAGATCACTTAGGTTCAAGAGGATACTTGAGAAAGCAGAAGAAAGAGTTGGCAAACTTCAAGATAGGTCAATTGAGATCTCACAATCTGAGGAGAGAAGTGAACGGAGCCTAAGACCTATGGGGCCTCATCAAATGTACCAACTCACACACATGGGAGTCAGAGGAGAGAGAGAGTGGAAATACTTGAAGAAACAGTGGCTGGAATCTTACAAATTTGATGAAAGACATTAATCCACACATCCCAGGAACTCAGATCATAAGGGGTTTTTTTATGAAGATCTGCTTTGAGACACATTATAACCAAAGTGTTGACGGACAAGGAATTGTGAAGTCAGCAATAGAGAACTGCCTTGTCACATACAAGGGGTCTTCAAAAATGTTAACATCTGATTTCTTGTCAGAAACCATGGAGGCTAGAGGGTTATGGGATGACATATTCAGTGCACTGGGAAAAAGTGTCAAGCAAAATAGTCTTCAAAAATGAGGGAAAAGTTAACATTCCTGGGTGAACAAACATTGAGACAGTTTTTTGCTAGTAGACTTTCTGTATGAGAAATGCCAAAGAAAGTCCTTCAAACTGAAATGAAAGGATACTGTAATTAAAATCCACATGAAGAAATAAAACACTGTTAAGGTATTAACGTGGCTAAGTCACTTCAGTTGCGTCCAACTCTTGCCGTCCTGTGGACTGTAGCCCGCCAGGCTCCTCTGTCCGTGGGATTTTCCAGGCAAGAGGACTGGAGTGGGTTGCCATTCCCTACTCCAGAGGATCTTCCTGATTCTGGGATTCAACCCGCGTCTCTCATACCTCCTGCGCTGGCAGGCAGGTTCTTCACTACTGTACTACCTGGGAGGCCCATAAGCACTTTAAAGGGAGTAAATGCTCCAGTTAAGAGCATACCCTAATAAAATGTTTAATCCATCAAGACATAACTATAAATGCATAGGCATCTAACAGTAGAGCCCCGGAAAGTCAGAAACGTGACAGTGGAAGGGAGAGGCAGTTAAGCAACAGTGGGTGGAGACTTCGGCACCTCACTTACCCTGTTGGATAGAACAGATGAAAGGAGTAAGATACTTGGGAATAAATTTAACCAAGGTGGTGTAAGACACACTAAAAAAAAAATCCTGTGCTCATGGATTAGAAGACAGTACTGTGGAGATAGCAATACTCTAAAAATTGATCTATAAGTTCAATATGTATCAAAACTTCAACTGCCTTTTGTCCATGTGGACTGGCTGATCCTTAAATCCATAAGGAATTGCACGGAATTCCTCAAAAAGCCAAGAGTCTTGAAAAGGAACAAAGAGAACTCATAGTTGTTAATTTCAGAACTTGCCACAAAGCTGTAGTAATTCAGTGTGATACTGGCATAAAGAAGGTATATAGAAACATGGGATAGAATTGAGATGTAAACCTGATGCTAAAATAGTTTTTGACAAGGGTGCCAGGACCATTCAATGGGGAAAGAATATTCTCTTCAACAACTATCCACGAACCAACTAATGAAGTTGAATCTTCACCTCACACCACATACAAACATTGACCTAAAATAGCTTTAAACAATGTAAGAACTAAAGCTATAAAAGTCTTAGAAGACAGGAATAAATAACTCATAACTTTGGGTATGTCAATGGATTCTTAGATTGATAGCAGAAGAACAAGCAAAAAACAGATAATTGAATTTCGTCAAAACAAATTTGGATATCAAAGGGCACTATCAAAATAACCCACAGAATGGGAGAAAACACTTGCAAATCATATCTCTGATAAAAGTTTAGTATCCACAATACATAAAGAACTCTTACAACTCAACAGCAAAAAGACAACCTAGTTTTTTAAACGGGCAACGGACTTGAATAGACTTTCTCCAAAACATAACAAAAGTGACTGACAAGCATGAAAAGATGTTCAGCGTCACTAATCATCAGGTGAATGCAACTTAAACCCACGAGATGCCCCTTCACGCCCAGTGTGATGGCTGCCACCAGGGAGGTGTGTTGAGGATAAGGAAAAACTGAACGTCGTACATAAATATTGCTAGTAGGAGCGTAAAGCGGTACAGTTGCTGTGCAAAAATGGTGAATCTTCAAAAACTTAAGAGTTACTATTTGACTCAACAGTTCCATCCAAGAGAAGTGAGAACACATACCCACCCAAACTTATGCATGAATGAATGCTCATAGTGTTATTCAGAATAACCCCAAAGTGCAGACAACCTACATGTCCACAGATTTGATGAACGGATGAATAAAATGTGATATAGCCACATAATGGGATATTATTCAGCTATAAACAAAAGTGAAGTATTGATACAACATGGGTGAACCTTGAAAACATGGTAAGTGAAAAAACGTCAGACAAGATGTTAGTGGTTTCCAAGGGAGGTTGGGAGGGGGGATGGAAAGTGACTGCTTAACACTACAGGCTGCTGCTGCCAAGTCACGTCAGTCGTGTCTTGCCTCTGTGCGACCCCATAGACGGCAGCCCACCAGGCTGTCATGTCCCTGGGATTCTCCAGGCAGGAACACTGGAGTAGGTTGCCATTTCCTTCTCCAATGCATGAAAGTGAAAAGTGAAAGTGAAGTCGCTCAGTTGTGTCCGACTCCTAGCGACCCTATGGACTGCAGCCTACCAGGCTCCTCCACCCATGGGATTTTCCAGACGAGTACTGGAGTGGGGTGCCACTGCCTTCTCCATGATAGTACAGGGGGTGATTGCACACCACTCTGAACCCACTTAATTGGTACCATTTTAAATGGTTAAAATTTAGAATTTTATGTGAATTTTACCTCAGTCGAAAAAAAGGTAAAAAAAACCTAATGTACACACACACTGCGTGGACAGTCTCATCAGAATGGAGGTTCTGGGCAGGGCCCACAATTCAGCATCTTCGATGAGCTCTCAGGTGGCTCCTTTGCTGTTTGCCCACGGCCACATACTGAGTCACAAGGCTACTCAGAGGGCCCCTCCACTGTGCTGCCTTAAAGTTCTGGGCCTCAGGTGCCTCACCTCTTGAACCCACCCCTGCCCTGTCCATCCCTGTAAATAAGAAGGGTGGAAGCGTGCAGGTAGACTTGTGCTCCTATGTCTGAGTCTGCAGGGGTGCGAGCCTCAGGACATGGGGGCAGATGGAGAAGGGGCTGTGGCTGCAGAGGTTGCTGTCAGCAGACACAGAGAGGACCAAAGGAGTAGGTTTTATTTTGCACAAAGCTGAGGAAGCCAGGCCGGAATGCCTGTTCTGTTCTCAGAGGAGGGCTGTCATGTCACTGCCAGCTGCTGGGCGGCTCCAGCTCTGGTGCTCAAACGCGATCTGAAAGAGAGGGGGCAGCCTTGGGGGTGGGTGAACGGGCACTGACTGCCGCCTGCCCTCCCCTGCCAGTCCCCCAGGGACTCCTGTGCCAGGAACACAGAGCTCACGGAGGAGGCAGCTGCTCTGTGTCAGGGTGTTGCGGAGACTGGAACTCTGCAGGGTGCCCTTTCCTGATGCTGGGCTACAGCAACCCCGGGGGTGTGGGCAGACAGCTCTCTGGGGGAGTCGGGGGAGGGGGGTCCTCCCAATTCTGTCCCAAGGAGAAGCGGGAGACTCCCTGGCTTGTCCACGGAGTGGAGCAGTTGTCCCCACTGCTGCCCAGTCCCGGAGGCTGTCATCTCCACTACCCGAGCTGCTCACCATCTCCATCTCCCAGGAGGTCGGGGATCAGGCTGAAGGGCCCTGGGGGCAAGTTCCAGGCCAGCTCCTCCAGCTGACCCAGCAGGCCTTTGACTTCTGCCTCCAGGTGCTCCACCGTCTTCTCCACCGTCTAGAGTGAGGAGAGAAGGTGGAGGACAGCAGGGTAGTGAAAGACAAGAGTGAGGTCAGTCTTGCTTCATCAGCCACATCCTCCGGGGCCCGTGGCAGTCAAGTAGGGGGCAGCGGGAAGGGAACTAGGTGCCAGGGGACCTCGGTCCTCCTGGTTCAGGCACTGCCCCCGTCTGCCTCTCAGCTCCCAGATGACAGGATTCGAGGGGCTCACTCAAAGCCACTCCTGGCTCTGGCGCTCAGGGGTTTCGCTTAATCACTGGTTTGGGGCGTGGATGGACTTTGGGATCCCTTTTCTCATTTCAAGATGACACCACTGGGAGCTCACATTTCTTTTGTTGCCCCGCCCCCTGGTGGCGACTCTGCCAAATGACCGTTTTGGCATTTTGAAATTTTCTTTATTCAGGGTTCTTAACTTTTTTTGTAAATGAACCCCTTTAGTGGTCTGGTAAAACCTATAGACTCCCATCAGAAGAATGCTTTCATTGAGAAAATAAAATATATAGGATTTCCAAGGATATAACATGCATTAAAATATTAAAGTATTTAAATTTTGATATAAAACGTATTACCTTAAGTAACAGCAGACCTAACAACTACTGAATTTTTGACACATTGATTAGAATAAATTGAGATATAAGTTGAGATATTCACAGCGACTATAATGGGATGAAATTATCTGATTTCTATTGATGACAGTGTCAAGGTACAATTGTTTTTTGTCTATAGTGAATGACAGTGCTAAACTTCAGCTAAAGGTTTGTGAAATAAAGTGCAGTTTTTTTCCCCCACACAAAACTATGGACCTCGGGTTACAAGCAGTAGCTGTATAACATAACACAGCAAGTGAATTTCCACCTTCTCATCTGGTGAATATGCAGAGATCTCCCGCTGGAGGCAAGCAAGTTCCCAGGGGAGGCAGGGTCTGCTGGGGGCTGGTCAGCCTAACAGTACAGGGAAGGCATGGAGATGTCTAACATAGTGGCCAGGGAGCAGGACTGGCCTAGATCACCCCAATTTTAAAAAACCAGATTGGCTTGAGCCCTCCCAAGCCACCACCAGCCTGGCAGATGGTCCTGAAGCTGCATGTCCTCCCAGGTCACCCTCATTACCTCCTCTATGACATCCAGCCGACTGTGGACAGCCACGTGTGTGTCACACCCTGTGCTCTGAGCTGAGTCTCCTCGGGAGGGGATGAAGGGTTCATCAGCTGTGGGAAAACAAGTCTTGTCACTGTGGGGCCCTCAGTTTCCCTGTAACATTAGAGTCTCTTACAAAGTACCTGGCTCAAAGGAGGTGAGTCCAGAAAACAGGCCAAAGAGAAGCCGAGAGAGCCAGGATGTGAATGTAGGGCTGCCCTACTCATTCATCTCCAGGGCCAGGGTCACCTCCAGACCCAAGTGGGCATCCTCAAGGAGGTGCGGCCTGAACTGGGTAAGAAAGGGAAGGGAAGGAATGTTTTAGCCAGAAAGAATGAGTGTGCAAAGATAGACATGAAGTAGCACGGGGTTGCGAAGAGTCGGACACGACTGAGCGACTTCACTTTCACTTCTCACTTTCATGCATTGGAGAAGGAAATGGCAACCCACTCCAGTGTTCTTGCCTGGAGAATCCCAGGGATGGAGAAGCCTGGTGGGCTGCTGTCTATGGGGTTGCACAGAGTCGGACGTGACTGACGCGACTTAGCAGCAGCAGCAGCGGCATGGCTCAGTGCAGAAACCCTTGGGGGTTTGGAGTGGCTGGAAAGTACTGCGTGGCTGGGGGATGAGACTGCAGAGGTGGATGATGCAAACAAAGCCGGGGTCCTAATCTATCGATCATGATGTTCCCGGGGTTATTTTAACAGGGAGTCATGTAGTCGTATATGAATTTTTAAAATTCAGAGAATGAATTGGAGAGATTCATCTTTAAAGGCAGGAAGTATCACAGTAATCGGCATAAGAACTGGCGAAAGGAGACCGCTGTAGGAAAAGAGGAAGAGTACGTGCGGAGATGTTTTAGAAATAGCATTATGCGCCACATGGTGTGCTCAACAAACGCGTAAACTCAGCCAGCCTCTACAACCGGTGACTACCCACAGTTCACACATGAGGAAATTGAGAGGGGTGGAGTGATAGGTCCAGCGTCACACAGCCAGCAAGTGGAAGCTCTGAGGTTCAGCCTGTTCAACATCATTTTCCTCCCCACCGCTGGGTCCTCCTTGATTCTTCCTGGCACCAGCAACCTTCACACCAGAAGCCTTAGAGCCTGGTTTTGAGCTCACGTTGCAGGGTTGGTGGCTCTGAGATGTTTTCAGAGCATCCAAGTTGGCTGGGTCCTTGGAAAACACGGACAGTCAGGAAGGGGGACACTGCTCCAGAAACAAGGAGAAGCCAAGCACTTTAAAGAGGACGAAACAGCATGGTCTAAAGAGGCACTGAGGTCTAGCAAGGTCAAGACTGACATACGGAGCAACAGAGAAGCTGATGCCGAACGCCATCCCCGTGCTTTCAGTAAAGAGGCGCCAGCAGACCAGAGTCTAGTCGCAGTGGGAGGAGAAGGGAAGGAAGGCCAAGAGAAGGAGACAGAGATCCTAGAGAACATGCTCACCAAGTTAGGCTGCAAGAGGAGATTGGATCACAATGTCTAAAGAAGTCTTTACTGTTACTTCCAGGTTTTTAAGTGTTGAAGAAACTAAACCAAGCTTTTAGCCTGAAGACAGGAAGAACCCAGGAGAACTGAAAGGATGCAAGGCCACAGAGTCCAGAAATGGTGATGGGGGTGGGGGTGGGGGTCATGCGTGGAAGGGAGAGAGAGGACACGCTGCAGAAACGGGTAAAAAGTTCTACTTAAAAGGGTCAAGTTGAGCGAGTCCCACCTAATAACCGCTGTTCACTCGGTGAAGAGGGGACTCATCTGCTGAAAACTCCTGCAGGGTTAGCAGAGAGGAGACTTCGTTGTGAAGTTATCGGGAATTCTCTGAGCAGGCTGACAGACACAGCCACTAAAATGGGAGCCATGGCAAGAGTGCTTTCACCATGGAAACTGACAAACGCTTTGTTTCCCAAGAGCCAGTGTATCAGCACCCCTGGGCAAGAAGCTTGAGTAAAGAGAGGGGGTGAGGAGAAGGACGGAAGCAGTTAGGAGGAGGATACGGAGTGACAGCGCCAAGGAAGCCCCACCCTAGCAGCTCAGCAGCTGGGTGTTAGCAGCAAAGACAGGTGGGTGGACAGGCTGAAACCTGCGACAAGCTGAAACAAGGGATGAATGTGGTGACAGGCAGAGGAGAAAGGAGCTGAGGATTCAACCAGCCAGGGCTTAAGCGGCTGAGTTCTGGAGTCTAGCCTGAATAAGGAAGGGGAAAAGGCCAATAAGAGGACTGACAATTGGGAGAAATGGAGGGGCTGAAGGCACTGGAGGTCTCGATGCAATGACAGGGTAACAGAATTCACTGCAATTTTAAAGATACTGCAAGTTTTAGCCTGGAGAGGTGGAGCAACTTCACAGTGACAATACTAAGGCTGTGAGCATCTGAAGCAGAGTGGGGGTAAGAGTTATTGGACTTGATCTTTGTAAATGCAAAACTCTTGTAACTCTAAGACTTCAGTGTTGGTTGGGTTGCCCGAGGGGACATATAAAGTTGCCTAGAAGGCAACGGCACCCCACTCCAGTACTCTTGCTGGAAAATCCCATGGACGGAGGAGCCTGGTAGGCTGCAGTCCATGGGGTCGCCAAGAGTCGGACACGACTGAGCGACTTCACTTTCACTTTTCACTTTCATACATTGGAGAAGGAAATGGCAGCCCACTCCAGGGTTCTTTCTTGGAGAATCCCAGGGATGGGGGAGCCTGGTGGGCTGCCGTCTATGGGGTCGCACAGAGTCGGACACGACTGAAGTGACTTAGCAGCAGAAGGTGGGCAGTCCTTGAGGTAAGGATGGAGATGATAAGCCATTTTGCTGGTGATGAATGTGTAACTCTGAAGGCTGGGTAACTTGTCTAAGATCACACAGTTGGCAAATGACTGAACCCCAAGCACCCTGGCCTCCTCCTGGCCCCACTAGCTGGTCAGCCAGCTGGTTTTGTGGAGCTCTGCCAGAGTCCCCATGCCCTAGGAGTCTCTGGTCCTAACTCTATCTATCTGGACCCCAGCTCTTCCACACAGGGGTGAGAGCCAAGCACAGGGACAGAACTTCCTTTCACTCTGAGCATTTTTTGTGGAGAACAATTTCAGTTTTTACTTTCTGCTTTGTATTACATCCATCCACTGAACTTAGAAAAACCTCTTCAAAAAACACTGGTCTTCTTGTTGACTTTGGGGAGGGAGGGGATGTTATAGTGGCACTTCGGTTATTTTTTAAAAAGGAGCCTTTTAGAGATCTCTCCTGAAATATTTATAGATACAATGCTATTATGTCTTGGCTTACTTCAAAATAATCCAGGCCTGGGAGTGGGAGGAGGCACGGGTGGGAGTGTTGGACATTGGTCAAGATTGACCAAGACTGGTAATTGTTGAAACTGAGAGACAGGGACATGGGGTAGGGGTTGGAGGGCTCACTCTGCTAGTCTACTTTTGTGTGCATGGTTTGAAACTTTCCATAATATAAGGCAGTTGTCCAGTGAGGTTGCCAGCAAAAAGCATGAGTCGTGGTGGGCTTTGTGCATTTATACAAAAAGTTCTGGATGGGTGTTGGGGGGTGTTCTGAGAGACCCCACCTGGAGGGCTGTGCTCCATTCTGGGTCATTCACTGAGAGAAGGCTTTGGACAGGCAGAGGCAGGTCTAAAGGGGCCACTGTGAAGGGACTCCAGATGAGAAAACTGGGGTGCTCAGCTAGAGAGAAAGGACTTGGAGGGGGCAGGCAGAGCTGTTCTCAGCCACACAGAGGCTGTCCTGGTCTAGGTCTGTGCCCACACACCTTCTGCAGACTCTGTCCAGAGGGGCCTTTGGCCAAGCCTTTCCCCTGAACCCCACCTGCCCTTTCCCAGACCCTAAACGACTCTTCTCCCCCTCCCCCAAGCACTTAGGCCAGGAGGAAGCAGGGTGACCCTGCCGGCCAAGCGGGGCTCTATCAGCCCTCTAAGTCACGAGCAACATGAATCTGCTCTCGTTGCTCAGCCTAAAACATCCTGTTCTCTGCGTGTCTGTGATGAGGCCTGACTTGGCTCCTAGACCCCTCCAGGGAAGAGGCTGGGCTGAGGCTGCTCTCCACATCACACGGCAGTAATCCGTCGCATCTGGACACAACTGCACCCCGGGCTGCGGCACAACTGTCTGTGAGCTCATCCAGGCCTCCCCGGGAGCTCTGCTGAGAGGGCGGGTGGGGGGTTGGGGGCTGGGGGTGGCTGGGAAGAGCCCGGCCACCCTGCCCCGCGCCCTCCCCCTGGGGGTTCTCATGGCGTTGACCTCAAAGCCTGAAGGCAGGAAACACACTGCAAGCCTCTGTTCTCAGCCGCGCACTGGTGCAGCCAGTGGGAACTTCCTGCTCCCTGAGCCTCCGCTGCCTTCTCAGAACAAGGCTTTTGGGGCAGTGGGGAGGGCGAGGCACGCCTGAACAGATGCAGCGCACCCAAGGGTCACCTGTCTCTCAGACCTCAAGTGAGCTACCAGGACAGAACCGGGATGAGTCTAAGGACAAGCTGCTTGTCTGCCCAGAAACTCCAGCAAAGCAACAGTTAGGCAAGGACTCCCTTTGCGCTGTCTTGCCAGTAATGAGCTCATGATAATGCCCGCCGGCTTCACGGGGCTCCAGGGAAGCTCAAACCAGAGGAAGAAGAGTGGGGAAGGTGGCAGATTATCCCGCCTGACCACGGACGGCCAAGGCTGCGGTTCCCAGTTTTCCCTGCCTTTCTCTGCTCCCCCCGTCCCCTGCCTGGCCAGTTGGGGAATGGACCTTCTTGGATGCAAGGTTGTTTTCCTTGGCCTGGTGCCTGCTCAGGGCCTATGTGCACCCTGGACTGCGCCTTGGATGGAACATCGTGAGAGCCGGCTGCCGGTGGGGGGTGGGGTGGGGTGGACCAGAGGCTCAGCGCAGGCAAGGGGTGGACTCCAGTTAAAGGGGCGTGGCCACTGGGCCCCCTCCCACTGACAGACATAGGAGAACTTTTTTTCCTCTAGACCTGAACACTCACTAAGAAAGTGCACAACTCAAATGATTTCTGACCCTGAAAAGTGCTGCTCTGACCAGCCGCACTTGTAGACTGCGGCTTAATTCTATGTGACCACATTCAATATAATAAGTCTAATAAATTTGACCACATTCAATATTTGGATTAAAATTTCTGCTTCATTCCAAACCAGTGTTTTGTTTTGTTTTGTTTTGTTTTTTTAAGCAGAAGAATGCTATTTTCAAACAATTATATGAAGAACTCTGATCTGTGGACCTGCTCTGCCTGAAATAGGAGAAGGCCGCTTGAGCCCCCTCAGAGGGAGCTCAGATGCCGGGAAACTTTTATTTTGGGAGCGATATGTTGTCTCCCCTGTTCTCTGGTCATTTTCCAGAGGTGGATTTGAGCCTTGCCGGTGACTCTGAGAGCTTACCAGTGCAGTCAGCGGGTGGTTAAAGTGAGGATACAAGCTGAGCTGCTGTAACAAAGAGCCCTCCTCTGCCCCTCAGTCACACAAGTGTTTATTTCTTTCTCACTTATCAGTTCAGAGGTGGCCTGGCTGATGCTCCAGGTTGGCAGGCAACTCTGCTCCCCTCAAGGCCGTACAGGAAACCAGATTCCTTCTACCTCAGAATCCTACATTTTTTAATCCACTGGGTTATAAAGTACTAGAACATTCCTAAACCCCCACCAGACCAAGGACTAGGAAGCCATCCAGGATAAACTTCTCTCTACATGCTCTGAACAGAACACAAGGTTGGGGTCCCACCTCCACTGCTGGCTGACTGTGCTCTTTGCCTCTCACTCAGCGGCTTCTGCAGGGGATCCTCCCTGCCCTGTCTACTGGGCAGGACTGCTGCACTGACTCAAGGGGATTCCGCATTTGAAGGCACTTGAGAACTGCCAGATGACGCGCAAATGCCAGGTGAGGCATTAGCCAGGTGGGCTGGATACTGAGCAGGCCGGTGTAAGCCCCTGTGGCCTTCCCTCTCCACATGGAGCCAGTGCTCTTCACTAGGCAACTCTGGCCAGGTCTCCTCAAGGTGGGGAGGCATCTGCTCTGGGACTACACTGTGCAGGGGTCCCAGGGGTGCTGGGAGGGGCTTCGCCAACAAGCACACCGGGGGTTCAAGGCTGACCGGATTTTCTGGGCTCTGTTATAAGCCAGTCCCACTTGCTAGATCCTCGGTTTCTCCACCTTTAGAATGGGTACAGCCCTACTCTATATTTGAATCCACTATCAACGTATGATCACTTATTACACGCCAAACTTTTTGTTCAGTGTTTACCTGCATTATTATCTCATTTAATTCTATCTGTAAGCTCAGTACTCCTACATCAGTTTTTTATAGATTAGAAAACCAAAGATCAAAGAGGTTGAGACATGCCCAAGACTACATGGCTGGTAGGTAGTGGGGGCAGGATTTGAATCCTACCTGCCTGACACTATGCTGTGCTTTGGGAGTTCTGTGATGAGTTAAGGGCCTCCCACCTTGGGATCTCAGCTGCCTCCTCTGTAAAATGAGGGGCTGGACAAGCATGGGGCAAAAGGGACCTGTACACAGGACGCCTGTGCACCTGGCCTGGGGCCCAACAAGAGCCCAAATGTGTACATTGGGTCAGATTGTCTTGGAGAGTTTCACTCCCCGTCATCCACTTTTGTAAGCAGAAATGCAGCGATCCTTACCATGCATGCTACGCGCTAAGTCACGTCGGCTGTGTCCACGCACGCTACGCGCTAAGTCACGTCGGCTGTGCCCGACCTTTGGCGACCCCATGGACTGTAGCCTGCCAGTCTTCTCTCCATGCGATTCTCCAGGCAAGAATACTGGAGTGGGTTCCCATGCCCCCCTCCACGGGATCTTCCTGATCCAGGAGACTTCAGTCTCCTGCATTGGCAGGCAGGTTCTTTACCACTAGCGCCACCTGGGAAGATGTCTCAACATAGCTCGAGCATCTTCTTTCACCCAAAGCAAAAAAGCAGAATCCCAATGGAAGACAGTCCACAGGGACCTGGAGTGATGGTGGATTCCTGTAGGCCCCGAGGCATGGATGAGAATGGCTAATGGACTAGGCTCTAGGACTTGAGACCCCTCTGACAGCAAAACAGAAAAGGACCTCAGCTGAAGTCTTAACTTAAAAAAAAAAATTCTCTACAAATAACACAGAACAGTCTATTTCACTCAACACATAAAAGACTTTATAGAGCAATATGAAAAATCCTAATACCACAATTGAAAAGGCCAAGACAATTCACAAGAATTAGAAATGACCAATATTCATTTGAAAAAAAAAATCCAACCTTGGCAGTAATCAAAGAAATGAAAATTAAAGCAATAAATCATCTTAAAGTATTCTTGCAAAAAAAGTCTACTTGGAATTATACGATGCTTCTAGATCTAATTACCAGTTTATAGACAATACAGGGAAAAGAAGAACATTTAAATGACATACAGAAGATGCACTCAGCTAAAATTTAAATGTGAAAAGCTATAGGACCAGCAACGTAGTTTCTTTACCAAATAAATTTTAAGAAAAAAGAAAAGAACCTTCTAAAGAAACTTAAAACTTACTACAAGAAACTTAATGGACATATCAACCAAAACCCAAATGTATCCACCTTATTTGAATCAAACAGACCAAATATAAAACATGACACAATTAGGGACATGAATACTGACTAGACATTTGATGATATTAAGGAGTTATTGTTCATTTTTAGGGGTGACAATGGTATTTTAGTTACTAAAAGATTATTGATGCTTTAATAATATATAAGGTAGTAATTATAGATGAAAATATTTAGTGCCTGGAGTTTCCTGTAATCTGAGGGAGGGGAGAGAAGGTGGATTAGATGAATTAAGATGTCAGGAATCCATGGAGGTTCCTTACACTATTCTGTGTGTATAGTCAAAAGATTTCATAATCAACAGTTAAAAAAAAATGGTATAATTGTCTGAAGTCTGAAAGGTTATGTAAAACAATGTTTGAACACAATGTGAAATTACATAAATACATTTATACTTTCTTCTTTCTTTTTTTGTTAATCTGAAGCAATGAGCATGACCAGGAAGAAAATAATGTTTGAAATGGCTTTAAGACAAAACGTATGTACCACTCATAGCTAAGGGGCCACAGAAGGTCAGCCACTGTGGGCAGTGGCCAGCTCCTCCCTCTGGGGGAGCACAGACTTGGCTTTGTCCCCTCAGCTCCTGGAGGTGGGGACTCTGCAAAGAGGGGGCAGGCGGTGGGCCAGGGAAGTAGGGGGTAGGGGGATGGCACTGTGGGCCGGACTCTATGCTGGGTGGTCTCAGCCACTCCTCACTCAGCCTGTGAGGAAGGGGTTGTTGGCCCTCCTTTGCCAACCTCAGTGGAGAAGCTGGCTCAGGGAGGTCAGTGGAGCTGTCTGAGGGTGCGCGGGAAGGAGCCAGTGTGTGTTGACAGGTGTTCTGCGCTGGGCACTTCCCTTTCCTCCAGTTCTCTGGGTGGCTACCATTCTCCCCAACTTACAGAAGAGGAAACAGCTTCAGAGAGGTGACATGACTCACCCAAGGCCACTCAGCCGGGGGCTGGCCAGGAGCAGGACTGGCCTCAGCCCTTTCCCTGGTGCTCCCGGTTCCCTGCCAGGGGAGCTTCCACCTTAACACGGGGCACTTCCACCAGCTCCAGGTGGATGGGGGAACAGCCTGACACAGGGCAAGGGTGTGGCTGAGGGGGCGGGAGAGCTGCATGCCTGGGCAGACTGGGCCTTCCCCTCACCTGCACAGCTGTGAGCATCAGCCGTCTCTGGTTGAGGTTGGCAAGAGAGCTTGGGTAAATGTCAACTGTAAAGTGCTACACAGAGTGCAGAGTCTTGGGGTGGTGGAAGGAACATCTGTGCGTACGGGACAGTTAGTCCTGCAGCCTTCCTGTCCGAGCCTCACCTGCGAGGGGACAGCTCTAAGGCTGCTGTCAGGGGAGCTAGAGGGGATAAAGCATGGCAAGGAACCCAGCCTGGAGCACCCAGAGGGCCTCTCCTTCCTGCGGCCTCCTCCCCACCCACCCAAGGCTGCTCAGGCCCTCTGGGAAAGCTCTCTAAAAGGCTGACAACTGGCCTCCTCTCCTCTACTGCAGGACCTCCTCAGACTACCAGGCAGGTGAAGCCGAGACCTCCAGGGGCCGCCTGCCTGGCGCCTACCAGCTGGGCCGGACCAGACCGGGGTCATCTGCCTGTTGGAGCTCAGCATCCCAATGAATTCCCCAGGAAAGGAGGCCTGGGTGCTTCGCAGGCCCGCCCCACCCTGCAGACCTCACCGTTCACCTCCTGACCCTGGCCCCCTCCTCCCTCTCCTCCCCACCCGGGGCACTGGGTTTCTCCACCCTCTCTCCTTTTTCTGTTTCTTTCGGATCTCCCTCTCTTGCCATTTTAGTTCCTCTGTTTCTTTCCCACTAAACTTTTGCTGTCCTCATTCATAGTTCACACCCATCTGTTTACCTCCGAAATCTTTCTGTCCCAGCCTCTCCCTTTCTCTCTTTATTTGTTCCATTTTCCATGTTCCTCTGCCTCTATCTCTCTGCCTTTTTCTGTTTCGTCTTTCCTTACTCTCTCCCCATCGCTCTCTCTCCCTCCCTTTATCTCCCTCTTTCTCCATCTCTCTCTCTCTCCATCTGGCTCCGTTCCCATCTGCCTCCCTCTCTTCTGCTCCTTCCTCGCGGTCCGCGGACTCCCTAGCCCTCGCCCCGCTCCCGGGCCCCACTCACCGGCGAAGGCGCCCGGGGCGCGGAGCAGGGCGAGCCCGGCCAGTGCGCAGAGCAGGGGCCGCATGCTGCCGGCCGGCGGAGCGCAGCGCCGCTTCTGCCTGCGGCCGCGCTCCCCGCCCTCCCCGGGATCGCGCCGGCCCGCCTGGGAGGAAATGCTCGCAGTTTCAGCCAAGATTCCTGGGCGGCTCCGGGCTTTCTGGCTCCAGCGAGCCCGCCCCCTCCAGAGACCCCGCGAGCGGAGGGGCGATGTGCCAGGCTGGGCGTCTCCCCAGGAAGGGGCCGCGCTCTGAGCCCCCCGCGCCTCCCCCTGGGCCCGAGCACAGAACAGAGGATGATGGAACCGGGGGCCCAGTGATCCGTTATGAGCCCATTTCACAGACCAGCAAGTTGCAGTTTCCAGAAGTGCCACCCACGCCTGTGGCACAGGATCTGAATCCCTAACTTCACGGAGTAATCAGCTCTGATGACATCAGATAGTGCCGGTCTGAGAGGGAAGCTCAGAAACGGAGGGTCTGCCTTCCACAGAAATTTTGTCCTTCTAAAGGAGTAACAGTATTGTTAAAAGATACTTTCCAAAGGAATATAGTGGATTTGTTATTGACCCGGGTTCTTAAATAGAAATTGATGGGGACTTCCCTGGTGGTCTGGTGGTTAAGAATCCACCTTGCAATGAAGGAACCTGAGTTTGATCCCTGTTCAGGGAACTAAGATCCCACACGCTGAGGAGCAACTAAGTCTGTATGCCACAGCTGCTGAGCCCTAACGCCACAAGTCGAGAGTCCCTTTGCCGCAATAGAAGATCCCACATGATGGCAACCAAATAAATTAAAAAAAAGAAATTGATAAAATACCAGATCAGGCAAGGCCTTATTGGATCTCTTACCTAAGCACGCCAAATAATAGGTATGGGTGCCCTTGCTTGCTCCCTGGGGGAGGGGGTGAGCTGGTCCGTAAATGGCTCAAGGGTTGGGGTGGATCGTGCCTGGGCTGGAGGGGTATGTTTAGGAGGTCTGCCCACCCTCTTGGTGTGGTGAATAGTACCTTGCTTTTGTTTCTGACCCCCCAGAAGTGGCAGTTGGGTTTTTGGTCTTTTTGTATCTTCTTGTTTCTAGTTTGTACAACCACACAGCTACTTTTAGTCCCCTATAGTTTCTTTGTATTTTGTTGCTGGAGAAAACAGTTTGTCCAGGAGCCAGCACTGCAGCAAAGGGTCCCAAGTCCCATCCTGTCTCAGGTTTAGGTGTACTAACATAGAATGATCTCTAAAATTTGATGAGATGAACATGAAAATAAAAGCATGAAAGTAAAAAATCCCCAAATATAGGCTTCCCTGATGACTCAGCTGGTAAAGAATCCGCATGTAATGTGGGAGACCTGGATTCGATCCCTGGGGTGGGAAGATCTCCTGGAGAAGGGAACATCTACCCACTCCAGTATTCTGGCCTATACAGTCCATGGGACTGCAAAAAGTTGTACAGGACTGAGTGACTTTCACTTTCCATATATTATTCAGTTCCATGTATACACATTTTGTCTAAATTTATATTAGGAACCGCATAGACAAGGAACTGGAAGAGTTTACCAAGCTGAGGGAACTGGACTGGAATCTGGCCAAGCTGGCCTCTTGCTGGATATGCCAAAGATTCTTACTAAACCCAAAGTAGGGGACAGCCACTGAGAGCAGGGCTCCAAGGCACACCCAGTTACTCTGCAGTCTAGATTGGGATTGTGCTGCAGGTGGCGCCATTTACATGAAATGCTTCCGCAGTGGGGAGACCTGAAGTTGTGTGTACAGGCAGCCCTGTACATTTTTGCACACTGGATATTTATCTTTTAATATTTTGACAGTTTGATGATGAAAAAAATTACCTTGTTATTTTTATTTACATGTTATTTTTTATGAGTAAAGTGGAGTTGTATTTGCCTATTCAAATACTTTTTTTCTATTTTCCCTCTTTCCTTTATGTATTCTGATTATTAATCTGATATATTAATATCATCAAGGAGATCAAACCAGTCAATCCTAAAGGAAATCAACCCTGAATATTCAATGGAAGGACTGATGTTGAAGCTCCAGTACTTTGGCCACTTGATGTGAAGAGCCAACTCATTGGGAAAGACCCTGATGCTGGGAAAGACTGAGGACAAGAGGAGAAGGGGGCGGCAGAGGAGGAGCTGGTGGGATGGCATCATTGACCTAGTGAAAACCATGTATTTTCAGAGAAGATATATTTGATTAGATCAGAAAGCTGCAGATCCCAGGTTGGAAGGCAGGTGGACCAGATTCTAAAATTCATGCTCTGAAGCATCATCAGGCCCCAGGTGAATAACTAGGTACTGAGGAAATCTGGAGGGAGGTGGAGGTAGAAGAGGGCACATTGGGTCTTTGGAGGTTCAGAGTGGCAAGTTCTTAAGTTAGGGAAAGATGACCCATAACTGCCTGAGTAGTTAAAGTGCTATAACATGCGAAGTCATCCTTTCCTCTCATGCTTCCGCCCTGGCAGTTACCACCAAGATCCACAGTTGAACCCTCACTTGGAGTATGACGCTTGGAGAAGTCAGGGGGTGGCCTAAGGTCACACAGAAATGTGGAGGCTTGCTCCCAGGATACCCATGCACCCGCTGGCAATGCTGCTGTGTGTGGCCTCCAAGGCTGGCCTGTTGTAGCGCTAAAAGAGGGTAGGGGGCATCTGGCAGTGCTTGCTCCCCCGGCCCACACCCAAAGGCAAGGGGCCAAGCAAACGGTTAGTGGGAGCTGGCCATCTCTCTGGAGGTGGAGCGGAGGAGAGGGACTGCCAAGCTGGAAGGGGCTCAGTGGCTGGGAGGGCCAGAGTCCACAAAAGCCTCCTTGTCTTCTTGTCTCTGGGCAGGCAAGACTGGTTCCAGAAAGGTCTTAGCCCCACAGGGGCCAGGCCAACCCTCCTCCACACAGATGGAACAGGGCTGCTAGCCCATGGCCACACAAGTTACAGGCAGAGAGAATGAACCAGGGGAGTGTGGGTATAGATGCCTCTGTAGAGGATAGAAGGTGCAGGGGACCTAACAAGGTGAGATTTAAGAAGTCTTTTGTGTTTTGTTTTTGTTTAAAACTCTATCCCCTTTCTGGCAAACAGTCCCAAATCCTCCCAGGCAGGGGAAGATGTAGGAAGGTAGGGAAATCTGCTGTGTACAGGCCTAATGTTAACCAGTATACCATCAGTAATTGTCGTCCTAAATGGCGACATTCACTGATGCTGACGTTCATTGATTCCGACTTTATGTCAAGTACCGTTCCAAGCACTGTGTGCTTGTTTCTCAGTCCATCCCGGCTGGTACTGTATGAGCGGCGTTCTGTGGTTATCCCAGAGGTTGGTAAGGGCAGTTTCCCACCCAGTGTTTTTTGAAGTGTGATGAATCCACATTTAAAAGTGGAGGAAACCAGCTTAAAGGTATCCTACCTGCTTAGTTTTGAGAGATTTTTTACGCAGATTCACATTGCTCAGTGTCAATTCAGTCCATTGTCAAAGCCATAGACATTTCCCAACAATGTGTTCACTTAGGACTCCGGGGTCCTGTGGACTTGGCGGGTAGGGAGTCGTCTGGCATGTCCCCCAGCTCTGTGAGAACCTTATCAGTGTTCTCTGGGGGCGATGATCTCATTTTGCTCAAGACTGGAGCTGGAATAAAATATAAGCTAAGGACACTCTGTGCACTGATGTGGGTTCTTGGACACTTTATTCAGCAGAAGGTGATAAGAGGCCAGATGGGAAATTTAGGCAAAACTTGACTCGGACTCGGACTTGTGCTGCAGCAGAAGGGAGTGAAAACAAGTAACAGGTGTCCTCGCTTGCTCCCTGAGGGAGGGGGAGCTGGTCCTTACAATGGGAGGGGAGGGGCAGACCGCAAGTTGAATTAGAAGTGTGGCTTGGGTGGTGTGCCCACCCTCTCGGTGGTGCTGTAGGCAGGGCTCACGCACAATATCCTGCTTTTGTTTCTAACACCTCCTAAAATGCTGTTGGGTTTATAGTCTTTTTGTATCTTGTTTTTGATTCACCTTTCTGACACGTGGGCTTCCTTGATAGCTCACTTGGTAAAGAATCCACCTGCAATGCCAGAGACCCCGGTTCAATTCCTGGCTCAAGAAGAGCCTCTGGAGAAGGAATAGGCTACCCATTCCAGTATTCTTGGACTTCCGCTTGTGGCTCACCTGGTAAAGAATCTGCCTGCAATGTGGGAGTCTGGGGTTCAATCCCTGAGTTGGGAAGATCTCCTGGAGAAGGGAAAGGTTACCCACTCCAGCATTCTGGCCTGGAGAATTCCACAGACTATACAGTCCATGGGGTCGCAAAGAGTTGGACACGACTAAGCGACTTTCCCTCATTCTAACATGTGCAAGATGGTATCTCAGTATGGTTTGATTTGCATTTCTCTTGGACGTCCCTGCTGATCCAGTGGTTAAGAATGCACACTTGCATTGTAGGGGGCATAGTTTTGATCCTTGGTCACAGAAGTTAGGCATTGTACATGCATGCACGCTAAGTTGCTTCAGTCATGAGTTGTGTTCACTCTTTGCAATCCTATGGACTGAAGCCCACCAGGCTCCTCTGTCCATGGGATTCTCCTGCTAAGAATACTGGAGTGGGTTGCTGTGCCCTCCTCCAGGGGATCTTCCTGACCCAGGGATCTCACCCATATATCCTGCGGCTCCTGCATTGCAGGTGGATTCTTTACCACATGGTGCAGCATCCCCCTCCACCACAATCTGATTTGCATTTCCTTGATGATTAGTAATGTTAAACATCTTTTCATGCGTCTGTTGACTGTCTGTATGTCTTCTTTGGAAAAACGTCTGTCTAGATATGCCCATTTTAAAATCAGATTGTTTGTTTGTATGAGCGGAGTTGTATGAGTTCTTTATATATTTTGGGCATTAGCATCTTATCAGGGACCTTCTTGGTGGCACAGTGGACAGGAATCTGCCTGCCAGTGCAGGAGACACATGTTCAAGCCCCGGTCTGGGAAGATTCCACATGCGGTGGAGCAACGAAGCCCATGAACCACAGCTGCTGAGCCTGAGCTCTAGAACCTGAGAGCCGCAACTACTGTGGCCGCATGCCTTAGAATCTGAGGCCACAACTACTGTGGCCACATGCCTTAGAATCTGAGGCCACAACTACTGTGGCCGCATGCCTTAGAATCTGAGGCCACAACTACTGTGGCCGCATGCCTTAGAATCTGAGGCCACAACTACTATGGCCACATGCCTCAGAATCTGAGGCCACAACTACTGTGGCCGCATGCCTTAGAATCTGAGGCCACAACTACTGTGGCCACATGCCTCAGAATCTGAGGCCACAACTACTGTGGCCACATGCCTTAGAATCTGAGGCCACAACTACTGTGGCTGCATGCCTTAGAATCTGAGGGCCACAACTACTGTGGCCGCATGCTGCGGCTGCTGAAGCCCATGCACCTGTAGTCTGTGATCTGCAACAGGAGAAGCCACCACAATGAGAAATCTGAGTACCGCAACAAAGAATAGCCCCCACTTGCCAAACTAGAGAAAGTCCGCCTAAAGCAGTGCAGACCCAGTGCAGCCAAAAGTAAATAAATAATAGTTTTTAAAAAAGGCACTGTATGCACACACACAAGTATAAAATATATCTTATTTTATGTCATTTGCAAATATCTACTCCCAGTTGATATGGGCTTTCCTGGTGGCTCAGACAGTAAAGAATCCACTTGCAATTCAGGAGACCTGGGTTCGATCCCTGGGTTGGGAAGATCCCCTGGAGGAGGTCATGGCAACCCACTCCAAAATTCTTGCCTGGAGAATCCCCATGGCCAGAGGAGCCTGGCGGGCTACAGTTCATGGGGTCACAAAGAGTTGGACATGACTGAGCGACTAAGCACTGCACAGTTGGTAGGTGGCCTTTTCCTTCACTGTGCAAAAACTTTTTAGCTTGATATAGTCCCATTTGTTTATTTTTGTTTATTTTGCCTGAGACATATCAAAAAAGGATATTATCAATACAGGTGTCAAAGAGCTTATTGCCTGTTTTCTTCTAGAAGTTTTATAGTTTTAGGTCTTACATTTAATTCTTTAATCCATTTTGAATTCATTTTTGTGCATAGTTTGAGAGAGTAGTCCAGTTTGATTCTTTTGCATGTGGCTGTTCGGTTTTCCTAACATCATGTCAAAGAGGTTTTCTTCCCCCATTGTATATTCTTGCCTCCTTCAGCATAGATTGTTTGGATTCATTTCTAGGCTCTATTCAGTTCCCTTGATCTGTGTGTTTGTTTTTGTTCCAGTACCACACTGTTTTGATTACTATAGCTTTGTAGTATAATTTGAAATCATAGAGCATATTACCTTCAGCTTTGTTCTTCTTTCTCAAGGTTATTTTGGCTATTCAGGGTCTTTTGTGCTTCTGTACAAATTTTAGATTTGTTCTAGTTCTGTGAAAAATATTCTTGGCATTTTGATAAGGATTGCATTGAACCTGTAGCCACTATGGAAAACAGTATAGAGATTCCTCAAAATATTAAAAATATAATTACCATATGATCCAGCAATTCCACTCCTGGGTAGTTATCCAAAGAAAACAAAAACCTATCTATCCCTGCATTCATTACAGCATTATTTACAATGGCCAAGATATGAAAGCAACCTAATTCTAAGTGAAAGTCACTCAATCATGTCCGACTCTGTGACCCCATGGCCTATACAGTCCGTGGAATTCTCCAGGCCAGAATACTGGAGTGGGTAGCTGTTACCTTCTTCAGGGGATCTTCCCAACTCAGGGATCGAAACCAAGTCTCCTACACTGCAGGTGATTCTTTACCAGCTGAGCCATGCGGGGAGCCTGGAAAGCGACCTTAGTGTCCACTAACAGATGATGATGTGTGTACGTGTGTGTGTATATCTATCTGCACACAAAATGGAATATTAGTCATAAAAAGAATGAAATCTTGCCATTTGTGACAACATGGTCCACCTGGACGGTATTATGCCTAGTGAAAGAAGTTAGAGAAAGACAGATACTGTATAATTTCACATATATGTGGAGTCTAAAACCAAATGAACAAACAGAAGCAGAATATAGCAAAACAGAAGCAGAATTATAGATACAGAGAGCAAAAAGATGGTTATCAGAGGCATGGAGGTTGGGACAGGAAAAAAATAGATGAGAGAGATTAAGTACAAACAGCCAGTTGGAAAATAAGTGAGTGACAGATATGAAATGAATAGAGTAGGGAATTAGAGTCAATTAGGTAATATCTTTGCATGGTGCCAGATGACAACTAGGCTTATCATGGTGATCATTTTGAAATGTATAGACACATCAAATCACTAAGGTGAGTAACAGGAGCTAAGACAGTGTTGTTGATCAATGATACTTTGAAAAATGCAATCACACAAACTCATAAAAAAAAGAGATCAGATGTGTGGGTGGTCAGAGGCGGAACTGGATGAAGGCCGTCAAAATGCACAAACTCCCAATTATAAGATAAATAAGTAATAAGGTTGTAATGTACAAAATGATAAATATAGTTAACACATTAACACTGATGTATGTTATATATTGTTTGAAAGTTGTTCAGAGTGTAAATTCTATGAGTTCTCATTAATGAAGAATTTTTCTCTATTAATTTTGAATCTATATGAGATGATGGATGTTCGCTAAACATTGCAATGATCATTTCATGATGTATATATAAGTCAAATCATTATGCTGTGCACCTTAAACTTACACAGTGCTGTATGTTGGTAAATCTGTAAGTAAATAAATTAAATGAATGGATTCTATCTATGTACACCAGTGTGGAATTACCTGCAAGATTTACTGTTGAATAAAGAAAGCAAGTTGCAGAAAAATGTGCACAATACAATCTCATCACGAACCAAAGTACATCTGTGAATCTGTATGCATGTATATTATATACTATTTTATACATGTCTCTCTATATATAACTGATACCTAGAAAAAAATGCACAGTCAGCTGCTAAAGGTGCAGTCACTGTTATTATACACAGGAATTAGGATGACAGTGAGGTACTAATTAACTGGCAATTTTTTGTTAGACATTTCTTATTGTTGAATGATCTGATGTGTTACAGCAAGCATGGGATATCTTTGTAATGGCAGTAACAACTCCTGTCCAGTTGTCCTCCTCCTTGTCCAGGAAAGGAAACTGAGGCCCAGAGAAAGGGCCTTGCCCAAGTCTAGCTGGGAGGTTAGCAGCGGGATGAGAAGTGGATGAGAAAACAAGGCTGGGAGGGACCAGAAGTGAGTAGACAACAGCCAGCTGGGGAGACCATGTAGAAAATGTAAGGGAGAAAAGGGGCTGGGCCCTGCCTCCGCACACGCTGAAAGCTCCGTGGTCCTTGAGAAAGTGGAGAGCAGAGTTCTGGGCCCCAGCATAGGACACAGATCCTGAGTGTGAAGGACCTGGTGGCCACGATGCCGACTGAGGAAATGATGCTGAGGACAAGCTAACTGCAGCTAAGGGTGAAGAGACACAGGGAGTGAGTGCCAGCGAGCAGGCCGGAACAGCCCAGGACCCACTCATTCCACCTTCATTGCCCTCGTTTTATGAATGGGACTGAGAACAGATAAGAAACCTACCCAAGGTCACACTGGACTCCAAAGCCTGTTCCTCACTGTGGACGTGCCTCTGGATACGAAAAGTGCATTTTACTAGGAGTTGATTCCCAAACTAGCGTATGACACTTACCTACACTTACCTAGGCCTTGAACATCCTTTTAAAAATATCACACTTAAATTGAGAATTTTTGCTACCAAAATTTGAACATCACTGAACTTGACCAAGAGGGAACAAAAACAGAACAGAAACGAAAAAAGAGGAAGGAAGAGAAAAAAGAAGGTATATCCAAGTGTTGATATTTTACCTCTGGAATAATTCTGCTTTAACTCTGTTCCCTAGGACAAATGAATAGATGAGTGGAGAATTCTATACTGTTCCAACCCATCTGCAAATTTTATTCCTTTGTAAATCTAAAATATATTGAAAATTTTGTGTGTTGTACTGAAGCTTAAATGGGGTGCTGAAGTTTCATGTTTCTGACTGAGGTATAAATTTAGTTTGAAAACAGATGTTCCAATGATGGGTTTCTCCTCAGGGTGACTATTTGAACCTGAATTTCCAGTTTGCCCTGATAAAGAAAAGAGGATTCTGGAGGGAATTCTTGGGCTGATGGCCTGGACAAAGGTTAGTAGGTGGGAATATGTACTTTTGGGTCAACGTTAGTGAAGAAATTTGCCTGAAGGGGCAGAAATACTGATTCAGGATCGATAAGAGGTAAATTCCGTTGTGTGGGGCAAGGTTACATTCAAATTTTTAAAAGAGGCAGAGAATTTAATTTTAAATAATTGCTACCCTTGTGGATCTCTAATTTGTTGTGGTTCATCGGAAAAAATGTGTATATGTTGGATCTGAAAACCGAGGGACATATGTGAGCTACCATGGTCATAGGAATTAACTCACCAGTTAAGGAATGTTGCTTGTCACCCGTTTCTACAAGACTCAAGTCACTAAATGCCACTTCAGTTATTGACGGATAGCACACTCTGGAAAGAATTCAGGGTGAAGCTCAAGAATGAGACACTCTGTGCTCTGGGAAAACTGGCAGAACAGGCCCTCAGATAGTTAGATATTTTCAGGAGAAATTTTTACGAACCCAAATTCTTGCATCAGCCCATGCTTAGAAAAGCATTACAATAATTAGCTGAGATATCTGATCCTTGTGACTGATAGCAACCTTCTGCAGAGATATGTGCCTGATTGCACGTACTCCTCAAAATCACATACGTCTTCAGAGCATTCTTCAAAGCAGTCTGAGGGGCTGTCTCCTGGGCTATAGTTCTCATTAAGACACTGAATAATCTCAGCTCACAGCTCTTATGTTGTATATGTATATTAGTTAAGCTGAACAACAAAACAAAACATTGAGAACTGGCCTGGAAGTTAGGACCCAAGGTAGCTATTTCCCAGCTCTGCTGCTCTTTGCTGTGTGTGCTTGGGTGGTTAGCTCACCCTCTCTGGGTATTAGGGTCCCCTTTTGCAAAATGAAGTAGGGGGTGAAAGGAACTCCAGTGATGACAGCTCCTTCCTGCTCACATCACAAGACTTAGGAAAGCAACCTTGTTAGCAAGCTGGCTGCATTCCATGCTCACTTGTTCACTTTGGAGGAAGATGTAGCTGGCGGCAGTCACATCGCCTAGTACTCAAGAGCCCAGGCCAGAGGAAGGCATGCCCATCCTGGCTGCATCAGGGGCTGAAGGCAGAACTGGGTGATGGTTAAGAGCTGGGGGAGTCAGAGTAACATGGTTTCCAGTCTCAGTTCTGCCTCTTTCTAGATGAGAGGTCTCTGATAACGCGCTGTCTCTGACCTGAGTGTCAAATGAGGATGTTAATAGTAAATGTGTCCTCTTGGGAGTTGTTGAGAGAATCAGATGAGATGTGTATAAATGCCTAGAATAGTGCTGGGCACATATTATATATTCAATCAATGTTAACTATTATTTGATTTTTAAAATATTTTTTAAATCTATTTATATGTGTTTGGCCATGTCAGGTCTCAGCAGTGGCACACGGACTCTCTAGCTGTGATGTGCAGTTGCAGCCCTCGGGCCCTCTAGTTGTGTTGCTTGCACTCCAGCAACACAACTAGAGGGCTCAGTACTTGTGGCATGCGGGCTTAGTTGCTCTGTGGCATGTGGGATCTTAGTTCCCTAACCAGGGATCTAACCTATGTCCCCTGCATTGCGAGCCAGATTCTTAACCATTGGGCCACCAAGGAAGTCTCTATTTCTGTTGTTTTTACTACTCAAAATCAAATCTTAACTTCTTAACTAATATAGAAATTTTTGGCATGGCATACTGGACAAGTGGCTATCCTCACTCTTCTTGAATACTTCCGGTGAAAGGAAACTCACTATTCCCAGTAAATCATTTCACTAACCAATAGTGCTTCTGGGATTTCAAGGAATTTTAAAGCTGAAAGCTTATGTAAATCTCAGGTTTAACTGCCTCGTGAAGAAACCCAAGTTCAAGAGGTAAAAGATTTGCTCAAGGCTGCGTGGCTAGTTAGGTGGCAGCGGCTCCTTTCTTCCAGTCTTATTTACTACGTCCATTTCCCTTAGTGCATTTGAGCTCTTTAGTACTGTATCCACCTGTGCCCCTCCTGCCCCCCTGCCCCCCCCACCCCCCTAACCGCCCCCCCCCCCCCCACCACAGCTCTCCCCAGAGAACAATTCCTGGAGGCCCCAGGCTGTCTGCTGAGTCTTTATGGATCCCGGATAATGATTCACTAACTCATCCCTGGACCCAAGGATGAAAACCTCTATTTTAGAACTTCTAAAAGAAGAAGGCTGAGTTCTCCTTGCTACATTTTAGGAGGAAATCCCCTCCCTCCACCGGAGTGTCACAGGGATGATTCAGCTTTGCCCCATTCCTACGCACAGCCCTTTCCGCTGCCCAGCTCTCACTGGTTCCCCTGGCCTCTTAACCTCCATCCTGATGGTGTTTAAAAAATGCCCGGTTTCACAGGCCCTGAAGGCCAATGTCCATTTCCCTACCTGCTCCACCTAGTCTGGCAGTATCTTCACACCAGAAGTGGTACTCCTGGGGACAGTTACAGTTGACAAGGATTTGGATCTATTTTTGCCACAGTGATTATAGAAAAATAGCATGTGTACCTGCTCAGGCGAGGGGTTGGGCCACCCCCAGAAGCCCTCACTGCCACTGACTTGACCTTGGATGTTGCTCCCTAGCCACATCAACTCTCCCACCCAGCTCACTGGCTCTGTGCTCCTGAGCTGGCCTTCCCCCTCCACCTCTTGAATTAACTCCTTACAACAAGAAATCAGAAAGCATCATTGCAATCTTTACAAGGCCCAAGCTTCAGTGGTTTCAGAGGAGGCCTCTCTAACCAGTTCCTGGTTAGACTCATGTTCAGATGGAAAACGTATTTTCCTTCTAGATGCCAATTCAAAGGGACGTTTTGAAGCAGCAGAGAGTGATATGGCAATTCTAACATATCTGGTGGTTAGCCAGCAAGACCAGATTTCATGTAAAGCTTGCCTCTGAGGCAGAGGTGACATCCTCCTTTTCTCCCTGGAGCACTTGTATGTCTGAAGACAGCAGAGATTGATCCCCTAAAAAGTTCTTTGAGTCTCTAATCCTTTTTATTTATTTTTGGCTGTGCTGGGTCTTCACTGCTGCGTGTGGACTTTTTCTCTAGTTGTGGAGAGCGAGGGCCCCTCTCTAGTTGTGGTGCATGTTATGCCCAGAGTCTGAGTCCCCAAAACTGAGAGAATAAGACTTCCACAGCAATGCAAAAGCATAAAAGGGGTTTATTACCAGCTCGAGCCAGGACCCATGTTTCATCCAGCACAGTGGAATCAGACAAAGGCCCAGAGCTCTGAATCACATATACTTTTATACAGATGGTTCTTTGTTTCTGTAACAGCATAGTTGATTGGTTAAACCATACGCGCGCGCGGGTCTTTTAAACCTCACATCCCTATCTGGATTGGCTCAGGTCTGGCTCGGGCGGGGGGAGGGGGGGTGGGGGGGTGGGGGGTGGGGGGTTGTGTGTGGCTACAGGGATTTTTTTCTGATTGGTCGAGCTACACTGCCTGTGGGAATTCCCAGAGCCTCAGCTTTTCTCAGGCCTAGCCCGCCCTTAGAGCCTGTCCTGGCTTCAGTTTGGTCCTAACAGTGCATGGCCTTCTCATTGCAGGGGCTTCTCTTGCGGAGAATGGGCTCTTGGGCATATGGGCTTCAGTAGTTGCTGCACGTGGGCTCAGTAGTTGCTGCGCGTGGGCTCTAGTGTGCAGGCTCAGTAGTCGTGGCACACAGGCTTAGTTGCCCCGTGGCACGTAGGATCTTGCTGGCTCAGGGATTGAACCTGTGTCTCCTGTATTGCAAGGCAGATTTTTAAACACTGGACTATGAGGGAAGCCAGAGAATCTAATCCTGTTAATAGTTGGGTTCGATACCTGGGTCGGGAAGATCCCCTGGAGAAGGGAATGGCAACCCACTCCAGTATTCTTGCCTGGAAAATCCAATGGACAGAGGAGCCTGGTGGGCTACAGTCCATAGTGTTGCAAAGAGTTGGACACAACTGAGCGCCTAGCACACGCATATGTGGTAGATTGTTTCCTTCAGTGATTTTCATCTGGGCTGTGATCTAATCTGCAGTATAGCTTTTATCTGTAGTAGCTTTGCCAGAAGTGGGTTGCAAAGAGATTTTGTATTTGCTTGTGCCAGAGATCCCAGGGATATATCACTCAATCAGGATCATTTGCAGTTTTCTGAATTGACTTCCTGAACTGTGCGGTTAGGATTTTGGGAGGAGAGAGATCTCTTCCCTGTTTGAGCCTCGGCTGATCGAGAGGGGTTTTGTTATTGAGTGAATATTTTACACATTTCCATTTGCATTATTCTTTCATGATAATTCAAACTCACACTTTCTGATTATTTAGGCCAGTCCTACCACATCACCTTGGGAACCAGCAGGGTATCAGCTCAGATGTTTAGTCTTGTTCTGTCACTTAAGTTACTTTGTTTTTTGCCTCTGGAAGTCAGTTACTTCCTTCAAAGCTCATCCATGCATATAAAAGATTCTTGTTACAGTTTGTCTGGATATTTAGTGGAAGGATTATAGAATTATCTATTTTGTTAAACACCAAGAACCAAGAATGCCCTAATAGCCTTATAAATACTCTCCTCTGTTTTAAAAGGCAATATGGATTGCTTGCTTGAAGTAGAAAGCAAGTAATTTCTACACAAGGATTTAGATGATGGAGTCCATTTTAAATAAGTATTTCACAGAGCAATGTATTTCACCATGAATACACTATAGTTGCATCGGTAATTTACCAATTACAAACCACTTGGTTTGTAACCAATAGGCTACAAACACACATGTAACAAACATAGGTTTTGGAGTCATGGGGATCTTGGTTTGATTCCTGGTTCTACCACTCACTAGCTCTGATTGTTAACAAGCTGCTTAATTTCATTAGGCCTCAGTTTTGTAACTGGAAATATGGGCTGGCAGGACAAACCTCTTAGGGGTTAAAGTGAGGATTAAGTGAAAGAATGCAAACAAGGCTCTAAGCCTGATGCCTGGCCACCCAGTGACTGTTCAAAGAATGTTTCTCTTCCTGTCATTAACATAGAAGTCATTCTGTGGGATTCCTGCAAATTCAAAGGATATAATGGGATTTCACAAGGAATGCCTGTCTTTGGCCTACAGTGTGTGTGTTTAATACATACATTATTATAAGTTTTACTGATATTAATCATGTATATTTACAAAATAAATTTACAGATAATATAAAATACACAGTTGTCTTTCCTGCAAATCTGATATAGTTGATTTTCCTCCCAGGATGCTCTTGAATCCATAGTCAAACCATGGGTGCATTTCAACCTTGATTTGACAAATGAAGTTGCATGTCAGTCTGCTCTTTTCCCGATGAATGCATTGTCTTACATATGATAAGATCTGCTGATAAATTCACTCTTGTACAAACTATGTTCATTGAACTAAATCCGCTTTCATCCTGGGCTCTAGTCATTCACACTTTGAAGTTTAATCTGCATTATTAATATTTTCCCCTTGACTTTCTTAAATCTAAATAAGCAACAAAATAATAAATCAACCAATATAGCATTCGCCAATTTCCTTAGTGTACATGTTGTAGCCAGTGTTCCGGGAAACAAACTCACTCAGAAGGACAATGCAGATAGTGGAATGCAGTTTGTTACACCACTGGGTCCAAGGCAGAGTCTCCTCTTAGCCAAGGACCCCGACCAGCATTTGTGAAAATCTTTTATACCCCATGTGTACATGTCTGAACTCACCATGCCAAATTCCTTGAGACTTACATCAACCAAGGAAAATACAATCCCAATAACCCCCTCATTCACGTGCTATGTGCTCATGTGCTCAAACAAACAATTAACCAATAATCAATAAACCCGAGGTTACACTCTGATAGATACAGAAACACTTATGGCCTGTCTGGAGGAAGGGGTGATTAGCATATGTTTTCTCTTAGGCAATGAATAACCTAGATACGATCTTCAAGGTTCCCCTGTCTGGAGGGGGTCTTATCCTTCTGTGGTTGTTTTCATAGGCACTAAACACAGAGTTCAGAGCCCATTGGAAAGGAGGCTGAGCACGATCAGCATGAACAGGCCTAAGATGGAGTCCAGGCCCTGTGAATTCCTTCTTCATTCCCCCCTCTTGATGCTCTTAACTCATATTATGAGCATCATTCACAGGGATATATTGCACCCTGGCTCTCCGACCGCCAATTTGGGAGAATGACATCAACCTTTGGGTTACAGAGTTCATAATACATTGTAAAATTCAGGGTCCACAAAGCAGAACTATCAAGGCAACTGTAACGGCGGTAAATATAGTTTTCCACCAATCGCCTTTCACCCAAGATAGGACCGAAGTCCAGAAAGGAATGTTTTCATTTGACATTGCTTTTACCTGGTTTTTCATGTCATCTAAAGCAGTTGATACATTGCCAGATAAGTCAGGAATGTACGCACAACATTCAGCCTTAATTATAGCACAGGTCCCTCCTTGAGCAGCTGTGAGTATGTCCAAAGCCATTCTATTAGGAATTACCGCTTTTCTTATTTGGATTGGCTCTTCATTTAAGGCTTGGATGGCTTTTGTTCTGTCTAGGAGGGCCTGTTGCGTGAAATTAGTCAAGGCCTCTGCTTTAATCATGATATCTGTTTCCCTATCAGGGTACAAATAAGGCAGCAATATATTCATACCATTGAAACACGGATCTTGTCCACCTAGCATGTAAATAAGGTAGATTTACTGGGGTTTGTTGTAGGTTAGGCTTTTGTTACACTGGCATTTATATCAAACGTAACCCCATGACCCAAGTCTACTGACTGTAGGTCTTACACCAAGAGAGCAAGGAGAGGTTATGATTGGCAAGAGAGAAGAAAGTCTCTTTTTGTCATCCCAGAAAAGAGCAGAGTGGTTTAAAATCTCCTTAGCAGAGCGGTAACACCCACCAAGGAAGTCCCTCCATCACTGACAGAGGCATAGTCCTACGTACCCAGCAGCTGGAAGTGTTGTGGAAGTCTGCGCAGGAATGTGCCCATGAGATGAAAACATTGTCCTGAGTTGAAGCGGAAGTTAAATTCAAAATCACGTTGATGAGGCCAAGCAGCAGGAGTTGATTGTGCAGCTTCATCCTGAAGGGGCTCATCCAGGATCTTTTTTTCCTTCTTCTTAAGGATGGTCTTAGTCTCTCGAGGGTCAGCGTGGTCCCTCTGTGCAGTCCATTCAGCGTTTTTTGGGTCTGTGTGGTATGTTCTCTTCACCCTCGTATGATGGATCCAAGGGACAATACCTGCAACTTTAACAGCAGCAGGGGTAGTTAGAATAACATGAGGGCCCTTTCACCAAGGGGCTAGCAAATCACGTTTCCAATCTTTGACCCATACTTGGTCACCAAGCTTAAACTCATGAATCTGTTCCCCAAGGGGGAACAGCACCCTTTCTTGTACAAACTTAGTTACCCGATTTATTACCTTATCCAGTTCCATCTGCTGTGAAATCCTATACCCCCTTACCTGAGGCAAATTTGTTGACACCTGTTTTATTATGGGAGGGGGCCTCCCATTCACAATTTCGTATGGAGAATAGCCTTGGGACTGTGGGGTCATCCTGAGTCTGAGCAGCGCCATTGGAAGCAAGTCCACCCAGGAGCAGTCAGTCTCTATGACCCACTTGGAGAGTCTCTTTAAGTGTCCGGTTGGTTCATTCCACCATCTCAGAACTCTGGGCCTATATGCAGTGCGCAGTTTCCATTTGACGTTTGAAGTTTTGCTTACTTGTTGTACTAAATCAGCTACAAAAGCTGGGTCATTGTCTGAACCAATGCTGGTAGGAAGTCCAAATCTTGGAACTATTTCCCTGAGCAGGCACTGGGCTACTTCTGATGCTCTTTCAGTCCCGGTAGGAAAAGCTCCTACCCATCCCTAGAACATACATACCATGACCAGCAGGTAACGGTGGTGTCGGTGAGGTTTCATTTCAGTGAAGTCCACTCCCAGGTGTTCAAAGGGCAGCGTGCCTTTCAGCTGAATACCCGGAGGTTTTTGTCTGAATACCCGAGAGGCAGCATTAACCTGTGAGCAGGCAGCGTGGCCTAGGTGGGTCGCTTGGTGTGCTTGGCTTACCAGATTGAGTGCCAGCTCCTCCGGTGCCAATAATTTGCCACTTGGCGATTCCCACCATCCCTTTTCAGTCTTGATGGCCCCTTCTGCTTTGGCTAACCTGACAGCCGTTGTCCTTGTTTTATCAGGCTAGTGCCATCAGTATATAGGACCCAACTCGGGTCTGAACCTTGTGTCCTTCTTTAAAACAAACCCCAGATATCTTACCTCCTCCTTGCAGATCTGTGCTTTCTTCTTCGACACCCGGTAACCTGCTTCCATCAGCAGCTGGAGCAGTGCTTTTGTCCTTTCCAGCATTTTTCCTTGGTCTCGGCGGCCAGCAGCAGGTCATCCCCATAGTGTAGGAGCCAACATCCATACTCTTCTGGATGGAATGAGTTCAGGCCAGAAGCCAAGGCTTCCCCAAAGATGGCTGGGGAGTTCTTATTGTGGGGGACTCCAAATGAGCTGATGCTTGGTGCCCCCGACTGGATCTTCCCATTCAAAGGCAAAGAAGGGCTGTGATGCTGGGGCAAGGCGTACGCAGAAGAAGGCATCCTTGAAATCTAGGTGAGTATAAACTTTAGTCCTTGGCGGGAGGAGGCTAAGTAAGGTATAGGGGTATAGGTGTAGGGGTGTAAAGTCTCAGTAGTCTGGTTGACTAGCCTGAGATCCTGTACAGGCTTATAGTCCTGTCCTCCTTCCTTTTTGACTGGTAGGATCGGCATATTCCAAGCCAATTGGCACTCTACTAGAATGCCCGCTTGTTTCAATCTATTGATGTGGGGCAGTATGCCAGCCCAGGCCTCTATTGGTAGCAGGTACTGGTGCTTCTAACCAGGATGGTGCCAGGTTTGAGTTCAATTATTGCTGGGACTTGATGTTTAGCCAGCCTGGAGGGGAATGAGGGATTTGTCTTCCGCCCAGACCTCAGGGAATAATTGAGTTAGCTCTCTCTCATGCTCTTTTGGCCCACCCGAGGTTACACTCCGATAGATACAGAAAATTTTATGATGATCAGCATGAACAGGCCTAAGATGGAATCCAGGCCCTATGAATTCCTTCTTCATACATATTCCTGTTGTGGACAATTTTAAGCTGTCAACATGACATTACCAACCACCAAGCAGAGAAGAGACACACAGCACACTATTACATAGTAGGTCCACTGTATAGATATGAGGAAGTGAAATCCATACTTTATGGCAAGACAAGAAACACAAACATAAAAATTTCCTTTACCTGTTGGGGTCTCCTCCCTCCTCTTCAGTTTGTGCTGTATGATGCATTAACCAGAACTCCTGAGGAGACAACATTCTTCCTTTTTTAAAAACTTTTTTCCTTCTTTATTTTTTAAATTATGAAAGCATGATAACACATTTGCAGGAGACTTGAAAATACAAAATAAGTTACATATAGTTCCACTACTTATTAGTTATTTTTCAGTAGAGAAATTAAGATTTTTAGTTGGAGTTTCAATATCAAGCTTTCATAAATTAATAGGATAAACAGAAAAGTAGAAGGATATAGTAGACCTGAAAAGCACTATGAACCAATTCAACATACTTAAGATTTATATAATTTCCACACACCAGGAGGATGCAAATTCTATTCAAGCTCCCATAGACTATAAACCAGGAGACACTGTAACATATCCAGGGACATAATATAAAAATTTCATGGTCTAAAGGTACTGAAATCATACAGAGTCTGTTCTCTTGTCACTGTGGAATTATGTTAAAAATCAATATCAAAAGATATTTGAAAATAGCCCACATATTTTCAAGTGCAGTGTCATAGTTACCAAGAGAGATCTTTGACAGCCATTGGAAACCTCAATAAAATTAAAAGACTGTAAAAACACAAAGGGTCATTACAGAGAAGAAAGCATTTAAATGAGAAATTAATGTTAAAGATACTTTAAAAGCCCCATGTATTGGAAGTTAAGTGTCCACTTTAAATGATGGTGTATCTCAGAAGTCATAACAAGGAAAATTAGAAAATATTTGTAACAGATTAAAAATGAAAAGACAGTTTATCAGAACTTGTCGCATGCAGCTGAAGCTGCTCAAGGCAACTAAATACAATGTGGAATCTCAAATAAAGTATAAAAACAAATAATGGACACGAGCATAAAATTTTGTGAAATTTCAACAAGCTGTACTTTGGTTAATAATATCTACAGTATGTTTTGCAACAGGCATTACAAGATGCCAGGACAATACTAAATGTATTTCAAAATGGAAATTTTGTAATATATTTATTTTCAGTTTCCTAGGAAATGTTCTGAAATATTCAGAACACAAGCCCAGCCAGTTCTTAAGCTGTGCAGATGTTAAAGCTTCATAAGTGCTATAAATACCCTTTTTCAGTGTACATGTGCAACATATTATTGCTGTACCTTTAACCAATGGCAAGAACATCCCCTAGGTCTGCAGATGTTTACAGTATTTGTACATTGCTATGGATACAATATCAAAGGCAGGCGCCAGTAACATGAACAGGATGTAGGGGTTTAGTGCCTCTAACAACAGTGATGGAAAATATTCTCACTCTTAATGCATCTTTCTTGGATAATATTTGTAAAATATTTGGGAGGTGAGCCATGCTGTTGAGAGCATTACTTTGGCGGGTCTGCTGACAGGCAGCTTGGTGAAATATCAAGGAGGTAGAGACCTAGGTCTGCCACCAGGTTGATCATGTGACATTGGTGGTTGCCTTCCTTTAGAGGCACTCAGTTTCTCCCAGTGTAAAATGAGGGTGTGTGTATGTGCGGCGGGTGTCTTTCTGAAGATTTCTGCAGTCCCTTACAACATTCTGATTCTGTTGCTCAGTCACTAAGTTGTGTTTGACTCTTTGCAGCCCCATGGACTGCAGCATGCTAGGCCCCTCTGTACCTAACATTCCAGGTTCCTATGCAGGATTGTTCTTTATAGCATTTGACTTTACTTTATCCACCACCAGACACAACCACGACTGAGCGTCATTTCCGCTTTGGCCCAGCTGCTTCATTCTTTCTGGAGATATTTGTAATTGCCCTCTGCTCTTCCCCAGTAGTATATTGGATACCTTACCACCTGGTGGAGGTGGGGTGGAAGGATATCTTATCTTCCAGTGTCATATCTTTTTACTTTTTCATACAGTTGATGGGGTTCTCCTGGCAAGAACAGTGGAGTGCGTTGCTATTTCCCCTTCCAGTGCGCCACATTTTGTCAGAACTCTTCACTCTGACCTTTCCGTCTTGGGTGGCCCTGCTCTGCGTGGCTCATGGCTTCATTCACAAGCCCCTTCACCATGACAAGGCTGTGATTCATGACGAGATTCTGATTAGGAGTGGGTCACAAACATCATTTGATCTCATTCCCTGTGTAGTTAAACACTTCTAGCGAAGCTAAACAAAGTTACGACAGCTTTTTGGAGGCATCCAAGATAAGCTGTCCTAGCTGGCCAGCCTTTTTCTATTGTTTCCTGTCTTGCTCACAAATCCTGCAGGTTCCAGCTGACTTCCACATTGTTTTAGGGATGATTTTTTTCCCCCTTCCAAGGGAGCAACAGGAATGTGGGCAACTCAGCATACTTGTGGCAAATAGTCAAGAATTAAATGAAAATTAGATTAAGGTACCAAACTCATAGTTCTGGGAGTTCTTCTCAAGATGCCTAAGTTTAGTAGCAGTCGACATATAGCAACATGACTGGGTATTTAAGTCCTGTGTGTGTTTGTGTATACATATATACAACTTTTTATTTAAATCAGAAATATTTGCTCACAAAACAACAATGTACATTTTGAACAACAGGCACAGCAAACAAGTTGGAAACGTTGCCTGGATGTGGGGGCAGTAGGGGTGTTGGGATAAAAGGAAATAAGATAAGAAGGGAGTAGACACTGGGATTCAAAGACATGAAATTTATCCAAGGTATCACTAATATAGCTAGTAAGTACTAGGTGACAGTTTGAAGAGAGCTGTCACTCAGAGGCCAATGGAGTGACATTACACCCTGCTGACTTTTGCTCTTAAGTGGAAACATGCATAACAATTACAGATAGATTGAAATGTGACTTGCTATCTATCAATGACCTAAATCAAATCCCTTGTGATTATACAGTGGAAGTGACAAATAGATTCAAGGGATTAAATCTAATAGAGTGCCTGAAGAACCATGGACAGAGGTTCATAGCATTGTACAAGAGGCAGTGATCAAAACCATCCCCAAGAAACAGAAATGCAAAATGGTGAAAATGGTTGTCTGAGGAGGCCTTACAAATAACTGAGAAAAGAAGAGAAGCAAAAGGCAAAGGAGAAAAGGAAAGATATACCCATCTGAATGCAGAGTTCCAAAGAATAGCTTAGAGAGATAAGAAAGCCTTCTTAAGTGAACAGTGCAAAGAAGTGCAGGAAGGCAATAGAATGGGCAAGACTAGAGATCTCTTCAAGAAAATGAGACATGAAGGGAACATTTAATGTAAAGATGGGCACAATAGAGGAATGGTATGGACCTAACAGAACCAGAAGATATTGAGCAGAGGTGACAAGAATACACAGAAGAACTATACAAAAAAGATCTTAATGACTCGGATAACCATGATGGTGTGACCAGTCACCTAGAACCAGACATCCTGGAGTGTGAAGTCAAGTGCTCCCTAGGAAGCATCACTGCAGACAAAGCTAGTAGAAGTGATGGAATTCCAGCTTAGCTATTTCAGCTCCTAAAAGATGATGCTGTGAAAGTGCTGCACTCTATATGCCAGCAAGTTTGGAAAACTCAGCAGTGGTTGCAGCACTGGAAAAGGTCAACTTTCATTCTAATCTCAAAGAAAGGCAATGCCAAAGAATGTTCAAACTACCGCACAATTGCACTCATTTCACATGCTAGCAAGATCATGCTCAAGATGCTCTAAGCTAGGCTTCAACAATATGTGAACTAAGAACTTCCAGATGTACAAGCTGGATCTAGAAAAGGCAGAGGAACCAGAGGTCAAATTGCCAACATCTGTTGGATCATAGAAAAAGCAAGAGAATTCCAGAAAAACATCTACCTTGGCTTCACTGACTATGCCAAAGCCATTGACTGTGTGAATCACAACAAACTATGGAAAATTCTGAAAGAGATGGGAATACCAGACCACCTGACCTGCCTCTTGAGAAACCTGTATGCAGGTCAGGAATTAACAGTTATAACCGGACATGGAATAATGGACAGGTTCCAAATTGGGAAGGGAGTATGTCAAGGCTGTATATTGTCACCCTGCTTATTTAACTCCTAAGCAGAATACATCATGTGAAATACCAGGCTGGATAAAGCACAACCTGGAATCAAGATTGCCAGGAGAAATACCAGTAGACTCATATGCAGATGACCCTACCCTTATGGCAGAAAGTGAAGAAGAACTAAAAAGCCTCATTATGAAAGTGAAAGAGGAGAGTGAAAGAGCTGGCTGAAAACTCAACATTCAGGAAACAAATGTTTTCTGGTCCCATCACTTCATGGCAAATAGATGGGGAAATAATGGAAACAGTGAAGGATTTTAGTTTCTTGGGCTCCAAAATCACTGCAGATGGAGATTGTAGCCATGAAGTTAAAAGATGTTTGCTTCTTGGAAGAAAAGCTATGATAAACCTAGACAGCATATCAAAAAGCAAAGACCTTACATTACTGACCAAGGTCTGTATAGTCAAAGCTGTGGTTTTTAATATGGATAAACCATAGTAGTCTGTAGCTATCCATAGTAGTCATGTATGGATGTGAGAGTTGAACCATAAAGAAGGCTGAGTGCTGAAGAATTGATGCTTCTGAATTATGGTTTGAGAAGACTCTTGAGAGTCCCTTGGACTGCAAGGAGATCAAAGCAGTCAATCCTAAAGGAAATCAACTCTGAATATTCATTGGAATTACTGATGCTGAAGCTCCAATACTTTAGCCACTTGATGCAAAGAGCCAACTCACTGGAAAGGACCCTGATGCTGGGAAAGATTGAAGGCAGGAGGAGAAGGGGATGACAGAGGACAAGATGGTTGGATGGCATCACCAACTCGATGGACAGGAGTTTGAGCAAACTCTGGGATATGGTGAAGGACAGGGAAGCCTGGAGTGCTGCAGTCCATGGGGGCCCAAAGAGTCGGACATGACTGAGTGACTGAACAACAACAACAATCTATCAGTTCTTTCAGAGGGTTGCTATGTTGTTACCTTTCTGTTGGAAAGTAGAATGCCTGCAAGATTCCTTCTTAGGAAGCTTTATCTTTGTCTCTTTTCTCTTTATCAGATTTATTTTTTTGGGTGATTTCATTTCCTAGTAGTGGGAAAGTTAAGGTTAATGCAACTTGGGTTTTCTGCGGTTGTATCAGTGTGAGTAATTCTAGTTCATTGAGATTTAGATGACTCTCAGTTCAGTTCAGTCGCTCAGTCGTGTCCAACGCTTTGCGACCCCAGGAATCGTAGCAAGCCAGGCCTCCCTGTCCATTACCAACTCCTGGAGTTCACTCAGATTCACATCCATCGAGTCAGTGATGCCATCCAGCCATCTCATCCTCTGTCGTCCCCTTCTTCTCCTGCCCCCAATCCCTCCCAGCATCAGAGTCTTTTCCAATGAGTCAACTCTTCGCATGAGGTGGCCAAAGTACTGGAGTTTCAGCTTTAGCATCATTCCTTCCAAAGAAATCCCAGGGTTGATCTCCTTCAGAATGGACTGGTTGGATCTCCAGAGGGTTAAAAAGTGGAAAGCTTTTAAAAATTTAGTTCTTTTTAAAACAAATTTAAGTATGATTGACTTACAATA
Source organism: Capra hircus (assembly GCF_001704415.2). NCBI lineage: Eukaryota > Metazoa > Chordata > Mammalia > Artiodactyla > Bovidae > Capra > Capra hircus. Next base: position 10,451,757 of record NC_030835.1, on the reverse strand, counting down.
TTTGATTAGTTTCAGGTTTACAACAGTCATTCCATATTTTAATAGATTATATTCCATATAAAGTTATTATGAAATATTGGCTACATTCCCTGTGCTGTACATTACAACCTTCTAAGCATCTATTTTGCCCCTAGAAGTGTGTACCTTTTAAGCCTCTTCGTCTATTTTGCTCTTCTTCCCAACCCTCTCCTCTCTGGTAACGCCTAGTTTGCTGGTTTTGCTGGGCAATGGCAGCAGCTTCAGCTCCCAGTCAGCCACACCATCACTAGGGTAAACAATGGGCATACTTACAGGTATTCACACAACCATTCAGGACAGTGTTCTACAAATTACATGATATATTCAACACTGTATTATAAAACAGGCTTTGTACTAGATGATTTTGCCCAACTGTAGGCTAATGAACGTGTTCTGAGCATGTTTACGTTTGTCTAGGCAAAGCTATGATGCTAGGTAGGTTAGTTGTATTAAATGAATTTTTTATTTACTATTCAGTGTACAAATGGGTTTAGGCTTCCCAGGTGGCATCAGTGGTAAAGAACCCACCTGCTAGTGCTGGAGACATAAAGAGACACAGGTTCGATCCCTGGGTCAGGAAGATCCCCTGAAGGAGGGCATGGCAACCCACTCTGGTATTCTTGCCTGGAGAATCTCATGGACAGAGGAGCCTGGTCCATAAGGGTCACAAAGAATTGGACAGAACTGAAGCAACTTAGCATGCATATACAGTGGGTTTATTGGGACATAAGCAAAGAAGCTCTGTATTTCAACTTACTCCTATGCCCAGTTAACTTATCCTGGTGCTGCTCCCCTCATCCCCCTGCCTCCATACACAAATACGCCTACCCATCATGGAAACTGACTATGCTGTATATAATTTAAGTTTGGGCTTATCTCCTTTTATTTATTTATTTTGATGTTTCTCCCTCTCCGTCCCCTATATCTCTGCAGCATTGTCTCACTTATTTCCCTTTTATTAAGGACTTTTTCCCCAGGTGTTTTCAATGTGGGTCTTTGTAGGGCAAACATTCTGAGCTCTTGAATGCAGGGAACTTTTTTTTTTTCTCCATCACTGTCTCTCATTTCAATGATAATTTGACCGAAGATAAAATTCTACATTCAAAGTACCTTTCCCCAGCATTTTTAAACTATTATTTACTGTCTTACAGCACCCAGTGTAGCTGTTGGATATCTGTTCATTGTCATTCCTCTGGAGGTGATCTGTTCTTTCCCTTTGAAAACTTATAATTTTTCTCTTGATTATTGTCAACTTTTATTGTTATGTCTAGAGATTGGTGTGCCTTATTTCTTTTGGCCCTTTATAAGTCCTTTCTTTAAACATTTTTTTAAACAATTATTTATTTATTTGTTTTTGGCTGTGCTGGGTCTTTGTTGCTACGCAGGCTTTTCACTGTTTGTGGCAATCAGGGGCAACTCTCTAGTTGCGGTGCATGACTTCTCATTGAGGTGGCTTCTCTTGCTGTGGTCCCCAGGCTCTAGAGCACAGGCTAAATAGTTACGGCACATGGGCTTTGTTTCTCCACGGCATGTGATCCTCCTGGATCAGGGATCAAACCTGTGTCTCATGCATTGGCAGATGGGATTCTGAGCCACCAGGGAAGCCCTTATAAGACCTTCCAAATACAGTTGTTTGTGGGAAATTTCTCTCCGTTTTATCTTCAAATATTTTTTCTACTCCATTTTTATGTTTCTATCTGGAACTTATGCCCCTAGGTGTTAGCATTTCTTTATCATCCACATTTCCAAGCTTCTTTTGTATTTTATGTTTTATATTTTCCCACTGTGAGACACTCATAGACCTGTTTCTACAAATTCGTTCTTCAACTATATCCATTTTATTTCTTGTGTTCTATTTTCATTTAATAGATTCTTTATTTCAATTGGACTTCCCTGGTGGCTCAGACGGTAAAAAGCGTCTGCCTACAATGGGGGAGGACCCAGGTTTGATCCCTGGGTCGGGAAGATCCCCTAGAGAAGGAAATGGCAACCCACTCCAATATTCTTGCCTGGAAAATCCCATGGATGGAGGAGCCTAGTAGGCTACAGTCCATGGGATCGCAAAGAGTTGGACACGACTAAGCAACTTTGCTTTTGCTTTGCTTTGCTTTATTTCAACTATTTTATTTTTCATGGCTTATAATTTTACTTAGTTCTTTTTAAACGATTTCCTGTTTATATACCATATTGCTAACATCTTCTCTTTTTAATTCATCTACTCAAGGAGAATTTTTAGATTTCCGGTCCTTCTGTTTCAACACTTGTGGCCTAGCATATGTTTGTGATTCTCAACTTTCCAGTGGTTTAATTTGTAATCTTGTATCCCTTGGGATATCAACCAGCAGGTCTGATAATCCACTGCAGGGAGGGCTAAGGCCAAGCCCTAGTCTACACTGAAATCAGTGATTTAAGGATGAAAATCCAGGAACCATAGACCCCTTAAAGAATCTGTTTGATACCATTCCATTGATCACTCTTTTGCCTGAGGTTTTTCCACTTTTGAGCCTTTTGATACCAGTGTTGGTGCTGTCGCTTCAGTCGTGTCCGACTCTGTGCGACCCCATAGACAGCAGCCCACCAGGCTTCCCCGTCCCTGGGATTCTCCAGGCAAGAACACTGGAGTGGGTTGCCATTTCCTTCTCCAATGCAGGAAAGTGAAAAGTGAGAGTGAAGTCACTCAGTCGTGTCCGACTCTTAGCAACCCCATGGACTGCAGCCTCCCAGGCTCCTCCACCCATGGGATTTTCCAGGCAAAAGAGTACTGGAGTGGGTGCCATTGCCTTCTCCATTTGATACCAGTGTAGTCCACAATCCTGGTGCTTTGGTTGGCAGTATAGGGGTGATTGCCCGAGGGCTCTCAGTCTGTTTTCCTGAACTCTCTCTCATCATCCAGTGGGCTTTTATGTTGCTAATATCAACAGAAGCTGTCATGGGCCCTGTTGTTGCCTGCTTCTGTGCAGGGGGGTCAGGCCCATAGCTGTGTTCAACTTGAGGGAGAGATGAGAACAGATTAAAAGTTCTCCACCAACGTACTCCCTACTGCCCAATTCTAGTTTTTGGTCTGAGGAGTTGGGTGGGAGTGGGGAAGACATTCCCTACATTTTCTCTTTGGTTTACGCATTCATGCTTCTCTCATGTGTTTACTGTTTCTTCACGGTTGATCTTGGGAGAAGGATTCAATGGCCTGAGCTGATTGGCTGTCTGGGCAGTGATCTCCCCTCCCTGTCTTCAAGTATAAGCTGTTACCTCAGAGAGTTGCGGATGTTGGGTATTTTGTAACAGTGTCTAGAACAAAATTAATATTTGAAAAGTATTTTTTTTTTTTAACTTTTATCAGGTTGGTTTACTTCTCTCCCTCAGTTCTTGTGGTAACAAAGATTTGGAACTGTTAGGTAGTTAGAATAAGGAAAAGGAGTCCAAAATGGCGGTGGCTAAAAGACAAGGAAGAGAAAAGCCCATGAAAATAGAACAGAGGAAGGTCAGAGGAAGGCCTGAGGACCAGAGTGAGGACTTCAGGTAGAACAGCACTCCTGACTAAGCCCAATTTGCATAGGGCAGGCCCAGGGGAAAGAAAAAAGCTATAAAAAAAGGAGCCAAAGGGCTCTTTCTCTCTCCCCTGTGTGCGTACGCTCTCTCTCTCTCTCTCTCTTTCTCCCTCGCATGTGTGTGCTCTTTCTCTCTCTCTCTCTCTCTCTCTCTCTCTCCCCTGTGCGCGTGCGCTCTCTCTCTCTCTTTCTCCCTCGCATGTGTGTGCTCTTTCTCTCTCGCTCTCTCCTGCGTGCGTGCGCTCTTTGTCTCTCTCTCTCTCTCTCTCTCTCTTTCTCCCTCGCATGTGTGTGCTCTTTCTCTCTCTCTCTCTCTCTCTCCCCTGTGCGGGTGCGCGCTCTCTCTCTCTCTCTTTCTCCCTCGCATGTGTGTGCTTTCTCTCTCTCTCTCCCCTTCCGTGCCGCTCTCTCTCTCTCTCTTTCTCCCTCGCATGTGTGTGCTCTTTCTCTCTCTCTCTCCCCTGCGTGCGTGCACTCTCTCTCTCTCTCTCTCTTTCTCCCTCGCATGTGTGTGCTCTTTCTCTCTCTCTCTCTCCCCTGCGTGTGTACACACACTCTCTCTCTCTCCCCTGCGTGCGTGCGCTCTCTCTCTCTCTCTCTTTCTCCCTCGCATGTGTGTGCTCTCTCTCTCTCTCTCTCCCCTGTGCGCGTGCGCTCTCTCTCTCTCTCTTTCTCCCTCGCATGTGTGTGCTCTTTCTCTCTCTCTCTCTCTCTCCCCTGTGCGGTGGCTCTCTCTCTCTCTCTCTCCCCTGCGTGTGTGCACTCTCTCTCTCTCTCTCCCCTGCGTGCGTGCGCTCTCTCTCTCTCTCTCTTTCTCCCTCGCATGTGTGTGCTCTTTCTCTCTCTCTCTTTCTCCCCTGCGTGTGTGCACTTTCTCTCTCTCTCTCCCCTGTGTGCATGTGCTCTTTCCCTCTCTCTCTCTCCCCTCTACTCTCTTCTCTTTGTATCTTTGGGTTGGCATGCCCTCATGCTTTGAGGATGGATTCTCCTGCTATCTTCTAAATAAAATAGAGCTGTAACACTGATTTGTCTAAGAGCTATAACACAGTCTGTTCGAGACCTGAGAGCTATAACATGGCTGTCCAAGACCCGAGAGCTGTGCCGCGCCGAGAGCTTTAACGTCCGTCACTCAAAATCTTTGTTGTGATCAGACAGAACCAAGGAGAATACACTCACCTGGCATCTATGGTGCCGTGACTCAGATTTAACCTGGTTGAAACAACCTCGGTGCGGCCCCCCACAAGGAGGAGGCTACGCACAGCAGGAGCCCAACTTAGCAAAAGCTCCTGTGGTTGAAGCAGAATGTGAAGAAAGCCCAGCACAAGGGAACTGACAAGAGGCCCATCCTGCTGGAGGCCAGGACAGCAAAAAACGAACTCAGCAGAAAGCTCACGCGACTCAGCCTCAGATTCCAGAAGACCTCTGGTTAAGGTAGGAGGTCCTCGCTCCTATGGCTGGAAGGACATGCCTAACAAAATCTTAATTCCTTTACCATCTCTTGTTTCTTGTTTCCTTGAACCCCCGCAAACAGGCGGGTGGCAGTGGGTGCAACTGAGGGACTCTGGAGAGGCTACTCTTCAGTATGTCCCAAAGACACTATCTGCTGGGCCCCAGTGGGGGTTCTTCTGCCCTTACTCTTCTCTGCGCCAAGAATCAGGCCAATGAAAACTGTGAGCACCAGTCAGGTATTTAGCAGATTTTCCAGCAGGCTATGAAGGGGATCGCTTGGTATGTTTTTCCCACTGCTTTTTCCTCCTGTCCTTCAGCTCTCTCCCGGGACTAAAGCCCAGCCAAAACTAATGAGCTCAGGCTCTGATGTTTCATTGCAAAAATTCACTGAGAGACAAAGCGATAAGTAAGAGGTGGATTTGTTAGGATTCAGAGAGAAGCCACTCTTCAGGGTGTGAACCATTGCCGAGGGCAAGGGCTGGGGCCATGGAATTAGGCCTGGCTAGATTTTGCTAGTGGGGTGAATTCCTATGCTAATGAGTGGGAGGATCATCCCAACCATTGGGGAACCACCCACTCCTCCATCTTTTGACAGTGCCTTAGAGCTGTTCTGCCACCTCTGGGTGTGTCTGCTGGCTTATAGATTGGGGATTAAGGTTTACTTGAATTTGACTTTTCAGTTCTCTTCTTTTCACAGCTATTTGTAAGGCCTCCCCAGACAGCCATTTTGCTTTTTTGCATTTCTTTTCCATGGGGATGGTCTTGATCCCTGTCTCCTATACAGTGTCATGAACCTCAGTCCATAGTTCATCAGGCACTCTATCTATCAGATCTAGGCCCTTAAATCTATTTCTCACTTCCACTGTATAACCATAAGGGATTTGATTTAGGTCATACCTGAAAGGTCTAGTGGTTTTCCCCACTTCCTTCAGTTTAAGTCTGAATTTGGCAGTAAGGAGTTGATGATCTGAGCCACAGTCAGCTCCCGGTCTTGTTTTTGCTGAATGTATAGAGCTTCTCCATCTTTGGCTGCAAAAAATATAATCAATCTGATTTCGGTGTTGACAGTCTGGTGATGTCCATGTGTAGAGTCTTCCCTTGTGTTGTTGGGAAAGGGTGTTTGCTATGACCAGTGCGTTCTCTTGGCAAAATTCTATTAGCCTTTGCCCTGCTTCATTCCGTATTCAAAAGCCAAATTTGCCTGTTACTCCAGGTGTTTCTTGACTTCCTACTTTTGCATTCCAGTCCCCTAAAAAGGACATCTTTTTTGGGTGTTAGTTCTAAAAGGTCTTGTAGGTCTTCATAGAACCATTCAACTTCAGCTTCTTCAGCATTACTGGTTGGGGCATAGACTTGGATTACTGTGATATCAATGCAAAGAAATAGAGGAAAACAACAGAATGGGAAAGACTAGAGATCTCTTCAAGAAAATTAGAGATACAAAGGGAACATTTCATGAAAAGGTGGGCTCGATAAAGGACAGAAATGGTATGGACCGAACAGAAGCAGAAGATATTAAGAAGAGGTGGCAAGAATACACAGAAGAACTGTACAAAAAAGATCTTTTCATGACCAAGATAATCACGATGGTATGATCACTCACCAGACATCCTGGAATGTGAAGTCAAGTGGGCCTTAAAAAGTATCACTATGAACAAAACTAGTAGAGGTGATGGAATTCCAGTTGAGCTGTTTCAAATCCTGAAAGATGATGCTGTGAAAGTGCTGCACTCAATATGCCAGCAAATTTGGAAAACTCAGCAGTGGCCACAGGACTGGAAAAGGTCAGTTTTCATTCCAATCCCAAAGAAAGGCAATGCCAAAGAATGCTCAAACTACCACACAATTGCACTCATCTCACATACTAGTAAAATAATGCTCAAAATTCTCCAAGCCAGGCTTCAGCAATATGTGAACCATGAACTTCCAGATGTTCCAGCTGGTTTTAGAAAAGGCAGAGGAACCCGAGATCAAATTGCCAACATCCGCTGGATCATGGAAAAAGCAAGAGAGTTCCAGAAACACATCTATTTCTGCTTTATTGACTATGCCAAAGCCTTTGACTGTGTGGATCACAATAAACTGTGGAGAATTCTGAAAGAGATGGGAATACCAGACCACCTGACCTGCCTCTTGAGAAACCTATATGCAGGTCAGGAAGCAACAGTTAGAACTGGACATGGAACAACAGACTGGTTCCAAATAGGAAAAGGAGTATGTCAAGGCTGCATATTGTCACCCTGCTTATATAAGTTATATGCAGAGTACATCATGAGAAACGCTGGGCTGGAAGAAGCACAAGCTGGAATCAAGATTTCTGGGAGAAATATCAGTAACCTCAGATATGCAGATGGCACCACCCTTATGGCAGAAAGTGAAGAGGAACTAAAAAGCTTCTTGATGAGAGTGAAAGAGGAGAGTGAAAAAGTTGGCTTAAAGTTCAACATTCAGAAAACTAAGATCATGGCATCCGGTCCCATCCCTTCATGGCAAATAGATGAAGAAACAGTGGAAACAGTGTCAGACTTTATTTTTTGGGGCTCTAAAATCACTGCAGATGGTGGTTGCAGCCATGAAATTAAAACATGCTTACTCCTTGGAAGGAAAGTTATGACCAACCTCGATAGCATATTGAAAAGCAGAGACGTTACCTTGCCAACAAAGGTCAGTCTAATCAAGGCTATGGTTTTTCCAGTGGTCATGTATGGATGTGAGAGTTGGACTGTGAAGAAAGCTGAGCACCAAAGAATTGATGCTTTTGAACTGCGGTGTTGGAGAAGACTCTTGAGAGTCCCTTGGACTGAAAGGAGATCCAACCAGTCCATTCTAAAGGAGATCAGCCCTGGGTGTTCTTTGGAAGGAATGATGCTAAAGCTGAAACTCCAGTACTTTGGCCACCTCATGCGAAGATTTGACTCATGGAAAAGCCTCTGATGCTGGGAAGGATTGGGGGCAGGAGGAGAAGGGGACGACAGAGGATGAGATGGCTGGATGGCATCAGTGACTCGATGGACGTGAGTATGAGTGAACTACAGGAGCTGGTGATGGACAGGGAGGCCTGGCGTGCTGCGATTCATGGGGTCGCAAACAGTCAGACACGACTGAGTGACTGGACTGACTGACTGAATTTGACTTGTCATCTAGAACCCAATTGATTTTAATCGGCTTATGTTATGCTCTTGTGCTATGTCATTTCAAAGGTTGTGCTCTGCCTCCTTCCTGCCTGTTTCATGCTCCTTTCCTCAGCCCCATCCGGGCCCACAAGCTTGCGTCTACAATGTTCTGGAGTGACAATGAGAAAGTAGCTGGCCTTGGGAGGGAAATACTGTATAATACCCAACCCCCTAATCCTACCCAGCACTGGTCACGCTGCAGACCTTGGGGATGCCCAAACTCCAGTCAGGGGGTTCTAGGAGGTCAACCTGCCTTGACCTGCCTTGGGATCTGGTCCTCAAAAGGTTGTTACACCTCAACCTGCTCAGGGATCCACTAGTCCCAGGGGTCCCAGGAGGTCGTCACACCTGGACCTGCCCAGGGACCCAATTCTCAGGAGGCCATCATGCCTTGACCTGCCCGGGGATTCGGTCTCTAGGAAGCTGTTATGCCTCAGCCTGCCTGGGGATCTGTACCCTGACCCGGGGATGCCTGGCTCTCAGGTTGCAACAGTACTGGGTAGGATAAGCTTCAGAAAGACTCACCCCTAAGGAAGTCCACCCATGGAAATTGAAGGAGGCCTATTATTTTTTTTGTTTGTTTTCTTTTCCTCCCTGTCACGACTGTCTTTCAGATGGGAAATAACCAATCTACTTCCCGGCAGACACCCTTGAGATGCATCCTTGATAACTGGAAGCTGTTCGATCCTCTAACTCTGAGGAGGAGTCGCTTAAAATTCTTTTGTGCCACTGCATGGCCACAATATCCACTGGGGGATGAGGAACACTGGCCTGAGGGTGGGAGCTTAAATTACAGTACCCCCCTGCAGCTAGAATTATTCTGCAAAATACAAGGAAAATGAACAGAGATCCCCTATATCCAAATTTTCTTTCTACGAAGAGATATGAAGGAACTATGTCTTAAGTATGGGATTGTTGTATGCCCTAAAAGTGAGCCTACTAGGCAAATGGTGTTAGGCACAGGCAACCAAGAGGAGGAACTCCCCCTAAAGGCTCACCTCCCATGCCCCCAGAGGCTGGAGCCTCCCATAGCTCCCGAATTGTCTGGTGGTGCTTCCTTGTATCCAAATGTGCCCCCATATCCGTGAGCACCCCCTCCACAAAAGCCAACTCAAGTATGTCTTTAGTTGAAACTGGAGGAGAATTCGGACCAACCCGGGTCCATAAGCCTTTCTCCCTTTTAGAACTAAGACAGATCAAACAAGACCTGGGAAGCTATACACATGACCCAGGCAAATATATAGATACATTTCAACATATTACCTTGGCTTTTGAGTTGATGTGCAAAGACATCATGATCATATTTAGTCAAACTTTATCTGACCCTGAACATACTAGGGTCTTAAAGGAAGCCCGAAAGTATGCAACTGGGTTTCACATGTCAAGTGATAGATACCCAGCAGGAGAAACTGCTGGAGAAGGCAATGGCACCCCACTCCAGTACTCTTGCCTGGAAAATCCCATGGATGGAGGAGCCTGGCAGGCTACAGTCCGTGGGGTCGCTGAGTCGGATACGACTGAGTGACTTCACTTTCACTTTTCACTTTCATGCATTGGAGAAGGAATGGCAACCCACTCCAGTGTTCCTGCCTAGAGAATCCCAGGGACGGGGAAGCCTGGTGGGCTGCCATCTATGGGGTCGCACAGAGTCGGTCACGACTGAAGCGACTTAGCAGCAGCAGCAGCAGCAGCAGCATCAGCAGCAGGAGAAACTGCATTCCCCTCCTCCAATCCTAATTGGAATTATAATGACCCTGAGCACATCTGGGAAAGAGATCATTTTCTAATCTGTGTGAAGGCAGGACTAAAAGCAGCCCAACAAAAAGTAATCAGTTATGCCTGGATCTCAGCAATAACTCAGGAGCCCAACGAGAACCCCATTGCCTTTCTGGAAAGGCTAAAAGAGGCCCTCCAAAATTTACCAATCTGGACTTAGACTCTTACGAGGGACAGGTGATTTTAAGGGAAAAATTCTTGTCCCAATGTGCATCAGATATCAGAATTAAGTTACAACAGCTACAGCAGCAGGACCTTGCTGCCTCTTTAGATGAGATGATCCAGGCAGCCATCAGAGAACAGGAGAACAGAGAACAGGAGAAGGAGACCAAGGCCCAGGAGAGGGAGAGAAGGAAAGAGACAAGGCATGCCCAGATTCTGGCTGCCCTCCAGAGAATCCCTATGCCACACCCCAATTCCTTGAAGGACAAGGCACGAGGCAAATGCCTAAGTGTCCAAACCGTGACAAGTCTCCTAGAATGGACACTGGGCAGCACTCTGCCCTCGGGACCCAAAAGCCTCAAGGTCTATTGCCAAGCCTTCCCTCATGATGGTTCAAGAGGACTGAAGTGGCTTGCTCCAGCCAGCCCGAATGTCACAGATAACCATCACGGGGTTGGAGCCAAGGGTGCAAGTGGATGTGGCAGGTAGGTCTGAGAATTTCTTGGTTGACACACGGGCTACCTACTCTGTCTTGATCTCCTGCTCTGGAGCCTTCTCCTCCCAAACCTGTACCATTTTGGGTGCTACAGGAAAAGCAACTACTAAAAGATTCACCTGAGCACTTTTTTGTTGCTGGAATGGACAAAATTTTTTTTTCCCACCAGTTTCTGGTGGTCCCCAAGTGTCCTACTCCCTTATTGGGAAGAGATATACTCACTAAATTGGGGATCACCCTTGTGATGAGAAGTTTCTCAGCCCCTAGAGCTCTACAGCTCCTGGTTACTACTGAAGAACCCATTACACCTTCTCCAATAGAGAGGGACCAAAAACTATGGGAAGACAAAATTAACCCCCAGGTGTGGGACTACAGAATTCTTGGACGAGCCCACCAAGCTGAACCAGTCATCATTGTCCTCCGAGATCCCACTCGGTTTCCTAGCCAGAAACAATATCCCCTTAAAAGAGAGGCTCAGGAGGGACTACAGCCTTTAATAAATAAATTCCGTGCTTGTGGGCTATTGGTCCCCACCAGTTCACCATGTAACACCCCAGTCCTCTCAGTAAAGAAAAAAGACGGAACCTGGCGAATGGTTCAAGATCTCCGGATCATAAATGAAGCTGTAGTCCCCCTCCATCCCACAGTACCCAATCCCTATGTAATCTTGGGAGAAATCCCACCCAGTGCCAAGTGGTTTACAGTCTTGGATCTCAAAGATGCATTTTTTTGCATACCACTGGCTAAAGAATCCCAATATCTTTTTGCCTTTGAGTGGGAGGCCTCAGGAGAAAAACACCAACAAATGACTTGGACAGTATTACCTCAGGGGTTCAGAGATAGCCCCCACCTGTTTGGACAGCCCCTTAGCTGGGATCTCCTAGATCTGGACCTGAGACCTAATGGGAAAATATTACAATACATAGATAACCTACTAATCTGCTCTCCAGATGAGGAAAATGCCCAACAACATGCAGTTCAGGTTCTAAACTTTTTGGCAGAAAGGGGATATAAAGTCTCCCGTGCTAAGGCACAGATGGTGGAGACAAAGGTCACTTACCTGGGAGTTCTGAGTACAAGGAATCCTCCAGTTGCCCTCCCCTACAACTCGAAAACAATTGCGAGCTTTCCTGGGGCTAACTGGGTATTGTAGAATCTGGATACCCAACTATGGTCTAATTGCCCAGCCCTTATATGAAAGCTTAAAGGGATGAGATAATTCAATCCCACTGAGGTGGGGAACTCCTCAAAAGAAAGCAGAGGCTATACTAAAACAGGCCTTAACTCAGGCATCTGCCTTGAGGTTGCCAGACCCAGAAAAAGCATTCCAACTTCATATCCATGAAAGAGAGGGAATAGCCTTGGGAGTTTTAACTCAAAGGTTGGGATCTGAGCCCCAGCCTGTAGCTTACCCATCCAAGAGACTTGATCCAACTGCCCAAGCCTTGCCCCTTTGCCTTCAAAAATCTTGCAGCTATTGCAATCATGATTGAAGATGCTTTAAAACTCTCCTTTTGGGACAAACTAACTATTTTCACCAGCCACCAAGTAAAACAACTCCTAAATGGGAAAGACATTTATGGATGTCTGATCAAAAAATCCATCAAGTAATGCTGATGGAAAATCCAGGCCTCACTATATTCTCTTGTGAGGTTCTTAACCCAGCCACCCTCGTGCCTACCCCCGAGGGCTCTCTCCCCTTTCACTCTTGTCTAGAAATCTTGGGCCACTGGACAAAACCCCAAGAGGGATTGTCGGAGGATCCTCTGACCAATCCTGAGGAAATCTGGTACACTGATGGAAGCAGCTTTGTCATAGACGGAAAAAGAAGAGCCGGGTATGCAGTAGTCTCCAATTTTGAGATCATAGAGGCTAAGCCTCTGCCACCAGGTACTTCAGCCCAATTAGCTGAGCTCATACCCCTGACTCGAGCTTTAGAGCTGGGGAAAGGAAAAAGAATAGCCATTTACACTGACTCCAAGTATGCCTTTCTGGTGATACAGGCACACATGCTGCTATTTGGAAAGAAAGGGGCCATTTGACCACCCGAGGGTCCCCAATCAAATATGGTGATCAAATTCTTAGACTCTTGGGGCAGTCCATCTGCCCGCTGAGGTTTCAGTCTCCCACTGTAAAGGACACCAAAAGGGAGCACATCCGAGTGGCATGAGGGAACCAAGCAGCCAATCAGCCACCTAAGAGAGCAGCATTACAGAACTATGACCTAATAGGGGTTGCCACCTTAGTCCCACAGACTAATTTGCCAGAAACTCCTTCCTATACTGAAGGTGAGACTCTTACAGCTAAGAGTGAGGGCTTTCAAGAAGATCATATGGGGTGGTTCCAAAAGGAAGGACTCCTTTTTCTGCCTGGGAGCCTCCAATGGAAGTTGGTTAACTCCTTACATGCCAGCACTCATTTAGGGGAAAAGGCCCTCCAAAAATTAGTAGAAAGATCTTTCAGAGGAACAGGCCTCCAAACAACTATAAGGCAAGTGGTCTCCCCTTTCCCACTTGCCAATTAAACAGCCCCCAAGGTTGGAGAAGACTCTTTGAGAGTCCCTTGGACTGCAAGGAGATCTAACCAGTCCATTCTGAAGGAGATCAGCCCTGGGATTTCTTTGGAAGGAATGATGCTAAAGCTGAAACTCCAGTACTTTGGCCACCTCATGCGAAGAGTTGACTCATTGGAAAAGACTCTGATGCTGGGAGGGATTTGGGGGCAGGAGGAGAAGGGGACAACAAAGGATGAGATGGCTGGATGGCATCACTGATTCGATGGATGTGAGTCTGAGTGAACTTCGGGAGTTGGTGATGGACAGGGAGGCCTGGCGTGCTGCAAATCATGGGGTCGCAAAGAGTCGGACATGACTGAGTGACTGAACTGAACCGAAGGAGCTCAAAGATCTCAGCTGGCCCAGCCTGTCCAGTGATGTGGGATCTATTCAGGAGAGGACTGGCAGATGGACTTCACCCAGATGCCAGTTTCTAAAGGGTATAAATACCTATTAGTCATGACAGATACATTCACAGGATGGATTGAAGGCTTTCCCACCTGGACTGAGAAGGCTGCTGCTGCTAAGTTGCTTCAGTCGTGTCTGACTCTGTGTGACCCCATAAAGGTGGTAAAAGAAAAACTGCTCCATGAAATCATTCCAAGATTTGGTCTGCCCAGGTCATTACAAAGTGACAATGGGACCTCATTTACTTCTAAGGTCACCCAAGGGGTCTCTAAAGCATTGGGCATTACTTATTATCTCCATTGTGCCTGGAAGCTCAGTCTTCAGGAAAAGTAGAAAGAGCCAACCAATTCGATTAAAAAGATAACCTAGGAAACCTCCCTGGGATGGAAGGAAGCTTTACCAATAGCCCTCCTCTTCACCCATATGGCCTCTAAGGAACAGGTTGGTCTTTGCCCTTATGAGATGCTATATGGGAGATCTTTTGTTTATGTCAATGACCTCTTCCTAGATCCAGAGGTTCAGACCCTCCAGTCTTATACCATGGCCATTGGGCAATTCCAACAGGATATATGCTTGTGGGGTATGAACCAGGATCGAAAAGATTCTAAGGAGTCACCACCATATACTCCAGGGACTCAAGTCCTAATTAAAGTCTGGAAAGATGGGTCCCCAAAGGCTCAACTCCAGCCCACATGGAAGGGCACCACCCTGTAATACTTTGTACCCCCACAGCAGTCAAGGTACCAGGATATGACTCCTGGATTCACTACTCACGAATCAAGCTGGGGAAGAAAGCAGAAGAGGACACGTGATACACCTGTGAGCCCCTGGGAGATCTCAGACACCTATTCAGGACTACCAATGAGTGCCATTCTAATGAGCACCCCCAAAATCAATACACCTGTGAGCCCTGGGAGATCTCAGACACCTATTCAGGACTACCAATGAGTGCCATTCTAATGAACACCCCCAAAATCTGGTTTCTGGGGATAAGATTTCTCAGGATAGCTCCAAAGAGCCAACACAGCTTGACAGAGATTGTACTCCAAAACAGACAGGAGATAAATCTTCTGATCCCTGAACAAGGAGGGACTTGAGCCATCCTGGCGATGTGAATTTAGAATTGGCTAATGCCCCTACTCGTTATGCCATATTGATGCTGCTTATGATTGCTCCATGTATTATCAATTCTCTAACCTGTTTTGTCTCTGACCAGATCAATAAGCTACAACTTGCAGTGCCAGTTCAACAAAGATATAAAACTACAGCCAACCACGGAAAATATCACTCACCCTTAGATGGACACCGCTATAAGGACTCTGAGGCTTGAGACTAGCAAGAGGGGGAGGCCCAATACCCCTCGCTGTCCCAGTTCAGCAGGAAGTAGCCAGAAAGACCTCTATGTCCCTATTCCCAAAGAATTGGGCCTCCCATCTCTTGAAGGGGGAATGTTAGGTAGTTAGAATAGGGAAAAGGAGTCCAAAATGGCGGTGGCTAAAGGACAAGAGAAAAGCCCGCAAAAATAGAACAGAGGAAGGTCCGAGGACTGGAGGGAGGACTTCCGGTAGAACAGCACTCCTGACTAGGCCCAATTTGCATAGGGCAGGCCCAGGGGGAAGGAAAAAACATAAAAAGAGGAGCCAAAGGGCTCTCTCTCTTTCCTCAGCCCCCACGTGCACGTGCTCTTTTTCTCTCTCTCTCTCCCCAAAGTGCACGTGCTCTTTCTCTCCCTCTCTCTCCTCCAATCTCTTCTCTTTGTGTCTTTGGGTTGACATGCCCTCACGCTTCGAGGATGGATTCTCCTGCTATCTTCTAAATAAAATAGAGCTGTAACACTGATTTGTCTAAGAGCTATAACACAATCTGTTCAAGACCTGAGAGCTATAACATGGTCTGTCCAAGACCCGAGAGCTGTGATGTGCCAAGGGCTTTAATGTCCGTCACTCGAAATCTTTGTTGTGATGAGACAGAACCGAGGAGAATACACATGCCTGACAGAATGATGGATTAATTACAGCTCAAGCAGGCAGGATTTCTTGAAACAACAGACCGGTTACAGCTCAGTTAAATAGACAGTGGATAGTTCACCCCAAGATGTAGGAGTGGGCTGGCTGCAAAGGAGTGGCCACGATCCCTCCTGACTTTCCCTTTTATACTCTCTGTCTCCTCTTCTTGGTTCTGCCCTGTCCAAAAATAGGGATTGTACCCGCCACCAATCAGGAAAGGGAATGCAAGTGTATGCTCAAGGCCAGTTGACAGTTGCAGGTTACATAACAACAGGCTCTATATTGCTCATGTTGTTCCCATAATTAAGTCTGTTATAGTCAGACGTGTGTATGTATAGAATATTAATGAACCCTTGGTTACTTGAGGACACAGCTGTGCATCGAGGGGGCATGTGCTAGACTTGGAGAAGTTTGTATCTTCTGTGTGCCTAGGGCACATGTGCAGGAGTTGATAAAGTCTCTGTGGTTATTTTTGTAGCATATCTGTAAGCTCTCCTGGGCGTGTCTGGGATGGGGTGTTTCGAGATAAGCTTGCATCCTTTTAGGCTAGGCCACCCATCATTGCTCATGTCTAACTTCCTACCTAACACTTTCAAAAGACCTCAATCCCAAACTTTTATTCTCAAACAGTGGGGAGTATGCAGTTATGACTAATTTCATCAGCTTTTTAAAAATTGTGGTTGATTTATGATATAAATTAGTTTCAAGTACAACAAAATTTTATATTCCATTTAATGTGAGTATAAAATACTCTATATTTCTTGTGCTGTACAGTATATCCGTGTAGCTTATCTATACCTTCTTAAACCCCTATACCATCTTGCCCCTCCCCTTTTCCCTCTCCCCAGTGGTGACCACTGGTGGTTTGTTCTATCTTCAGTCTGTTTGTGTTCTGTTACATTCATAGCATTTTTAGCTCTGCAACGGTGTTCTTTGACCATTGTCCGGACTCCAAGTACTGTTTACACTGAGTGCTGGGCTCCCAGTGAAGGTATTTTGCTATATTTATTATTGACACATGGAGAAAGAAATGGCAACCCACTCCAGTACTCTTGCCTGGAGAATCCCATGGAGGGAGGAGCCTGGTAGGCTACAGTCCATGGGGTCGCAAAGAGTCGGACATGACTGAGCAACTTCACTCACTCACTCATTATTGACACAAATGTTGTCATGTATAGAAATCATCCCCAGATATCAAGAAATCAGGGTCAGACCACGTGGGTTCTTATTCTAAAATTTCTCTAAAACTTTTACTACTCAAAGTGGTCTACAGATCACCAGGGAGCTTGCTAGACATGTGGAATCTTGGACCCACTCCATACTCACTAGATCAGAGCCTGCATTTTCACAAGACCTCATGGAATCCATCTGCACAGTCAAATTTGAGAAACGTAGCATATTTCATCAGCCATGACCAATCTTCAAGCAAAAACTATACTCTTGTTTAATGTTACAGTTTACAAAGTTGCTTTACATAGATGATTTCATTTACATTTATTATTTTATTTTCATCCCAGCCACAATATAAAATTATTCATATTCAATGATGAAACTGAAGTCCAGGAAGGTAACAAACTTGCCTAAAATCATGTCTAGAGCCAGGTGAACCCCAACTTCAGTCTCAGTGGATGGGAGAATACTTTTTGATTATTAATGTTATGCTCTGAGCCCGTATCTCCGAACTGACCGAGAGAGCAAGTCCACCACAGTAATGCAAACGCAAGAAGGGAGTCTGTTTATCCCTAGCACGCTAGGGCCCAAGTCTCATCCCACACAAGGGAATCCGACAAGAGCCCCGAACAAAGGAGTATGGCGGCTTATATACAGGCAGTTCTTTGTCTCAGTTACAGGAGTAGCTGGCGTTACATGATTGGCCAGGCAGGATGAGCGCATATCCTGTCTCTTTCTGGTAAACACGACTCAGGTCCTAGAGACCGTCGTTTGGTCCCTAACAATTAATAGTGTGCTGAATGTAGCATTAGTATGCATGGTGATTTTAGATATAAAAATATATCTAAATGCTTAGACCCCATGGACTGTAGCCTACCAGGCTCCTCCCTCCATGGGATTCTCCAGGCAAGAGTACTGGAGTGGGTTGCCATTTCCTTCTCCATGTGTCAATAATAAACATAGCAAAATACCTTCACTGGGAGCCCAGCACTCAGTATAAACAGTACTTGGAGTCCTGACAATGGTCAAAGAACACCACTGCAGAGCTAAAAATGCTATGAATGTAACAAACCACCAGTGGTCACCAGTGGGGAGAGGGAAAAGGGGAGGGGCAAGATGGTATAGGGGTTTAAGAAGGTACGACTGAGCGACTTCCCTCTCACTTTTCACTTTCATGCATTGGAGAAGGAAATGGCAACCCACTCCAGTGTTCTTGCCTGGAGAATCCCAGGGACGGGGGAGCCTGGTGGGCTGCCATCTATGGGGTCACACAGAGTCGGACACGACTGAAGTGATTTAGCAGCAGCAGCAGCAGCAGATAAGCTACACAGATATACTGTACAGCACAAGAAATATAGAGTATTTTATACTGACATAAACACACTGACCAGGCGTGGCATTTCAGTTATTCTTGTTTGAGAAGTTTGTTTAAGTGAATTCGGATGACTAAAGTTTTGAGCGTGGTCCCTCCCTGCTCCAGGTTCAGGGAACACTTTCCTACTTTATATTATAGATGCCATTCCTCTCTTTCGTTTACAGCAATGTCAAAACTTTGATTTTAGCGACAATTTATATTGAGTAATTTTTATTTACTACAGACATCTAGTGCATTGTGTTGGTAAAAGGAAAAAGTAAAAATTCTTCATGAATATTTCTCTGAATAGTTTTAGCATGCAAAAGTATTTTCCCTAATCCAACCTTATGCCTTACTATAAACAGAAATGAGGTAACCAGTATGAATGAATGAATGAAGTCACTCAGTCGTGTCCGATTCTTTGCAACCCCATGGACTGGAGCCCACCAGGCTCCTCTGTCCATGGGATTCTCCAGGGAAGAATACTGGAGTGGGTTGCCATTTCCTTCTCCAGGGGATCTTCCTGACCATGGGATCGAACTCCGGTCTCCTGCCTTTTAGGCAGACACTTTACTATCTGAGCCACCTGGGAAGAGGCGTAACCAGTATAACTCAAACCTATTCAGAACGCTTAAGAGCCATCTTAAAATGTTTGTTGATAGAATTACAAGTGCAATATTTTGGATAAGATTTTTAAGTGTCCACTGTGTAAATCATCATAAATAAAGAGAAACGTGAAATGATAAGTACACACTCTCGTTGTCTAACCCTGACAGAAAAAGGAACTATAATTTCCAACTCAGTGTGGACAAGGAGCCTTGCAGAGAGAAGGGTCTCATAGATTCATATATTGACTGCACTAGATATTTTTGTTTGTAAAGAAGGGAAGGAAAAATATCTATATATTTTTTATAAGCCAAATTGTTCAACTAAGAGCTTTAATTAACAAGGTCCCAGCAAGGGCCCTGGCTAATTCTCATGGTGAGATTGCGTTCTGTACTCTAACCTCAAAGGCAAGTTCTCCAGTGTCTCTTTGGTGCTTTCATGCCCTTCATGTAAATACATACAGGCCCCCAGATGGTAAGTTGTTTTGCTAAAGAACTTCTTTACACATCTGGAATATAACCTCAAGATTTGTTTTAAAACCATGGCTTATAAAATATGTTTGGACTTGGATTGCATGGAGTCATAAACACGTTGAATGTAGGGAACAGTGTTAGTTTATAAATGTGGCCTGTTTTTAAGTTGTGAGGTTGCTGCAGCAAAACCAGAAATGAGTAAACAGCCTTTGGCACATACCAGCCAAACAAGCCTACAAGAGTTAAACAATCTTCATTATCCTTTAGCTGTTACTAGTAACAAACGATTGTAACTGGACTTGTTCTTCACAGAGCTTATTACTCTCTCTGACTCCATACAGATTACACTCTGCACCTAGCATACTTTCCCCCCTATACTCCTGTGTGTGTGTTAGTCATTCAGTCGTGTCCGACTCTTTGCGACCCCACGGACTGTAGCCCACTCCCCACCCCCACCCCCCAGGCTTCTTTGTCCGTGGAATTCTCCAGGCAAGAATACTGGAGTGGATTGCCATTCCCTTCTCCCATTGTAAACCAGCTGCTGCTAAGCCGCTTCAGTCGTGTCCGACTCTGTGCGACCCCATAGACGGCAGCCCACCAGGCTCCTCTGTCACTGAGATTCTCCAGGCAAATGGGTTGCCATTTCCTTCTCCAACATTCTCTTCTAGCATTCTGCATTTAAGAAAAAAGGCCGATAAATTTATGGAGACCAGTCCTGGTTGCTGAATTGTCTGATGCCAGCTGTGGCCATTCTGAAACTTTGCAAGAGAAAAAAACAGACCTTCTAAAAGATATAAAGGACTTTTCTGGTGGCTTAGAGGGTAAAGCATCCGCCTGCAATGCAGGAGACCCAGGTTCGATCCCTGGGTCGGGAAGATCCCTTGGAGAAGGAAATGGCAACCCACTCCAGTATTCTTGCCTGGAAAATCCCATGGACAGAGCCTGGTAGGCTACAGTCCATGGGGCTGCAGAGTCGGACACGACTGAGCAACTTCATTCATTCATTCAGAGGGTATAAAACCTCTCCCTCTTCCTGAGAAGGATAGGGCACAGTTCTTGAGGTGCTAGCCTGCTATGCTTCCCTTTGGCCTGGCAAAAATAATAAAGCTGCTCTTTCCTATTTCCTCCAAACTCTTTCTCCGTATTTCTTTTTGGCATTGGTGGACACGGAGCCACGATTTTGGTAACAAGGTCATTAGTTTTGTTTTTGTTCCTTCCATTGGCCCTTTCTTTTTTGTTCTTCCAAACTCTACTTGCTGTGGGTATTTCTGGGGTTTTACTCTATTTGCCCTCCATGTTTGCTTCCAATGTGCTTGGCCTTTTCTCATCCAAACCCACATAGGCGTTTCTCCCATATGACCACTGTGACTGCAACACAAGTCCAAGATGTCTTTATGTTTATTGTTTGCTTCACAGACTTACTCCTAAACTCCTGGGCTGTGGGAGAGGGAGGGGAGGAACATGAGGTCCAGTTAGTCTGGCCTCTGTGTTACTTCACCCCATAGGATGCTGCTTATGGGTCCAAAAAATCAACTACCCACACCGTTTGCTATGATGTGTTTTGCTCTAAGCCACGATAATACCCCAAATAAGATTACGTTTTATACTTCCTGCCTTTAAAAACAGTACTCCGTTTACTTGCTGCATAGACTGAATCAAACTGAGTGAAATGTAATAGAAACAAAAGGAGGCCAATCCTGCAGTGAAAGGAGATGCTCATATCCACCCACGACTTGGTATATGTGGAGGAGTTATGTGGACTATAGGCAGCTCTTGAAACATAAGCAAGGATCTTAGTTGTGGCATGTAGGATCTAGTTCCCTGACCAGGGATCGAACCTGGGCCCCCTGCATAGAGGAGGCCCATTGAGAGTGTAGAGTCTTAGCCACTGGATGGCCAGGGAAATCCCCTGCATTTTGTTTTCAGTGGAAAAGCAAACAAAACCCTGTTACAAATAGTTCCAGAATAGAGTCAGTTGGAGAAAGAAGCATCCAATGTGTGGCAGTGAATAAAAAACTGACATACCAGAAAAGCATTTAATTGGAGATACAATTCACATTTTATTCAGTAATCTGCCATATTATCCTGGAAACCATTAATAACCCCTCAATCACAAAAGCAGCAGTGGAAAAGACCCAGAATTTTGTGCAGAAGTCACTCTCCACCTGCCTCCTTCTGATGTCTATATCAGAAGCTTTCTCTCTTTTATACTTTAACAAAACATTATTACACAAAAATAAAGCCTGAGTGAGCAAGCCTTATCACTGGCCCCAGATTGAATTCCTCTCCTCCAGAAGCCAAGAATCCCTGCGTCTCTTCACTGCTCAGCAACAACCTTCCATTACTAGCTAGTGCAGTGAAGGAAACTTAAAAGGTATATGGAGTTGAAAGGAAGAAATAAAACTCTATTTCTATAGGCAACCAGGTACCTAGAAAATGTAAAGGAATCTTTTAAATTATTAATGATGAATAATTAGATGAATAGATAAACTATTAGAACTAAGAAATGAATTTACCAAGGTCACTGGCTATGAGGTCAGTAGATAACCATCAACTATATTCATAGATTATACCACCAAACAATAAAAAGGCGAAATATATATCACAGTGGGCCAGGACATACAAGAAATTCATTCACACAGAATTATTTATAATAGTTTAGAGAAGCTAGAAGTTTAAAAGTCCATCAGAAGGAAGATTTGTTAAACACATTAGGGCACATCTATATAATATTATGTACTAACGAATGAGTTCAATGAATGAGTTTACATGGATAGACATGGGAAAATAGGCATATATGACAAAGAGTTTGTGTCTATATGTATATATATATATATATGTATATATATATATATATATATGGTGGCTATAAAGTCAAACATCCAGTCCAATCTTATGTCTAGTTAAACAGAATTCATCAATTCCTTTCTATTGCTGGACAGTGGAATTTGGGGTTGAGGGCTACAAATGTTCTGCATGTCTTCATGATTTTTTATTTAATTGGAGGAAAACTGCTTTATTCTGCCTAATAACACATTTAGTGATTCTTTCATTTAAATGTATTTATTCATTCATGAAAGGAATATTCACTCTGATTAACAGTGGAGATTTCTTCGGAAGGAATGATGCTGAAGCTGAAGCTCCAGTACTTTGGCCACCTCATGTAAAGAGTTGACTCATTGGAAAAGACTCTGATGCTGGGAGGGATTGGGGGCAGGAGGAGAAGGGGACAACAGAGGATGAGATGGCTGGATGGCATCACTGACTCGATGGACGTGAGTCTGAGTGAACTCCAGGAGATGGTGATGGACAGGGAGGCCTGGCGTGCTGCGATTCATCGGGTCGCAAAGAGTCGGATACAACTGAGCGACTGAACTGAACTGAACTGAATGATACACTGCAACATGTTAGTCCATAAATAAATGATTTCAGGAACATGAGAACAGTGCCCTAACCTCTCTATGTCTGTTCTCCCACTTCCTCTCAAAGAACTGGAGAGCTGGATGTTCCATTCGAGTCTTTGTTTTCATTAGAGGCTTCATAAGCCAAGTGCACAATAGGCGTCATGTACTCCCGCACTGTAATTTGGAGGGCTGCACTGCACACCTCCAAGCTGAGCTGTCATTGAGAAGTGAAGAGGCTTTCAGAAAGAGGTACTGCTGCTGTGGCACCTCCTATCGCAGGTCAGCCTGAAAAGCAGCTTCAAAAGAACCATTCAGAGAGCCTGACAAGAGTCCCCTGTGATTTTGGGGAGGGTTAACATCTGACTCACAAGTTTAAATACCAGTAGAGCTGCCTGATAGGATCCATGGCTGTGCAGGAAATGGCACACACCCGCAGATTTATCCCAATGGAGGGATAAGGAAGCTGTCCTTGTGAGCCTTACAGGTCTTGCGGAAGGGCACTGGTGTGCATGGGCTTAAAAGCAACCCCGCCCCAGAGGCCTAACTAAAGGGCAGAAGAAACCTAAATCAGAGGAAAACATTATCAACCCGAAGGGGAAACTGCAAGTGACATGCTGACTAAGGTTGAAGGAACCATCAAGGCAACTGTGGAAGGCAGATCCCTGGTGATGAGCGGTTTCTCAAACACCCATCAGGGACCCTTTGGAGAGAGAATCAACAATGGGTATGTAACTTCAACATCACCCAGTTGCCTGATCACAAGGCAGATCATGCCCTGCTTCCTCTACACGTACTTCCGGCACCCCAAGGGGCTACAAGCAACTACTGCTAGTGAGCAGGAAACAAAGTCAGAAGGAGAGTGAAGACGTCAATTCCACCCTTCCCCATGGCGGCCTGCTGAGCCTTGGCCGAAGAACAGATGTACTGAATTTGATAAAAGTTCATAGTTTTAATAACTTTATAACTTGACTGGACTTGACAATATCAGATAGTGACTGAACGACCTGTGGACCTGCTTTAGATTTTACCGAGGGCTAGGGTGAGTGGCAGACAATAATCCACAGGGAATTGGAGAGAGGTAAAAACATAAAGCTGCTTTATGCTCCTCTCCTAGAAAGTCCAGCTTGTTTAATAAAACAGAAGGTGGAGTAACATATTTAAGTCAGTTAGCAGTTGTCTGGCATAGTGTGCACCCAAGAAATATTAATTATTTTTATTATTAAAACATAATAAAGTATCTTATTTTCCACTTTTAGAAGTAATACCACAAAAACAGAGGTGGTAACTAATCTTGAGCCAAAGAAAAAAAAACTCAGTTGTAAAGCAGTCTGGCATTACTATAACCATTTACTTTCTGTGTATGCTTACATAAAGTCTAAATGTGAAGAGAAGCTTTTTCTAGTTTTCTCACATTTATTATTTACACTGGCATTTGCTGAGTAGGACCTAGTTATAGGACTTTTAGCTTTCACTGCACCCCAGAATCATCTACAGAACTTGAAAAAAAAAAACCAAACCACATTCCTGTGCCTGAAGCAAGGCCTACCAGATTAGGATCTCTGGGTCTGGAAACCAAACAAGTGAATTTTAAGAAAGCTCCTCAGGTGATTCAGTTGCAAAACTAGGGGGTTGAGAATCACTGGGCTAGGTCAGTACAGCTCTTTTTCAAACTAGAAGGTAGCCTGCTAATCTTTCCTTCTAGTTGGGGCTACAGGGATATTTTTGAAAAAAAGAAAAAGAATGATCTAAATTAAATGACTAATTGACTCATTAATACAAATGAATGAATTCATTCATTAACTATTTACTGAGTACTCCCTCTGAGTACTGAGTTGAGGCTCAGTATTAGGTGTGGGACTTCAACTCTATCCTGAGAGTGCTCTCAGCCTACAAGCACATGAATTATTCAAATATGGCTACTCTTAACTTATGTGAGATACCAAGAGAAAAGCAACAAAGATCAATTAAAAACACTTACTTGCACAATACAATGGCATACAACGACTCTCCCACGTGAATCATCCAGGCAAGCCAATAACTGAAACAAAAGTCAGCCTAGTTTAAGGTGATGGTCCTTTGCTGATGAGCTCTAACAGAAAAACCTCCAAAAGAAGAGTGCTTTACTATGAACGAGCACCATTTTTGGAAGGCAACCATGGGCCTTCCGGGGAGACTGAAGCTGTGGGGTCCACATCCCATTTCTGGAGCTCTACTTACCAACCATGCATGAGGGTGTGATAATGCTTCAGCAAGTACTGAGTGAAGGGGCCCAGGGGTCCCAGGCTCTGATAAGGAACACTCTCAGGCCAGAAGAGCACCCACTGAAAGAGAACCAGAGTACTTTTAGATCACTTCAATGTATTTTTAACCAAGGCTATGAAATAATCCTGATTCTGCAAGAACAAATAACAGACCAAAGCAACTCTGAACCAAGCCATACAGGCTTCAATTCTCGAATTCTATTTTCTAAAAGCCATTTCAGTGGAAGATTCCTGCTAAGGAAACTATGTGGTTATCAGACTTAGTGCCCAGATTAGCTGACTTCTGTTCTTACTGAATTCCACAATTTAGTAGTCTGCAACCCACTATTTTGGGTATCTTCTTGTGGCTCAGCTGGTAAAGAATCTGCCTGCAATGCGGGAGACCTGGGTTCAGTCCCTGCGTTGGGAAGATCCCCTGGAGAAGGGAAAGGCTACCCACTTCCAGTATTCTGGCCTGAAGAATTCTATACAGTCCATGGAGTCGCAAAGACTCGGACACGACTGAGCGACTTTCACTGTATTCTTTAAATGAATTCTGTCTCTCAAAAAAAAGTTGCTGCTTATCTCAGTAGAGATTGTCTTCTTGATTTTACATCTATGGCATAATATGCACATCCTCTCTATCCCTTCTTACCACTTAAATTCTACCCAACCTTTAGGTTTATCCCCATTTTCCAAGCAATTCCAACTGCCTCAGACATTCTGCTTTGGAAGCCCTATCTTGACTTGGCAGGCCTAGAATTGTCAACTTGGCCTCTTTCTTCTCTCCTCAGTTCTACTCAGACCTGAATAAGTCCTACGAACCTTGGAGACGCAAAGGCAGGAACATTTCCAAGCGAAAGCCTAACAAGCCCACCGAACTTTCGCTTACGCTAATTACCTAGGCAACCGCCAGCCGCGCAAGCGCAAGACCTCCCTCCTCCCCCCTCTCCAGTGCCCCTGGCTCTACGGGAGCCTGGCGGGCCAAAACAAAAGCGCCGCGCCGTACTACACCTTACCCCGAAATATCCCAGCACCAGGACCGTGACCAGCGAGGGCAGGGGTCTGGCTACACGGAAGTAGGAGGCAGCAGCCCCACCAGCCTCCGACTTCGCCGCCATTTTGAAAGATCTAGTCACCTAGTCACAGGGTGGGGAGAGAAAGCGTGGGCAGCTGGTTTCTCAAGATCTCAACACAGGCCAAAGGCGCGGACAGACGAGTGCGCCTGCGTTTTCTTCCCGGGTCTAGTCCCCTGGCTCAGAGCGCGCGAGAGCCGCGATTGCGCCTGCGACCTCTCCACGGCTCCAGGTGGGATCTTGCACCTCCAGGCAGCACTCCAGGCCCTCGCCTAGCCTTCCTCGGGGCCCGCTGTCCTTACCGTGTAATAGCCAAAAGAGAGGATGATGACAGTAACGCAGAACAGACTGCTCCTCTGGAAGTAGGCCTCATCTCCTCTTGCCTTCCCCATCGCTGCAGCGCACATTATGGGATGCCTGGCAGGCCACTGGTAGTGCGCGGGGAGATAAAGGCAAGGCAGGGGCGGGGCCACGGCAAAAGCTCCTCCCTTCTCTCCCCTAAGGGAGGAGGGTCTGTGGGCTTGAAACTTGGAAACAGTTCCCACCCACTCTGGCCTGGAGGGCTGGTCATCATTTTGCAGGGAGACACACCCACCCCACCCCCCCACTTCTCTGAGTTTCCGGAACTTAAGATAATGGTGTTGGAATAGATGGTGCGTTATGCTTCTGATAACTGTGGGTCTAGGTTTTGTTTTTTTTTTTAACTTTTTGTTTTGTATTGGGATGTATATAGCTGAGTAACAATGTTATGATGCTTTCATGTGTTCTCTAAGCCTGTGAGTCTCAATCTGTTTTGTAAGTTCATTTGTATCATTTCTTTTTAGATTCCACATATAAGTGATGTCCAGTGATATTTCTCCTTCTCTGACTTACTTCACTCAGTATGACAATCTGTAAGTCCATCCACGCTGCTGCAAATGGCATTATTTCATTTTTAATGACTTACATTCCACTGTATTTATGTACATCTTCATCCTTTCTCTGTCGATGGACATTTAGATTGCTTCCATGTCTTGGCTCTTGCAAATGGTGCTGCCGTGCTGTGTGTATCCTTTTGGATCATGTTTTTCTCCAGATACATGCCAGAGTGGGATTGTATCATATGTTAACTCTAGTTGTAGATTTTTTTAAGGAACCTCTGTACTGTTCTCCATAGTGGCTGGAGATCCCCTCCAACATTGTGGGAGGATTCCCTTCTCTCCACACCCTCACCAACATTTATTGTTTGTGGATTTTTGATGATTGCTATTCTGGCTGGTGTGAGGTGATATCTCATTGTAGTTTTGATTTTCATTTCGCTAATATATTCAAAAGCAGAGACATTACTTTGCCGACTAAGGTCTGTTTAGTCAAGGTTATGGTTTTTCCTGTGGTCATGTATGGATGTGAGAGTTGGACTGTGAAGAAGGCTGAGCGCCAAAGAATTGATGCTTTTGAACTGTGGTGTTGGAGAAGACTCTTGAGAGTCCCTTGGACTGCGAGAAGATCCAACCAGTCCATTCTGAAGGAGATCAACCCTGGGATTTCTTTAGAAGGAATGATGCTAAAGCTGAAACTCCAGTACTTTGGCCACCTCATGTGAAGAGTTGACTCATTGGAAAAGACTCTGATGCTGGGAGGGATTGGGGGCAGGAGGAGAAGGGGATGACCGAGGATGAGATGGCTTTATGGCATCATGGACTTGATGGACATGAGTCTGAGTGAACTTCGGGAGATGGTGATGGACAGGGAGGCCTGGTGTGCTCTGATTTATGGGGTCGCAAAGAGTCGGACACGACTGAGCGACTGAACTGAACTGAATAATTAGCCATGTTGAACATTTTTTCACGTGCCTCTTGGCCAACTGTATCTCTTATTTGGAGAAATGTCTATTTAGGTCTTCTGTCTGCCGTTAAGCATAGTGAGCTGTTTGTAAATTTTGGAGACTAATCCCCGGTTGGTCACATCATTTGCAAATATTTTCTCCCCATCTGTAGGTTGTCTTTTCATTTTGTTTATTGTTTCCTTTGT
Organism: Capra hircus; assembly: GCF_001704415.2. Taxonomy (NCBI): domain Eukaryota; kingdom Metazoa; phylum Chordata; class Mammalia; order Artiodactyla; family Bovidae; genus Capra; species Capra hircus. The sequence goes on along the minus strand of NC_030835.1, from coordinate 10,423,837 downwards.
TATGCAGAAGTTTTTCAGTAGGTCGCATTTGTTTGTTTTTATTCCCATTATTCTAGGAGATGGATTGAGAAAGATATTGCTGCAATTTGTGTCAGAGTGTTCTGCCTTTGTTTTCCTCTAGAAGTATTATAGTGTCTGGTCTCACATTTAGGTCTTCAATCCATTTTGAGCTTATTTTTGTGTATGGTGTTCAAGAATGATCTTTTTATTTTTATTTTTAAATGTAACTGTCCAGTTTTCTCAGCACCATTTGTTGAAGAGACTGTCTTTCCAACGTTGCATGGTCTTGCCTCTTTTGTTGCCATAGGTGCATGGGTTTATTTCTCGGCTCTGTATCCTATTCATAATGGGGCTAATTTTTGAACTTAAGCTCTCCTGTGCTCTGTGGGGAATGTAAAAAGAAACCACAATTAAATAGACCTGGGATACTGACAGGGGGCACTCTCACACCTTGTGAGTCTAGCAGAGGCTGATGGGAAGACCAGTCTTCTTTCCTGGCAAGGACTCAGCCAAAGAAAACCCATGGATTCTGTTTTCTACAGCCTTCCCAACGTCCTTTTCTTCTTAAAAGTATTCTTTCCTTTGGTGGGGCAGCAGACGCTTGTGTTGTTGTTCATGTGATTGCAGACCCCAAATTGCAGACCCCTGCTGATCCTGGAATAAATCTCTTTCCTGGAGAAATACACAGCAGTCTGATTTGTTTTGGGTCAACAGAAATAATGCCCTTCCTCTTCATTACTAAAGATGTATGGATCCATATGGCACAGCACTTATGAGCAATGTTGGTGGACAGATAGAAAGTAAAAGTGAAAAGGTAGCTTAGTTGTGTCCAACTCTTTGCAACCCCATGGACTATACAGTTCATGGAATTCTCTAGGCCGGAATCCCGGAGTGAGTAGCTGTTCCCTAGAATCCTGGAGTGGATAGCTGTTTGCTTCTCCAGGGGATCTTCCCAAGCCAGGGATTGAACCCAGGTCTCCTGCATTGCAGGCAGATATTTTACCACTTGAGTCACCAGGGAAGCCCAGGAATATTGGAGTGGGTAGCGTATCCCTTTTCCAGCGGATCTTCCTGACCCTGGCATTGAACTGGGGTCTCCTGCATTAAAGGCAAATTCTTTACTAGCTGAGCTACCAGGGAAACAGTTTCAGTCCTAGCTCTGCCATTAACATTTTGTGTAAGCTTGTTTTACAGTCACTAAGTTGTGCACAACTCTTTGCGACCCCATGGACTTCAGTGAAGGAGGAAACAGACAGAACAGGCTCCATCTTGAAAGCAGGACTCCATCTTGTTCTGGACTATGGACTTTGAGCTATATGCCCAGAGCTATGGAAATAGCATACCAACTGGAAAACCAGACCCCCACCCGCCCCCACCCCCAGCCAATGGAACAGCCCCAGAGCTCGTACCTAGACTCTCCGTCGCCTAAAAGAATACCCCAATTATCTGTGTAACCGAATAGAATCATAAATTCTATTATTATTATTGGAGTATGACCACAGGCCTATTGATAATTGTCCATTGTTAACTACCTAGGCTTAAGGCATATGAATCACGGTTAACTTTGATTATATCTTTCTTTTCCTTTGTTCAGGCTAGTTTCAGGGAATGTGGGGAGGTGGGTTTGGGCACGCACAGTTAGGGTATAAGGTTTTCATAAAAACTGGTTGAGGTCCTTGGCTAAGAGGAGACTCTGCCTTGGGCCTGCGGGTGTAATAAACTGTACTCCACTATCTGCATTGTCCTTCTGAGTGAATTTGTTTCCTGAAATGCGTGGCTACAACAGCAGCACTCCAGGCTTCCCTGTCATTCACTGTCTCCTGGAATTTGCTCAAACTCATGTCCATTGAGGTGGTGATGCCATCCAATCATTTCATTCTCTGTTGCCCACTTCTCCTGCTTTCAGTCATTGCCAGCATCAGGGTCTTTTCCAAGCTGAGACTATTATCTAACCCATTTATGCCTTAGTTTCTTTATCTGTAAAGTAGGGACATATTGGTTCCTACCTCAGAGATGTGGATGGATTAAATATCAGAACTTGTAATAAAAGCACTGTAAAACAAAATGTTGCTCATCATCCAGCTGTACAAGGATCACTGCAGTTGCTGACCTAAAAGGAATTGAGGATGAAGAACATGATGATCCACTTAGTGCTTTGAGGAAACAGGCAAAACAGGCCATTAGATAATTAGATATATTTCCAGGAGAAAACCTTTGACTGTGTGGATCACAACTGTGGAAAATTCTGAAAGAGATGGGAATACCAGACCACCTGACCTGCCTCTTGAGAAACCTGTATGCAGGTCAAGGAGCAACAGTTAGAACTGGACATGGAACAACAGACTGGTTCCAGATAGGAAAAGGAGTACATCAAGGCTGTATATCGTCACCTGGCTTATTTAACTTACATGCAGAGTACATCATGAGAAATGCTGGGCTGGATAAAGTACAAGCTGGAATCAAGATTACTGGGAGAAATATCAATAACCTCAGATATGCAGATGACACCACCCTTATGGCAGAAAGTGAAGAGGAATTAAAGAGCCTCTTGATGAAAGTGAAAGAGGAGAGTGAAAAAGTTGGCTTAAAGCTCAACATTCAGAAAACGAAGATCATGGCATCCAGTCCCATCACTTCATGGCAAATAGATGGGGAAACAGTGGAAACAGTGGCTGACTTTATTTGAGGGGGCTCCAAAATCACTTCAGATGGTGATTGCAGCCATGAAATTGAAAGACGCTTACCCCTTGGAAGGAAAGTTATGCCAACCTAGACAGCATATTAAAAAGCAGAGACATTACTTTGCCAACAAAGGTCGATCTAGTCAAGGCTATGATTTTTCCTGTGGTCATGTATGGATGTGAGAGTTGGACTGTGAAGAAGGCTGAGCACTGAAGAATTGATGCTTTTGAACTGTGGTGTTGGAGAACTCTTGAGAGTCCCTTGGACTGCAAGGAGATCCAACCAGTCCATCCTAAAGGAGATCAGTCCTGGGTGTTCATTGGAAGGGCTGATGCTGAGGCTGAAACTCCAATACTTTGTCCACCTGATGTGAAGAGCTGACTCATTTGAAAAGACCCTAGATGTCCATCAGCAGATGAATGGATAAGAAAGCAGTGGTGCATATACACAATGGAGTATTACTCAGCCATTAAAAAGAATACATTTGAATCAGTTCTAATGAGGTGGATGAAACTGCAGCCTATTATACAGAGTGAAGTAAGCCAGAAAGAAAAACATCAATTCAGTATGCTAACACATGGAATTTAGAAAGATGGTAATGATAACCCTGTATGCGAGACAGCAAAAGTGACACAGATGTATAGAGCAGTCTTTTGGACTCTGTGGGAGAGGGAGAGGGTGGGATGATTTGGGAGAATGGCATTGAAAAATGTATAATATCATATAAGAAACAATCGCCAGTCCAGGTTTGATGCAAGATACAGGATGCTTGGGGCTAGTACACTGGGTGACCCAGAGGGATGGTACGGGGAGGGAGGTGGGAGGGGAGTTCAGGATGGGGAACACATGTACACCCATGGTGGATTCATGTTGATGTATGGCAAAACCAATACAATATTGTAAAGTAAAAAAAAAAAAACACAAAAAACTTCTGTTATAAAAGAAAAGAAAAGACCCTGATGCTGGGAAAGATTGAGGGCAGGAGGAGAAGGGGATGACAGAGGAGGAGATGGTTGGATGGCATCACCAACTTAATGGACCTGGGTTTGGGTGGACTTCAGGAGTTGGTGATGGACAGGGAGGCCTGGAGGGCTGGCATGCTGCGGTTCATAGGGTCGCAAAGAGTTGGACACGACAGCAACTGAACTGAACTGGGAGAAAAAATATGAATTTGAATTCTTGCATCTTCATATACTTAAAAAAATACTACAATCATTAACTGAGATATCTGTTCCTTGTGACTATCAGTAACCTTCTACTGGGACGTATGCTTAATTGCACGTATTCTTTAGCTGAAATCATGTGTGCTGGCCTCTCCCCCAACCTCCTCAGAGCTATCTGAAAGGCTGTCTCTTGGGCTATAGTCCTCAGTAAAACACTGAATAAACTCAACTCATGGCTCTTACATTGTGCATCTCTCAGTCAATAGCTCTCACAAAAGTGTCTGGTCCATAGTACTTTATGGGCTTCCCAGGCGGTGCAGTGGTAAAGAATTCACCTGCCAATGCAGGAGAGCAAGAGATGTGGGTCTGATCCCTGGGACCTGGATCCAGGATTCCCTGGAGCACGAAATGGCAAAACACTCCAGAATCCTTGCCTGAAAAATTCCAAGGACAGAGGAGCCTGGTGGGCTACAGTCCATGGGGTTGCAAAGAGTCAGATATGGCTGAGCAGACACATGCAGAGTGTTTTGCGAGTTACTAGTATTACTGACCCTTCTGCATGTGTGCCAGGCCCTTGTAATAAGTGCTGTGTCATCCGTGTGAAGTGACAGATCAAACCAAGAAGTGTTCTGCTTAGACTCAGGAGAGAAAGATGGTTTCACCTGGGCTTTGAAAGCTTTTGTGGGGGCTTCCCTGGTGACTCAGTGGTAAAGAATCTGCCTGCCAATGCAGGCACTGTACTTTAAAGACAAGGAGTCCACTATTATCCACAGAATCAATCCTCACCAAGACTCCCCTATTTACATTAATAGTATCATTCTTCCTGCAGACACCCAGACTCTTCCATTTGGCTGCCTTCATATCTAGTCATCTGTCAAGTGTTCTGTTGATTTAGCAACATAATCCTTCTAGATTACACTGAAGCTGAGTCCTTCTAAAACCAAGTTGCTTTACTGAATTTATGATTTTTAAAATTTTAAATGTTTATTGAAATATAGTTAATGTACAGTGTTGTATTAGTTTCAAGTGTACAGCAAAGTGATTCATATATATATCTACCTGAATATATATTATATATTTACATATATATTCTTTCTTAGATTCCCTTCCATTACAGGTTATTACAAGATACTGAATTTATGATTAATTTCTCTGTCCAAAACTCTATTCCCTTTCTTGTCTCTTCTGACCTCAATGCTGAGGTAATTGAACACTAACCAACCAGAGTCAGATGACTAAAATTGCTATTATAGATTTCACCATTAACATACAAACTCAGGTTTTTTCTTCAGGATAAGATGAGATAACAGACCCCAGAGTCACGGACCACTTGGCCAGAGAATCATAAGCCAGAGACATACTGACTCCCAAAACTATGATTAAGAAATGTCACAGAACTATCAAAAAATGATGATTAATCCCACCATCTTTGTTCTTCCACTTAAAAAATCACTCAAAGACCAATTGGAGTGGATCTGAGTCTTGTCCCCCATTCTGTTGCTTGACACCCTGCAATAAATCCTGACTTTGATGCAAACACCTGCTGCCAGAATTTGGCTTTTTATGCCACAGGCATATGAAGCCTTGCTAGTTACAAAACCATGGTTTTATTTTTACTGCCTCCCCAGGTCATCCCAAGTGAGGTATGTTCTACCACTTCAATGATCTCTTTCTCAAATTTGAACTGTAAACGACAGAATAATCTTCCACAAGTACAGTTCTAATACTTTACCTTACCAAAACTTTTTGAGAATTCCCTAATTTTAAACTGTTGTTGTTTTTCAGTACTTCTCTTCAGGTGTTAAATCTGCAGTGAGGAAGTTATCAGAAAAACAACTCATGTTGGAATAGATGTTATTGAAGAGGAAAATTGGCTTGGGTCAAAGGACTATTGGAAGCCAGGTTTCTTATCTTCCACCATTTTTCTTTGAGCCCAGCAGGTTACTTAGCATTCCTGTGACTCTTATTGTAGAAGGCAAGAGTAGGACAGACAGGACCAAAGGGTCTTACCATTAACCCGTTATGCACACATAAGGAATCCAGAGGAAACTACCAAGAAGATCTTTACTCACACATGAGTAGTTTATGTCAATCCATAAGAAACTAACAGTCAACTGAAGATGTCAACTGGAGATTCAGAAGGATGTCAACTGGAGATTTTCCTCTGTATAACTCACCCGCTTCCCATGTGATAGAAGTAGCTAATTTATCCTCCAGGTATCCTATATCATCATCCCCTCTGGGCTGACAGAGAAATCTCTCAACCCTTTACATTTTATCTTTTTCTCTCCCCTTTGGGTGGATTAATGACCTAAAGCTTGAAAACAGTAAAGAAAGTGTGGGAGAAGAGTTTTAAAATCTTAGAGAATGGGGAAAAGGACTTCCTAGTATGATATTAAAGTTACACGCAATAGAGAGATACAAAATTTAACTGCATATCAATTTAAAGTTTCATTCTTAAAAAAAAAAACCAAACAACTTTGTTCTTATGAAAGGCACAATAAGTAAAGTTGAAAGACCTGAAAGAAGGAATTCTTCAATATGTATAATAGACAAATGAATAAAAGATAAGAAATGGAAATTCTTCAAAAGGAAACTTGAATGTCCAGGGAATATTAAAAGGTTTTCACTCTTAATGACAATTTGGGAGGTGCAAAGTAAACCAAAAATATGATACTTCCTTCCATTCCCCCATTATATTGGCCTGCTACTACTATTAGGTGTTACATGCTAGCAAAGTAATACTCAAAATCCTTCAAGCTAGTCTTCAGCAGCATGTGAACCAAGAACTTCCAGATGTACAAGCTGGATTTAGAAAAGGCAGAGGAACCAGAGGTCAAATTGTCAACATCCGTTGGATCATAGAAGAAACAAGGGAATTCCATAAAAACATCTTCATTGACTATGCTAATACCAGACCACCTGACCTGCCTCTTGAGAAATCTCTATGCAGGTCAGGAAGCAACAGTTAGAACTGGACATGGAACAACAGACTGGTTCCAAATAGGAAAAGGAGTATGTCAAGGTATATTGTCACCCTACTTATTGAACTTATATGCAGAGTACATCATGAGAAACGCTGGACTGGAAGAAACACAGCTGGACTCAAGATTGCTGGGAGAAATATCAATAACCTCAGATATGCAGATGACGCCACCCTTATGGCAGAAAGTGAAGAGGAACTAAAGAGCCTCTTGATGAAAGTGAAAGAGGAGAGTGAAAAAGTTGGCTTAAAGCTCAACATTCAGAAAACGAAGATCATGGCATCCGGTCCCATCACTTCATGGGAAATAGATGGAGAAACAGTGGAAACAGTGGCAGACTTTATTTTCTTGGGCTCCCAAATCACTGCAGATGGTGACTGCAGCCATGAAATTAAAAGACGCTTACTCCTTGCAAGAAAAGTTATGACCAACCTAGATAGCATATTGAAAAGCAGAGACATTACTTTGCCGACTAAGGTCCGTGTAGTCAAGGCTATGGTTTTTCCAGTGGTCATGTATGGATGTGAGAGCTGGACTGTGAAGAAGGCTGAGCACCGAAGAATTGATGCTTTTGAGCTATGGTGTTGGAGAAGACTCTTGAGAGTCCCTTGGACTGCAAGAAGATCCAACTAGTCCATTCTGAAGGAGATCAACCCTGGGATTTCTTTGGAAGGAATAATGCTAAAGCTGAAACTCCAGTACTTTGGCCACCTAATGCAAGAGTTGACTCACTGGAAAAGCCTCTGATGCTGGGGGGGATTGGGGTCAGGAGGAGAAGGGGACGACAGAGGATGAGATGGCTGGATGGCATCACTGACTCGATGGACGTGAGTCTGAGTGAACTCCGGGAGTTGGTGATGGACAGGGAGGCCTGGCGTGCTGCGATTCATGGGGTCGCAAAGAGTCGGACACGCTGAGCGACTGAACTGAACTGAAGGAAGTGAAAGTGAAAGTGAAGTCGCTCAGTCGTGTCTGACTCTTTGCCACCCGGTGGATTGTAGCCCAGCAGGCTCCTCCGACCACAGGGTTCTCCAGGCAAGAATACTGGAGTGGGTTGCCATTTCTTTCTCCAGGGGATCTTCCCAACCCAGGGATTGAAGCCAGGTCTCCCGCATTGCAGGCAGATGCTTTAACCTCTGAGCCACCAGGGGAGCCCCTAAGGGCGTGAAGGTTTCTGGGAAAACTAGTTTCTGGGAAAACTAGTTTTTGGGAGCAGGTTTATGGAGGAGGCACAGGAAACATTGCCACTCAGTGTGAATTCTAGGTACTGAGAAAAATAAAAAATATGATCTGAACTTTAAATTATTGGGGGGAAAAAGCCAGAGAAATCAGGTTAGGTCCAACCTTATTTTGGTTTGCTCTGCTCTTCGGCTCTCCAAACTTCTCTAGTACTTTCAGTTCCCCAAATCTTCTCGTCAGCTACCTCAAAGCCCCTGGTACCACCCAAATGGGCTGGTTGGGTGGGCTATCAATGCCTCTGACCCCAAGCAAACAGCATAGGACCCCACTATAGTCATAAGTCACTAATCTGACCTCCCAGGATTTCATCTGCCCATCAAGTCTGTTCCTTGTGCTTCTTTTTCATTTTGGTTGGTGAGAATGAATTATTTCGGAATCAAATCAGAAACATAGGCTCTCCCTCCACCTGCATCTTAGGCATTAACTTGCTTAATTAAAAACAAAACAAAACCTTACTTTTATCAGCCTTGCGTTCCTCTAGGAATTTTCCTCTTCTCAGAGTTGATGGGTAGAAATGCTATATATCTGCATAGGACCACTACAAGATTTAAGTAAGGTAATGTGTGAAAGATCTATTCTTTGGATTTGCCACATAAATTTGTAGCCATTTATTTAAATAGAAAGGAAGACATGTAAATCCTTCTGAATTCAGATGAGTTAATCTGAAATAGCTATGAGCATGTTTGTTTTACATGCCTAGGGTATAAAATAACCTTCTTCCACACATTTGGAAAGAAAACCCCAAAAGTCTGCAGTTTCCTCATCTGTAAAATGAAGGGTTTGGTTATCTCAAAGCATTGTTTTAAGAATAAGATGAATTAGTAAATAACGTAGTGTCTATAGTGAAATGAAAGTGAAGGTTACTCAGTGGTGTCTGACTCTTTGCGACGCCATGGACTATATGGGATTCTCCAGGCCAGGATACTGGAGTGGGTAGCCTTTCCCTTCTCCAGGGGCTCTTCCTGACCCAGGGATCGAACCCAGGTCTCCCACATTGCAGGCAGATTCTTTACCAGCTGAGCCACTAGGGAAGTGTCTATAAACCTTATTCAATATAGGTTTCTGGCCTTTTGGGCTTCCAATCTGAGTATTGCTTAGTCAGTGATATATCAAGCAATATGGATCATCTGTGAGTCTGACAAAACTTCTGTTCTCACATGGCCTGTAGTCTATAACGTAATAGGGTGCTAGAGACAAGTGTGAGGTCAGAGGTCACACTAACTTGGTCAGAGGCTCACTTTGCTTAAACGTCTCTGCCTCCAGTGTTCTCAAATCTAAATGAGGATAAGATAGTGCTTACTTTTAAAAGGTATTATGGGGATTAAGTAAGAAAATTAGATTCAGTCGGTTCTTAACGAATAGAAATGGAATTTTCCCTGAAGAGATTGAGGAGCATATCTGTGGTGGAGCCACGTCTGGGGCTGCGTCTCAGGTTCACCAATGTTGTGCACCTCAGGAGTCCGTTGGTGCTGCTCACACTTTTTCACCCCAAAAGACCCTGGATTGGAGATTCAATATGAGTTCCAGTGGTGAGTTTCTTTGATAGGAGGCAGCCTGCCTCGTGTGCTAGTGTTTTGCAGCAGTCTGAGCTTCCATCTTTCAAACATGTAGATTTTTTAAAAGATGGAGACAGCTTGTCGCTGGAGTAACTGTGGCTTTGTTCAGTGGAGTTTGGCACGTGGACTTTCTGCGAGGCTGGGGGATTTAACAATGAACTTTTGGTGGTTAGAGTTGAAAGGGGTCCCTTGTTGACTATAGCTCAGTAAAACTGGAAAAAAGAGAAAATAGAATAAACATAAATATTTAACTATGGAACTGGTTAAAAATATTTCTATATTGTAGAGATGTATGGAAGTACTTTTGAGTGAAATATGTCTGAGATTCACTTCAGAATAATGGGTGGGGCAGTTGTTGAGATGAATGGAATGGAATGGGTGGATGATGAGAAATTGCCAAGTGTTGCTGTATATCAGGTTTGAGTGCTAGGGTCATTAGGCTAATTATTTTCATCTTGTCTCTTTAACGTAGTTTAAAAATTAACAGAATAAAAAGGTGACTTTTTTTTTTTTTTTTTGGTTTGTTTGTTTAAAACTTCCCAGAACTGAAAGAGCTATCATGGAAGAATTGAAGTGACTGGGAATTTTTTTTTTTTTCTCAGTTCACAAATGAGTTTATATTCTGTGAAGTTTAGAAATACTTTGGAGCTTTTCAAACCTGGGAGATGGCAGACTTGATCCTGCTGGATCTCTCCATATCAACTTAGTAAAGCAGAAAAAGACCCAGGCCTCTCTGACTTGCTCTGAAACAATCCTGGAGTAACTGACAAAGACTAAAAGATTGCTTAATGGGAAAAATCAGCCTGGAATTCCCAAATTCAGACTTCCTGATGAAGAGTAAACAGAGATTTGGAATCTCTGTCTTTCAAATTTGGAGTCTGTCAGTAAGCAGTGAGGGGATTGCCCAGTGAGAAAAGCTTCAGTACAGTTGCTCAGTCATAGCCAATTTTGCGACCCCATGGACTGTATCAGCCAGGCTTCCCTGTCCATCACCAACTTCTGGAGCTTGCTCAAACTCATGTCCATCAAGTTGGTGATGCCGTCCAACCAGCTCATCCTCTGTCGACCTCTTCTCCTCCTGCCTTCAATCTTTTGATCCCTTCAATCCCTTCAATTAGGGTTTTTTTCCCAGTGAGTCAGTTCTTCCCATCAGGTAGCCAAAGTGTTGGAGTTTCAGCGTCAGTCCTTCCCATGAATGTTCAGGACTGAGAATAGCTTATAGCCTCTAATTATACTCAGTCACTTCAACTTGCTGCAGTATGAAGATTAGTTACTATATGAAAAAAAAAATCCAGACAGTGGTCAAAAAATTTATTGAACACAAATAATGGTAATTTCCTTCCCATTCCCCATAAATGTTTCCTCAGTGAAGACTTAGGAAATGAGGATAGTGTGGACTGATCTCTGCACAAACCCGAGTTTAATTAACCCTCGGGTTTGTGCAGAGATGTTGCAGGAAATGTTTTAAATCTCATCTGGGTTGAGCCCAATCTCACAATCAACAGAAAGGTTGAGAAGATAATTATGAAAAGAAGCCCCAGTTTTCTAAAATTTGTCTCCCTGGGACAAAACTTTTCTGTCTTCTTGTGACCATGAGCATGTCCTTTCACCCGTAGGAGGCAGAGTGCCATAAATTATTTGCTCCGAATGTCATAAGTCCTATGTAGGGTGGTAGTTATAATTTACCTCTTTAATCCAGGGACGTGTAACAGAAGTTGGAAGACAGTAAGTGCCCTGCCCAAGGACATGAGCAGAAAGAGACAGAGCCTGGAGTTCAAATCTAAGCTTCAGGCCAGATGGGCAGTGCTCTGCGCTGTACCTCGAGAGCCTGATCTGAGGAAGGAGGCCAGTTCCCCCTTCAGTTCAGTTCAGTCGCTCAGTCGTGTCCGACTCTTTGCAACCCCATGAATCGCAGCATGCCAGGCCTCCCTGTCCGTCACCAACTCCTGGAGTTCACTGAGAGTTGCGTCCACCGAGTCAGTGATGCCATCCAGCCATCTCATCCTGGGTCGTCCCCTTCTCCTCCTGCCCTCAATCCCTCCCAGCATCAAAGTCTTCTCCAGTGATTCAACTCTTCGCATGAGGTGGCCAAAGTACTGGAGTTTCAGCTTTAGCATCATTCCGTCCAAAGAAAGCCCTGGGTTGATCTCCTTTAGAATGGACTGGTTGGATCTCCTTGCAGTCCAAGGGACTCTCAAGAGACTTCTCCAACACCATAGTTCAAACACATCAGTTCTTCGGCGCTCAGCCTTCTTCACAGTCCAACTCACACATCCATACATGACTACAGGAAAAACCATAGCCTTGACTAGAGGGAACTTAGTCGGCAAAGTAATGTCTCTCCTTTTGAATATGCTATCTAGGTTGGTCATAACTTTTCTTCCAAGGAGTAAGCGTCTTTTAATTTCATGGCTGCAGTCACCATCTGCCGTGAATTTGGAGCCCCCAAAAATAAAGTCTGACACTGTTTCCACTGCTTCCCCATCTATTTCCCATGGAGTGATGGGACCGGATGCCATGATCTTTGTTTTCTGAATGTTGAGCTTTAAGCCAACTTTTTCACTCTCCTCTTTCACTTTCATCAAGAGGCTTTTTAGTTCCTCTTCACTTTCTGCCATAAGGGTGGTGTCATCTGCATATCTGAGGTTATTGATATTTCTCCCAGCAGTCTTGATTCCAGCTCGTGCTTCTTCCAGTCCAGTGTTTCTCATGATGTACTCTGCATATAAGTTCAATAAGCAGGGTGACAATATACAGCCTTGACGTACTCCTCTTCCTATTTGGAACCAGTCTGTTGTTCCATGTCCAGTTCTAACTGTTGCTTCCTGACCTGCATACAGATTTCTCAAGATGCAGGTCAGGTGGTCTGGTATTCCCATCTCTTTCAGAATTCTCCACAGTTTATTGTGATCCACACAGTCAAAGGCTTTGGCATAGTCAATAAATCAGAAATAAATGTTTTTCTGGAACTCTCTTGCTTTTTCCATGATCCTGCAGATGTTGGCAATTTGATCTCTGGTTCCTCTGCCTTTCCTAAACCAGCTTGAACATCAGGGAGTTCATGGTTCACGTATTGCTGAAGCCTGGCTTGGAGAATTTTGAGCATTACTTTACTAGCATGTGAGATGAGTGCAATTGTGCAGTAGTTTGAGCATTTTTTAGCATTGCCTTTATTTGGGATTGGAATGAAAACTGACCTTTTCCAGTCCTTAGCTCAATATAATATCTTATAGTTCATATATTTTAAGTTGCTTGAGAATCCTGTACTAACATTGTCTTCATTTGTATGTTTTTGACAAATCCAATATTCTGTATAATTCCTTTGTTCTTATAAATTATTTCTTTTTTCCTGGAGGTACTGAGGACTTTCTATCTTTACAGTCTAATAGTTTTAGTAGGATATGTCTTGGTGTTAATCATCCTGAGTTAATTTTTTCCAGTACCCTGGATTCATTCAGTGTCTTGATTCAGGCCTTCTATTTCTGGAATGTTTTCTTGGATTCCTTTCTCGTGGTGAAATACATAGCAGAATTTACCATCATAACCATTAAATGTGTCGTTCAGTGGCATTAAGTATGTTCACACTGATGTGTTACCATCATCACCATCCACCTACAGAACTCTTCTCTTGAAAAACTGAGCTTTTTATTATTCAGTCAGCAGTAATTCCACATTCTCCTCTCAGTTCCTGGCAGTCGGCATTCTACTTTGCCTCTAAAAATCTGATCACTACCTCGTTTAAGTTGAATCAAAACATATTTTCCTTTTGTGACTGGCTTATTTCACTTAGCATAATGTCCTCAAGGTTTGTCCATGTTGTAGCATATGTTAGAATATTTTCTTTTTAAGGCTGGATAATACTTCTTTTTATGTGTATACCACATTGTTTGTCCATTCATCTGTTAATGGATCTTTGGTTTGCTTCCGTCAGCTGTTGTGAATAATGCAGCTATGCACATAGGTGTACAAATTTCTGCTCATATGCCCAAAGTGGGATTGCAAAGTCGTATGGTAATTCTGTTTTTAATTTTTCAGAAATTGCAGTATTGTTTTTCATAGTGGCTGCAACTTTTTTAGAGTTCCAATGATAGTTCACACAATTTCTGGTTTATCCATCTCCTTCCCGACACTACAGTTATTTTCTTTTTTTTTTTTGATAGTAGCCATCCTAAAAGTGCAAGGTGATATCTCAAGATGATTTTGAGTTGCATTTCCCTAATGCTTAGTAATGTTAAACATTGTTTCTTGTGCTTAATTGTCTGTCTTCTTTGGAGAAATATTTATTTAAGTCCTTTGCCCATTTAAAAAATCAGTTTAATATTGAGTTGTAGGAGCTTTATATATTCTGAATATTGATTACTTATCAGATATGCAGATATTTTCTCCTGTTCCTTAGATGGTCTTTTCAATCTGATTGTTTTTTGATGCACAGTTTTAAATTTTGCTGTAGTCCAACTTATTTTTTGTCTTGTTGCCGGTGCTTTTGGTGTCATGTCTAAGAAATCATTGCCAAATCTGATGTCATGAGGATTTTATCCTCCTAGAAATTTTATAGTTCTTACATTTACATCTTGGATTTGTTTTCTGAGTTGGTTTTTGTATATGACGTGTCTAACTTCTGTCATTTTTATGGGGATATCCAGCTTTCCCAGCACAATTTACTGAGAAGACTAATCTTTCCCCGTTGAATGGTCTTGGTTCCCTTGCCAAAAATCATGTGAACATATATGGAGGGTCTGTTCTGTTCCAGTGTCTACCTGTGTTTATGCCAATACCATAATGTTTGAAACTGTAGCTTTGTAATTTTGAAATCAGAAAGTGTAAGATACATCCGAGTTCTTCTTTTTCAAGATTGTTTTGGCTACTTAGGGTTCCTTGAAATTCCAAGTGAATTTTCTTTATCTGTAAAAAAAATGCCATTGGGATTTTAGTAGGGATTGTATTAACTCTGTAGATCACTTTGGGTAGTATGGACATCCTACCAGTATTTAGTCTTCCAACCCACAAACACATGTATATTTCTATTTGTGCCTTCTTTGATTTCCTTCAGCAATGTTTTGTCATTTTCAATGTGTACCTCTTTAGTTAGGTCTATTCATAATTTATTCTTTTGATGCTATTGGAAATGAGATTTTAAAAGATTTCCTTTTTGGGTTGTTCATTGTTAGTGTATAAAAATACAACTGATTTTTGTGCATGGATATTTTTTGTGTGTTCATTTTTAGAAATTTGAATTAGCTAAGTAGTTCTAACACTGTGTGTGGGTATATATTTGTATGTTGAGGACTTAATGTTTTCTACATGAAAGATCATGCCATCTGTAAACAGAGATAATTTTACTTCTTCCTTTCTGATGTCGATGCCTTTTAAATATATTTTTCTAACTTAATTGCTCTGGCTGGAAGTATGCTGAATAGAAATGGTGAAAGCAGTCAGTCATCCTTGCTTTGTTCCTAATCTTAGAAGAAAAGCTTTCAGTCTTTATTGAGTATTATGTTTCTTGTGGGTTTCTCATATATTGCTTTGATTATGTGGAGGTAGTTTCCTTCTATTCATAGTTTGAATGGTTTTATGATGAATGGATGTTGAAATTTGTCAAATGCTTTTTCTTAATCAGTTTAGATGATAGTATGGTTTTTGTTCTTTCTATTAATGTGATTACATTGATGGGGGGTGTTGGTGTATACAACTGTCTTTTCTTCCAACTATAAAGACCACTTGGTCATGATGTAAAACTGTTTAATATACCATTGAATTTCGTTTGCTAGTATTTTGTTAAGGATGTTACATCAGTATTCATAAGGGATGTTCTATAGTTTTCTTAATGGTATTTTTTTAGGGTGGGGGCTGGGTCTGGTTTTGGTTTCAGGATAATGCTAGCCTACAGACTGGTTTCAAATAGGAAAAGGAGTACGTCAAGGATGTATATTGTCACCCTGCTTATTTAACTTCTATGCAGAGTACATCATGAGAAACGCTGGACTGGAGGAAACACAAGCTGGTATCAAGATTGCCGGGAAAAATATCAATAACCTCAGATATGCAGATGACACCACCCTTATGGCAGAAAGTGAAGAGGAACTAAAAAGCCTCTTGATGAAAGTGAAAGAGGAGAGTGAAAAAGTTGGCTTAAAGCTCAATGTTCAGAAAACAAAGATCATGGCATCTAGTCCCATCACTTCATGGGAAATAGATAGGGAAACAGTGGAAACAGTGTCAGACTATATTTTCTTGGGCTCCCAAATCACTGCAGATGGTGACTGCAGCCATGAAATTAAAAGGCGCTTACTCCTTGGAAGAAAAGTTATGACCAACCTAGATAGCATATTCAAAAGCAGAGACATTACTTTACCAACAAAGGTCCACCTAGTCAAGGCTATGGTTTTTCCTGTAGTCATGTATGGATGTGAGAGTTGGACTGTGAAGAAGGCTGAGCACTGAAGAATTGATGCTTTTGAACTGTGGTGTTGGAGAAGACTCTTGAGAGTCCCTTGGACTGCAAGGAGATCCAACCAGTCCATTCTGAAGGAGATCAACCCAGGGCTTTCTTTGGACAGAATGATGCTAAAGCTGAAACTCCAGTACTTTGGCCACCTCATGCGAAGAGTTGAGTCATTGGAGAAGACTTTGATGCTGGGAGGGATTGGGGTCAGGAGGAGAAGGGGACGACAGAGGATGAGATGGCTGGATGGCATCACTGACTCGATGGACGTGAGTCTGAGTGAACTCCGGGATTTGGTGATGGACAGGGAGGCCTGGCATGCTGTGGTTCATGGGGTCGCAAAGAGTCGGACACGACGGAGCGACTGAACTGAACTGAACTACATATTGAGATAAGTAGTGATCACCCACAGAGTGCCTTCCCAGACCAGAGTGACCTCCCATGCATCCCATGGCCATGTTGGACTATGCTCTTCCAGAGTGAGTTGACTGGATGAGAGGTGAGCATCTGAGATAGGTAGATGCATTTCCACATAGTTAAGGGATTGATGTCAGCAAGGGAGCAAGAGTTTCTGATCTCTCTGATCTTGAGACCTAGACACAGAGGAAGTTGGTGTGTAAAGAAGGGAAAGAGGTGAGGATGGGCAGAGAGAGGCAGAAGCCAGAGAGGTAGCACAGGGTTGCCTGTGCCCGCCAGTCCTTCTAAAGGCAATTCAAAATCCTCTGTTCTCAGGAAAAAATGCCTCCCTTGGGCTCAACTAGATCCAGTTGTTTGTCTTCAGTTCAGTTCAGTTGCTCAGTTGTGTCTGACTCTTAGCAACCCCATGAACCGCAGCATGCCAGGCCTCCCTATCCATCAGCAATTCCTGGCGTTAACACAAACCCATGTCCATCAAATTGGTGATGCCATCCAACCATCTCATCCTCTGTCGTCCCCTTATCATCCTGCCCTCATTCTTACCCAGCATCAGGGTCTTTTCAAATGAGTCAACTCTTCACATCAGGTGGCCAAAGTATCGGAGTTTCGGCTTCAACATCAGTCCTTCCAATGAACACTCAGGACTGATCTCCTTTAGGATGGACTGGTTGGATCTCCTTGCAGTTCAAGGGACTCTCAAGAATCTTCCCCAACTCCACAGTTCAAAAGCATCAATTCTTCGGTGCTCAGCTTTCTTTATAGTCCAACTCCCACATCCATACATAACCACTGGAAAAACCTTAGCCTTGACTAGATGGGCCTTTGTTGGCAAAGTAATATCTCTGCTTTTTAATATGCTATCTAGGTTGGTCATAACTTTCCTTCCAAGCAGTAAGTGTCTTTTAATTTCATGGCTGCAATCACCATCTGCAGTGATTTTCGAGCCTAAAAAATAAAATCCGACACTATTTCCACTGTTTCTCCATCTATTTGCCATGAAGTGATGGGACTGGAGGCCATGATCTTCGTTTTCTGAATGTTGAGCTTTAAGCCAACTTTTTCACTCTCCTCTTTCAGTTTCATCAAGAGGATCTTCAGTTCTTCACTTTCTGACATAAGGGTGGTGTCATCTGCATATCTGAGGTTATTGATATTTCTCCCGGCAATCTTGATTCCAGCTTGTGCTTCCTCCAGCCCAGCGTTTCTCATGATGTACTCTGCATATAAGTCAATATGCGATAAAAACAGGCTGCTCTAAACTCCCTTGATGAGAATAAACAGGCATGGCCTTGGTCTGAAGAGCTGTTACTGAAGAGCTGTTTGCTCATTACTATTCATATTTCAAATACAGGAATTGAGGATGTTTTCAGTAACAGGAGAAAGATCTTAGCAGAAGACTGAGCTGCATGCATGCTGTTGAGAGATGTGGCTTTGTTTTCAGACGTGCTGTCCCATATACATACTGTGGCTGCAAGTGTGTTGGAAGGACGGTAGGGCTTGGGGGTCCTATTCCGAAAGGACCAGAGAGGTCAGTCCTCCTGGTCCCTGGGAACAAAGGAAAGAGTGGCTGGTTTCCTGTCTGGAGGAGGGGTATTCATCACCGCTTTCCATGAACCTGTGGTTCCTTCAGGCCTCATTCCAATTTCTGAAGTACAGATATCGTTTAAATTTTTCTTTGCAGTGTGTTCAGTCACCCACTTGGGTCTGACTCTTTGCAACCCCATGACCTGCAGCACACCAGGCCTCCCTGTCCCTCACCATCTCCCAAAATTTGTCCAAGTTCAAGTCCTTTGCATCGGTGATGCCATCTCATCCTCTGAAGCCTTCGTCTCCTTCTGCCCTCAATCTTTGCCAGCATGAGGGACTTTTCCATAGAGTTTGCCATTTGCATCAGATGACCAAAGTCCTGGAGCTTCATCATCAGTCTCTCCAATGAGTATTTAGAGTTGATTTCTCTTAAGATTGACTGGTTTGATTTCCTTGCTGTCCAAGGGACTTTCAAGAGTCTTCTCTAGCACCATAGTTTGAAGACATCAATTCTTCGGCATTGTGCTTCTTTCTGGTCCAGCTTTCACAACTGTTCATGACCACTGGGACAACCATAGCCTTGACTATATAGACCTTGTTGGCAGAGTAATGTCTCTGCTTTTCAGCACACTGTCTAGATTTGCCATAGCTTTCCTGCTAAGAAGAAATCGTCTTCTGATTTCATGGCTGCAGTCATCATCTGCAGTGATCTTAGAGCCCCAGAAGAGGAAATCTGTCACTACTTCCACCTTTTCCCCTTATTTGCCATGAAGTAATGGGGTTGGATGCTGTGATTTTAGTTTTTGGGTTTTTTAAAATATTTAATTTTAAGCTGGCTCTTTAACTCTCTTCCTTCACTCTCATCAAGAAGCTCTTTAGTTCCTCTTTGCTTTCTGCCAATAGAGTGGTATCATCTGCATATCTGAAGTAGTGATGATTCTCCCACCTATCTTGAATCCAGCTAGTAACTCATCCAGCCTGGTATTTCTCATGGTGTGGTCAGTGTGTAGGTTAAACAAACAAGGGAACAACAGTTTGCCCTGTTGTACTCCTTTCTCAATCTTGAACCAATCAGTTGTTCCACACAGGGTTCTGACGTTGCTTCTTGACCAACATACAGGTTTCTCAGAAGACAGGTAAGATGCTCTGGTATGCTTGTCTCTCTAAGAGCTTTGCACAGTTTGTTATGATCCACATATTCAAAGGCTTCAGTGTAGTCGACGAAAGAGAGGTAGATGTCTTTCTGGAATTCCCATGCTTTCTCTAGGATCCAGCAGAAGTTGCCAATATGATCTCTAGTTCCTTTTCTTTTTCTAAACCCTGCTTGGGCATCTGAAGTTCTTGGTTAACACAATGCTAAAGACTGGCATGCAGAATTTTAACCATGATCTCACTAGCATGGGAGATGAGTGCAATTGTCCGACAGTTAGTACATTCTTTACTACTAGTCTTCTTGGGAATTGGGCTGAGGATTGACTTTTTCCAGTTCTGTGGCTATTGCTGGATCTTCTGGATTTGCTAACATGTTGAATGCAGCACCTTGAAGGCATGATCCTTAAGGGTTTTCAATAGCTCTACTGGAATTCTTTGCAGTAATGTGTCAATAAAATCAAGTAAATATACAGAGGCCTATGGTCAAAAACTTATAAGCCGAAAGTGTAAGTTCTGGGATCTGTTGGCCTTTACATGATGGAAGTGTAGCAACAGTGCTCCTGATCTCAGAGGGAGAGCAGTGAGTGCTCCTGAAGAGATATCTTAGTTCTCTGCCCAAGGATGGAACCTGGGTAGACTGGATGAAACCCCAGGAATCCTAGTCAACATACCACCAGGAACTAGAGGCTAGAAGCAAAGTGACTCTGGCTCTATCCCCCATTTGAAAGCAAGAATGTCTCAAGGAGGCAAAAACTATAATTAGGTACAAAGTTTATTGTTAGAGACACAGCACAATGCATGGCAGAGCACACAGAGAAGCAGGTTGTTTATTTAAGACAGAAGGAAGGCAGAAATACGCCCCCAGAGGGAAAGGGTATGGGCATCCTCTCTGAGGAGGAGGAGGAGTGCAGTAGGCAGAGCTAAGCAGAGACACACACCCATGGTGGAGTGAAGGCCTCCTGGATGAGAGGGAGCCCAGTAAAGATGTGACATAAAGTAACTGATATAGGACAGTCCTTCCAGATCATTGTTTACCTTTGGCCAATTACCTTGTTAATTTCTTCACACCTGACTGGCCCATAGACCCTCAAAAGGTGCATGTGAAACTGTTTTGTAAGATAGATGCCACCACAGAGACCTATGGGTGCGTGTCCACTTATTATGGGGTGGGGCCTCTCCCTTTTCGATCCCCAAGAACTCTTCCTGCACACATGTAGACAGGGAAGTCTTTGTTGAACTCAGCAGTGGGCTCCGTATCTCTTTGCTTGTGCAGCTTTTGCCACTAGCTTTGTCCTTGGAGTGTCTGGGTGTGAACAAAGCTTGATTTTACTCGACTTGACAAACACCAGGGGTCCAACCCAAAGGCACCCTGTCTCCTACCTTACTACCCATGCAAGTTCCCTTCCTCTCGGTGTCTTGGATTGCATGTCTGTAAAATGAGAAGGGGTTGCCTAGACTATCTCTGAGGCAGAGAGGAGACAAACATCCCTTGAACTTCAAGGCAGGAAGAGGTTGAGGGATGAATCTGAACATGGCTGGACACCCTCTCTGCTTGAAACTTTAGAAGGGATTAGGACTGTGCAGATGGTACATTCTCTGATGAGGCATCCATAGTCACACTGTCATGGGAAGAAAGAAATCCTGGATGGTCAAGGGTGAGGGGAGTCTACTGGATATAAGCCCACTCAACCTGGCCAGAGAAGTTGGTGCTTCACAGTCAGCCAGAGGCAGCCACGATGACCTCCAAGCCCCAGGGCTACAGCTTGCATTGATGAGAGGAGTCTGGGGTTTGAGGAGAGGTCTGAACAGGGCTCTACCTGAGGGAGGCATCAGTAGAAAGAATTTGAAACCATGGGAGAGAATGAGCCCAAGCCTAGAGTGAATGCAAGGAGAGAAGGGAGCCAGAGCTGAGGCGCCTTCTCCTCCTTGTGGATGTCCAGGAGAGGAGGAGAGACGAGTGAAAGAGGCTGAAGGATAAAAATACTGAAGGCAGGAGAGCAAAGGGAAGGAGGTAGCAGTGACCAGTGGGGTCAAATGCAGTCTGTGTTTGGCAGAGATGGAGGGCTAGACACCTGTCTTGTTGAGAAGGAGACCCTTGATTTTGCACAGGGGCATCTTGGAGACCTCCTTTTAGCCCTTGCCCCTGAGTCGCAGGGTGCCCCCCTTTTTTGTGACAAATCTTCCAGATGTGAAGCCAGTTTCAATCTTTATTCTGAGGGTGGAGTTACATAGGAGGCTTGCCTTGTGGCCTCATCCCATGGCTCAGTGGGGAAGCCGTGAGCAGCAGAGGGTCATCTTTTTATTGGGATGTTGGCAGCTCACAGCTCTGGGCATTGCCACCTTCCCTGGGGCGGGGTGGGTGGGGGGAGCTCAAAACTCGCAGATCACGAGGAGTTGCTTACTGCAGGGTATGTCATTCCACTGGCCCTCAGGAGAGATTTCCACACAGTTCTCTGGTTGTCCATCATCGCTGTTGTTGGGCTCCCCAGTGGCCCAGTAGGAATAGACCAGTATTTCCCCAGTGGGGTAGGTGAACCTCCCCTCCGTGGAGATGTCATTCATGCTCAGGTAAGCATTCCTTTTGTGGGCTCTGACTAACTGTGTCACGGCCTTGTTCTCGGCTGCAGAGAGTGGGGAGGCTAGCTGTCCCTTAGCCTCTGTGCAGAGCTGTTGGGCATCTGAATATGATTTGACTGCACCTGCCGTCTTGAAGATCTTCTCCCCGACAGCCTGGCCATCAGGGAAGAGCACCGCTAGGGGAAGAGGAGAGTCAGGCTGGGGATGTGGCAGCACCTAGACCTGTGCTTCAGCTGGAGTCCCCAGCACCCACGAGGGCACCAGGGCACCAGATAGAACAAAAGCAAGGCACTTGGCCCCCAAGCATCCATCATGCAAGAGATGAGGACCCTGGAACTCAGGAGCTTATGCAGAAGCCCAAAGTCGCCCAACTGTCAAATGTAGATGAGGATCAGACCTTGTTGGAGGTGACACTAAAGCTCCCACATGCACTTTCTGTTCTTCCCCGTGCTGTTCACGAGAATCCGGCATTTTAATTACTGTGTAAATAGGAAGGGCTTTGGCAGGGAAATGACAGTGTAGAGTCCAGGGCCGTTCCTGAGAGTGTGGAAAACAAACCCGGTGGCTCACTGTCACCGTTGCATGATGACTGGGCATGTGGAGTTTTCAGAGCATTCTGTGCTGTGTGAAGGGGTGAGGAGAAAGGGGAGGACAGGGGTGCATCTGAGAGCAGCCAAGTGCTGGCCTCTGCACCAGGGCAGTCCAGTGTTGGCTTCCGTATGCTCACAGGTGAACCTATGGCCAGTCAGCCTCCCTGGACCACTGAGCAGGGGGTGATGGCATCTGAGAGCTCTAAGTGGGGGCGGGAGGGCATGGTGGGATCAGCTTTGGAGAAGCCCTGTCTGGGCTTCAGAAAGTCATGTGTTCAGCCCTACGCTGGCAATGACAGCCCAGGTGACAAGGGAAAGTCACTTCGCCTTTCAGAGTCTAATCTCATATTTCTAAGGAAAAGGTACACTGAAAAACAGTATCCCTTATGTGACGTGTTAAGTATCTCTTCTTATTCCATCCCATCCACACCGCTCTGACTCCAGGGTCTGCATGGAAATCTTCAGGGCTCCTAAGAGGGCTCACTGGACTGGTTCTGAACCCAGGCTGCACACTGACCCACTGCCCTTTTCCTCTGATTAGCTTCAACAAGCAATTGGATTTTCCATGTAGTCAGGATGGCATGCAGACAGCCCTGGGCAAGGTCAGTGCAAGCTTGTGTGCCATGATTGGTTACATCCCATGCATCTGGGTGGGTATGTGTGTGCATGCGTGAATACATCCATGTGTCCCTTTGCAGCTACATGGGCTCATTCAAGGTCCATCAGGATGGGTGTGCCTATGTCTGCATGTGTGTTCATCTATGTAGGTAGTGTGGACTGAGTGATGGTGTTTAGGTACACGCGTGTGGCCAGCACATATGCCCAAGTTCACCTTTGTTTATAGCAGTCTGCATGAAGGGTTAATTTTTAAGTTGTGCTCAACTCTTTTTAACCCCATGGACTGAAGCCCACCAGGGACTTCTGTTCATGACATTTTCAGGCTAGGATATTGGAATGGTCTGCCATTTCCATTCCAGGGGATCTTCCCGATGCAGAAATCAAACCCAGGTGTCCTGCAATGCAGGCATATTCTTTACCACCTGAGCTACCAGGGAATGAGATAGTAAATAGATATGTAAATATGATTGTGCAAGAAGGAAGACATAAACTGCTGAGAATTCTCATCCAACTACTTCAGTCCTTAGTTGGCTTGAGTTCCTAGGAGCCAACCCTATGTCTCACCCAATCAGGCCCCTTTATGTTCTGCTCCTTCAGATAACCCTACTTTTTTTGGATCAGTGAGGTTTGATAAGTGATGTGCTTTCAAAACTGTCATCAGGGAGAGCAGAGAAGGAGGAGGGGCAGTTGATGCAGTATCCCATAGGCACACGGCACTGAGGTGTGTGCTCCAAGAGGCCTCTGCCT
This sequence comes from Capra hircus, assembly GCF_001704415.2. Lineage (NCBI taxonomy): Eukaryota > Metazoa > Chordata > Mammalia > Artiodactyla > Bovidae > Capra > Capra hircus. The sequence goes on along the minus strand of NC_030835.1, from coordinate 10,400,143 downwards.
GCTTAGGATCCAGGCTTAGGGAAGAATCTCTGCTTTAAACTCCACAAGAGGGGCAGGGGAATCCAGCACGGGCCAGAGACTGGAGGCAGCCTATTCCTTCCAGACCCAGGGACATCTTTAGGGCAAGATACTTGGTGGCCACACACCAAGGATAGGTCCTCAGCAGACTTAAACCCCACAGGGATCATCCCACCCCCACTCTCAGGATCATGTCTGGATTCTCTGCTGCTATGGACTGTGCAGCTTCTTCTCTGGCATTTGCACACCTGGCCCCACAGAGGGAAGAAATGCATCCTGGGTTGGGTGTCCCTTTGTCTGTCATAGGAACCTGCCCAGGGTAGGCTGTGGTGAAGGTCTGCTTAACTGGTGACATGGACCGCATCCTCCTCCTTGTCCTGTGCATCTACTTGAGCTTCTGGAGCACGTGGGACATGGCTCTGTCCCAGCCCTGTCCTTAGCCCCGCTCCTGCCCCATGTCTAGGTCCAGTCCCAGTCATGGTCCCAGCAAGTCCAATTTAGACCCAGCCAAGTGAACTACAAGCCAAGCCTAGACTAAGTCTGAGGCCCATGATCAGGGGCTGGCTCAGGGTCAGGTCCAGGAACTCACCGTTCTTATACTGAGAGAAGGCATTCTGGAAGCGTCGCAGATGTCCCTCTAAGATTGTCACCTGCTGCTTGAGAGCATTGACCTCTGCAGGAGAGAGAGGCCAAGTAAAGACAGATCCAGAACAGCCTGGGGTCACTCAGAGCCCAGGCCTCAGGTGAAGAGTATCCAGGTGGAGCTGCAAGTTAGGGGTAGGGTAAGGAGGTGGAACAGAGTCCTCGGAAGCCCACCTCTGCTGACCTAGCTGGCCTCTGCATCCACGGGATTCCCTGTGGTTCTCTTCTGAACAGTATCCCATGAACAGGTCCCTGTGCCTCACTGACTGTGAACCAGATGTCATTTTAATTCCAAATTCTAGGAATCTGATAGCACTTCCTTTTGCATTGCAGGGGGTGATATGGTTGTAGGAGAGGATACACATAGCTTGAGTATTTCCCATCCATTGAGTTATTTGATGTTCAAGGTTATCTGATGAACTGGAGAGGGAGGTTGTCTTGTCATAAAGATCAGATAGAATTCTGCTCAGGTTGTCCTCCAGCGAGTCATAGAGGCTAAGCTCAGAGTCCACCTCGCCATACACCCTGTCAACTTTTCCTGCTTGGACCCCCACCTGTAAATGGGTTACCTGAGAGGGGAGCTGAGCTGAATAAGGCCTCCTCCCTGCCCCATACCCTAATGGGGCCCCCAGGGCTTCCTTACCTGCAAGCCCACTCTCACCCTTTTCTCCTCTTTGTCCAGGAGTACCTCTGTCCCCCTTCAGTCCTGGGGGGCCCCTGGCACCTGAAGGCCCCTGTGGACCTATGGCTCCAGCAGGCCCTGGATAAGAGAAGTAGAAATGGGTGAGTGCTGAACATACATTTCAGCATTTTCATGGCCTACCCCCCTCTCCCCCCCAACCTCCACACATGGACTTCCTATCCCCCAGCAGTACGCCTTCCCACATAGAAATGTCCCTCAGTGCCTGGATCCTCTCCTTGCATCCTCTCTGTACACTGACTGTCCCATAACCTAACAACCAGCCTTCCCTGAATACAGACAGTCCCTGCTGCTCACACCACCCTCTCCCTGGAGACAGACAGTTCCCAAAACCCAACACTGGCTCTCTCCCTAGAATTCCAGCTCTGACCTGGTGACTGGTGGTGGTGGGGACAGGGGATTATGAGCCCAGCCCCACGTCATTGCTCACCTGCCGCCCCAGCAGGTCCAGGGCCTCCAGGCACACCAGGGGCACCTCTCTCTCCTTTGAGGCCTGTGGGGCCTGGGGAGCCCTGCATACCTGGGGTACCCAGTCCTCCTGAGGAAGGAACACATTGGAGGAACATGGCTCAGAGTGTGCTCAGCAGGTACCATTTCCTTAGCAGTGTGGCTTGTCACCCACAGGTCCAGGTGAGAGAGTGACCCGGGAGACTGCTCCTGCCCGCTTGGTCTTCTCTAGGAAATTCAGTCAGTGTGGGAATGTGAGGGGAGAGGCCCAGGCCAGGCCTACCAGGCGTGGAGGTCCCCACCAAGGCTGCCAACATCACCCCTCCCTTCTCCCTCCCTCACCCACCACATACCACCCTCCTACCTTTGGGCCCAGGTTCTCCTTTGGGGCCTGGTGTGCCTGGAGGTCCCATGCTCCCCTGCCTCCCTGAGGGGCCCTCTGTTCCAGCTGGACCAGGCTTACCTGGAGGCCCTGGGGAAAAAGGACCAGCCCAGTCAGTGACACTGAATCTCCTTGGAAGTGGGAGTGCATAAAAGATGGGGCTGTAATAGAAGTCAGACAGGCAGCCTCCTCCCAAAGATGTTGCCCTCACTCTCCACCCTCCCCAGGAGCTCCAGTCTTCCCTGAAATAACCGCATGCCACCTTGAGAATGACCTTCCTCTTCCTGGGGCAGAATCTGTGCGCGCCTACTGCCATGGCCTAGCGGCAGCACGCCATCTGCAGACACCTGCATTCCATGCCCAGCTGCTCACCAGGTGGTCCAGTGTCTCCCTTTGGTCCAGGTTCCCCAGCAGAGCCATTGTCTCCTTTCGGCCCAGTGGGGCCAGCTGGTCCTGGCATTCCTGCTCGTCCTGCAGGTCCTGGTGAACCTGTGACAAGAAGAGATGGACATAAAGCTGATCCCGGCCCAGGAGGAGCCAGCTGCCTGCAGGGTCAGGACCCTTGCATTCTTTCAGGTTTCCGTAGGGTGTAGACACTCCCCCTCCAGGTGTCTGATCCAGTGGCTACGTAGGAAATGCGTGTTTACATCTCCATTTTACAGGAGAAGGAACAGGCTTGCAGAACTGGAGGCAGATCCAAACCTAGACCCACCTGACTTTGCATACAATGCACCTGCCCCTGCCCCAAGGCCACGGTATTTATGGCAGGTAAGTCTGTCAGCTTATACCCTGGACCATGGACTCCCTCCCCTCCCCCTTCCCGGAACCAAAGGTTTCTGTCAGAAATGACACCTGACAGTAATCACCAGAGGAACAGAAAGCAAAAGCACAATGAGCTGTCACCTCACACCTCTCAGAATGGCTGTTGTCAGACAGCAAATAGGAAGCGCTGGAGAAGGAGAGAAAAGGAAAGCTCTGTGCAGTAGGGATGCAAACTGGAACAGCCACTGTGGAGACAGTATGGAGGTTTCTCAGACAGTTAAAACTCGAGCTACCGTATAATCCATCAATTCCACTTCTGAGCATTCAACTAAAGAAAATGGAAACACTAACCTGAAAAGATATATGCACCCCCAAGTTAATTACAGCGTCATTCACGGTAGCCCAGACATGGATGCAGCCTAGAGCCCAAGTATCTGTGGATGGATGAACGGGTGTAGAAAATGCAGGGTGCACATACAATGGAACATCATTCAGGCATAAAGGGAATGAAATCCTGCTATTTGCAGCAACCTGGTGAACCCTGAAGGCACTGTGCTTAGTGGAATAAGTCACAGAGAAGGCGGCACTATACGATCTCACTTATATGTGAAATCAAAGAAAACAAATGAGCAAAAACGACATACTCACAGATACAGAGAGCAGATTTGTGGTTGCTAGAGGTGGTGTTGAGAAGTGGGCAGAATGGATAGAAATCTTCAAAAGGTACAAGTGTCCATTTAAAAAACCGTTGAGTCCCAGGAATACAATGTACAGTGAAGTTACTATAGTTAGTCATCCTGGGTTACATGCTTGAACATTGCTGAGCAAGCAGATCTTAAAAGTTCTCATCACACACAAATCGTAACTATATGTGTTGATGACTTATTGTGACAATCATTTCACAATATATGCAAATATGAATTATTATGATGTACATATGATTCTAATATATTATAGATCAATTCTATTTTAATATAAAGAAGAGAAAAAACTAACATGCTTTTAGAATTATGGAAGAAAGATGACATTATTGTGCATTATTAAGTGATAAAAGTAAGTTATAAACACTATTTAGTATGATTCAGTTTCTTCAACATGTCCACACCTGTGTCAGGCATGTGCACATGTAACACACATTGAAAAAGCCACAAGAAGAGCACACACACGTGTTAACAGTTGTTCTTTCTAAGGGGCACAATTCAGGCAATTTTAATTTTCTTCTTTTTGTATTTAGTGACCACATCCTAATTTGCTTTGGAAAAATGACCAAACATTTTAAAAAATCAGATTACCTAAAGAAGGCTGCCTAAGTCGGAAATTATAAGAGATTTGCATTCAAAGGCTAAAGGGAGAAATGCCTGTTGATTCAAGAATTATACACTCAGTTCTGTGAGTTTGGTTATACTTTTTTCATTGAGGTGAAATTCACATAATATAAAAAAACCTTTTTTTTTTTTTTTTTTTTTTTACTGTGATGTGTAGCTTGCAGGATCTCAGTTCCTCAATCAGGGATTGAACCTGAGGCCTGGCTGTGAGAACACCGAATCCTAACCTCTGGACCTCTAGGAATTACCTGTAATTAGTCATTTAAAGTATACAATTCAGTGGCATTGAGAACATTGACATAATTGTACGACTACCACTACTGTTTAGTTCAAGACTATTTCATTAATCCCAAAGTAAACCTCATACCCATTTATCACTCCATCCCTGCTTCCTCCCAGGCCCTGGCTACCTCTAGGCAGCTGCCTGTCTCTGTTACCTATTCTGGATATTTTATATAAATACATACAATGTATGACCCTTTGTGTCTGCCTTTTTAAACTAGGAGTGACATTCTTGAGGCTCATCCAATTTGCAGCACATCTCAGTACTTCATTCCTTTCTATGGCTGAGAAATGTTCTATAGTATGAATGCAATACATTTTCTTTATTCATTCACCATGGATAAATCTTGATAGACACTTGGGTTGTTTCCATCTTTTGACTGTTGTGAGCAAAGCATTCAGTGCAAAAAGACAACAAAAGAAATCTGTTAGTTACTACTAACTTGTTCAATCACTTATTTGTTCATTTCCTCATTTCATCTCTCTGTGCATTGAAAATCTCTCTGTGGAACATGGCTTTCTGCCTAGCACTGAGCAGGAAGTAAATGTCAGCACCAGGTCCTGGTCTGCAAGGAAGTTGTCACTGAATTTTAAACTGTGAGGTACAGGTTATGAGTGAAGAAAACAGCTTATGAGATGTCCCTCGTCCCATCCGAGCACCTGCAACCCATGGACACACACGTACTCATAGGAAACAGGACTTCAAGGCTGAAGAGGATTCAGAGACCTGGAGAGGAGAGATGACATGTCAGATCTGGAAACAATTCCCCCAGGGTAAGAAGGGCCAGGCTTGCCTGGGAAAGACTGTGCTGGTGGTGGAGACTGGGGTATTTGATGAGTGGTGAGAGCCTCTGTGCTGGACATTGTGTCTTGCTCTTAGTTCCAATTCTCACTAGGCAATTAATGGGAGCCTGGAGGATGGACCCCGCATCCCAGACCCCCTGGGCTTTTCCCTGGCTGGGGAGGGCAGCAGGTATCTTGGAAGCAAGTCACTCCTTAGAAGGGAGCATTAGAGGTTGCCCATCCTTTGGAACTGTGGTGTTGGAGAAGACTCTTGAGAGTCCCTTGGACTGAAAGGAGATCCAACCAGTGCATTCTGAAGGAGATCAGCCCAGGGATTTCTTTGGAAGGAATGATGCTAAAGCTGAAGCTCCAGTACTTTGGCCACCTCATGCGAAGAGTTGACTCATTGGAAAAGACTCTGACGCTGGGAGGGATTGGGGGCAGGAGGAGAGGGGACGACCGAGGATGAGATGGCTGGATGGAATCACAGACTCGATGGACGTGAGTCTGAGTGAACTCCGGGAGATGGTGATGGACAGGGAGGCCTGGCGTGCTGCGATTCATGGGGTCGCAAAGAGTCGGACACGACTGAGCAACTTCACTATCCTTTGCACAACCATGGAGGCCGTGAGAGCAGGGAGGGAGAAGAAGGGATACTTTTCAATTCAGGTCCTCTCGGGGAGCTAGAGAGAGCTGGCACCTTGAATACCACCCCTCCTCTGAGATCACTTCTTGGTGGCCTTCTCAAGCCCTAACCTGTTTATGTTGGAAGCTGCTTTCTTTCTAAAAGACAGATACTTGTCTCTTACCCTACAAATCCTGGGGATGTTATGTATTCTTTTCAGCTTTAATGTTGTTCATCTCTTTCCTCTCCAATCAAAACACAAACTCCAGAAAGAAAAAAGACCTCAGTTGATCCCCTATCACCCTGGCCCAGGGCCATGGTGGTCCCCTTGTCCTTGTCGCTGGTTCATCAAATTCTCACTTCTTGCCAGTAAAAACCAGATCTTCTCCTGTGGGGCAGTGTTGAAAATTCCCTTAATAATCAATACATTTGGAAACCTCAGGAGAATTCAGCTGGTTGGAACAGCAGAAGGATAAAACTTTATCTGGAAGACCCACCAAAAAAATGAAGCCTTGGCTCAATTCTTTGTCACTGTGTGGTTGATATTATTCTCACCTACAGATGATTAAACTGAAACTTACAACACTGTCATCAGTTTAAAAATATTTAACATTCTGCAGAGGCAACATTTAATACGAATGAAGAACAGTTAAGTTTTGGAGTGTGTGTACTCAGTCGCATCTGGCTCTCTGTGCATTGTAGCCTGACAGATTGTGGCCTGTGGATTGTAGTTGTCCATGATATTCTCCAGGCAATAACAGAGTGAGTTGCCATTTTCTATTCAGGGGATTGTCCCAACCGTGGGATCAAACCCATATCTCCTAAGTCTCCTACATGAGTGTACTAAGTCACTTCAGACGTGTGCAACCCAGTGGCCCAAAGCCCGCCAGGCTCCTCTGTCTGTGGGATTCTCCAAGCAAGAATACAGGAGAGGGTTGCCATGCCCTCCTCCAGGGGACCTCCTGACCCAGGGATGGAACCTGCATCTCTTACATCCCTTTCACTGGCAGTCAGGTTTTTTTTTTGCCACTAGCACCACTTGGTAAGCCCAATGAGTTCTGGAGCAGGGGACTCCAAATACCAGTCATCCGCTCATTGTTTGTACATTCTTGGGGTGGTTGGGGTCAGAAGATCCTAGGGGAGGAATCAGCACAGGTGGTTATGGAGCTGGGGACTTGGGCAAACCAGTCTTTGCCAACCAGTAAAGCCATGTCTCAGGTGGACTGAAGATCTGGGGGAAACCCACCCTCCTGGAAAGACCATCTTCAAGATTTCCACAGCAGAAGATTCAGAGTTTTGGGGTTGGTTACAATTCCAGTGCCCACCCCTTCCCACCAGGGCAAGCCCATGGTCCCAGCTCTACCTGGATCTCCCTTCTCTCCCCGGGGACCTTCTTTCCCATCTTGTCCATCACGACCAGGCAAGCCATTCTCCGGGGGGCTACACATAACCAGGGTACAGGCGTTGGGCAGTATTTTCTGGGAATAGGAAGTCATTTCTGCTCCCAGGGATCTCCAGGGCTGTGTGAGCAGGAGCAGCATGGATAGAGGGAGGAGAAGCATGTCCTAGGCAGAGGAACAGAGAGAGGGGCTGCTCTTGGTCCAAGGACAAGGATTAGGGCTGGCCCAGCTCCTGGAGGGCAGGAGAAGCCCTTCCCTCATCTCCTCTCCCATCCTCTGGGGCCAAGAGAAGCAGGGCTCCGAAAGCAGTTTAGGGAAAGTTAGGATAAGGTCTGACCAGGGAGGACATGAGCGGACCAGCTGGGCCTCTGACCTGGTCTGCCAGCACATGAATCTACTCTCAGACGCTCTGTGTCATCCCTCTTTGGGCTTGTCATCCCTGCCAGGGGCACTGTGATCAGGATATAGAATTCCTCACTGAGGCCATTGTCACCCCAGGAGGGACTCACTGAGGGCCCTCGGATGGGACCCTTCCCTCTCTGGGCCTCTTATCCCTTTTTATATCAGTAAGTCCGATACTTTACCTCTTACAATGCTGGCTTGTTTCTTCTCGCTGCTCTGGACAGGCTAGGACTGGAGTCTGCAGTGCTATCGAAAAAAAAAAAAGCCAGAGTAATAATGCTTGGTAAGGTCTGTCCCGAGCACAGAATGGGGCATGGCTGCTTATTTTCCAGGATTTGTCATTCCTGGGCTCCACCAGGAAAGTTCCTGGCACACCTAGAGTCCTGCCCAGGCCTCCTGAGAGGACTTGGGACAGGGGCCTCTTGGTAGAGAGGATGTGTAAGATGGGCGCCATCAGGGGGAAGCTGGCTTCAGAGGAGGAAAGCCCATGTCCAATAGAGCTTCTGATTACCATCAGAAAGGGACTCAGGGGCTAAGTGAGATCAGGGTGCAGGACATGGGTCACTGCCAGTGTTGGGCTTCTTTCCTCTCTCAGAGAGAAACTGTAATGTTTAGAGAATGTAAAAGAATTGTGGGAGTTGCAGACCTGGAGGAAAGCCTGAGGGGCCTGTGCAAAGGACCGAGCATTGCCAAGCAGGCTGAGGTAGTGGGAGGGAAGGGGCTTTCTGGCCAGAGAAGGGCCTCCTTCCAAGAGGACGATGAATTGCATTTTCCACAGGGACAATGGCATCAGAGATCTGGTTGGATGTCACATCCAACTTTCCCCTTCTCCCAGCCCAGGAAACACATCTCCCACCAAACAAAAGGAACACAGTGCTGAGCATCCATTATTACCTTGTGCCCCTCCTCCAACACTCACCCTCCTAGACTGGAACAGCTATATAGACCCTGCCTTCCTCAGCACCAGTAGGATAAAGCACCCATTCAGGCAGGAAGATACTCACTGGACCCAGGAAAGCAAATTGAGAGGCTAGGACAGAAACACAGTTGCTTCCTCTAGGGTTTCAGAACCTCCACACAAAGTGAAGTTCCTCAGCCACTACTGACTATTTATACCTGACCTGTAACCTGAGGTTCCAGTTCCAGTTTCCAGAAAAAAGAAGAACAAATTTTGGCTTGTTGACTCAGTCAATTTTGCCCCCACCTGCGTTCTGGACACATGCTGCTGTTCATGGCACTAAACACACACTAGAGTTCAAAGAGCACCCTCAGCCCAGGATCACATCGGTTCCTCACTGCAGCCCTGAGAGTTTAGTGGCAGCATCAGTGTCTGTGTTTCACGGATGTCCAGGAATCCAAGCTCCAGAGAAGACCAGCAAGCTGCACAATAACCTAGAGCTCTTGCAAAAGCAGCCTGCCTCTGCAGAGTCCAAGAAACAGTACCCGCTGTGCCCATTTCTCTTCCTTCTCACTCAACATTACTGCTCAGACACTAGGAAAGACCTGGGAGCTGCCTGGCAGATCTGAGCAGGAGTGGGGCAGGTAGGCAACAGCCTGTAGGGGGCAGTGTCTGGGGGAACTGCCACCCAACAGGGGTCACTCTTTTGCTTTCTGCTGTATCTAGGACAGCCCTCCACTTGTCTTTTATGGGATTGTTGTTGTTCAGTGGTTAAGTTGTGTCTGACTCTTTGTGACCCCATGGACTTCAGCATGCCATGTGTCCCTCAGTTCAGTTCAGTTGCTCAAGTCATGTCCAACTCTTAGACCCCATGGACTGCAGCAAGCCAGGCTTCCTTGTCCATCACCAATTCCCAGAGCTTACTCAAACTCATTTTCATCGAGTCGGTGATGTATTCAACCATCTCATCCTCTGTCGTCCCATTTTCCTCCCACCTTCAATCTTTTCCAGCATCAGCGTCTTTTCAAATGAGTTAGTTCTTTGCATCAGGTGGCCAGAGTATTGGAGCCATCCTCCCTTAACTTGACTGCCCTAATCTCTCCACTGTTTTAGCTGGTGTTTCTCCATTATGTGGCCCTAGTGGCCAGTTTGGATCCCCAAGCTGCTGATACACTGCTGTAACCATCAGAGGGAAACTCTCATTCCCAGTGACTGTGGGCTAGTTGTTAGCATCTCTGCTTGCCTGTAGTTCCCTGTGACTTATTTCTTCCATCACCCCTTCCCTTAGGTCTCCACATCAGCAACCCCAGGTCTCCAGCCTCCCTTTTGGCCACCTCATTGGATGTGCTGACCTGCTCCTGGGCTTTGATGTTACTTGTATGTTATGGAATCTATGATGTCAGCTTTCCTCAAAGGTAAGGAAAGGTCTTTTCTTTTCTATATTGCAATTTTTTGAAGCAAGATCCTGTAGCTCAGGACCTGAGCCCCTAAAGCTTGAGCTCTTCTCTATTCTATAAATAACACCAGCCCCCTCTATTCTAGGATGTTCAAATACCACCGAGAGATCTAATCAGCATGGAGGTTGAACTGAACCCTGCTCTCCTCTCCCCACAAAGCCTAATTGTCAAGTCTTATCCTGGTTACTAGGCAAACTCTCCTTATATATGGTGGCTTTCATTTCAGGAGTCCTATACTTCATCTCAGGAGAAGGCAATGGCAACTCACTCCAGTACTCTTGCCTGTAAAATCCCATGGATGGAGGAGCCTGGTGGGCTGCAGTCCATGAGGTTGCTAGGAGTCGGACATGACTGAGCGACTTCACTGTCACTTTTCACTTTCTTGCACTGGAGAAGGAAATGGCAACCCACTCCAGTGTTCTTGCCTGGAGAATCCCAGGGGTGGGGGAGCCTGGAGGGCTGCTGTCTCTAGGGTCGCACAGAGTCGGACACGACTGAAGTGACTTAGCAGCAGCATACTTCATCTCTTCCTGCAAGTTGGCTTCTATTAACTCCTGCTTCCTAGACTGTCAAATACATCCTTCATGCCCTTGGACCCCAGTATAGCACAGAATATGGTGTTTCCTTTGTGTGACTTCACATTCCAAGGGAGGCCAGTTCTATTTATGATCAAACCCAGACACTCCTGTGTCAGTGATACCCTTTGCTTTTCTCAATCCCACTGACACAGGTGAGAAGAATCAGATTTTAAATGGTGATCACAATGGCTTTCACACAGAGGATCACTGGACCACCCTCTCTTCCCAGACAGAATCCTGAATGACTGCACAGTTTCTCTAGGGGCTGATCACTGGTGCCGTACGGCAGTCCTAGCAACATCCGCTGTCCCTGGTGGACTTCATTAGCTGCACTTTCCTCAGAGCTAAGCTGTGTAGCCTCTGGTATTTTTCCAGATGCTTGTGCATATTACTGGTGAAGCTCCCAGATCAGTGGGCCCATGCAGGGTCAGGCCACTCAAGATGGCCTCCTCTTGTTCTCTGTTCATCCCCCTGCTAGATCAGTCCCTGCAAGGGATCCTCCACTAGGGTATCAATGGATTTCTCAGCAGAAATTTTATAGTCCACGGGAGAGTGGAATGAAATACTTCAGTTGCCTTAGGGGTATAGATCACTCTCTTATAGGCCTCAGAATATTATGAAACATCCTTTACAATTTCAGATGGGGTATATGGCTCAATTTCTTTAGAGTCACAGGATTTCACAGACTTCATGTAATCATTGGATCTGTTTCCTTATTATGTGCTTCATAAGTCAGTTAAAGTATTACTTTACATTTAATCACCACTTCAACTTCAAAGCTGCTATCTGATACTGGCAGTTTCTGATGTAGTATGACTATTCTTTTATGTATCTATTTATTGATGAGATTCATTTTTTTATTATTAAATAGTACAATTGACTTCCAATCAATTCGTTTTGGTGCAACCTGAAAAAGCATAGTAAATCTAATAATAACATTATTAACAAATATTAACCTCATGGCTTATAATTATTGCTTTGGTCCGCAAACTAAATATTTATACAAAAAAACCAAGTCCTTATGAACGTGGTTTTGATCCTATAGAATCAACGTGTCTTCCTGTTTCTGTATAGTTTTTCTGGTGGCCGTTACATTCCTCTTTGACTTGGAAACTGCACTCCTCTTGCCCCTCCCAGGAGCATCCCACGCAAACTGTCTAAAAACTATGCTCACTGTAGCCTTATTTCTAATCCTTTTATTAGCAATAAACCTGGCTTAGGAATGAATTCCAAAAGGACTGGAATGAACCGGAATATGGTAATTTAAAGTGAAATAAATTATTTTGACTCATTAGACTATGATTAAATTCATAATTACCAAATGTTTCTAGTATAAACATAATCATAGCATTTACAGTATCTCTTATAGGACTATGAATATATCAGTCTCATACGATATCATCACTATTATGCTTAGAGGGCACAGTGTTATCAATATTCATTATAGCAAGCCTGATAATCTTAAAAACATTTTACCTAACCAATATAATATCAATTGCCCCATTAGAATTTGCAGGCTGTGAGGATGCACTCAGATTATCCCTATAGTAATAGTATTAAATATGTATGGGACTCCCCTGGTATCTCAGTGGGAAAGAATCTACCCTCAGTGCAGGAGCCGAAGGAGCCACCAGTTTGATCCCTGGGTCAGGCAGATCCCCTGGAGGAGGGCATAGCAACCCACTGCAGTATTCTTGCCTAGAGAATCCCATGGAGAGAGGAGCCTGGAGGGCTGCAGTCCATAGGGTTGCAGAGTTGGACACGACTGAAGCGGTGTGGTGCATATGCATGTATGGTACTGATTACATAATCTCAACTTGCTCCAGTGCTAAAAAATACTTCCCACAATGATATTAATACCCCTAACTTGATCCAAAAATAACAATCGGAATCAACACTACCACCTACAGCCTATTAGTGAGCCTCACAAGTCTACTGCTCCTCAGCCAGTTGAATGATGATGGCCTTAACTTCTCATTAATATTTAACACCATTACTAATTTTAACGGCGTGACTCTTGCCCCTAATACTAATAACTAGGCAATGTCACCTACCCAAAGAATCAACCTGAAAAAAGCTAGTAGTTACCTTGCTAATTATATTGCAAATATTCCTAATCATAACATTTACTGCTATTTTTGTTGTTGTTCAGTTGCTGAGTTGTGTCCAACTCTTTGCAACCCCGTGAACTGCAGCACACCAGGCTTCCCTGTCCTTCACTATCTCCCAGAGTTTGCTCAAACTCAACATCCATTGAGTCAATGATACCTTCCAACCTTCTCATCCTCTGTCTAGAATTAATCTTATTCTATATACTATTTGAAGCAGAACTAGTCCTAACACTTCTCATCATCATTACCTGATGAGGTAATCAAACAGAACACCTTAACGCAGGTCTTTATTTTTTATTCTATACCCTAGTAGGATCTCTCCCACTTTTAGTAGCACTAGTTTATATTCCAAATATTACAGGCTCTCTAAATTTCTTAATACTTCAGTGTTGAATCCAAGCAATATCTGATTCCTGATCTAATGTTTTCTTTTATTTATTTATTTATTTTTTAATTTTAAAATCTTTAATTTTCATATGACTAGCATGCATAATAGCCTTTATGGTAAAAATGCCACTGGACAGCCTTCATCTTTGATTACCCAGAGCACATGTAGAGGCCCCCATTGCAGGTTCCATAACATTTGTAGCCAGGAAGTTACGGCATATTACGAATTACAATACTACTAATTCCCCTAGTAGATTTTATAGCATATCCTTTTCTCATATTATCCCTATGAGGTATAATTATAACCAGTTCAATTTGTATGTCAAACAGACCTAAAATTATTTATCACATATTCCTGTATCAGTCACATAGCCACATAGTTATTCTTATTCAAACACCTTGAGGTTATATAGGAGCCTCCACTCTAATAATTGCTCGTAGCCTTCGGTTTAGCAAATTCAAATTATGAGTGAATTCATAGCCAAACAATAATCTTAGCCTGAGGCCTACAAGCCTTCCTCCCACTAACGGCAACCTGATAGTTACTAGCAAGTTTAAAGAATTTAGCTCTACCCCCCAACCATCTGTCTGACTGACCTATTTGTAGTCATATCATCCTTCTCATGATCAATTATTGCAATTATCCTAAGAGGGATTAATATAGTAATCACTGCCTTGTTGTTGTTGTTTAGTAGCTAAGTCATGCCCACTTCTTTAGTCGGTGAACTGTAGCCCACCAGTCTCCTCTGACCATGGGACTTCTAGGGAAAAATACTGGAGTGGGTCGCCATATCTTTCTCCAGGAGATCTTCCTGACCCAAGGATTGAACCTGCGTCCCCAGCAGTGGCAGGCAGATTCTTTCTCAATGAGTCACCAGAAAAGCCCAATGATTGCCGTATATTCTCTGTGCTGGGCTTAGCGCTTAGTCATGTCTGACTCTTTGTGACCCCATGGACTGCAACCCACCCTTTTCCTCTGTCCATGGGGATTCCCCAGGCAAGAATACTGGAGTGGGTTGCCATGCCCTCCTCCAGGGGATCTTCCCAACCTAGGGATAGAACACAGGTGTCCCACATTGCAGGTGGCTTCTTTACTGACTGAGCCACCAGGAAAGCCCTATATTCTCTACGTATACTATTCATAACACAACAAGGCACACACACATCATGTTAATATCTTGCCATCTTTTACATGAGAAAATGCCCTCATAACACTTCATATTTTACCTTTTCTACCTCTGTTACCAAATCCCCAAGTCATTGTACTGTAAATGTAGTTTAAGAAAAACACTAGACTGTGAATCTAGTAACAGAAGACAGCCTTCTTATTTACTGAAAAAGCATATGAGAACTGCTGACTCATGCCTCCATGCCTAAACAACATAGTTTTTTCAAACTTTTAAGGATAGCAGTTATCCATTGAACCAAAACGTTGGTGCAACTCCAAATAAAAATAAACTTATTTTCCTCTTTCACACTAGTTCACTATTTATATTAAAATACCAATTATAATAGTGGGTACCAACATCATAAGAGTGAAAAGTTCCCAACATATGTAAAAACCACTATCTCACGTGCTTTTGTTATCAGTTTAATCCCAATAATAATATTTATCCATGTAGGTCAAAAAATAATTATCTCACACTGACACTGAATCGCCATCCAAACCCTCAAATTATCACTCAGCTTCAATATAGACTATTTTTAGTAATATTTGTACCAGTAGCATTGTCACAAGATCCATTATAGGGTTCTCAGTATGATACATACACTCAGATCCTAATAATATCAATTGCTTTTTCAAATATTTACTCCTCTTTCTTATCACAGGACTGATTCTTGTTACTACTAATAACCCTTTCCAACTTTTCATTGGGTGAGAGCAAGTCGAAAGATTATATCTTTCCTGCTTATTGAATGGTACAGACAAGAAGATGCAAATACAGCTGCTCTATAAGCAATTCTATTTACAACCGCATTGGAGATACTTGACTTGTTGTAGCAATAGCATGATTTCTGTTTAATTTAATGCATGAGATCTACAAGAAGTCTTGATATTTGACCTAAATCCCTCGAATCTACCCCTAATAGCACTCGTACTGGCTGTCACTGGAAAATCCTCCCAGTTTGGCCTGCACCCATGACCTCCCTCAGCATTAGAAGGCCCTGCCCATGTCTCAGCCCCACTCCACTCAAGCACAGTAGTGGTAGCAGTTATTTTTTTGCTCATCTTCTTTTATCACTTGGAAGAAAATAATAAACTTATCAAAACACTAACACTGTATTTAGGAGCCATTACTACATTGTTTATGGCAATATACACTCTTACGAAAAATGACATTAAAAAAATAGTTGCTTTTTCCACTTCAATCCGACTTATGACAGTAACAAATGGCATTAACCAACCCTCCCTAGCATTTCTTCACACTTAACCTTATTTAAAGCCATATTATTTATATACTCTGAGTCTATTGTTCATACCCTAAACTTTAAGCAAGATATTTGATAAACAGGAGACCTATTTAAAGCAATATCCTTTACTACCACAGCCCTTATATTGGCAGCTCAGCACTAACAGGAATGCCTTTCTTTACTGGATTTTACTCTTAAGATCTAATTGTTGAACATGCTAACACATCCTATGCCAAAGCCTAAGTTCCTCTAATAACTCTAATTGCCACATCCCTCACAGCTATCTGTAGCATTTATATAATCATCTTTGCACTACTGGAACAACCTGACTTTTCCACCTTAACTTTAATGAAAATAACCCTGTTTTAGTCAGTTCCATAAATATCTGTTAATTGGAAACATCTTTGCTGGATTATTATTTCCAATAGTATTCCCCCACCAGCAATCCCCTCAAATAACTGTACATTATTATTAATACTTAAAACTAACTGCCCTTGCCGTAACTGTTCTAGGTTTTACTCTGGCGTTCAAAATTAATGCTACCACAGACAATTTAAAGTTTAATTACTCTTCAAATACATTCAAAGTTTGCAGTCACTTAGGGTATTTCCCCATTATCATACAGTGTTCGTCACCCTACTGAAATCTATTCAAAAGCCAAATATCATCATCTTCCCTCTTAGACTTAACTTGACTAGAAAATATTCTGTCAAAAACTACTCTCATTCAAATAAAAACCTCTACATTAGTATCAGACCAAAAAGGTTTAATCGAATTATATTTCCTCTCATTCCTCATTACTCTCTTCCTAAGCATCAGTTCAGTTCAGTCGCTCAGTCGTGTCCGACTCTTTGTGACCCCATGAATCACAGCAAGCCAGGCTTCCCTGTCTATCACCAACTCCCAGAGTTCACTCAAACTCATGTCCATCAAGTCAGTGATGCCATCCAGCCATCTCATCCTCTGTGGTCCCCTTCTCCTCCTCCCCACAATCCCTCCGAGCATCAGGGTCTTTTCCAATGAGTCAACTCTTTGCATGAGTTGGCCAAAGTATCAGAGTTTCAGCTTTAGCATCAGTCCTTCCAATGAACACCCAGGGCTGATGTCCTTTAAGAGGGACTGGTTGGAGCTCCTTGCAGTCCAAGGGACTCTCAAGAGTCTTCTCCAACACCACAGTTCAAATGCATCAATTTTTTGGCGCTCAGCTTTCTTCACAGTCCAACTCTCACATCCATACATGTCTACTGGAAAAACCATAGCCTTGACTAGACGGACCTTTGTTGGCAAAGTAATGTCTCTGCTTTTGAATATACTATCTAGGTTGGTCATAACTTTTCTTCCAAGGAGTAAGCGTCTTTTAATTTCATGGCTGCAATCACCATCTGCAGTGATTTTCGAGCCCCCCAAATAAAGTCAGCCACTGCTTCCACTGTTTCCCCATCTATTTCCATGAAGTGATGGGACCAGATGCCAAGATCTTTGTTTTCTGAATGTTGAGCTTTAAGCCAACTTTTTCACCCTCCTCTTTCACTTTCATCAAGAGGCTTTTTAGTTCCTCTTCACTTTCTGCCATAAGGGTGGTGTCATCTGCATATCTGAGGTTATTGATATTTCTCCCGGCAATCTTGATTCAAGCTTGTGCTTCTTCCAGCCTAGCGTTTCTCATGATGTACTCTGCACATAAGTTAAATAAGCAGGGTGACAGTATACAGCCTTGACGTACTCCTTTTCCTATTTGGAACCAGTCTGTTGTTCCATGTCCAGTTCTAATTGTTGCTTCCTGACCTGCATATAGGTTTCTCAAGATGCAGATCAGGTGGTCTGGTATTCCCATCTCTTGAAGAATTTTCCACAGTTTATTGTGATCCACACAGTCAAAGGTTTTGGCATAGTCAATAAAGCAGAAATAGATGTGTTTCTGGAGCTCTCTTGCTTTTTTGATGATCCAGCAGATCCTAAGCATAATTCTATTTAATTGCCATGAGTAATCTCCATAATAACCATAACACCAATAAGCAATGATCAACCAGTAGCAATTACTAATCAAGTACCATAAGTATATAGTGCTGCGATCCCCATAGTCTCTTCACTAGAAAAAATAGAATCACTGATACCATAAATTACCCAAACTCCCAAACCATTCAACTTAAACACAATCACCACCTCCTCACCTTTTAAAACATAGAATACCATTGAAAAAAACTCTATTATTAAAACCTGAAAGAAAGGCTCCTAATACAGTCTTATTGGAAATCCAAACTTCAGGAAACTACTCAGTAGCCAGAGCTATCAGATAACCAAAACCACTGATATCCCCCCTAAATAAATAAAAAACATGATTAAACCTAAAAATGATCCACCAAAATTTGACACAATTCCACAGCCAACACCACCACCTACAATCAACCCAAGTCCACCATGAATAGGTGAAACTTTTAAAGAAAAACCCACAAAACGAATCATAAATACTCTCCAGGCCAAAATACTGGAGTGGGTAGCCTATCCCTTGTCCAGGAGATCTTCCCAACTCAGGAATTGAACTAGGGTCTCCTGCATTGCAGGTAAATTCTTTACCATCTGAGCCACAAGGGAAGCCCAGTTGGTAAAGTGTCTGCCTACAACTTGTGGGAGACCCATGTTCCATCCCTGGGTTGGAAAGGCCCCCTGGAGAAGGAAATGGCAACCCACTCTACACTCTTGCCTGGAAAATCCCATGGATGGAGAATTCTGGTAGGCTACAGTCCATGGGGTCACAAAGCATTGGACACAACTGAGCGACTTCACTTACTCACTCTTTACCAACTGAGCTATCAGGGAAGCCCAATAAAAATAGTATCTAAATATAATTTATGTTATCATTATTCTTACATGAAATCTAATGGCATGAAAAATCATTGTTGTTATTCAGCTACAAGAACACTAATGGCCAATATCTGAAAATCACACCTCTTAATAAAAATTATTAACAATACATTCATTGATCTCCTAGGCCCCACAAACATTTCGTTAGGATGAAATTTTGGCTCCTTACTGGGTATTTGTTTAGTTTTACAAATCTTAACGGGCTTGTCCCTGGCAATGCACTACACATTAGGTACAATAACTGCCTTCTCATCAGTTACACGTATCTGTCAAGATGTAAATTATGGATGAATTATTTGTTATATGCATGCAAACAGAGCTTTTATATCCTTTGTCTATTTATCTATGTAGGACGCAGACTATATTATAGATCCTATGTTTTTCTAGAAACATGAAACACCAGAGTTATTCTATTATTCATAGTTACAGCTACAGCATTTATAGGTTATGTATTACCCTGAGGACAAATATCATTTTGAGGAGCAACAGTCATTACCAATCTTTTCTCAGCAATGTCATACTTTGGTACAAACCTTGTTGAATGGATCTGAAGTGGTTTTTTGGTAGACAAAGTAACTCTTTCATGATTCTTTGCTTTCCACTTTATTCTTGTGTTTATCATCACAACACTAACTGCTGTCCACTTACTATTCCTTGATGAAACAGAATCTAATATTCCCATAAGAATCTCATCTGATATAGACAAAATTCCATTTCAACTAGTATACAATTAAAGACATCTTAAGTACCTTATTACCAGTTCTAGCATTAATAATATTAGTCCTATTTTCATCTGATTTATTAGGAGATCCTGACAATTACACCCAGCAAACCCTCTCAGTACACCACCTAACACTGAACCAGAATGGTACTTGTTATTTGCATGTACAATACCCAATAAAATAGGAGGGGTACTAGCCTTAGTTGTTTCGATCCTAGTCCTAGTACTATTAATAATACCATTCCTTCACACATCCAACAACACAGTGACTCACATTCGGACCTCTCCAGTTTCAGTTCAGCCGCTCAGTCGTGTCTGACTCCTTGCGACTCCATGAATCGCAGCACGCCAGGCCTCCCTGTCCATCACCAACTCCAGAGTTCACTCAGACTCACGTCCATCGAGTCAGTGATGCCATCCAGCCATCTCATCCTCTGTCATCCCCTTCTTCTCCTGCCCCCAATCCCTCCCAGCATCAGAGGCTTTTTCAATGAGTCAACTCTTTGCATGAGGTGGCCAAAGTACTGGAGTTTCAGCTTTAGCATTGTTCCTTCCAAAGAAATCCCAGGGCTGATCTCCTTCAGAATGGACTGGTTGGATCTCCTTTCAGTCCAAGGGACTCTCAAGAGTCTTCTCCAACACCACAGTTCAAAAGCATCAATTCTTCGGCACTCAGCTTTCTTCACAGTCCAACTCTCACATTCATACATGACCACGGGAAAAACCATAGCCTTGACTAGACGGACCTTTGTTGGCAAAGTAATCTTTCTGCTTTGCAACATGCTATCTAGGTTGGTCATAACTTTTCTTCCAAGGAGTAAGCGTCTTTTAATTTCACGGCTGCAATCACCATCTGCAGTGATTTGGGAGCCCAAAAAACGAAGTCTGACACTGTTTCCACTGTTTCCCCATCTATTTCCCATGAAGTGATGGGACCAGGTGCCATGATCTTTGTTTTCTAAATGTTGAGCTTTAAGCCAAGTTTTTCACTCTCCTCTTTCACTTTCAGCAAGAGGCTTTTTAGTTCCTCTTCACTTTCTGCCATAAGGGTGGTGTCATCTGCATTCTGACCTCTAGCCAATGTTTATTCTGGGTAGATCTATTTACACTAATATTTGTGTTAGTGTTAATTGGAAGACAATATGCAGAAGATCTCTTCATTTTTATTGAACAAGTAGGAAGTCAGGAAACACCTGGAGTAACAGGCAAATTTGGCCTTGGAATGCGGAATGAAGCAGGGCAAAGACTAATAGAGTTTTGCCAAGAAAATGCACTGGTCATAGAAAACACCCTCTTCCAACAACACAAGAGAAGACTCTACACATGGACATCAGCAGATGCTCAACACCGAAATCAAAGTGATTATATTCTTTGCAGCCAAAGATGGAGAAGCTCTATACAGTCAACAAAAACAAGACCAGGAGCTGACTGTGGATCAGATCATGAACTCCTTATTACCAAATTCAGACTTAAATTGAAGAAAATAGGGAAAACCGCTAGACCGTTCAGGTATGACCTAAATCATATCCCTTATGATTATACAGTGGAAGTGAGAAATAGATTTAAGGGCCTAGATCTGATAGATAGAGTGCCTGATGAACTATGGAATGAGGTTCGTGACATTGTACAGGAGAAAGGGATCAAGACCATCCCCATGGAAAAGAAATGCAAAAAAGCAAAATGGCTGTCTGGGGAGGCCTTACAAATAGCTGTGAAAAGAAGAGAGCCAAAAAGCAAAGGAGAAAAGGAAAGATATAAGCATCTGAATGCAGAGTTCCAGAGAATAGCAAGAAGAGATAAAAAAGCCTTCTTCAGTGATCAATGCAAAGAAATAGAGGAAAACAACAGAATGGGAAAGACTAGAGATCTCTTCAAAAAAATTAGAGATACCAAGGGAATATTTCATGCAAAGATGGGCTCGATAAAGGACAGAAATGGTATGGACCCAACAGAAGCAGAAGATATTAAGAAGAGGTGGCAAGAATATATGGAAGAACTGTACAAAAAAGATCTTCATGACCCAGATAATCATGATGATGTGATCACTAATCTAGAGCCAGACATCTTGGAATGTGAAGTCAAATGGGCCTTAGAAAGCATCACTACAAACAAAGCTAGTGGAGGTGGTGGAATTCCAGTGGAGCTGTTTCAAATCCTGAAAGATGATGCTGTGAAAGTGCTGCACTCAATATGCCAGCTAATTTGGAAAACTCAGCAGTGGCCACAGGACTGGAAAAGGTCAGTTTTCATTCCAATTCCAAAGAAAGGCAATACAAAAGAATGCTCAAACTACCGCACAATTGCACTCATCTCACATGCTAAAAAAGTAATGCTCAAAATTCTCCAAGCCAGGCTTCAGCAATATGTGAACCGTGAACTTCCTGATGTTCAAGCTGGTTTTAGAAAAGGCAGAGGAACCAGAGATCAAATTGCCAACATCCGCTGGATCATGGAAAAAGCAAGAGAGTTCCAGAAAAACATCTATTCCTGCTTTATTGACCATGCCAAAACCTTTGACTGTGTGGATCACAATAAACTGTGGAGAATTCTGAAAGAGATGGGAATACCAGACCACCTGAACTGCCTCTTGAGGAATCTGTATGCAGGTCAGGAAGCAACAGTTAGAACTGGACATGGAACAACAGACTGGTTCCAAATAGGAAGAGGAGTAGATCAAGGCTGTGTATTGTCACCCTGCTTATTTAACTTATATGCAGAGTACATCATGAGAAATGCTGGGCTGGAAGTAGCACAAGCTGGAATCAAGATTGCCAGGAGAAATTATCAATAACCTCAGATATGCGGATGACACCACCCTTATGGCAGAAAGTGAAGAGGAGCTAAAAAGCCTCTTGATGAAAGTGAAGGAGGAGAGCCAAAAAGTTGGCTTAAAGCTCAACACTCAGAAAATGAAGATCATGGCATCCGGCCCCATCACTTCATGGAAACAGATGGGGAAACAGTGGAAACAGAGTCAGACTTTATTTATTTGGGCTCCAAAATCACTGCAGATGGTGACTGCAGCCATGAAATTAAAAGACGCTTACTCCTTGGAAGAAAAGTTATGACCAACCTAGATAGTATATTCAAAAGCAGAGACATTACTTTGCTGACTAAGGTCCATCTAGTCAAGGCCATGGTTTTTCCCGTGGTCATGTATGGATGTGAGAGTTGGACTGTGAAGAAGGCTGAGCGCCCCAAAATTGATGCTTTTGAACTGTGGTGTTGGAGAATAGTCTTGAGAGTCCCTTGGACTGCAAGGAGATCCAACCAGTCCATTCTGAAAGAGATTAACCCTGGGATTTCTTTGGAAGGAATGATGCTAAAACTGAAACTCCAGTACTTTGGCCACCTCATGTGAAGAGTTGACTCATTGGAAAAGAGTCCCATCTGATGCTGGGAGGGATTGGGGGCAGGAGAAGAATGGGACGACCGAGGATGAGATGGCTGGATGGCATCATGGACTTGAAGGACGTGAGTCTGAGTGAATTTCGGGAGATGGTGATGGACAGGGAGGCCTGGCATGCTGCGATTCATGGGGTCGCAAAGAGTCGGACACGACTGAGTGACTGAACTGAACATCTATTTTATATTTCTTATTAATTCTATTCCAATAACTAGCATTTTTGAAAATAGTCTCCTAAAATGGAGAGTGTTTGTAGTATACTCATTACCCTGTCTTGTAAACCAGAAAAGGAGAACAATTCATCTCCCTAAAGCTCTAGGAAGAAGCTCCAGCTCCACCATCAGCACCCAAGGCTGAAATTCTACTTAAACTATTCCCTGAAATTTTTGTTATGGGGAATTTACAAGATTTTTAAGTACTATGTTAGAAATTAAAATAACTCAATTTGTCATAAATCCCTATGTACTTCGTGGATATCTACACCTCCACACTAATGTGTACATATATATCATAGCATGCATAATATGTATATTTGTACATTATCCACCCCATGCAAATAAGCATGTACATTAAATAATATTGCAGAGTACATAAATATTATTGATTGTACATAGTTCATTAAGTGAAATCAATTCTAGTCAACATGCATATGATATCCAAAAATCATAAATATCATCAGCAGGCTGGATGAAACCATCAACTCTCTTGGCAAATGTGCCTCTTCTCATTCCAGGCCCATAGGTTGTGGGGGTTTCTATTGGATGAACTTTCAGGCATCTGGTTCTTACTTCAGGGCCTTCTCATCTAAAACCACCCACTATTTCCTCTTAAGTAAGACATCTAGATGAACTAATGACTAATCAGCCCATGCTTACCGTAACTGATTTCATGCATTTGGTATTTTTTAATTTTGAGGGGATGCTTGGACTCAGCCATGGTGACGGAGGTCTAACACAGTCACATAAACAGTTGTTGTTCAGTCACTAAATTGTGTCTGACTCTTTGTGACCCCATGGATTGCAGCACAGCAGGCTTCCTTGTCCTTCACTGTCTCCTAGAGTTTGCGCAGATTCATGTCCATTGAGTTGGTGATTCTATCTAACCATCTTATCCTCTGCCACCTTCTTCTCCTTTTCCCTTCAATTTAATTCAATTAAATTTAATTAATTAATCCAGTGAATCAATTCAAATTTAATTAAATTTAATTCAAATAAATTGTAGCTGGACTTTAATTGAATATTGTTTACTGACATTAATCATAAAATGTTATTCAGTCAACGGTTACAGGACATAGAGAAATTATAAGTACATATATTGAACAAGTAACTAAATTTACTACTTTTCCCTGCTTCAAGCAGACCTAGAAAATAAATTCTAGCTGCTTCCCTGGTGGCTTAGAGGTTAAAGCGTCTGCCTCCAATACGGGAGACCCGGGTTTGATTCCTGGGTCGGGAAGATCCCCTGGAGAATGAAATGGCAACCCACTCCAGTATTCTTGCCTGGAGAATTCCATGGACTGAGGAGCCTGGTGGGTGGCAGTCCATGGGGTCACAACTGAGTGACTAAGTGACTTTACTTACTTACTTACTTACACCAATAAACTACTTAGCTATTCTCCATTTACATAGACAAACATCTCCCCAGATTTACCAACCATTTTATCAAAATTTTAACAAAAAATATAATATAAATAAGTTTAGTCAGATCAGTTCAGTCGCTCAATGGTGTCCGACTCTTTGTGACCCCATGAATCGCAGCACGCCAGGCCTCCCTGTCCATCACCAACTCCCAGAGTTTACCCAAACTCAGGTCCATTGAGTCAGTGATGCCATCCAACCATCTCATCCTGTTGTCCCCTTCTCCTCCTGCCCTCAATCTTTTCCAGCACCAGGGTCTTTTCAAATGAGTCAGCTGTTCGCATCAGGTGGCCAAAATATTGGAGTTTCAGCTTCAACATCAGTCCTTCCAATGAACACCCCGGACTGATTTCCTTTAGGATGGACTGGCTGGATCTCCTATACAAATATTATTTCCACATATAAACTTAATGCAGCTTAAAAACCTAAATCAAGGCACTGAAAATGCCTATGTGAGTATATTAACTCCATAAACATACATGTTTGATCCCAGCCTTTCTATTAGTTTTTAATAATATTACACATGCAAGCATCTGTGCCCTGGTGAGAATGTTCTCTAAATCATTACGATGAAAAGGAGCAGGCATCAAGCACACTAAAAATAGTAGCTCATAATGCCTTGCTTTACCACACCCCTAGGGGAAACAACAGTGATAAAATTAACCCCAGAGAGAAGTTTGACTAAGTTATCTAATTAGGGTTGGTAAATTTTGTGCCAGCCACCATATGATATGACTAACCCAAATGAATAGAAACATGGTATAAAGCATGCTAAAGAATATAAAATCAAGTTAAATTTCAAGCCATAAAAAGCCGTAATTAAAAATCAACCATGAAAGTGACTTTAGTATCCCTGATTACACAACAGTTAAGACTCAAACTGGGATTAGCCCTAAACCCAAATAGTTACTAGAACAAGATTAGTTGCCTGAGTACTACCAGCAGCAGCTTAAAATTCAAAGGATTTGGCAGTGCTTCACACCACTCTAGAGGAGCTTATTTACAATTGATAAACCCTGATAAACCTCACCAGCCCTTGCTAATTCAGTCTTCAGTAAACCCCGAAAAGGAGAAAAGTACGTATAATTATTATACATAAAAACACTAGGTCAGACTTCTGTGGTGGTACAGTGAATAAGAATGCACTTGCTGATGCAGGGGACACTGCTTTGATCCCTCATCCTGGAAGATTCCACATGCCGTGGAGCAACTAAGCTTGTGCTCCACAACTACTGAGCCCTTGCTCTAGAAATGGTGAGCTGGAACCACCGAGCCCATGTGCTGCAACTACTGAAGCCTCGTAGTCTAGAGCCTGTGCTCCACAGAAAGAGAAGCCGCTGCAATTGAAGGCTGTGCATTTAAAAAAAAAAGTTAGGTCAAGGTGTAACCTATAAGATAGAAAGAAATGGGCTACGTTTTCTATTTCAAGAATATATTTCTACCATCAGAGAAGCCCACGTATGTTAATATTTTGGTACATATGTTAACAAGATGTTACATTTTATTTTAAAAAGAACATATTTCCATACACAAAAGATTCATGAAACCTAAGGACCAAAGGAGGATTTAGTAGTAAATTAAGAATAGCATGCTCAATTGAATAAAACCATGAAATGCACACTGCCTGTCTCTCTCAAATAATATAATAAATTATCTACAATCTATTAGCAAATACTAATCATACTAGAGGAGACAAGTTGTAACAAGGGGAGCATACTGGAAAATGTGTTTGGATAAATTAAAAGATAGGTTAAATAAAGCACCTACCTTATACCTGGGAGATATCATCTTTACACCAGGGAGAATTTCTTGAACAAAATCTAGCCCACTCCTTTCCTCATGGTACTAGTATAAGTAAATTAAATATTCACTCAAATATTCAAAGCATAGGAGATAGAAAATTTAAATATCTTTGGTGCTATAGAGAAAGTACCACAAGGTAACAATGAAAAAAAGCATTAAAAGTAACAAAAAACAAAGATTACTCCTTGTACCTTTTACATAATGATTTTACTAGCAAAACTTTAACAAAGCGAACTTTAGTTAAATAAAATGAGGTACAAAATCCACATGAGGTACTTATGAACAGTTTTACAACAAACTCATCTATGTAGCAAAATGAGATTTATAAGTGGAGGTGACAAGCCTAATGAGCCTGGTGACAGCAGGTTGTCCAGAAAATGAATTTAAATTCAACTTTAAAAATACCAGAAACCCCTTTATAGTGTGTGTTCAGTCACTTAGTTGTGTCCAACTCTTTTGTGATCCCATGAATTGTAGCCTGCCAGGCTCCTCTTTCCATAGTATCTTTGTATTTTTAAATGTTAGCCTAAGATGCTACAGGAGAAGGCAATGGCAACCCACTCCAGTACTCTTGCCTGGAAAACCCTGTGGATGGAGGAGCCTGGTGGGCTGCAGTCCATAGGGTCACTAAGAGTTGGCACAACTAAGCAGCTTCACTTTCACTTTTCACTTTCATGCACTGGAGAAGGAAATGGCAACCCACTCTAGTGTCCTTGCCGGGAGAATCCCAGGGATGGGGGAGGCTGGTGGGCTGCCATCTATGGGGTCACACAGAGTCGGATACAACTGAAGTGACTTAGCAGCAGCAGCAAGATGGTGCAGCTTTTTAGAAATGAGCACAACATTGACTAGAGAGTAACTATAAATAGCACCATGCTTGGCTTAAAAGCAGCCATCAATTAAGAAAGCATTCAGTCTCAACAATAATCCTTCCTTAATACCAATAATTAAATCAACTCCTAGATTTATTACTGGACGGTATGTGTGTGTTAGTCGCTCAGTTGTGCCCAGCTCTTTGCGACCCCATGGAGTGCAGTCCACCAGGTTCCTCGCCCATGAGATTTTCCAAGCAAGGATACTGGAGTGGGTTGCTGTTTCCTTCTCCAGGGGATCTTCCCAACCTAATCTATTAAATAACAGAAGCAATAATGTTAATATGAGTTACAAGAAATATTTCTCCTTGCACAAGTTTACATCAGTAACTAACAGTACACTAATGAAAATGAAAGTTGTGTCCAACTCTTTGTGACCCATGGACTATAGCCTGCCAGGCTCCTCTGTCCATGGGATTTCCTAGGCAAGAATACTGGACTGGATTGCCATTCTCTTCTCCCAGGGGATCTTCCAGAACCAGGGGTTGAACCCAGGTCTCCTGCACTGAAGGTAGATTTCTTTACCATCTGAGCCACCAGGGAAGCCTAGAATACTGATAATTAACTCAATATCAAACTATTTATTAAAGACACTGTTAGGAATTGCATTGAATCTGCAGATTGCTTTGGGTAGTATACTCATTTTCACTATATTGATTCTTCCGATCCATGAACATGGTATATTTCTCCATCTATTAGTGTCCTCTTTGATTTCTTTCACCAGTGTTTTATAATTTTCTATGTATAGGTCTTTAGTTTATTTAGGTAGATAGATTCCTAAGTATTTTATTCTTTTCATTGCAATGGTGAATGGAATTGTTTCCTTAATTTCTTTTTCTATTTTCTCATTATTAGTGTATAGGAATGCAAGGGATTTCTGTGTGTTGATTTTATATCCTGCAACTTACTATATTCATTGATTAGCTCCAGTAATCTTCTGGTGGAGTATTTAGGGTTTTCTATGTAGAGGATCATGTCATCTGCAAACAGTGAGAGTTTTATTTCTTCTTTTTCAATTTGGATTCCTTTTATTTATTTATTTATTTTAAGACTCAAGGCAACGTTTAATAAATCCACAATAATTATGGTACAATCAGGAATGCAGTGAAATAGCACTTACAATTTATCCCCCCAGGGTCTAGGTAGACACCCTGCTCCTAAGTTGTATACATAACCTATAATAAACATCCTTTTATTTCTTTTTCTGCTCTGATTGCTGTGGCCAAAACTTCCAGAACTATGTTGAATAGTAGCAGTGAAAGTGGGCACCCTGTCTTGTTCCTGACTTTAGGGGAAATGCTTTCAATTTTTCACCATTGAGGATAATGTTTGCTGTGAGTTTGTCATATATAGCTTTTATTATGTTGAGGTATGTTCCTTCTATTCCTGCTTTCTGGAGGGTTTTTTATCATAAATGGATGTTGAATTTTGTCAAAGGCTTTTTCTGCAGCTATTGAGATAATCATATGGCTTTTATTTTTCAATTTGTTAATGTGCTGAATTACATTGATTGATTTGTGGATATTGAAGAATCCTTGCATTCCTGGGATAAAGCCCACTTGGTCATGGTGTATGATCTTTTTTTAATGTGTTGTTGGATTCTGATTGCTAGAATTTTGTTAAGGATTTTTGCATCTATGTTCCTCAGTGATATTGGCCTGTAGTTTTCTTTTTTTGTGGCATCTTTGTCATGTTTTGGTATTAGGGTGATGGTGGCCTCATAGAATGAGTTTGGAAGTTTACCTTCCTCTGCAAGTTTCTGGAAGAGTTTGAGTAGAATAGGTGTTAGCTCCTCTCTAAAGTTTTGGTAGAATTCAGCTGTGAAGCCGTCCGGACCTGGGCTTTTGTTTGCTGGAAGATTTCTGATTACAGCTTCAATTTCTGTGCTTGTGATGGGTTTCTTAAGATTTTCTATTTCTTCCTGGTTCAGTTTTGGAAGGTTGTACTTTTCTAAGAATTTGTCCATTTCTTCCACTTTGTCCATTTTATTGGCATATAATTGCTGATAGTAGTCTCTTATGATCCTTGGTATTTCTGTGTTGCCTACTGTGATCTCTCCATTTTCATTTCTAATTTTATTGATTTTTCTCCCTTTGTTTCTTGATGAGTCTGGCTAATGGTTTGTCAATTTTATTTATCCTTTCAAAGAACCAGCTTTTGGCTTTGTTGATTTTTGCTATGGTCCCTTTTGTTTCTTTTGCATTTATTTCTGCCCTAATTTTTAAGATTCCTTTCCTTCTACTAACCCTGGGGTTCTTCATTTCTTCCTTTTCTAGTTTCTGTAGGTGTAGAGTTCAGTTATTTATTTGACTTTTTTCTTGTTTCTTGAGGTATGCCTGTATTGCTATGAACTTTCCCCTTAGCACTGCTTTTACAGTGTCCCACAGTCTGAGTGAATTCCGGGAGATGGTGATGATCAAGGAGGCCTGGCGTGCTGCGATTCATGGGGTCGCAAAGAGTCGGACATGACTGAGCGACTGAACTGAACTGAACTGACTGGTTTTGGGTTGTTGTGTTTTCATTTTCATTTGTTTCTATGCATATTTTGATTTCTTGTTTGATTTCTTCTGTGATTTGTTGGTTATTCAGAAGCATGTTGTTCAGCCTCCATATGTTGGAATTTTTAATAGTTTTTCTCCTGTAATTGAGATCTAATCTTACTGCATTGTGGTCAGAAAAGATGCTTGGAATGATTTCAATTTTTTTGAATTTACCAATGCTAGATTTATGGCCCAGGATATGATCTATCCTGGAGAAGGTTCCGTGTGCATTTGAGAGATCAATGGAACAAAATAGAAAGCCCAGAGATAAATCCATGCACCTATGGACAACTTATCTTTGACAAAGGAGGCAAGAATATACAATGGATTAAAGACAATCTCTTTAACAAGTGGTGCTGGGGAAACTGGTCAACCACTTGTAAAAGAATGAAACTAGAATGCTTTCTAACACCATACATAAAAATAAACTCAAAATGGATTAAAGATCTAAACATAAAACCAGAAACTATAAAACTCCTAGAGGAGAACATAGGCAAAACACTCTCTGACATAAATTGCAGCAGGATCCTCTATGACCCATCTCCCAGAATATTGGAAATAAAAGCAAAAATAAACAAATGGGACCTAATTAAACTTAAAAGCTTCTGCACAACAAAGGAAACTATAAGCCAGGTGGAAGCAGCCTTCGGAATAGGAGAAAATAATAGCAAATGAAGCAACTGACAAACAACTAATCTCAAAAATATACAAGCAACTCCTGCAGCTCAATTCCAGAAAAATAAACGACCCAATCAAAAACTGGGCCAAAGAACTAAATAGACATTTCTCCAAAGAAGACATACAGATGGCTAACAAACACATGAAAAGATGCTCAACATCACTCATTATCAGTGAAATGCAAATCAAAACCACAATGAGGTACCATTTCATGCCAGTCAGAATGGCTGCCATCCAAAAGTCTACAAGCAATAAATGGTGGAGAGTATGTGGAGAAAAGGGAACCCTCTTACACTGTTGGTGGGAATGCAAACTAGTACAGCCACTATGGAGAACAGTCTGGAGATTCCTTAAAAAGCTGGAAATAGAACAGCCCTATGACCCAGCAATCCCACTGCTGGGCATACACACTGAGGAAACCAGAATCGAAAGAGACACGTGTACCCCAGTGTTCATTGAAGCACTGTTTATAATAGCCAGGACATAGAAGCAACCTAGATGTCCATCAGCAGATGAATGGACAAGAAAGCAGTGGTACATATACACAATGGAGTATTACTCAGCCATTAAAAAGAATAAATTTGAATCAGTTCTAATGAGGTGGATGAAACTGGAGTCGATTATACAGAGTGAAGTAAGCCAGAAAGAAAAACACCAATACAGTATACTAACGCATATATATGGAATTTAGAAAGATGGTAACAGTAACCCTGTATGCGAGATAGCGAAAGAGTCACAGATGTATAGAACAGTCTTTTGGACTCTGTGGGAGAGGGTGAGGGTGGGATGATTTGGGAGAATGGCATTGAAACATGTATAATATCATATATGAAATAAATCGCCAGTCCAGGTTTGATGCATGATACTGGATGTTCGGGGCTGGTGCACTGGGATGACCCAGAGGGATGGTATGGCGATTGAGGAGGGAGGGGTGTTCAGGATGGGAACACGTGTATACCTGTGGTGGATTCATGTTGATGTATGGCGAAAACCAATACAATATTGTAAAGTAATTGACCTCCAGTTAAAATAAATAAATTTATATTATTTTTAAAAAGAGTCTTCTCCGACACCACAGTTCAAAAGCATCAATTCTTCAGTGCTCAGCTTTATTCACAGTCCAACTCTCACATCTATACATGACCACTGATATTAATTTGTACTTTAATTAACAAGTGCAAAGTTCTACCCAAGATCAGGGTTTAGTTAAGATGGCAGAACCTGGTAACTGTCTAGAACTTAATCCTTTATAAACAGAGGTTCAAATCCTCTGCCTAACACAACGTTCATAATTAACGTTCTAATACTTATTATCCCTATTCTTCAAGCCATAGCGTTCTCGACAATGGTTGAACAAAAAATTTTAGGTTATATACAGTCTGAAAAGGGCCAAATGTCATAGGACCATGTGGCCTATTACAACCCATTGCTGTTGCAGTCAAATTATTCATTAAAAAAAAAAAAAACTACTGCAACTGGCTACATCCTCCATCTCCCTACTTATCATCACACCAATGCTAGCCCTAACCTTATTCCTAACTATATGAATTTCCCTACCCATGCCCGACTTCCTCATTAATGTAAATCTAGGAGTTTATTCATATTAGCCATATCAAGTCTGGGCTTCCCTGATGGCTCAGTTGGTAAAGAATCCACCTGCAGTGCAGGAGACCTGGGTTGGGAAGATCCCCTGGAGAAGGTAACATCTACCTACTCCAGTATTCTGGCCTGGAGAATTCCATGGACTATATCAGCCATGTGGTTGCAAAGAGTCGGACATGACTGAGCGACTTTCACTTTATTAAATCTAGCCATATACTTGCTCCTATGAACTGGATGGGCTTTCAATTCAAAATAAGCACTGACTGGAGCTCTATGAGCAGTAGCACACACAATTTCATATGGAGTAACACTAGCAATTATTCTATCAGTTCTCCTAATAAATAGATCGTTCACTCTCTTGATCCTCATTTCAGGAACAATTATGATTACTCTTCCCATCTTGACTCCTAGGCATAATGTGATTTATTTCCACCCTAGCAGAAAACAATAGAGCCCCTTTTGACTTAACAGAAGGAGAATCCAAACTTATATCAGGCTTCAATTCAGAATATGGAGCAGTCCCATTTTCCCTATTTTCCATAGCAGAATGTGTCAACATTATTATAATAAATACTTTCACAACACTTTATTCCTAGGAGCATTCTATGACCCACATACACCAGAGCTATACACAATCAACTTTATTATTAAAACACTATTAGTAGTAATCTCCTTCCTATGAATTTGAGCATCCTAAGGCTATGGTCTTTCCAGTGGTCATGTATGATGTGAGAGTTGGACTGTGAAGAAGGCTGAGCGCTGAAGAACTGATGCTTTTGAACTGTGGTGTTGGAGAAGACTCTTGAGAGTCCCTTGGACTGCAAGGAAATCCAACTACTCCATTCTGAAGGAGATCAGCCCTGGGATTTCTTTGGAAGGAATGATGCTAAAGCTGAAACTCCAGTACTTTGGCCACCTCATGCAAAGAGTTGACTCATTGGAAAAGACTCTGATGCTGGGAGGGATTGGGGGTAGAAGGAGAAGAGGACAACAGAGGATGAGATGGCTGGATGGCCTCACTGACTCGATGGACGTGAGTCTGAGTGAACTCTGGGAGTTGGTGATGGATAGGGAGGCCTGGCGTGCTGCGATTCATGGGGTCGCAAAGAGTCAGACATGACTGAACGACTGAACTAAACTGAACTGAGGGCTTCCCTGGTGGCTCAGGTGGTAAAGAATATGCCTGAGACCTGGGTTCAATCCCTGGGTCAGGAAGATCCCCTGGAGATGGAAATGGCTACTCACTCCAGTGTTCTTGCCTGGAGAATGGACAGAGGAGCCTGGCAGGCTATGATTCATGGGGGTCACAAATAGTCAGACACGACTGAGCAACAAAGCATGCACACACATAGGCATGCATCCCAGATTCTGATATAACTGATTAATACATATACTCTGGAAAAGCCTCCTATTGCTAACATGAGTTTAATGCATATGATACGTTTCATTACCTATTATAATATCAAATATTCCCCCACAAAAGAAATATGTCTCATAAAAGAGTTACTTTGATAGAGTAAATAGCAGAGTTTTAAATCCTCTTTATATCTAGAATTATTGAACCCACGCTTAACAATCCAAAATTCTTCATGCTATCACAATACATCACATTCTACATAGTAAGGTCAGCTAAATAAGCTATTGCACCCATACCTTGAAAATGTTGGTTTATATCTTTCTTGTACTAATAGATCCCATCAACTTTATTATTATCCTGTCAACCATCATTTCAGGAACCATAATTGTACTGATCAGCTCTCACTGTAAGTCTGAACTGGCTTTGAAATGAATATGCTAGTCACTATTCCTATTATAATAAAAAATTTCAATCCATGAGCCATAGAAGCATCTACTAAATATTTTCTAACGCAAACTACCACATCAATACTACTTATAATAGCTGTCGTTATTATTCTCTGGCCAATGAACTATTAGAAAAATATTTAACCCGACAGCATCAAAAATAGTAACAATAGCCCTTGTCATGAAACTAGGACTATCCCCATTCCATTTCTGAGTACCCAAAGTCACATTAAAAACAGGCCTAATTTTATTAACATGACAAAAATTTGCACTTACATCCATACTATGTTAAACCTCTACTATCACTTAACCTAAATCTAATACTGTGTGTATGTGTTAGCTGTACAGTCGTGTCCGACTCTTTGTGACCCCATCGGGTATTGCCCACTAGGCTCCTCTGTCCATGTGATTTTCCAGGCAAGAATACTGGGATGAGTTGCTATTTCCTTCTCCAAAATCTTATGCTAACTGTATCCATATCATCCATCTTAATCAGAAGCTGAGGGGGGTTAAACCAAAGACAGCTATGAAAAATTATAAACTATTTATCAATTGCTCACAGGGAATGAATAACAGTTATAAAACCCAACTATAACAATCCTAAAATTCATAATTTATGACTCACTAAAGTCATAACATCTATTTATAATTCAACCACCACTACACTATCACTATCACTATCACTTACATGAAATAAAATACTCATCATTACAAACCTCATCCTCATCTCTTTATTAGCAATAGGGGGTCTCTCACCACTAGCAGAGTTCATATACAAATGAATAATAATTCAAGAAATAACAAAAATAACAATATTATTCTATCCACACTAATAGCTATCACTGCTGCTGCTGCTGCTAAGTCGCTTCAGTCGTGTCCGACTCTGTGCGACCCCACACACGGAAGCCCACCAGGCTCCCCCATCCCTGGGATTCTCCAGGCAAGAACACTGGAGTGGGTTGCCATTTACTCCTCCAATGCATGAAAGTGAAAAGTGAAAGCAAAGTCGCTCAGTCGGGTCCGACTCCTAGCGACCCCATGGACTGCAGCCTATCAGGCTCCTCCATCCATGCGATTTTCCAGGCAAGAGTACTGGAGTGGGGGTGCCATTGCCTTCTCCAAATAGCTATCACAGCAGTACTTAATCTATATTTCTCACATACTCCACAGCACTAGCCATATTTCCCTCCATAAATAACATTAAATGATAATTTGATTCCACAAAACAAATAATTTTTCTACCAAAAATAATTTTAATATCTACAAAACTCTTTACCCTTTATACCAGTCCTCTCAGTACTGGAATAGGAATTTAGGTTAGACAGACCAAGAGTCTTCAAAACCCTAAGCAAATAAAATTTACTTAATTCCTGTTCAATGAGGTTTGCAAAACTATATCCTACATAAATTGAATGCAAATCAAACAGTTAATCTAATTAAATCCTCAGTAGATTGGTGAGATACACTTTTCACAAATTTTTCGTAAACAGCTAAATGCCCTAGTCAGCTGGTTTCAATCTGCTTCTCTCAGGGGGTGGGAAAGAAAGGTTGGAGAAGTCTTGACAGAATTGAAGATGCTTCTTTGAATTTTCAATATGTAAAATTCACCACAAGACTTTGTAAAAAGGGTGTTCGGATTCCTGTTTTTACATTTAGAGTCTAATGTTTACTCAGCCATTCTACCTCTGTCCATAAATAGCTGATTATTCTCAACTAATCATAAATATATAAAGTGCTGATACTTTATATCAGTTGTTCTGAACTGAAATAGTAGGTACAGCCCTAAGTCTCCTGTTTCATGCTGAATTAGATTGACCTGGAACACTACTTGGAGATAACCAAATCTATAACATAGTTGTAACTGCTCACACATTTGTGATAATTTTCTTTTTAGTCATGCCCATTATAATTGGTGGCTTTGGGAACTGTTTAGATCCTCTGATGATTGGAGCCCCTGACATAGCCTTTCCCCATATAAATAAGCTTCTGATTACTTTCACCCTCTTTCTTATTACTACTAGCACTATCAACAGTTGAGGCCAGTGACGGTACAGGTTGAACTGTCTCTTTACGTCTAGCCAGAAACTTGGCCCATGCTGGAGCATCAGTAGGTCTTATTATTTTTTTTCTCTACATGTTGCAGGTGTGTTTAGGTACTATTAACTTTAGTATCACAGTTATTAATATAAAACCACCTGCTATATCCCAATACCAAATACCATTATTTGTATGATTAGTTTTAATTACAGTTGTACTATTTCTATTATCATTATCTGTACTAGCAGCTGGAATTACTATGCTGTTAACAGACTGAAACCTAAATACAACCTTTTTTTTGTCCTGCAGGAGGAGGAGATCCGATCCTCTACCAATATCTGTTTTGATTTGTCAGACATTCTTAAGTCCATATTTTAATTGTAATTGAATTTGAAATTTCATGCATTGTAACCTATTATTTAGGGGAAAGACAGCCTTTTTTGTATATATGTATAATATGAGCTATAATATCAGTTAGATTTTTAGATTTCATTGTATGAGCCCACCACATGTTTCAGTTCAGTTGCTCAGTCATGTCTGACTCTTTGCAACCCCATGGACTGCAGCATGCCAGGCTTCCCTGTCCATCATCAATTCCTGGAGCCTACTCAAATTCATCCTAAAGGAAATGAGTTCCTAAAGGAAATCAGTCCTGAATGTTCATTAGAAGGACTGATGTTGAAGCTGAAACTCCAATACTTTGGCCACCTGATATGAAGAACTGACTCATTTGAAAAGACTCTGATGCTGGGAAAGATTGAGGGCAGGAAGAAAAGGGGACGACAGAGGATGAGATGGTTGGATGGCATCACCAACTCAATGGGCATGAGTTTGAGTAAACTCTGGGAGTTGGGGATGGACAGGGACACCTGGCTTGCTGCAGTCCATGGGGTCGCAAAGAGTTGGACATGACTGAGTGAATGAACTGAGCTGAACTGAACTCAAACTCGTGTCTATTGCATCAGTGATGCCATCCAACCATCTCATCCTCTGTTGTCCCCTTCTCCTCCTGATCTCAATCTTTCCCAGCATCAGAGTCTTTCCCAAAGAGTCAGTTCCTCACATCAGGTGGCCAAAGTATTGGAATTTCAGCTTCAGCATCAGTCCTTCCAATGAATATTCAGGACTGATTTCCCTTAGGATTGACTGGTTGGATCTCCTTGCAGTCCAGGAGACTCTCAAGAGTCTTCTCCAACACCTCAGTTCAAAAGCATCAATTCTTTGGCTCTCAGCTTTCTTTATAGTCCAACTCTCACACCCATACATGACCACTGGAAAAATCCTAACTTTGACTAGATGGACCTTTGTCAGTAATGTCTCTGCTTCTTATATGCTGTCTAGGTTGGTCATAGCTTCTTCCAAGGAACAAGTTTATTTAACTTATATGCAGAGTACATCATGCAAAATGCCAGGCTGGATGAAGCACAAGCTGGAATCAAGATTGCTGGGAGAAATATCAATAACCTCAGATACGCAGCTCACATCACCCTTATGGAAGGAAGCGAAGAACTAAAGAGCCTCTTGATGAAAATGAAAGAGGAGAGTTGAAAAGTTGGCTTAAAACTCAACATTCAGAAAACTAAGATATGGCATCCTGTCCCATCACTTCATGGCAAATAAATAGGGAAACAATGGAAACCACATGTTTACAGTAGGCATAAATACTGAAACATGCAAATACATTAACCACTATAATTATTGCTATTCCAACAGGGGTAAAATTTTTTAGCTGATTAGCAATACTTCATGCAGATAGTATCAAATAATCTCATCCTAATATGAGCTCTGCTTCTTCATCTTCCTTTTTACAAGTAGGAGGATTAACAGGAATTGTCCTGACTAATTCATCATTAGACTCTGTCCTTCATGATACATATTATGTAGTTGCACATTTCCACTACACACTTTCAGTAGGAGCCATGTTTGCCATTATAGGAAGATTTGTGTACTTATTTCCATTATTCTCAGGCTATATTCTCAACTCTACAAGAGCAAAAATTCATTTCATAATTATAATTGTAGATATAAATATGTTTCTTCCCACAACACTTCTTGTGTTTATCTGGAACACCATGGCAATATTCTGACAACCCAGATGCAGAGGCGATGTGAAATACTATTTAATCAACAGATTCATTCATTTCATTAACAGCAGTTATATTAATAATTTTCATTATTTGAGAAGCACTTGCATCAGAATGAGAAGTCCTAACAGTATATCTAACTACTACAAATCTAAAGTGACTAAACAGATGTCTCCACTATATCACACATTTGAAGAAGAGCCCACTTAATGTTAAATTAAGATAGCTAAAAGAGGAAGGAATCCAATCCTCTATACTGGTTTCAAGCAAACATCGTAGCCATTATATATTAATCAATAAATAAGATATTGGTAAAATTTTACATAACTTTGTCAAAATTAAATTATAGGTGAAAATGCTGTAAATCTCCATGGCATATCCCCTCCAACTAGGCTTTCAAGATGTAACATTCCCTATTATAGAATTCGTACATCTACATGATCATACATTAATAACTGTCTTTTGAATTAGCTCTTTAGTGCTCTTATTATCTCACCAATACTAACAACCAAGCTTACACATACACGTACAATAGATGCACAGAAGTGGAGACCATCTGAACAATTCTCCCAGCCATTATTCTAATTGCCCTACCATCATTACAAATTCTGTACATTATAGACAAAATCAATAATCCTTCTCTTACTGTCAAGACTGTGGGACACCAAATATTGAAGTTATGAGTATACAGATTATGAAGATTTAAATTTTGTTCTTATATAATGCCAACATCACACCTAAAACAAGGAGTATTAAAATTATTAGAAGATAACTGGGTTGTATTACCCATAGAAATAAGAATCTAAATATTGATTTCCTTAGAAGATGTATTAGACCTATGAGATGTGCCTTCTTTAGGTCTGAAGACAGATGTGATTCCAGGATGCCTAGAGATCAGACAAATCTTGTGTCAACAAGACCAGGTTTACACTATGGGCAAAGTTCTCTGGTGGCTGAGATGGTAAAGAATCTGCCTGCAATGCAGGAGACACAGGTTCAATCCCTGGGTTAGGAGGAGCCCTTGGAGAAGGAAATGGCTACCCATTCCAGTATTCTTTTTTTTTTCAAGATTTTACACAATTTCCCCTGATCTATGAGTTTTTTGCTCTATATGTATTGAGGATATAATTTATATGTGCCTAAAAAACACATAGCACATAGATGGGGAAACATTGGGAACAGTGTCAGACTTTATTTTTTTGAGCTCCAAAATCACTGCAGTTGGTGATCGCAGCCATGAAATTAAAAGACTCTTACAGCTTGGAAGAAAAGTTATGACCGACCTAGATAGCACATTAAAAAGCAGAGCGATTACTTTGCCAACGAAAGTCCGTCTAGTCAAGGCTATGGTTTTTCCAGTGGTCATGTATGGATGTGAGAGTTGGACTGTGAAGAAAGCTGAGTACCGAAGAATTGATGCTTTTGAACTGTGGTGCTGGAGAAGACTCTTGAGAATCCCTTGGACTGCAAGGAGATCAGTCCTGGATGTTCATTGGAACAACTGATGCTGAGGCTGAAACTCCAATACTTTGGCCACCTGATGTGAAGAGCTGACTCATTGGAAAAGACCCTGATGCTGGGAAAGATTGAGGGCAGAAGAAGAAGGGGATGACAGAGGATGAGATGGCTGGATGGCATCACCGACTCGATGCACATGAGTTTGGGTGAACTCCAGGAGTTGGTGATTGACAGGGAGGCCTGGCATGCTGCAATTCATGGGGTCGCAAAGAGTCGGACATGACTGGGCAACTGAACTGACTGAACTGAAAAAACACTGAACCACAAAATGGCAAATTATACATTTGTTTTGTCTAGCCTACATAGAAAATTTATGAAAACAGACTACTGACCATACAACAAAACAGGACATATTTCTAAAAAGGACAGTAGTATTCTTTTTTTTTCTTTTTCAAAATATTCCAAGATAATTCTAATATGCATCTAGATTTTAAAAAGTGGTTACAGGTTTTTCTATTAAATGGTAGTTTTGGTGGTATAGAATTTTATTATTTTCTGTAGGCCAATTATGATAAAATGATATTAACTGAATAATAGTCACATAATCACAATAGTGAAAGCAAAGAAATAGAGGAAAACAACAGAATGGGAAAGACTAGAGATCTCTTCAAGAAAATTAGAGATACCAAGGGAACATTTCATGCAAAGATGGGCTTGATAAAGCACAGAAATGGTATGGACCTAACAGAAGCAGAAGATATTAAGAAGAGGTGGCAAGAATACACAGAAGAACTGTACAAAAAAGAACTTCAGGACACAGATAATCATGATGGTGTGGTCAATCATCTAGAGCCAGACATCCTGGAATGTGAAGTCAAATGGGCCTTAGAAAGCATCACTATGAACAAAGCTAGCGGAGGTGATGGAATTCCAGTTGAGCTATTTCAAATCCTGAAAGATGATGCTGTGAAAGTGCTGCACTCAATATGCCAGCTAATTTGGAAAACTCAGCAGTGGCCACAGGACTGGAAAAGGTCAGTTTTCATTCCAATCCCAAAGAAAGGCAATGCCAAAGAATGCTCAAACTACCACACAATTGCACTCATTTCACATGCTAGTAAAGTAATGTTCAAAATTCCCAAGCCAGGCTTCAGCAATATGTGAACTGTGAACTTCCAGATGTTCAAGCTGGTTTTAGAAAAGGCAGAGGAACCAGAAATCAAATTGCCAACATCCGCTGGATCATGGAAACAGCAAGAGAGTTCCAGAAAAACATCTATTTCTGCTTTATTGACTATGCCAAAGCCTTTGACTGTGTGGATCACAGTAAATTGTGGAAAATTCTGAGAGAGATGGAAATACCAGACCACCTGACCTGCCTCTTGAGAAACCTATATGCAGGTCAGGAAGCAACAGTTAGAACTGGACATGGAACAACAGACTGGTTCCAAATAGGAAAAGGAGTACGTCAAGGCTGTATATTGTCACCCTGCTTATTTAACTTATGTGCAGTGTACATCATGAGAAACGCTGGGCTGGAAGAAGCACAAGCTGGAATCAAGATTGCTGGGAGAAATATCAAGAACCTCATATATGCAGATGACACCATCCTTACGGCAGAAAGTAAGAGAACTAAAAAGTCTCTTGAAAGTGAAAGAGGAGAGTGAAAAAGTTGGCTTAAAGCTCAACATTCAGAAAACTAAAATCATGGCATCTGGTCCCATCATTTCATGGAAATAGATGGGGAAACAGTGGAAACAGTGTCAGAGTTTATTTTTTGGGGCTCCAAATTCACGGCAGATGGTGACTGCAGCCATGAAATTAAAAGACGCTTACTCCTTGGAAGAAAGGCTATGACCGACCTAGATAGCATATTAAAAAGCAGAGAGATTCCTTTGCCAATAAAAGTCCATCTAGTCAAGGCTATGGTTTTTCCAGTAGTCATGTATAGATGTGAGAGTTGGACATGAAGAAAGCTGAGCGCTGAAGAATTGATGCTTTTGAACTGTGGTGTTGGAGAAGACTCTTGAGAGTCCCTTGGACTGCAAGGAGATCCAGCCAGTCCATCCTAAAGGAGATCAGTCCTGGGTGTTCATTGGAAGAAATGATACTGAAGCTGAAACTCCAATATTTTGGCCACCTCATGTGAAGAGTTGACTCATTGGAAATGATTCTGATGCTGGGAGGGATTGGGGGCAGAAGGAGAAGGGGACGACAGAGGATGAGATGGCTGGATGGCATCACTGACTTGATGGACGTGATTTTAAGTGAACTCCAGGTGTTGGTGATGGACAGGGGGGCCTGGCATGCTGCAATTCTGGGGTTGCAAAGAGTTGGACATGACTGAGCGACTGAACTGAACTGCTAGTCACTATAATTTGTTAACAAATACACAACATAAAGAGTAACAAATTTTGACATGAAATATATAAATAAAAAAGAGTAAAATGATGGTGACTTCATAAGCAAATAATGATAAAAGGCTATCAGCATAAAATGTACTGTTTTATCTAGGAGCTGTTTTATATTTATATAACCCCTTGGGATTGCAAAGAGTCACACACAACTGAGCGACTAAAACTTTTAGTTTTCCTGGTAACCAAAAGCAAAAATTTAGGATATATTCGTGAAGCACAAAAAATGAGCATACAACAAGGGGAAACCACCACTGTATAAATGTAGGCAGAAACAGAGGGGAAAATAAGGCATATGAAAAACCAGAAGACAAACAATAAGATGGCAGTAGCTAGTACTTACATATAAAAATCACTCTAAATATCAGTCAACCCAGTCACTCAGTCATGTCTGACTCTTTGTGACCCCATGGACTGCAGCACATCAGGCTTCCTTATCCATCACCAATTCCTGGAGCTTGGTCAAACTCATGTCCATTGAGCTGGTGATATAAATATAAATGGACTCTAAGTATAAATGGACTCAATTCATCAACCAAAAGACACAGATTGACTGGCTGGATAAAAACGGGAGAAACAGAACACTATATAAAAGGGAGGAAATTCCCTGCATGTCCAGTGGTTCGGACTCTGTGCTTCCATTACAGGGAGGATGGGTTTGATCCCTGATCAGGGAACCAAGGTCCCACAAATTGCATACTGTGTCAAGAACAAAAACAACAACAAACCACTGTAGTAGGGAACATCTGTACTCTACTGTTAGCAATGGATAGATAATCCAGACAGAAAATTAACAAGAAAATGTTGGACTTGAAACGTACTTTAGACTAAGTGCATGTAACAGATATATATAAAACATTCCATCCAACAATAGCAAAATTCATAGTCTTTTCAATAGTACATGGAACATTTTATGAGGTAGATCATATGACAGAACACAAATCCTAGCAAATTTAAGAAGATCTAAAACATACCAGCTATCTTTTCTGATCACAATGCTTTGAAACTAGAAATCAACAAGAGGAAAGCTGGAAAATCTACAGATATGTGGAAACTAAACACCACCTTTCTAAACAATCACTGGGCCAAAGAAGGAACCAAAAAAGTAAAAGATGATCACTAAATGAAGACGGAAATACACATATTGAATCCTAGGGGATGTTGTGAAATTAGTTCTGAAAGGAAAGATTTAGAGATAACTGCAAGTAATAAGAAATTAGAAAACTCAAATAAACAGAATTATGGACAGAGATTTGTAACACTGTACAGGAGCTGGTGATCAAAACTATCCCCAAGAAAAAGAAATGCAAAAGGCAAAGTGGTTGTCTGAGGAGCCCTTACAAATATCTGAGTAAAGAAGAGAAGCAAAAGGCAAAGGAGAAAAGGAAAGATATACCCATCTGAATGCAGAGTTCCAAAGAATAGCAAGGAGAGATAAGAAAACCTTCTTAAATAAACAATGCAAAGAACTAGAGGAAACCTATAGAATGGGAAAGACTAGAGATCTCTTCAAGAAAATTAGAGATACTAAGGGAACATTTCACGCAAAGATGGGCATGATAAATGACAGAAATGGTATGGACCTAACAGAAGCAGAAGATATTAAGAAGAGGTGGCAAGAATACACAGGAGAACTGTATAAAAAAGGTCTTAATGACCCGGATAACCACAATGATGTGATCACTCATCTAGAGCCAGAGATTCAGAGTGTGAAGTCAAATGGGCCTTAGGAAGCATCACAATGAACAAGACTAATGGAGGTGATGGAATTCCAGCTGAGCTGTTTCAAATCCTAAAAGATGATGCTGTGAAAGTGATGCACTCAATATGCCAGCAAATTTGGAAAACTCAGTAGTGGCCACAGGACTGGAAAAGGTCAGTTTTCATTCCAATCTCAAAGAAGGGCAACACCAAAGATAGTTTAAACTACTGCATAATCACACTAATTTCACATACTAGCAAGGTGATGCTCAAAATCCTTCAAGCAAGGCTTCAACAGGACATGAACCAAAAACTTCCAGATGTTCAAGCTAGGTTTAGAAAAGGCAGAGGAACCAGAGATCAAATTGCCAACATCCGCTGGATCATCGAAAAAACAAGAGTTCCAGGAAAACATCTACTTCTGCTTTATTGACTATGCCAAAGCCTTTGACTGTGGATCACAACAAACTGTGGAAAACTCTTAAAGAGATAGGTATACCAGACTACCTTACCTGCCTCCTGAGAAACTTGTATGGAGGTCAAGGAGCAACAGAACTGGATATGGAACAATAGACTGCTTCCAAATTGGGAAAGGAGTATGTCAAGACTGTGTATTGTCACCCTGCTTATTTAACTTACACGCAGAGTACATCATGTGAAATGCCAGGCTGGATGAAGCTCAGCCTAGAATCAAGATTGCTGGGAGAAGTGTCAATAACCTCAGAAATTCAGATAACACCACCCTTATGGGAGAAAGCAAAGAGGAGCTACATATTCTCTTGATGAAAGAGAAAGAGGAGAGTGAAAAAG
Organism: Capra hircus; assembly: GCF_001704415.2. Classification (NCBI taxonomy): domain Eukaryota; kingdom Metazoa; phylum Chordata; class Mammalia; order Artiodactyla; family Bovidae; genus Capra; species Capra hircus. The sequence goes on along the minus strand of NC_030835.1, from coordinate 10,356,104 downwards.
CTGGCTTAAAACTCAACATTCAAAAAATGAAGATCATGGCATCCAGTCCCACAGCTTCATGGCACGTAACATGGAAACACTGAGAGACTGTATTTTCTTTGGCTCCAAAATCACTGTGGAAATTAAAAGACTCTTGCTCCTTGGAAGAAAAGCAGTGACAAACCTCGACAGTATATTAAAAATCAGAGACTTAACTTTGCAAGCAAAGGTTTGTAGAGTCAAAGCTATGGTGCTGGGGGTCCAGCCCCGGTGGATCCAGGGAATTCAAAGGGTGGACGGCGTTGGCGTGAGAAAAACTTATTTATTGATTGATATAAGATTAGATTAAGAAAAAATAGTGTAGTAGGAAAATTAAGTGGAGAAAGAGGGCTGAATAGCTTGGATTACGCTGAAGACCAATAAAATTCCAGACAAGGAATTTGCACCATCTACGTTGGGCCACCGGCGCTCGCGTGAATATCTAAGGGTGCCTCGCCTTAGGCTTCCTTTTGCGCGGGTCTTAACAGCCAGGGCAAGTAAGTAGACTTGGCGAGCCTCCGCGCCCCAGATGGAAATTCAGCCTGAAGTTAAAGTAAAGAAGAGAGAGAGACATGGGGGAAACCAGTCCAGTGACTGGCTCCGTCCTTTGTTGTTCAGAAGGCCTTTTATACTTTTGATAAAACATGGAGATCAATGGGTAACACAAAGTTATGCAGCGTTAGCAGTCCAGACTCTTATCAAAACCAGGCTTTTCTGTCTGCATACCTAATTGTATACACAAGTCTTAGGTAATTTACATCATCTTCCAGCCAAAAGGGCCAATTAACATTTTACAGCCTTTTTTCTGATAAGGGTTTGTCAACCAGAAGACTTATTTGTGTTGATCTTCCCAAGGTCTGGTGCCACTCTCAGAAAGCACTAAATAAAGTTACATTCTTATACAGCAAAGATATAACAACTTAAAACAAGTAGAGGGAGTACAGTGATTTACAGCAAAAGAGAAGCAATTAACTCAAAAGTCTAGTGTTGCTAACATCAAAACTACTATGTATCTTTTTCTACATCCTGCTTACATTGAGTAACATCCTTCCAGGTGCCTAAAAGATAAAGAATATGGAGGTCTGGCAGCAATCCTTGAGTCAACAGTGAAAACCCATCACCAATATGATTTTTAACTCTTTAGAAAAGGCTCTGTATCTTTAAGATGCTTTCCAGCTTTGTGCCTCTTGCAGTTGGGGGGCTGTAAGCAATTCACAGGCTGTAAGAAGTCTGGGGAACCTGTTAGGCAAGGTAGAGCGCTATCAGAGGGGGTTTAACTGAAACATCCCATTCAAATGCAGAAGGCTAAAACCCTGAATTGACTTTTTTCCAGAGAATATCAGAAGAGTGGAAAAGCAGGCAGATTCTTATTTTTTGGAGGGTGGATGCTCAGGAAATTCCAGGGGGAAAACCTGAGGTCTGATTAGCCTTGCCATCAGAGCTCTTGCTGCATGACCTTGTCACGGGTGGAATTCCTCACGCTGGCCCCCGGCACTATGGTTTTTCTAGTAGTCATATTTGGTTGTGAGAGTTGGACCATAAAGAAGGCTGATTGCCGAAGAATTCATGCTTTTTAACTGTGGTGCTGGAGAAGACTCTTGAGAGTCCCTTGGACTGCAAGGACATCCAATTAGTCAATCCTAAAGGAAATCAACTCTGAATATTCATTGGAAGGACTGATGTGAAGCTCCAATACTTTGGCCATCTGATTCTAAGAGCCAACTCATTGGAAATGACCTTGATGCTGGGAAGGATTGAAGGCAGGAAGAGAAGGGGATGAGATGGTTGGATGGCATCATCAACTCAATGGACATGAGTTTGAGCAAGCTCCAGGAGTAATTGAAGGATAGGGAAGCCTGGTGTGCAGCAGCCCATAAGGTTGCAAAGAGTCAGACATGGCTAATAACAAATAAACAACCTAAATCTACACTTCATGAAACTAGAAAAAGAAGAACAAATTAAACACAATGTTAACAGATGGTGGGAAATAGGATCTGAGCAGAAGCAAATGAAATAGCAACCAGAAAAACAGTAGAAAGGGTTAATTAAACAAAGAACTTGTTTTTCTGAAACATTTTAAATAATTGACAAGACTTTAGCTAAAGGAGCAAATGACTAAAATTATAAATGAAAGAGAAGGTATTACAATTGATACTATAGAAATACTTAGGATCACAAGAGCATATGAACAATTGTATGCCAATGAATTAGATAACCTAGAAGAAATGAGTAAGTCCCTAGAAACACATGACCTACCAGGACTGAATCAGGAATAGAAAATTTAAATAGACCAAAAACAAGCAAAAAACTTGATACAGTAATTTTGGCTCAGCTGGTAAAGAATTAGCCTGCAATGCCGGAGACTTGAGTTTGATCCTTGGGTTGGGAAGGTTCCCTGGAGAAGGGAAAGGCTACCCATGCAAGTATTCTAGCTTGGAGAATTCCATGGACTGTAGTCCATGGGGGTCACAAAGAGTCGGACATGACTGAGTGACTTTCACTTTCAATACAGAAAATTCATGGCCAGATTGCTTTACTAGCAACTTCTCCCAATAATTTAAAGAATTAATCCCAATTCTTCTTCTAAAACTCTTGCAGACAATTGAAGTGAAGGGAGTACTTCCAAATGTATTCTGCAAGGCCAGAATTACTTTATACCAAAGCCGAATAAGGACAGTATAAGGAAAGAAAACTATATAGACCAATATCCCTGATGAATATAGATGCAAAGAATATTAGTAAACCAAATTCAAGAACACATTAAAAGGATTTTATAAAATGACCAATTGGGATTTATCCCTGGGATGCAGGGATGGTTCAACATATACAACTTAATAACTGTGACACATCACATTAATAGAATGAAAGATAAAAATTATGCGATCACCTCAATAGATGCAGGAAAACTATTTGCCACAATACATCATTTCATGATAAAAATCCTCAACCTATTGTGTATAGAAGAAATGCAGCTCAACATAATAAAGGCCATCTATGACAAACTCACAGCTAACACTCTACACAATGGTGAAAAATTGAAAGATTTTTCTCCAAGATCATTGTCAAGACAAGGAAAGTGAAAGTGAAAGTCTCTCAGTCGTGTCTGACTCTTTGTGACCCCATGGACTAATCAGTCCGTGGAATTCTCTGGGCCAGAATACTGGATTGGGTAGCCTTTCCCTTCTCCAGGGGATCTTCCCAACCCAGGAATCAAACCCAGGTCTCCTGAAGTGCAGGCAGATTCTTTACCAGCTGAGCCAGAAAGATACTCTCTTATCACTCTTATTCAACATAGCACTGGAAGTCCCAGCCAGAATATTTAGGCAACACAAAGAAATGAAATGCATCTAAATAAAAAAGAAGTAAATTGTCATCCCTTGCATATAACTTTACATACAGAAAATCCCAAAGACAAACCAAAACTGTTGGAAACAAAGTCAGTAAAACTGAAAAAAAAAAAAATCAACATACAGAAATCAGTATTAGTATATAACAAAAAATGAAATATCTGGAAAAAAATAAACTAGCACATTTCAATAGCTTAAAAAATAAAATGCCTAAAAAATTTTTAATCACTTAAGTGAAATATCTGTTCAATGAAAAGTACACAGTTTTGTTGAAAGAAGTCAGAGGCAAAAACAAAAGGAAAGACATTCAATGTTTATGGATTGAAAGAATTAATATTGTTAAAATGATCATAGATTTAAATATAGAAAATAGATTTATAGATATAGGTCAACACTTAGAGTTTCAATTCCATTCCTTTCAAATTCTAATGGAATTCTTCTTAGAAATAGAAACAAAAGTCCCACATCTGTGGGATCACAAAAGACCCTGAATAGCCAAAGTAATTCTGAGGAAGAACAAAGTTGGAGATTCACACCTCCTGATTTAAAAATATACCACAATCAAGAGTAATAATATGGTTCTAGAATAAAAATAAACACACAGACCTGTAGAACAGAACAAAGAATCCAGAATGAACCATATAAATATTTTTAAAATATTTGAGAAGAGAGCCAGGAACACCTAGTGGGGAAAGGACAGTCTCTTCAGTCAGTGGATCAAGCTGCAGAACAATCAAACTGGACAGCTATCAGAAAACAGTCACAAATATTAACTCGAGATCAATCATAGATATAGGACATGATACCATAATACTCCAGGAAGAAAACAGGGGGGAAGTTCTTCAACATCGGTCTTGGTAATGAGTTTTTAGATATGACACCAAAGGCACACACAACAAAAACAAAAAACCAATGTGACCACATCAAATTTAGAAGCCTCTGCACAGCAAAAGAAACAATTAACTGAAATGACAAGCAACGGGAGAAAATTTTTTGCAAACCAAGTACAGTGGTTAATATCCAAAACATGTGAAGAACTCATAGAACTCAACAGCAATCTGATTTTAAAATAGGCAAAGGGATGAAACAAACATTTTCCCAAAGAAAACACATAAATGGTTAACAGGTACATGAAAAGATGCTCAAGGTAACTAATCAGAGAAATATGCCTCAAAACCACAATAAACTATCACCTCACACCTTTCAGAATGCCTATCACCAGGAGGACAAGGGATGGCAAGTTTTGACAAGAAGGAAAAGAAAAGTGAACTTGTTGTGTACACTCTTTGTCGGAATGCAAGTCGGTTCACTACTATGGAAAACAACACAGAGATTCCTCAAAAAATTAAACAGATCTACCTAAGGAAATGAAAACAGGTTTTTAAAGGGATAATATGCACTCCTATGTTTTTTATAGCATTATTCTTAGTAGCTCAGATATAAAAATAACTAGGTGCCCATCAACAAATAAATGGATAAAGAACATGAGATATAGACATTTGCACAATGGAATATTATTCAGCCATAAGAAAGAAGTATATCCTGACATTTGCAACAACATGGATGGATCTTGAGGACATTAGACTAAGTGACATAAGTCAGGCAGAGAAAGACAAATACTTAAGATATCACTTACACTCGGAAATGAAAAACAGCCAAATTCATAAAAACAGAGTATACGGTTTCTAGGGGAATCAGCAGGCTGTGGGAGGAGTTAGAACATATTTTGTCGTGTACAAACTTGCAACAAGTAATAAATATGTCCCAGAGATCAAATACATCACATAGTGAATACAGACAACAATATTCTATTGTATGTTAAGTACTAGAATGTAATATTTCATTCACCAAAAAGAAATTAAGTTTTATGATAGAGGTGCTAATTATCACAGCAATGGAAATCATATTACAATATACATATGCATCAAATTAATATGTTGTACACTTTAGGTTTGGCAGGAGATGGGGACAGCAGAGGATGAGATGGTTGGATGGCGTCTCTGACACAATAGACATGAGTTTGTGCAGGCTCCGGGAGATGGTGAAGGACAGGGAAGCCTGGCATGCTGCCGTCCATGGGGTCACAAGGAGTCGGACATGACTGAGAGACTGAACAACAACACTTTGAATTTATACAGTACTGTGTGTTAAGTGTGTTTCAATCAAAAAAGAAATTGGCATTCCAGGAACTAGAATCCAGGTAGGCTTGAATTTCTCTTCCATTATCTCTCAGGGTCAAGGTAGAGACAACCTGGGCTCACATGATGAATCAATAGTGTATATAAAGTATTTTGCTAAGAAATTTTTGCAAGTTATATCATAGAATATGAAGGATTACATATGAATTTTTCTGTATCTTCTACCAATGGAGGACAACTTGGTTTGGTCCATTCACTGATGGGGAAGGAAACTGTCCTGCTTATTCACCTCATAGTAGAAAATGAAGTCACACGTGAACACTGTCGAGAATGCAAGCAACAGGGTCAACTTGATGGTACATTGTCCTTGATCACTGAATCAGTACTACGGAATAATCAACAATAAATAGCATGAGATCTCCAGATTAAAATCAAATCCATTTTCCCAGTTTTCAGAGCAGGATCTCTTTTTTGTAATGTTTCAGATGGGTTTGACACAGGACAGTTAGAGACCAGACTTGTAGAATAATTTTGAATGGAATAGTCCACATAAAAAGGAAAGAAAACTTAATGTATCTAGCCATCAGGGAGAGCTAGAAAGAAAACTATTCTAGGAGAAGCCATATTTGGACTACCAACAAATAAAGTAAAGCAACTTAGAGGTAAGATTTTTGCAAATGTTAGAGTTCCCGAAGGCTATGGGGGAATTCCCTGGAGGTCCAGGGGTTAAAACTCTGTGCTTCCAACACGGGAGGCATGGGTGCCATACCTAGTCCGGGAACTAGGGTCTCCCATGCTGCAACCAAAAGCAAGCAAAACCAATAAGGTATGGGTTACAGGGACTCCAAGCTGAGAGCACGTGGGGAAGAAGACTTTTTTCTTTTTCTGGTTTTTGTTTTGGCCAGACCATGTAGCTTATGGGATTTCAGTTCCCTGACCAGGAACTGCACCTGGGTCACAGAAGTGAAAGCTGGGAATCCTAAGCACAAGGCTACCAGGTAACTCCCAGGAAGACATATTTATCTTGATACCTTTTGGGTGCCCAAGACAGCATTAACTCAAATCCTAGGAGTTAAAGTGCATTCCTTGGGAACACATGTGGCCATAGGTGGCTGAGTGGTTCCAGGTGCATTTGAATGGATGGTCAAGAAAGAAAGTCCATGAAACAATGAAGGATTGTTGGGCACATTCTTTATTACTTTATCCATTATCTGGAAGGTACACCTGTGCTGAGGAGTGCCTGTTTGGTAAGTCCTGAAGTAAATATGCAAACAAAGGTAATATTGGTTTATCAGAATCTTGGGCCAGAGAACCCTGGGAGCCCATACAGACCCTGCCCCCAAATCCACCCTCCTCTACCCCTCAGGATAACCTCATCATCTAGGGTCAGTCCCTTTATCCTTGGTTGGGGTGGAAACACAATTGCCTCTGGTTGAAAAATGTTCTCTAAGTTATGAAGATAGTGGCTTGGGGTATATCAGAGTCTCTGAAAGATTCAAGAACTTATGATCCTCCTTCAACTGGCTTGCCAGACATTGTGTTCTTCTGTTCCTCATGGAAGGAAAGGAGATTCAGCCTCATCAGGAGAGTGCCTCTCCTGGTATAGCCTTGTAAGAAGTGTATTGATCAAAGTCTCAGGTGTTTTTGATCTGGACTTGGTGGGAGCCTGTGTCTGAACATATGTCCACTTGTAGTCACATCAAGTGGGCACAGGCACCGAAGGCATAATTTTCAATCCATGTCTGTATCATGGAGGCATCTGAGCCACAGAAGGTGGCTTTTCATTTGGATCACAGTTCTTAGCAGATAGGGGAAAGGCTTTAAGGGACACCTATATAGCTGAGGCCTTAGACTCTGATATGCCGCAAACCACTATCTTCATAACTTAGATAACCTTTTTCAACCAGAGGCAATTGGGGTGGAAACAAGGATAATCCACCTCCCCCACCCCCCCCCCCAACCCCTTTCAGCTCCCCCTGCCACGCACACACAGACCAAGGATAATCCTTGACCATCCATTCAAATGGGCCTCTGAGAGGCAGATCACTATTTACCCTAGGACTCAAAAAATGGGAGATATTAAGACATCAACTTTCAGGAGACAGAAGCGAAAGAGACGCAATAGTGTAATAGTGAGAAGTCCACCATTTCAACCAACCAGTGGAGGAGCCACAGCTAGCCAGGTTAGACGCTTGCCCTGAATTTACACCTAGTTTGCAAGGACCAGATGAAGGGTATAAATACAACCCCAAGATTAGGCCCAAGAGATATTGCCCTCTGCCTGACAGGTTGGTGGGAAACCGAACTGGATTCTTACTTCTTCTGATGTCCATGTCACCGTTTTTTTCTGCCCTAGACATGGCTTTAGAATCAAAGAACTCAGCACACAGAACAGAGCAGAAGTAGTCTGGGAATGCCCTGGCAGAAGGCCCCAGTGCTGCCTCCCTGCCTCTTCCCTGGGACCCAAGCCCCGTGTTAACTGCTGTTGTGCGTACCTCACAGGCCTGCGAGCCTTGTAGATGCCCTGCCTTGAGACTGAAGACAGAGTGAAAAAGATATCAGTGATCATTTGACAGGGGATCCCACATGTCTGAAGTGGAGGGTCCTGGAGCAACATGCTGCCATGGATGGCAGGCAGGAGAGGCCAGCAATCTGTGACAATGGAGGAAGAGAGGCTGCCATCTACAGGGGGAATTGACATCAGGTTGGCTTATCAGTTACCACGGAAACCAGAAGCTAAGGTAGGAGCAAGCATGTAGGCAGTTTCTAGTTAAGCCCTATAATTAAGAGGATTGGATAGTCATGTGAAGCAGGGACTGGTCGAGCAGGGGATGTAGAGAGAACAAGGGAAAAGCTATCTTGAATGGCCTGCTAATCCCCTACATAACCTGCCCGACCCCCACAATATCTGGACCCCTTCCTTCCTTAATATCCCTGGGGTCAGGGATATCAAGGTGCACTGCAAACAGATCCCATAGATACAATACACACCACAGCAGCTAGAGAGTCCAAAAGATGGGCTAACTTTGGAGCCAGGCACTAATTGGGTCAATTTTTCATGGAATTCCAGAGGAAGACAACAAAGGCATCTTGCTGTGGACCCAACAATCAGACTCATTTAGTAGTGAGGTTACTGTTGTTGCCCTGTCTGCAAACAGATCCCCTCTGCTCGGACTTGAGGTGAAATATAAGATGTTTAACAGGCTCAATGCAGGGAAAATCATGACCATTAAGAAAATCCAAGCAGCAGCACCACTCTGACATAATGCCACCCCTGTCTACGGTATTGTCTTGGGCTGCAGTACCATTACGCAACCTCAGTCAGCATCAGTTCATTTCAGCCACTCAGTTGTGTCCGACTCTTTGCGACCCCATGAATCTCAGCACGCCAGGTCTCCTTGTCCATCACCAACTCCCGAGGTTCACTCAATCTCACGTCCATTGAGTTGGTGATGCCATCCAGCCATCAAATCCTCTGTCATCTCCTTTTCCTCCTGCCCCCAATCCCTCCCAGCATCAGAATCTTTTCCAATGAGTCAACTCTTTGCATGAGGTGGCCAAAGTATTGGAGTTTCAGCCTCAGCATCATTCTCTCCAAAGAAGTCCCAGGGCTGATCTCCTTCAGAATGGAGTGGTTGGATCTCCTTACAGTCCAAGGGACTCTCAAGAGTCTTCTGCAACACCACAGTTCAAAAGCATCAATTCTTTGGTGCTCAGCTTTCTTCACAGTCCAATTCTCACATCCATACATGACCACTGGGAAAACCATAACCTTGACTAGATGGACCTTTGTTGGCAAAGTAATGTCTCTGCTTTTGAATATGCTATCTAGGTTGGTCATAACTTTTCTTCCAAGGAGTAAGTGTCTTTTAATTTCATGGCTGCAGTCACCATCTGCAGTGATTTTGGAGCCCCCAAAAATAAAGTCTGACACTGTTCCCACTGCTTCCCCATCTATTTCCCATAGCCGGTATCAAATAGTGGAGAGGGTGTGACAGACCAGAGTGTTAATATAATGGTGCCTTTCTCCATTAAGAGGCCTGGCTTCATTATCTTAGGTGGGGCCAGATGAAATCTATAAGTCCCCTTCTGGTACTAATACTAACCCCCACGGGGCTGCAAACCTAAAACATGGGGGACTTCCCTACCAGTCCCAGGGCCATTTACAATATGTTCCCTGTGGGGTAGATCCTGTGGCAAGGACAAAAGTGAGTTCTTTTCCTGACCGTTAGCTGGCAATGACCTTGGGTGGTTAATCATTCAACTCAGATGGTGATGACTTGTTGCCTTTGGTTAACATGACGTAGGCCCTGGAGTGATTGCTCCTGAAATATTTAGTTACAAGTTTGTGGGACTGAAGTTAGCCTACTGGTTCACCGGTTGAGACAGTGGGTTTCCTTTATAAGTTGTTTTTTAAGTAGTCCACTCATCCTTCAATTAGCCTGGCAGTGGTATGGCTGTAGGGCAGGTGGAATCTCCAGGGTATGACATTTTTATCAGTCCATTTCTGAACTTCATGGCTGCTTAAGTGGGGGGTGTTGTGTGTGTGTGTGTAGCCCAAAGCTACTCTTATTATTTCACCATTTCCACAGGTTCCAAATGAATGGTTCAGGGTGACTGGCCCCATCCAATTCCCAATCCTGTCCCTAAGTTTATGTCCCTAGAGCCTGTGTCTGTCAATTTTTTAAGGTGGTGGGTCAGGGGTATGTTTGTACTTTGTAAAAAGCAATAAAATCAGACTCTTGTGTTTTGCCTGTATCACAAGCCCTCCCCATGCAGTCAGGTCAACCCAAAGCACCAGGCTGCTACTTTTAAACTGGAAAGAGACTGAGGTTAGCAGGATGGCATCAGTATAATGGAAGAGAAAATATCTCTTACAGTAGTCAGATTCCACAGGAACCCACATGCTAGTGGACGGCCACCCCAGATTAACCCCATAATTTTTCCTGTCCCATCTGTATTCATCAAAATTTTGGCCCTCATGGGGGGTTTCAGCAGTCGCCTGGCTGACTCACCAGTTGCTGGGCTGCAACACACAGGCCTGCACGCTTGTAGGTGTCCAGCCTTGAGACTGGAGAAAGAGCTGAGAGACAGCGGGGAAGAAGTCCACAGCTCATCAGACAAACATCCAAGAGGAAGGGTCCTCGAGCAACAACATGCCATGCTCAGCAGGCAGCAGGAAGCACGCTGAGGCAATCTCCACTCTTTGAGGGAGGAGCCTACCATTTATAGGGGTATTGACATCAGGTTGGCTCATCAGTTACCCAGAAAACCAGCAGCCGGGGCAGCAAGCATGGAGGCAGTTACTATTAAGCCCTGTAATTAAGAGGATTGGATGGTCATGCGAGTGAAGCAGGGACTGGTGAAGCAGGGGGATGAACAGAGAACAAGAGGAGGCCATCTTGAGTGGCCTGACCCTGCATGGGCCCACTGATCTGGGAGCTTCACCAGTAATGTGCACAAACATCTGGAAAAATACCAGAGGCTACACAGCTTAGCTCTGAGGAAAGTGCAGCTAATGAAGTCCACCAGGGACAGCAGATGTTGCTAGGACTGCCGTACGGCACCAGTGATCAGCCCCTAGAGAAACTGTGCAGTCATTCAGGATTCTGTCTGGGAAGAGAGGGTGGTCCAGTGATCCTCTGTGTGAAAGCCATTGTGATCACCATTTAAAATCTGATTCTTCTCACCTGTGTCGGTGGGATTGAGAAAAGCAAAGGGTATCACTGACACAGGAGTGTCTGGGTTTGATCATAAATAGAACTGGTCTCCCTTGGAATGTGAAGTCACACAAAGGAAACATCATATTCTGTGCTATACTGGGGTCCAAGGGCATGAAGGATGTATTTGACAGTCTAGAGGCAGGAGTTAATAGAAACCAACTTGCAGGAAGAGTTAAAGTATGCTGCTGCTGCTGCTGCTGCTAAGTCACTTCAGTCATGTCTGACTCTGTGCGACCCCAGAGACGGCAGCCCACCAGGCTCCCCCACCCCTGGGATTCTCCAGGCAAGAACACTGGAGTGGGCTGCCATTTCTTTCTCCAATGCATGAAAGTGAAAAGTGAAAGTGAAGTTGTTCAGTCATGTCCGACTCCTAGCAACTCCACGGACTGCAGCCTACCAGGCTCCTCCATCCATGGGATTTTCCAGGCAAGAGTACTGGAGTGGGTTGCCATTGCCTTGTCTCGATCTTCCCGACACAGGGATCAAACCCTGGTCTCCTGCATTGCAGGCAGATGCTTTAACCTCTGAGCCACCAGGGAAGCCCAGATGAAGTACAGGACTCCTGAAATGAAAGCCACCATATATAAGGAGAGTTTGTCTAGTCACCAGGATAAGATTTGACAATTAGGCTTTGTGGGGAGAGGAGAGCAAGGGTTCAGTTCAACCTCCATGCTGATTAGATCTCTCAGTGGTGTGTGAAGATCCTAGAATAGAGGAGCTGGGTGTTATTTATAGAATAGAGAAGACCTCAAGCTTTAGGGGCCCAGGTCCTGAGCTACAGGATCTTGCTTCCAAAAATTGCAATATAGAAAAGAGAAGACCTTTCCCTACCTTTGAGGAAAGCTGACATCATAGATTCCATAACATACAAGGAGCATCAAAGCCCAGGAGCAGGTCAGCACATCCAATGAGGTGGCCAAAAGGGAGGCTGGAGACCTGGGGTTGCTGATGTGGAGACCTAAGGGAAGGGGTGATGGAAGAAATAAGTCACAGGGAACTACAGGCAAGCAGAGATGCTAACAACTAGCCCACAGTCACTGGGAATGAGAGCTTCCCTCTGATGGTTACAGCAGTGTATCAGCAGCTTGGGGATCCAAACTGGCCACTAGGGCCACATAATGGAGAAAGACTGGCTAAAACAGTGGAGAGATTAGGGCAGTCAAGTTAAGGGAGGATGGCTCCAATACTCTGGCCACCTGATGCGAAGAACTAACTCATTTGAAAAGACGCTGATGCTGGAAAAGATTGAAGCCAGGAAGAAAATGGCACGACAGAGGATATGATGGTTGAATGGCATCACCGACTCGATGGAAATGAGTTTGAGTAAGCTCTGGGAATTCGTGATGGACAAGGAAGCCTGGCTTGCTGCAGTCCATTGGGTCCAAGAGTTGGACATGACTTGAGCAACTGAACTAAGGGACGCATGGCATGCTGAAGTCCATGGGGTCACAAAGAGTCAGACACAACTTAACCACTGAACAACAACAATCCCATAAAAGACAAGTGGAGGGCTGTCCTAGATACAGCAGAAAGCAAAAGAGTGACCCCTGTTGGGTGGCAGTTCTCCCAGACACACTCTCCCACAGGCTGTTGCCTCAGCAGCCCCTCTACCTGCCCCATTCCTGCTCAGATCTGCCAGGCAGCTCCCAGCTCTTTCCTAGTGTCTGAGCAGTAATGCTGAGTGAGAAGGAAGAGAAATGGGCACAGCGGGTACTGTTTCTTGGACTCTGCAGAGACAGGCTGCTTTTGCAAGAGCTCCAGATTATTGTGCAACCTGCTGGTCTTCCCTGGAGCTTGGATTCCCGGACATCCGTGAAACACAGACACTGATGCTGCCACTAAACTCTCAGGGCTGCAGTGAGGAACCAATGCGATCGTGGGCTGAGGGTGCTCTTTGAACTCTCGTGTGTGTTTAGTGTCATGAATAGCAGCATGTGTCCAGAACCCAGGTGGGGGCGAAATTGACTGAGTCAACAAGCCAAAATTTGTTCTTCTTTTCTCTGGAAACTGGCACTGGAACCTCAGGTTACAGGTCAGGTATAAATAGTCAATAGTGGCTGAGGAACGTCAATTTGTGTGGAGGTTCTGAAACCCTAGAGGAAGCAACTGTGAGTGTTTCTGTCCTAGCCTCTCAATTTGCTTTCCTGGGTCCAGTGAGTATCTTCCTGCCTGAATGGGTGCTTTATCCTACTGGTGCTGAGGAAGGCAGGGTCTATATAGCTGTTCCAGTCTAGGAGGGTGAGTGTTGGAGGAGGGGCACAAGGTAATAATGGATGCTGAGCACCGTGTTCTTTTGTTTGGTGGGAGATGTGTTTCCTGGGCTGGGAGAAGGGGAGAGTTGGATGTGACATCCAACCAGATCTCTGATGCCATTGTCCCTGTGGAAAATGCCATTCATCGTCCTCTTGGAAGGAGGCCCTTCTCTGGCCAGAAAGCCCCTTCCCTCCCACTACCTCAGCCTTCCAGTGAACCTCTGTCCTTTGTTTGCACAGGTCACTCAGGCTTTCATTCAAGTCTTTCCAATGCCCTTGAGCCCTTTCCATGGTCAAAGCTTTACAGTTTCTGCCTCAGAGAAGAAAGAAGCCCAACAGTGGGACTGACCCATGTCCTGTACCCACCCCTGATCTCACTTAGCTCCTTTCTGATGGTAACTGGAAGCTCTATTGGACATCTGTGATTTCCTCCCCTGAAGCCAGCCTTCCCCTAACTGTGCGTTTCACATGTCCCTTCCTCCATGAGGCCGCTGGCCCACCTCCTCTTGGAAGTCTGGACAGACTCTAGGTATGCCAGGGACTTTTCTCGTGGAGCTCAGGAATGACAAACCCTGGTAAACACACAGTCACGCACCCATCCTGTGCTCAGGACAGACCTCACCCAGTTTAGGACACTGGGTTTCTTCAGACAGCACTGCAGACCTCCAATACTAGTCTGTCCAGAACAGCAAGTGAGAGGAAATGCATCTGTATTGTCACAGCTAAGTCAGCCACCTTACTGGTACAGAAAAGAATAAGCAGGCCCAGAGAGGGAAGGGTCCCACCCGGGGCCCCCAGTGAGTCCCTCCTGGGGTGACAGGGGCCTCAGTGAGGAATTCTACACCCTGGTCACAGTGCCCCTGGCAGGGATGACAAGCCCAAAGAGGGATGACACAGAGCATCTGAGAGTAGATCCATGTGCTGGCAGAGCAGACAGAGGCCCGGCTGGTCCGCTCATGTCCTCCCTGGCCAGACCTTATCCTAACTTTCCCGAAACTGCTTTCGGAGCCCACTGCTCTGGGCCCCAGAGGATGGGAGAGGAGATCGGGGAAGGGCTTCTCCTGCCCTCCAGGAGCTGGGCCAGCCCTAATCCTCGTCCTTGGACCAAGAGCAGCCCCCTCTCTGTTCCTCTGCTTAGGACATGCTTCTCCTCCCTCTCTCCATGTTGCTCCTGCTCACACAGTCCCAGAGTTCCCTGGGCGAAGAAATGGATGTCTATTCTGAGAAAACACTCACCGATCCCTGCACCCTGGTTGTGTGTGCCCCACCAGCGGATAGCCTTCGTGGTCATGATGGACGAGATGAGAGAGAAGGCCCCCGGGGGGAGAAGGGGGATCAAGGTAGAGCTGGGACCATGGGCCTGTCCCTGTGGGAAGGGGTGGGCACTGGGATTGTAACCAAGCCAGAAACTGGGTCTTCTGCTAGGGAAGCCTTATAGATGATCTTCTTCCTAAATGGGTGGGTTTCACCCAGATTTTGAGCCCACCTAAAACACGGCTTTACTGCTTCGCTAAGACTGACTGCCCTGAGCCTCCAGCTTCATCACCAGCTGTCCTGATTCCTCCCCTAGAATCTTCTGACTCCCACCAACCCAAAATACACAAAGAATAAATGACTGGTATTTGTAGTCATCTGCTCTAGAACTTAATTACTGTCCATTTGGATTAAAGGGTTCCTCTCCAAGTTAAAGATTTTTAATATTTAATTGAATTCTACTCCATGATGAGTGAGAAAGGATGAGGAAGTGTGGCCCCAAACTCAAGCCTGAATGAAAGGATTTTCCCTTAATACATTACAGAGGGAAAGAAAGGAAGCTTATATTTCTTTGTCCAGCCCTGTGCTTAGGAGTTCTCTTGAGTAGTTTAGTTAATCCCACCAAAAGTCTAACAAGTGACACATGGATAGGGAAGACAAGTGTGACACAAAGATGCTAAGTGAAACCCAACCTGGAAGGTGAAAAGGACATGAGTTTCTTTTTCAGGCACAGCTGTGTTTGTCTACTAGCTCTGTTTCAACAACAGAGTCCCCTAGGGAAAAGTCACTCAGTGTTTCTGAGCCTCAATTTGCTCATCTTTGGATGGGACTAATATGACCACACAGTGACAAATAGTTGAGCCAAGCCTTCCCCCCGCCCCCCCCTCACCCTTTTTTTTCTCTTTGGTGAGGCTTTAGGATAATGTTGCATCCTCTTGCTGTAATAAGCAATCAGCAATCAGGTGGATTCTCCTGAGGTTTCCCAAGATACTGCTTATTAAGGGAAGTGTCTGAGAAACACTGCCCCACAGGAGAAGATCTGGGTGTTACTGGCAAGAAGTGAGAGTTCAGTGAACCAGCAACAAGGACAAGGGCATCACCATGGCACTGAACCTGGGCTGTGGGGGGAATCAGCTGAGATCTTTGAACTTTCTCTAGTTTGTATTTTGGTTGGGGAAGAAGGAAATGAGTAACATTTGCAGGATCCTTCTTGCTGGTTCCTACACACCCCAGTCTTTGTAAGTATCTGACTGTCCTTTACAGACAGAAAGTAGCTTCCAGCATGAAAGAACTGGGCCTTAATAAGGCTGCCTAGAGGTAAACTCAATAGTGGGGTGGTGTTCAAGGATTACAATAAACTGTGGAAAATTCTGAAAGAGATGGGAATATCAGACCACCTGACCTGCCTCTTGAGAAAACTATATGCAGGTCAGGAAGCAACAGTTAGAACTGAACATGGAACAATAGATTGGTTCCAAATAGGGAAAGGAGTACATCAGGGCTGTATATTGTCACCCTGCTTATTTAACTTCTATGCAGAGTACATCATGAGAAACGCTGGGCTGGAAGAAGCACAAGCTGGAATCAGGATTGCTGGGAGAAATATCAATAACCTTAGATATGCAGATGACACCACCCTTACGGCAGAAAGTGAAGAGGAGCTAAAAGCCTCTTGATGAAAGTGAAAGTGGAGAGTGAAAAAGTTGGCTTAAAGCTCAACATTCAGAAAATGAAGATCATGGCCTCCGGTCCCATCACTTCATGGAAATAGATGGGGAAGCAGTGGAAACAGTGTTAGACTTTATTTTTTTGGGCTCCAAAACCACTGCAGATGGTGACTGCAGCCATGAAATTAAAAGACGCTTACTCCTTGGAGGAAAAGTTATGACCAACCTAGATAGTATATTCAAAAGCAGAGACATTACTTTTCCAACTAAGATCCGTCTAGTCAAGGCTATGGTTTTCCTGTGGTCATGTATGGATGTGAGAGTTGGACTGTGAAGAAAGCTGAGCACCCAAGAATTGATGCTTTTGAACTGTGGTGTTGGAGAAGACTCCTGAGAGTCCCTTCGACTGCAAGGAGATCCAACCACTCCATTATGAAGGAGATCAGCCCTAGGATTTCTTTGGAGGGAATGATGCTGAAGCTGAAACTCCAATACTTTGGCCACCTCATGCGAAGAGTTGATTCATTGGAAAAGACTCTGATGCTGGGAGGGATTGGGGGCAGGAAGAGAAGGGGACGACAGAGGATGAGATGGCTGGATGGCATCACTGACTCAATGAACGCGAGTTTGAATGAGCTCCGGGAGTTGGTGATGGACAGGGAGGCCTGGCGTGCTGCGATTTATGGGGTTGCAAAGAGTTGGACATGACTGAGCGACTGAACTGAACTGAACTGATTCAAGGTACTAGCATTCTCTACCTCCCAGAGGGTCCTGAATTGAATCCCAGGGCAAGGGAGGGGTAGGGACTTTCCCTACAGTGGCCTTCAGCTGCATGATGTACCTGTTCTCTTTCTTGTGCATTCCAAGCCTGGTCTTGGGTTGGTGCTTGGAGAGAGAACAGTGCACAGTCAGGCCAAGACCGGGCTCCACACTGGCTCCCCAGATCCAGGCACTGTCATTCTTCAACGGTGACAGGTCTGAGAATTTCCTGGAGATCCGAGCATCTTCAGATCCTGACCAGCAGTGCTGGGTGGGGCCACAGTCTGCACTGGGGACAACCTCCCCCACAGATTCTTACATACAGGTTCCCAAGAACCTGATGTAAAGGACAAGATGGGCCTGAGAGGAGAGACCCTTGAGCAGAGGTGGGGGGTGGTGCTGGGTCACTTGGTGATGCCCCAGACATGTCGTGCAGGGCCAATAACACCTGGACCCTGCTTGGGGGGCTGTATTTCCAGGGACAATTCCTTCTTTCCTCAGTGCCTCTGAGATTCCTGCCCAGAAGGATTCAGTGAGAGAGTCCATCCAGGGGGGCGATTCTCCCCTGGGAGTGAAACCTCACAGGCCACAGCATCCCCACCACCCAGTCTGCTGATCTCTCTGAGCTCATTTCCTTCCCCCCTCCCACACTCCCTGGACTCTGACCACACTGGCTCCTTGTTGGTCCCTGAGCACGCACATCCCCCTGCCTCCCCAGGGCCCTGTCCTTGCTCTGTCCATGCACATCCCCATGGCTCACTCCTCACCCCCTTCACAGCTTCACTCATTGACTCCCTCTCTGGCCATCCTATTTAGAAGACACGCCCGCCAATTCTCTAGGCTTTAATTTACCTCTGTAGCACTTATTCTGATCTGATTATCATATGTTAAACATTTTCCTTTTGGTTAAGTATTTCTACATAGTTGAGTTTAAGCTCCATGAGGAAGGGGTTTTGTTTTATCAGTTTTTTTTTTTTTTCACTAGCAATCCCAGCATTTAGGACAGCACCTTGTATGTAGTAGAATCTCAGTGAATGCTTGTAGAATAAATGAATGGAAACGGCCAAGAGATAAGGCATTGAAGTACACTTGTTTTGTATTTCAGTCACTAGGTCCCTGTCTGACTCTTTGTAACCCCATGGACTGCAGCATGCCAGGATTCCCTGTTCTACATTATTTCCCGGAGTTTGCTCAAACTCATGTCCCTTGAGGTGGTGATGCCATCAAACCATCCCCTTCTCTGTCATCACCTTCTCCTCCTGCCTTCGATTTGCATGGGGTTATTTCAGGGAAGACTGGAGCTTCTCGGGGGACAACATCTTTAGGAGGAGGCTAAAGATCTTGTAGCCTCATCTTTTATGCACTCCCACTCCCAAGGAGATTCAGTGTCACTAACCAGGCTGGTCTTTTTTCCCAGGGCCTCCAGGTATGCCTGGTCCAGCTGGAAGAGAGGGCCCCTCAGGGAGGCAGGGGAGCATGGGACCTCCAGGCACACCAGGCCCCAAAGGAGAACCTGGGCCTGAAGGTAGGAGGGTGATATGTGACGGGTGAGGGAGGGATATAGGAGGGGTGACGTTGGCAGCCCTGGTGGGGACCAGGGTATGTGCACAGTGCCTGGAAAGCCTGGGACCTCCCTGCCTAATAGGCCTGGCCTGGGCCTCTCCCCCCACATGCCCACACGGACTGGATATCCTAGAGGAGACCAAGTGGTCAGGAGCAGTCTCCCGGGTCACTCTCTCACTGGACCTGTTGGTGACAAGCTGCACTGCTGAGGAAATGGTACCTGCTGAGCACACTTTGTTCCTTCTTCAGGAGGAGTGGGTGCCCCAGGCATGCAGGGCTCCCCAGACCCCACAGGTCTCAAAGGAGAGAGAGGTGCCCCTGGTGAACCCGGAGCCCCTGGAAGTGCTGGGGCAGCAGGCGAGCAATGGACGTGGGGCTGGGCTCATGTTCTCCTGTGCCCACCCCACCACCCTCAAGGTCAGAGCTGGCATTCCAGGGAGAGAGCCAGCGTTGGGCTCTGGGAACTGTCTCCAGGGAGAGGGTGGTATGAGCAGCAGGGACTGTGTATTGAGGGAAGGCTGGTTGTTGGGTTAAGGGACAGTCAGTGTGCAGATAGGATGCAAGCAGAGGATCCAGGCACTGAGGGATATTTGTAAAGGTGGAGGGTGTATGGCTGGGGGATAGGAAGTCCATGTTTGGGGGTGGGGAGTGGGTATGAAAATGCTGAAATATATCTTCAGCACTCATCCATTTCTACTTCTCTGATCCCAGGACCTGCTGGGGCCATCAGTCCACAGGGGCCTTCAGGAGCCAGGGGCCCCCCAGGACTGAAGAGAGACAGAGGTACTCCTGGAGAAAAAGGAGCAAAGGGGGAGACTTCAGTCCCAGGTAAGAAAGTTCTGGGGGCACTAGTGGATGCAGAGGGGCCAGCAGGCCCTCTTCAGTCCAGCACCTCCTCTCATGCCTCCCATGTCCTTATCCAATCCCCAGGATGCATCACACTTCCCTGAGCCCTGGGCTCTGAGTGACCCCAGGCTGGATCTGTGTTTACTTGGCCTCACTCTCCTGCAGAAGTTGCTACTCTGAGGCAGCGGATGACAAACTTAGAGGGAGTAATACAACGCCTCCGGAATACAGTGTCTCAGTACAGGAAAGGTGAGCTCCTGGACCCGACCCTGAGCTGCCACCAAAGGCGGACCTCAGACTGAGGCTGGGCTGGGCTTGGAGTTCTCTGGGCTTGGGTCTAAATTGGACTTGCTGGGACCGTGACTGGGACTGGACCTAGACCTAGGGCAGGAGCGGGGCTAAGGACAGGGCTGGGACAGAGCTGCCCCCCACGAGCTCCAGGAGCTCAAGTAGACGCACTAGACAAGGAGGAGGATGCGGTCCATGCCACCAGTTCAGCAGAACTTCACTCCAGCCTACTCTGGGAGGATTCCTATGACAGACAAGGGGTCACCCAACCCGCGATGCATTTCTTCCCTCTGTGGGGCCAGGTGTGCAAGTGCACAGAGAAGCAGCTGCACAGCTCAGAGCAGCAGAGAATCCAGGACTGATCCTGAGAGCGGGGGTGGGATGCTGCCTGTTGGTTCAAGGCTGCTGGGGACCTGACCTTGGTGTGTGGCCACCAAGAATCTCACCCTAAAGATGTTCTGAGTCTGGCAGGGGCAAGCTGCCTCCAGTGTCTGGCCAGTGCTGCACTCTCCCTGCATCTGCTTAGGTATTTAAAGCAGAGATTCTTCCCTAAGCCGGATCCTAATCAGGCCGAGTCCTCCTGGAGCACACACCTGAGTGCCCTGTGCCCTTGGGACTCTCCACCAACGGCACCTTCTCCTTCTCTGCTTTCTCTGAAGTCAGCTTTGAATCCACATTATTCATCAAACCTCAGGGATTGAAAAAAGAGAAGGTGCAGAGTGTATGGAGGCCTGATCTGGTGAGATATAGGGTTGGCTCCTATGGACTCAAGCCAACTAAGTACTGAAGTAGTGGGATGAGCATTTCCAGCAGTTCATGTCTTCCTCCTTGCACAAGCATATCTGCACACCTATTTACTCCCTCATATGGAGACTGATACAAACAAAGGAGAACTTGGGCATATGCGCTGGCCACACCTGTGTACCTAATCACCACTCAGGCCACACCATCTACATACATGAACACACAGGCACACATATGCACACCTATCACCCAGATGAATGGGATGTAACCAATCATGGCACACGAGCTTGCACTGACCTTGTCCAGGGCTGTCTGGGTGCCACCCTGACTCCGTGGAAAATCTGGTCTCCGACTGCTTTTTGAAGCTACTCAGAGGAAAATAGCAGTGGGTCAGGATGCTGCCTGGGTTCTGAACCAGTCCAGTGAGCCCTCTCAGGAGCCCTGAAGATTTCCATGAATGATCCTGGTAGTCAGAGTGGTGTGGATGGGATGGCACAAAAAAAGATACTTAACACGCCACATAGGGGATGCTGTTATATAGTGTACCTCTACCTTAGAAATTAGAAATTAGACTCTGCAAAGGGAAGTGACCTTCCCTTGACCTGGGCTGACATTGCCAGTGTGGGGCGGAACATATGGCCTTCTGAGGCCCAGACAGGGCTCTCTCCAAAGCTGATCCCACCCTGCCCCAACTGCCACATACAGCTCTCAGATCCCCTGCCCAGTGGTCCAGGGAGGCTGACTGGCTGTAGCATCACCTGCGAGCATACAGAAGCCAACACTGGATTGCCCCCGGTGCAGAGGTGAGCAGTTGGCTGCTCGCAGAGGCACCCCTGTCCTCCCCTTTCTCATCACCCCTTCACACAGCACAGAACCGCTCAGACAGCTCCACACGCCCAGTCGTCAGCAAGCGTGAGAGTGAGCTGCCTGTTTGGTGTTTTCCACACTCTCAGGAACTGCCCTGGGCTGCATGGTGTCATTTCCCTGCCAAAGCCCTTCCTGTTTACACAGTAATTAAAATCCTGGATTCTGGTGAACATCACGGGGAGGAACAGAACGTGCACGTGGGAGCTTTAGCGTCACATCCAACAGGGTCTGATCCTTGTCTACACCTGACAGCTGGGCGACTTTGGGCCTCTTACATAAGCACCCGAGTTCTGGGGTCCTCATCTGTACCTGGAGACCACGGCACCACTCACAGGGCACATCATGGGTCCAGGGCTCCTCTGAACCAAATGCTTCACTTTCTTCCCATCTGGTGCCCTGGTACCCAGATGGGAGGCTGGGGATTCTGGTTGGAACACAAGGTCTAGGTGCTGCCACATCCCCAGCCTGACTCTCCTCTTCCCCTAGCGGTGCTCTTCCCTGATGGCCTGGCTGTTGGAGAGAAGATCTTCAAGACGTCAGGTGCTGTAAAATCATATTCGGGTGCCCGGCAGGTCTGCAGAGAGGCTGAGGGACAGCTGCCCTCCCCACGGTCTGCAGCCGAGAATGAGGCCGTGACACAGCTGATCAGAGCCAGGAACAAGCATGCTTACCTGAGCATGAATGACATCTCCAGAGAGGGCAGGTTCACCTACCCCACGGGGCAGTCACTGGTCTATTCCAACTGCGCCCCGGGGAGCCCGACAATAGGGCCAAAGACAAAGGCCCAGAGAACTGTCTTGAGATCTATTCTAATGGCAACTGGAATGACATAGAATGCACGGAGGAGCGCCTCGTGATCTGTGAGTTCTGAGCCCCCGGGGAGGAAGGGGGCAATGCGAGGGTTGTGTGCTGCCGACATCCCAATAAAAAGGTGACCCTCTGCTGCTCACAGCTTCCCCACTGAGCCACGGAATGAGGCCACAAGGCAGGCCACTTATGGAACTCCTTCCTCAGAATAAAGTTCTGAACTGTCTTCACATTGGAAGTCTTGACACAGAAAAGGGGGGACAGCCTACTTTTCCAGGGGCAAGGGCTAAAAGGAGGTCTCCAAGTCTCCCCTGTTAAAAAATTCAGTGCCCCTACCTCACCAAAATAGATGTCTAGCCCTCCATATCCACCAACAATCGGCCGCATATGACCCCACTGGTCACTGCCTCCTCCTTCCCTTTCCTCTCCTGGACATCCACAGAGGGGAGCAGGTGCCTCAGGTCTGGCTCCTTTCTCTCCTTGCATTCACTCTAGGCTTGGGCTCATTCTCTCCCATGGTTTCAAATTCCTTCTATTGATGCCTCCCCCAGGTAGAGCCCTGTTTGGACCTCTTTCCAAACCCCAGACTCCTCTCACCAAGGCAACCTTGGAGGTCACAGTGGAGGGAAGCACCAGCTTCTCTGGCCAGATTGAGTGGCCTTAAACCCAGTAGTCTCTCCTCACCCTTGACCTTGACTGCCCAGGATCTCTTTCTTCCCACGACAATGTGACTGTGGATGGCTCATCAGAAAATGTACCGTGCACAATTCTAATCCCTTCTGACATTTCAGGCAGAGTGGGTGTCCAACCATGTTCAGATTCTTCCCCCAACCTCTTCCTGCCTTGAAATACAAGGGATGTTCATCTTCACTCTGCCTCAGGGATAACCTAGTCAAAACCTTCTCTGTGTCTGGAAACCAAGACACAGAGAGGAAGGGAATCTACACTTAGTAAGTTAGGAGATGGTGTGCCTCTGGACCAGACCCATGGTGTTTGTCAAGTCGAGTAAAATTCAAGCTTTATTCTCACCTAGATATCCAAGGACAAAGCTAGTGGCAAAAGCTGAGCTCTGCTAAAGCACAGATATAAGGTGCCCACTCCTGAGTTCAACAAAGACTTCCCTGTCTACACATGCTCAGGAAGGCTCCTTGGGGGTGGACAAGAGAGGGGCCCCACCCCATAATAAGTGTGGACATGCACCCATAAGCCCCTGAGAAGGGATGTATCTTAGAAAACAGTTTCACACGTACCTGGGGGAGGGTCCATGGACCAGTCAGTTGTGAAGAAATTAACATGATAATTATCCAAAGTTAAGCAAAGACCCTGAAGGACCGTCCCGTATAAGTTAATTTATGTCACATCTTTACTGCTCTCCCCCTCATCCGGGACTCCCACACTCCACCATGGGTGTGTGTCTCTGCTTAGCTCTGGCTTACCGCACTCCTCCTCATTAGAGAGGATGCTCATACCCTTTCTTTCTGGAGGCGTATTTCTGCCTTGCTTCTGTCTTAAATAAACAACCTGTTTCTCTGTGTGCCATGCCATACATTGTGCTGTGTTTTTAATAGTAAACTTTTTACCTATTTACAGTTTTTGCCTCCTTGAAACATTCTTGCTTTCAAATGGGGGAAAGAGCCAGAGTCACTTTGCTTCTAGCCTTTAGTCCCTGGTGGTGTGTTGGCTAGGATTCCTGGGGTTTCATCCAGGGTACCCAGGTTCCATCCATGGGCAGGGAACTAAGATATCCCTTCAAGAGCGCTCACTGCTCTCCCTCCAAGATCAGGAGGACTGGTGCTGCAACTCAGTCATGAAAAAGGCCATCTGACCCCAGAACTTACACTTTCGGCTTGTAAATTTTTAGATCAATGGGCCTGTATACTTAGTTGATTATACTGACAATGTACTGCAAAGAAACATTTAAAACGACATCTGTAGTGCAGAAATTGGAATGAGGCCTGAATGAAACACAAGCTCATGGAAGAGGGTGGTGAATACCCCTCGACCAGAGAGGAAACCAGCCACTCTTTCCTTTGATTCCAGGAATCAGAGGGACTGCCCTCTCTGGCCTTTTCTGAATAGGACCCCCAAGCCCCACCCCTCTTCCCAACACCATCAAGATACTGAAATAAGCATTTCTAAGATAATGAAATATCTGAAAAAATAAAGGAAATTAACCCATTTTATTTTATTTTTAAAATTTTTATTTATTTATTTTTTATTTATTTATTTTTATTTTACTTTACAATACTGTATTGGTTTTGACATACATCAGCATGAATCCACCACGGGTGTACACGTGTTCCCCATCCTGAAACCCTCTCCCACCTCCCTACCCATACCATCTCTCTGGGTCATTCCAGTGCACCAGCCCCGAGCATCCTGTATCCTGCATCGAACCTAGACTGGCGATTCGTTTCGTACATGATGTTATACATGTTTCAATGTCATTCTCCCAAATCATCCCACCCTCTCCCTCTCCCACAGAGTCCAAAAGGCTGTTCTATACATCTGTGTCTCTTTTGCTGTCTCGCATACAGGGTTATCGTTACCATCTTTCTAAATTCCATATATATATATATATATATATATATATATATATATATATATATTAGTATACTGTATTGGTGTTTTTCTTTCTGGCTTCACTCTGTATAATTGGCTCCAGTTTCATCCACCACATTAGAACTGATTCAAATGCATTCTTTTTAATGGCTGAGTAATACTCCATTGTGTATATGTACCACTGCTTTCTTATCTATTCATCTGCTGATGGACATCTAGGTTGCTTCCATGTCTTGGCTATTATAAACAGTGCTGTGATGAACATTGGGGAACATGTGTCTCTTTCGATTCTGGTTTCCTCGGTGTGTATGCCTGGCAGTGGGATTGCTGGGGCATAAGGCAGTTCTATTACCAGTTTTTTAAGGAATCTCTACACTGTTCTCCATAGTGGCTGTACTAGTTTGCATTCCCACCAACAGTGTAAGAGAGTTCCCTTTTCTCTACACCCTCTCCAGCATTTATTCCTTGTAGACTTTTGGATAGCAGCCATTCTGACTGGCATGAAATGGTACCTCATTGTGGTTTTGATTTGTATTTCTCTGATAATGAATGAAGTTGAGTATCTTTTCATGTGTTTGTTAGACATCTGTATGTCTTCTTTGGAGAAATGTCTATTTAGTTCTTTGGCCCAGTTTTTGATTGGGTCGTTTATTTTTCTGGAATTGAGCTGTAGGAGTTGCTTGTATATTTTTGAGATTAGTTGTTTGTCAGTTGCTTCATTTGCTATTGTTTTCTCCCATTCTGAAGGCTGTCTTTTCACCTTGCTTATAGTTTCCTTTGTTGTGCAGAAGCTTTTATTTTTTATTTATTTATTTATTTAAATTTTAAAATCTTTAATTCTTACATGCATTCCCAAACATGAACCCCCCCTCCCACCTCCCTCCCCACAACATCTCTCTGGGTCATCCCCATGCACCAGCTCCAAGCATGCTGTATCCTGCATCAGACATAGACTGGTGATTCAATTCTTACATGATAGTATACATGTTAGAATGTCATTCTCCCAAATCATCCCATCCTCTCCCTCTCCCTCTGAGTCCAAAAGTCCATTATACACATCGGTGTCTCTTTCCCTGTCTTGCATACAGGGTCGTCATTGCCATCTTCCTAAATTCCATATATATGTGTTAGTATACTGTATTGGTGTTTTTCTTTCTGGCTTACTTCACTCTGTATAATCGGCTCCAGTTTTATCCATTTCATCAGAACTGATTCAAATGAATTCTTTTTAACGGCTGAGTAATACTCCATTGTGTATATGTACCACAGCTTTCTTATCCATTCATCTGCTGATGGACATCTAGGTTGTTTCCATGTCCTAGTTATTATAAACAGCGCTGCGATGAACATTGGGGTACATGTGTCTCTTTCAATTCTGGTTTCCTCGGTGTGTATGCCCAGAAGTGGGATTGCTAGATCCCATTTGTTTATTTTTGCTTTTATTTCCAGGATTCTTGGAGGTGGGTCATAGAGGATCCTGCTGTGATTTATGTTGGAGAGTGTTTTGCCTATCTTCTCCTCTAGGAGTTTTATAGTTTCCGGTATTATGTTTAGATCTTTAATCCATTTTGAGTTTATTTTTGTGTATAGTGTTAGAAAGTGTTCTAGTTTCATTCTTTTACAAGTGGTTGACCAGTTTTCCCAGCACCACTTGTTAAAGAGGTTGTCTTTTCTCCATGGTATATTCTTGCCTCCTTTGTCGAAGATAAGGTGTCCATAGGTGTGTGGATTTATCTCTGGGCTTTCTATTTTGTTCCATTGATCTATATATCTGTCTTTGTGCCAGTACCATACTGTTTTGATGACTGCGGCTTTGTAGTAGAGCCTGAAGTCAGGCAAGTTGATTCCTCCAGTTCCATTCTTCTTTCTCAAGATTGCTTTGGCTATTCGAGGTTTCTTGTATTTCCATACAAATTGTGAAATTATTTGTTCTAGCTCTGTGAAAAATACCGCTGGTAGCTTGATAGGGATTGCATTGAATCTGTAGATTGCTTTGGGTTGTATCCTCATTTTCACTATATTGATTCTTCCAATCTATGAACACGGTATATTTCTCCATCTATTAGTGTCCTCTTTTATTCCTTTCACCAGTGTTTTATAGTTTTCTATACATAGGTCTTTAGTTTCTTTAGGTAGATATATTCCTAAGTATTTTATTCTTTTCGTTGCAATGGTGAATAGAATTGTTTCTTTAATGTCTTTCTCTACTTTCTCATTGTTAGTGTATAGGAATGCAAGGGATTTCTGTGTGTTGATTTTATATCCTACAACTTTACTATATTCATTGATTAGCTCTAGTAATTTTCTGGTGGGGTCTTCAGGGTTTTCTATGTAGTGGATCGTGTCATCTGCAAACAGTGAGAGTTTTCCTTCTTCTTTTCCACTTTGGATTCCTTTTATTTCTTTTTCTGCTCTGATTGCTGTGGCCAAAACTTCCAGAACTATGTTGAATAGTTTAAAACAGTAAAATGCCTAGAAAAAAATTTAACCCCTTAAATGAATTATCTGTGCAATGAAAAGTATACAGCTTTGTTGAAAGAAATCAAAAGCACAAACAAAAGGAAAGATTATGATGTTCATGGATTGAAAGAATTAATATTGTTAAAATGGTCA
The DNA here is from genome assembly GCF_001704415.2 of Capra hircus. Lineage (NCBI taxonomy): Eukaryota > Metazoa > Chordata > Mammalia > Artiodactyla > Bovidae > Capra > Capra hircus. The sequence continues at coordinate 10,328,656 of NC_030835.1, read as the reverse complement.
TAGAGTTAGAGATAGATAAGACATTTATAGATATAGGTCATCATCTATAGATTCAATTCTATCCCTATCAAAACTCTAATGGAATTCTTCACAGATATGAAGAAAAGTCCCAAAATTTGTATGGAACCACAAAGGATCTTGAATAGCCAAAGCAATCCTGATTAAGAAGAAACAAGTTGGAGGTCTCACACCTCCTCAATACAAAATACACTACCCAAAGCCATAGAAATAAAAACAGTATAGTTCTAGAATAAAAATAGACACAGACCAATAGAGCAGAATAGAGAGCCTAGAAAGAAACTGTCCAAATATGGTCAAAATATTTGACAAGGAAGCCAAGACCACCCAGCGGGAAAAGGATGGTCGCTTCAACCAGTGGTGTTGAGAAAAATGGATCAGCACAAGCAGGACAATGAAGTTGGACCACTATCTTATAACACACACACAACGCATTAACTGACATCAATCATAGACATTAGACCTGATACCATAAAACTTCTGGAAGAAAGCATAGGGTAGCAGGTCCTCAACATCAAGTCTTGGTAATCATATTTTAGATATGACACTAAAAGCACAAACAACAAAGGCAAAAAAAACAACAACTGAGGTGACTATGAAGTGAAGTCGCTCAGTTGTGTCCGACTCTTTACGACCCCATGGACAGTAGCCTGCACCAAACTCCTCCGTCCATGGGATTTTCCAGGCAAGAGTACTGGAGCGGTTTGCCATTTCCTTCTCCATCAAACTCAAAAGTCTCTGCACAGCAAAGGAAACAATTAAATGAAAAGACAGACTATAAATTGGGAGAAAATTTGCAAACCATGAATAGCAGTTACAAAACATACGAAGAACTCATACAAGTCATTAATAATCTTATTTTAAAATAGGCAAAGGGAAGAAACAGACATTTTCCCAAAGAAAACACAGAAATGGATACAGATATATGAAAAGATGTTCAATACACTTAACCAGAGAAATATAGATCAAAACCACAATAAGCTATCACCTCATACTTTTAAGAATGGCTATCACCAAGAAGACAAGGTATGATAAGTTTTGGCAAGGATCAAAAGAAAAGTTAACTTGTCGTGTACACTATTTGTGAGAATGCAAGTCGGTTCAGCCACTATGGAAATCAATATGGAGGATCCTAAACATAAATAAATAAATAAAGAGATCTACCCTATGATCTAGCAATCCCATTTCTGGGTATACACCAAAAGGAAATAAAAACAGATTTTCGAAGAGATATATGCAATCTCATGTGTTTTACCGCATTTTTCTTGATAGCTCAGATATAGAAACAAACTAGGAGCCCATCAACGAGTGAATCGATAAAAAGATGAGGTATACACATGTGCTCAACGGAATGTTATTCAGCCATGCAGAAGAAGTATATCCTGCCATTTGCAATAACATGGATGGATCTTGAGGACATTAGGCTACCTGAAATAAGTCAGACCTAGAAAGACAAATACTCTAAGATATCACTTATACATGGAAACTAGACAAGAACAAACTCAAAAAACAGAGTAAATGGTTACTAGGGGATGACAGGGAGAAGGGTTAGAATATGGTTTTTAAGTGTACAAACTTGCAACAGGTAGTAAATGTGTCCTAGAGATCAAATACCTAGTGAGTATAGACAATATCCTATTGTAATGAAACTGAGAGACTAGAACCTAATATTCCATCCACTAAAAAGAAATTAGAACTGTTTTATGACAGAGGTGCTAATTATCACTACAATGGCAATCATATTACAATATATAAATATATCAAACTAATATGTTGTACATTTGAAATATACACAATACTGTATGTCAAGTATATTTCAGTTTAGAAAACAAAAAAAGAAATTTTTGCATTCCAGAAACTAGAATCCAAGTATGCTTCAATTTCTCTTTCATTATCTCTCAGGATCAAGGTGAAGAGATAATCTGGGCTAGCAATTTTGAATCAATATTTTATATCAAATATTTTGCTAAACAATTTTTGCATGTTAATACAATGTGAAAGATTAAATAAAAATAAATATGTTTATATCTTCTACCAATGGAGGAAAACTTGATTTGGTGCATTTGCTGATGGGAAAAGGACCTGTACTGTATATTCATCTCAGAGTAGAAAATGAAGTCACATGAGGACATTGTAGAGAATGTAAGCAACAGGGTCAATTTGATTATGGGATGTTGTCCTTGATGACTATAGTCAACCCTAGAGAATAATGAACAGTATATACTATGTGCACTCTGGATAAAATAATACCCAAATTGCCAGTTTCAGACCAGGATTCCTTTTTTGCACTATTGTTTCAGGTGGCTTTGACACAGGACAGCTTACAGACTAGAAGAATAATTTTGAATGGAATGCTTCATATAAAAAAGGAAAAAAATAATGTATCTAGTGATCAAAGAGACAGCTAGAAAGAAAATAGTTAATCTAGAGGAAGCCATATTCAGACTACTAACAAATAAAGTAAAGAAACATATTAGAAATCAGGTTTTTAACAAATGTTATAGTACCCAATTCTTAAAGAGATGGGAATCCCAGACCACCTGACCTGCCTCCTGAGAAATCGGTATGTAAGTCAAGAAACAACAGTTAGAACTGGACATGGAACAACAGACTGGTTCTAGATTGGGAAAGGATTTTGTCAAGGCTGTATATTGTCACTCTGCTTATTTAAATTGCATGCAGAGTACATCATGAGAAACACTAGGCTGGAAGAAGCACAAGCTGGATCAAGACTGCCAGGAGAAATATCAATAACCTCAGGTATGCAGATGACACCACCCTTATGGCTGAAAGCAAAGAACTTAAAAGCCTCTTGATGAAAGTGAAAGAAGAGAGTGAAAAAGTTGGCTTAAAACTCAACATTCAGAAAACAAAGATGTGGCCCCATCACTTCATGGCAAATAGATGACTTTATATTTATGGGCTCCAAAATCACTGCAGATGGTGACTGCAGCTATGAAATTAAAAGATGCTTGCTGCTTGGAAGAAAAGTTATGACCCACCTAGACAGCATATTAAAAAGCAGAGACATAGCTTTGCCAACAAAGGTCCATCTAGTCAAAGCTGTGGTTTTCCAGTAGTCATGATGGATGTGAGAGTTGGACTATAAAGAAATCTGAGCGCTGAAGAATTGATGCTTTTGAACTGTGGTGTTGGAGAAGACTCTTGAGAGTCCCTTGGACTGCTAGGAGATCCAACCAGTCCATCCTAAAGGAGATCAGTCCTGGGTGTTCTTTGGAAGGACTGATGCTGAAGCTGAAACTCTAATACTTAGGCCACCTGATGTGAAGAACTGACTCATTAGAAAAGACCCTGATGTTGGGAAAGACTGAAGGTGGGAGGAGAAGGGAATGACAGAGATGAGATGGTTGGATGGCATCACCAACTCAATGGGCATGAGGTTGAGTAGACTCTGGGAGTTGGTGAGGGACAGGGCAGCCTGGAGTGCTGCAATCCAAGGGGTCTCAAAGAGTCAGACACAACTGAGTGACAACTGAACTGAACAGATAGTACCCAATAAGCTTTGGGGGAGCTTCTCTGGTGGTCCAGTGGTTAAGACTTCCTGCTTGCAATGCAGGAGATATGGGTTCCATTGCTGGTCCCCATCTAGGATCCCCCATACCTTGCTCCATGGCTAAAAACAAAAGAAAGAAACCAATAAGCTATGGGTTACAGGGACTTCAAACTGAGGGTACACTGGGGAGAAAACTTGTTTTTCTTCTTTTGGCTTTACCATATTGCTTATGGGATCTCAGTTCCCTGACCAGGAATTGAACCCAGGCCACAGCTGTGAAACCTAGGAATCCTAACCACTGGGCCACCAGTTGTTGGGGGTTCTCTGTACCTTTATACCAACCCCTTCTTAAACTCTCAAAAAGACATGATTCTCCTGCTTCCCTTTGGGATGTACAAGACAGCATTTACTCATATCTTAGTAGTTAATTATCATCCATTGGGAATACATGTGGCCTTAAGTGGTTGAATGGTACAGGCTCATTTGAATGGACGGTCAAGAAGGAAAGTCCATAAAATACTTAGGGATTGGGCTGGGTGGGGATGTGATTTATTCCTTTATTCCTTATCTCCAAGATATACCTATGCTGAACCACCTCTCTCATAAGTTCTGAAGTAAGTGATTATGAAACAGAGGTAACCAGGATCTTGTGCTTGAGGGCCCTAGGGCCCCAAATCCACCTTCCCCAAATCCACCCTCTCCTACCCCTTGGGATAACCTAATCATTTCAGGTGTTTGACCTTATCCTTGGTGGGGATTGAGTCACAATTATACCTAGATGAGAACTCTTCTCCAAAAGGTAGGAAGATAGTGATTTGGGGGTATATCTTAGTCTCTTTTGGAGAAGGCAATGGCAACCCACTCCAGTACTCGTGCCTGGAAAATCCCATGGACGGAGGAGCCTGATAGGCTGGTCCATGGAGTCACTAAGAGTCAGACATGACTGAGCAACTTCACTTTCACTTTTCTCTTTTATTCATTGGAGAAGGAAATGGCAACCCACTCCCGTTTTCTTGCCTGGAGAATCCCAGGGACAGGGGAGCCTGGTGGGCTGCCATCCATGGGGCTGCACAGAGTCGGACACGACTGAAGCGACTTAGCAGACTTAGCAGTTAGTCTCTTTGGATACAAATGAGAGTCATTTTGTATCCAAAAACCTATGATCCTGCTTCAGCTGGCTTGCAAGACCCTTCTGCTCTGCATGGAGGGAAAGGAAATTCAGTCTCATCAGAAAAGTATTTCTCCTGATATAGCCTGCAGGAAGAGTGTTGAGTCTAACTCAGGTGCTTTTCATCTGGACTTGGTGGCTGCTTATGTCTGAACATCTGTCCGTAAGAGATGAGCTTATAGTCATATAAGTGGGCACATGCACTGAAGGCATGAATTTCAATCCGTGCCTAAACCAAGAAAGGCAGCTGAGCCACAGAAGCTGATTTTTCATTTGGATCCCAGCTCTTAGCAGAGGGGTAAATGTTTTAAGGAATGCCTGTATACCTGAGGACTTGAGCACTCTGGGAAGTGCACGGAAGGCAGATCACTATTTGCCCTAAGAATCGACAAATGGCAACTACTAAGACGTCAACTTTAAGGAAATGAAAGGACAATAAAGCCAATAGTGCATGAAGAGCCCTCCATTCCAGCCAACCAATGGATAAGCCACTCCTAGCCAGGTGTGGACAGTTGCTCTGAATTTGCACCTAGTATACAATGATCAGATGAAAGGTATAAATCGAACCCCCAAGATTTGACCTCAAAGACATTGCCCTCTGCCTGATGGGTCAGGGGGGAAACAGAGCTGGAATATTACTTCTGATGGCCAAGTCTCCTTTTTCCTGCCCTGGTTATGGTTTCAGAAGCAAAGAGCTCAGCACCCAGAACAGAGCAGAAGCGGGTCTGTAAATGCTCTGGTGGAAGGCACCACTGCCAGACCTCCCCTGACAGTTCCCAGAGACCAAAACCAAAGCAACCTGCCCACTGCTATTGGGCTGGACCTCACAGGCCTTCGTGCCTTGCAGATGCCCTGCCTTAAGATGGAAGCAAGAGGGAGAGACAGCATTAAAGACATCAATGATTTTTGGACAGGGCATCTTACATGTTCAAAACACATTCTCCTAGAGTGATGTGCCAATGTTTATAGCAGCTAGGAAATTGCAGCAATTTTTGGCACTGGGGCAAAGTGTCAAAGTGTCCCCCTACCATTTACAGGGGGAATTGATGTCAGTAGGGCTTATGTGTTACCAGGGAAACCTGCAGCTAGGGCAGCAGCCAGCTGGTTACTAACTAAGCAATGTATAAAATAGGATTGAGTAGTCCTGTGAGTGGAGCAGGGACTGGTCGAGCAAGGAGGTGTAGAAAAAGCAAGAGAACAGCCATCTCAAATGGGCTGACCATACACTCCATCCCTACATAACCTGTATGACCTATGACCCTTACTATCTAGGTCCACCCCTCTTCCACAGTATTCCCAGCTTCAGGTATATAAAGATGCACCGCAGTCAGATACCACAAATGCAGTACAGACAACCACAGCTGTGAATATTGAGAGTGCAAAGAGCAGGCAGTCTTTGGGGACAGGCATTTATCAGGTCAATGTTTCATGGAATTCCTGAGGGCAACAACAGCATCACTGTAGACCCACCATCAGATTCATTCTGGAGTGAGGTCACCGTTGTTGCCCTGTCTGCAAATAGATTCCTTACCGCTCAGACTAGACATGAAATGTAAGATGTCTAACAGACTCAATGCAGGGAAGATCATGACCATTAAGCAAAGTACAAGCAGTCACAGCATTCCAACATAATAACACCCTTGACTGCGTATTTTGTCCTGGCTGCAGTACCATTACTCTGTCCAACCTCAGTCCACTTCAGCCAATGTCAACAAACACCGGACGGGGCATAACAGAACACCAGGTTAATATAATGGTGCCTTTCTCTAGTAGGGGTCCAAGATTAATTTCTTAGTTATTTTATGTGGGCCCAGATGAAATCTTTAAGTCCCTTATTCCTAATCCCCACAGGGCTGCAAACCCAAAACACCTGGGACATCCATACCAGTTTCAGTCCCAGAGCCACTTACAATATGTTCCCTTGGAGGTAAAACCTGTGGCAAGGGCAAAAGTTAGTTATTCTCCTGATCATTAGCTGGCAATGATACTTGGGTGGTCAACAGTTGAACTCCAATGATGTTGAATAGTTTGCTCTGGGTTAACACGATGTAGGTACACCCATTGGTGACTGCTCCTGGAATATTTAATGACAAGCTCTGTGACTTAAGCTAGCCTCTTGGTTCACAGGTTGAGACATTGGGTTTCCTGTATCAGTTGTTGCTTACTCAGTCCACTCATCCTTCTATTAGCCCGGCAGCAGTAGGGCTGTAGGACAGGCGGAAATGCCAGGGTATGGCATTTTTATCAGCTCATTCCTGAACCTCATGGCCACTAAGTGGTGTTTTTCTGCATTGCTCAGCAACTTGAGTAGGCCCACTGTAACAGCTTCCAGTAAAGCATGTAGGCTGCATAGAGCTTTGTTCCTTGACACCATATCCCTACTCTGCCCCCTCCCACACCTGGGACCAGAAGCCCAGAGGGTACTCTTTTTATTTCACCATTGCCGCAGGTCCCAACCAAACCCTTCAGGTTAACCGACCATGGCCAATTGACAAGCCTGTCCTAGTTAGTGTCCCTAAAGCCTGTAATTGTTTAGGGGTGGTGAGTCAGCAGTACATTTGTACTTTGTAGAAAACAATAAAACCAGAAAGGCTCTTGTGTTTTTCCAGTATCACAAGCCCTCCCAGGCAGTCAGGTGAAGCACAAGCCCAGGCTGCTACTTTTAAACTGGAAAGAAACTGAGGTTAATAGGATGTCACCAGTTTAATGGAAGAGAAAGACATCTCTCCCAGGAACCCACGTGCTAGGGGAATGTCACCCTGGGATTATCCCCACAACTTTCCCTTCCCTGTCCTCATTCTCCAACATCCCGGCACTCACGGGGTTTTCTGCAGCTTTCTGGCTGACTCACCAATTGTTGGGCTGCACCCTGCAGGTATGCATGCGTGTTGATGCCCAGCCTTGAGACCGAAGCAAGAGCTGGGAGACAGGGACAAAGACGTCCATGGCTTACTAGATAAGGAATCTTATGTGTCCTGAAAAGAAGGATCCTAGCGCAACAGCATACCATGTTCAGCAGAGAGCAGGAAGGACATGGACGCAATCTTCACTGCTTGAGGGAGGAACCCCTGAGTCTAACAGGGAGTTGACATCAGTTTGTTTATCAGGTACCAGGGAATCCAGTGTCTGGGGCAGCAAGTATGTAGGCAATTACCATTAAACCCTGTAATTAAGAGAATTGGATAGTCATGTGAGTGAAGGAGGGCCTGGCAGGGGATGAAAAGAGAGCATGGAAAGCCATCTTGAGGCAAGTGGAGCGTTGTCCTACATCTACAGCAGAAAGCAAAAGAGTGACCCCTGCCAGATGGCAGCTCCCCCAGATGCTGTCTCCCACAGGCTGTTGCCTCAGCAGCCCTTCACCTGCCCCACTTTGCTCAGGTTGCCCAAGCATCTCCCAGCTCTTTCCTAGCATCTGAGCAGTAACGTTGAGATGAAGGTGGAAGAGAAGTGGGCACAGCGGGTGCTGTATCTTGGACTCTGCAGAGGCAGGCTGCATTCGCAAGAGCTCTAGGTCATTGTGCAGTTTTCTGGTCTTCTCTGAACCTTGGATTCCTGGACATCCGTGAAACACAGACACTGATGCTGCCACTTTACTCACAGGGCTGCAGTGAGGTCCTGATGAGATCCTGGGCTGAGGGTGCTCTTTGAATTCTAATATGTGTATAGTCCTATCAACATTAGTGGCAGATGTCCAGAAGCCAGGTGGACACCTGGGTTCAGGTGGGGATGAAATTGAGTGAGTCAATAATAAGGAAATTACCCTACTTCCTGAAGTGAATTCTCAGGAAACTGGGGCTGAGGGTCAAGTTACAAGGCAGATATAAAAAGCCAGTGCTTACCCAGGAACTCTTAACTTGCCTGGACATTCTGGACCCTTACAGGAAGCAATTGTGAGTATCTCTGTCCTTGCCTCTTACTTTGTTTTCCGATATCCAGTGAGTATCTCCCTGCCTATGTGGGTGGTTGAAGAAGGCAGGGTGTGTGTAGATCTTCCACTCTAGGTGGTTCAGTGCTGGTGGTGGGAGCAAATGAGGCAATAAGGGGTGCTCTTCACTCTGCTCCCTCTGTTTGTTGGGAGATGTTTCTAGGACAGGGAGAGGGGGAGAGTTGGATGTGACATACAACCAGATCTCTGATGCCATTGTCTGGAAGTTCCCAGGGCAAATGCAATTCATCATCATCTTGAAAGGAGGCACTTCTCTGGCCAGGAAACCCCTTCCCTCCCACTACCTCAGCCTGCTTGGCAACCCTCGGCCCTTTGCACAGGTCCCTTGGGCTTTCTTCCAGGTCTCTGTAACACCCACGATTCTTTTCCATGCTCTAAACATTACACTTTCTCTCTGAGAGAGGAAAGAAGCCCAACGCTGGCAGTGACCCACGTCCTGCACCCTGATCTCACTTAGCTCCTGAGTCCCCTTCTGATGGTAACCAGAAGTTCTATTGGACATGGGCTTTCCTCCTCTGAAGCCAGCTTCCCCCTGATGGCGCCCATCTTACACATTCTCTCTACCAAGAGGCCCCTGTCCCAAGTCCTCTCAGGAGGCCTGGGCAGGACTCTAGGTGTGCCAGGAACTTTCCTGGTGGAGCCCAGGAATGACAAATCCTGGAAAATAAGCAGTCATGCCCCATTCTGTGCACAGGACAGACCTTACCAAGCATTAGCACTCTGGCTTTTTTTTCAGATCGCACTGCAGACTCAGGCCTAGCCTGTCCAGAGCAGCAAGTGAGAGGAAACAAGCCAGCATTGTAAGAGGTAAAGCAATGGACTTACTGGTATAAAAAGGGATAAGAGGTCCAGAGAGGGAAGGGTCCTACCCGAGGGCCCTCAGTGAGTCCCTCCTGGGGTGACAATGGCCTCAGTGAGAAATTCTACATCCTGATCACAGTGCCCCTGGCAGGGATGACAAGCCCAAAGAGGGATGACACAGAGCGCCTGAGAGTAGATTCATGTGCTGGCAGGCCAGGTCAGAGGCCTGGCTGGTCCACTCATGTCCTCCCTGGTCAGACCTTATCCTAACTTTCCCTAAACTGCTTTCGGAGCCCTACTACTCTTGGCCCCAGAGGATGGGAGGGGAGATAGGGGAAGGGCTTCTCCTGCCCTCCAGGAGCTGGGCCAGCCCTAATCCTTGTCCTTGGACCAAGAGCAGCCCCTCTCTCTGTTCCTCTGCCTAGGACATGCTTCTCCTCCCTCTCTCCGTGCTGCTCCTGCTCACACAGCCCTGGAGATCCCTGGGAGCAGAAATGATGGTCCATTCCCAGAAAACACTGGCCAACGGCTGTACCCTGGTTGTGTGTAGCCCTCCGGAGAATGGCTTGCCTGGTCGTGATGGAAAAGATGGGAGAGAAGGCCCCCGGGGAGAGAAGGGAGATCCAGGTAGAGCTGGGACCATGGGCTTGCCCTGGTGGGAAGGGGTGGGCACTGGAATTGTAACCAACCCCAAAACTCTGAATCTTCTGTGGAAACCTTGAAGATGGTCTTCCCAAGAGGGGAGGTTCCCCCCAGATCTTCAGTCCACCTAAAACATGGCTTTACTGGTTGGCAAAGACTGGCTTGCCCAAGTCCCCAGCTCCATAACCACCTGTGCTGATTCCTCCCCTAGGATCTTCTGACCCCAACCACCCCAAAATTGTACAAACAATGAGCGAATGACTAGTATTTGGAGTCCCCTGCTGCAGAACTCATTGGGCTTACCAAGTGGTGCTAGTGGCAAAAAAAAAAACCCTGACTGCCAGTGAAGGGGATGTAAGAGATGCAGGTTCCATCCCTGGGTCAGAAAGGTCCCCTGGAGGAGGGCATGCAACCCTCTCCTGTATTCTTGCTTGGAGAATCCCACAGACAGAGGAACCTGGCAGGCTTTGGGCCACTGGGTTGCACATGTCTGAAGTGACTTAGTACACTCATGTAGGAGACTTAGGAGATATGGGTTTGATCCCACGGTTGGGACAATCACTTGGATAGAAAATGGCAACTCACTCTGTTATTGCCCGGAGAATATCATGGACAGCTACAATCCACAGGCCACAATCTGTCAGGCTACAATGCACAAACAGTCAGATGCGACTGAGTACACACACTCCAAAACTTAACTGTTCTTCATTCATATTAAATGTTGCCTCTGGAGAATGTTAAATATTTTTAAACTGATGACAGTGTTGTAAGTTTCAGTTTAATCATCTGTAGATGAGAATAATATTGACCACACAGTGACAAAAGAATTGAGCCAAGGCTTCATTTTTTGGTGGGTCTTCCAGATAAAGTTTTATCCTTCTGCTGTCCCAACCAGCTGAATTCTCCTGAGGTTTCCAAATGTATTGATTATTAAGGGTATTTTCTGGAAACGCTGCCTCACAGGAGAAGATCTGGTTTTTACTGGCAAGAAGTGAGAATTTGATGAACCAGTGACAAGGACGAGGGGACCACCATGGCCCTAGGCCAGGGCTATGGGGGATCAATGAGGTCTTTTATCTTTCTGGAGTTTGTGTTTTGATTGGAGAGGAAAGAAATGAACAACATTAAAGCTGAAAAGAATACATAACGTCCCCAGGTTTTGTAGGGTAAGAGACAAGTATCTGTCTGTCTTTTAGAAAGAAAGTAGCTCCCAACGTGAATGGGCTGGGGCTAGAGAAGGCCTCTAGAAGTGATCTCAGAGGAGGGGTGGTATTCAAGGTGCCAGCTCTCTCTAGCTCCCCGAGAGGCCCTGAATTGAAAAGTATCCCTTCTCCCTCCCTGCTCTCATTGCCTCCATGGTTGTGCAAAGGATGGGCAACCTCTCATGCTCCCTTCTAAGGAGTGACTTGCTTCCAAGGTACCTGCTGCCCTCCCCAGCCAGGGAGAAGCCCTGGAGGGGCTCAGGCAGGGACCAGGTGTCTCTGACAGAGTACAGTGCACCAGAGGGTCTGGGATGCGGGGTCCATCCTCCTGCTCCCATTGATTGCCTAGTAAGAATTGGAGCTAAGAGCAAGACACAATGTCCAGCACAGAGGCACTCACCACCCATCAAATACCCCAGTCTCCCACCACCTGCACAGTCTTGGCCCAGGCAACCCTGGCCCTTCTTACCCTGGGGGAATGGTTTCCAGATCTGAAATGTCATCTCTCCTCTCCAGGTCTCTGAATCCTCTTCAGCAATGAAGTCCTGTTTCTTATGAGTACATGTGTGTCCAAGGGTTGGGGGTTCTGGGATGGGATGAGGGACATCTCATAAGCTGTTTTCTTCACTTCTTACCTGTACCTCACAGTTTAAAACTCAGTGACAACTTCCTTGCAGACCAGGACCTGGTGCTGACTTTTATTTCCTGCTCAGTGCTAGGCAGAAAGCCATGTTCCACAGAGAGATTCTCAGTGCACAGAGAGATAAAATGAGGAAATGAACAAATAAGTGAATGAACAAGTTAGTAGTAACTGACAGATTTCTTTTGTTGTCTTTTTGCACGTGAATGCTTTGCTCACAACAGTCAAAAGATGGAAACAACCCAAGTGTCTATCAAGATTTATCCATGGTGAATGAATAAAGAAAATGTATTGCATTCATACTATAGAACATTTCTCAGCCATAGAAAGGAATGAAGTACTGAGATGTTTTGCGATTTGGATGAGCCTCAAGAATGTCACTCCTAGTTTAAAAAGGCAGACACAAAGGGTCATACATTGTATGTATTTATATAAATATCCAGAATAGGTAACAGAGACAGGCAGCTGCCTAGAGGTAGCCAGGGCCTGGGAGGAAGCAGGGATGGAGTGATAAATGGGTATGAGGTTTACTTTGGGATTAATGAAATAGTCTTGAACTAAAGAGTAGCGGTAGTTGTACAATTATGTCAATAATCTAAATGCCACTGAATTGTATACTTTAAATGACTAATTACAGGTAATTCCTGGAGGTCCAGTGGTTAGGATTCGGTGTTCTCACTGTCAGGCCTCAGGTTCAATCCCTGATTGGGGTACTTAGATCCTGTAAGCTACACATCACAGTAAAAAAAAAAAAAAAAAGGTTTTTTTATATTATGTGAATTTCATCTCAATGAAAAAAAGTATAACCAAACTCACAGAATTGAGTGTATAATTCTTGAATCAACAGGCATTTCTCCCTTTAGTCTTTGAATGTAAATCTCTTATAATTTCCAACTTAGGCAGCCTTCTTAAGGTAATGTGATTTTTTTAAATGTTTGGTCATTTTTCCAAAGCAAATTAGTATGTGGTCACTAAATACAAAAAGAAGAAAATTAAAATTGCCTGAATTGTGCTCCTTAGAAAGAACAACTGTTAACACGTGTGTGTCCTCTTCTTGTGGCTTTTTCAATGTGTGTTACATGTGCACATGCCTGACACAGGCATGGATATGTTGAAGAAACCGAATCATATTAAATAGAGTGTTTATAACTTACTTTTATCACTTAAATAATGCACAATAATTTCATCTATCTTCCATAATTTTATTTTCTTTTTTTATTTTTATCTTCCATAATTTTAAAAGCATGTTGGTTTTTTCTCTTCTTTATATTAAAATAGAATTGATCTATAATATATTAGATTCAGATGGAGAAGGCAATGGCACCCCACTCCAGTACTCTTGCCTGGCAAATCCCATGGGCGGAGGAGCCTGGTAGGCTGCAGTCCATGGGGTCTCTAGGAGTCGGACATGACTGAGCGACTTCACTTTCACTTTTCACTTTCATGCATTGGAGAGGGAAATGGCAACCCACTCCAGTGTTCTTGCCTGGAGAATCCCAGGGATCGGGGAGCCTGGTGGGCTGCCGTCTATGAGGTCGCACAGAGTCGGACACGACTGAAGCGACTTAGCAGCAGCAGCAGTACATCATAATGAATTCATATTTGCATATATTGTGAAATGATTGTCACAATAAGTCATCAACACATATAGTTACGATTTGTGTGTGATGAGAACTTTTAAGATCTGCTTGCTCAGCAATGTTCAAGCATGCAACCCAGGATTACTAACTATAGTAACTTCACTGTACATTGTATTCCTGGGACTGAATTGTTTTTTAACTGGACCCTTGTACCTTTTGAAGATTTCTATCCATTCTGCCCACTTCTCAACCCCACCTCTAGCAAACACAAATCTGTTCTCTGTATCTGTGAGTATGTCATTTTTGTTCATTTGTTTTCTTAGATTTCACATATAAGTGAGATCCTATAGTAGTGCCCTTCTCTGTGACTTATTCCACTAAACATAGTGCCTTCAAGGTTCACCAATGTTGCTGTAAATAGCAGGATTTCGTTCCCTTTTATGCCTGAATAATGTTCCATTGTATGTGCACCCTGCACTTTCTACACCTGTTCATCCATCCACAGATACTTGGGCTCTAGGCTGCATCCATGTCTGGGCCACCATGAATGACGCTGCAATTAACTTGGTGGTGACAGTGAAGCTGCTCAGTCATGTCCGACTTTCTGAAAACCCATGGACTGTAGCCTACCAGGCTCTTCCATCCATGGGATTTTCCAGGCAAGAGTACTGGAGTGGGGTGCCATTGCCTTCTCCAGGGGATCTTTCCAATTCTAAGATTGAACCCGGGTCTCCTGCATTGCAGGCAGATGCTTTACCATCTAAGCCACCAGGGAAGCCCAACTTGGGGCTTCAGGTTAGTGTTATCTTTCCAGGTTAGTGTTTTCATTTCATTTTCTTTGGTAGAATGCTCAGAAGTGGAATTGATGAATTATACGGTAGCTCTAGTTTTAACTGTCTGAGAAACCTCCATACTGTCTCCATAGTGGCTGTTCCAGTTTGCATCCCTACTGCACAAAGTTTTCCTTTTCTCTACTTCTCCAGCACTTCCTATTTGCTGTCTGACAACAGCCATTCTGACAGGTGTGAAGTGATAGCTCTTTGTGCTTTTGATTTCTATTTCTCTGGTGGTAAGTGTCAGGTGTCATTTCTGACATAAACTTTGGTTCTGGGAAGGGGGACGGTAGGGAGTCCATGGTCAAGGGTAAAGCTGACAGACTTACCTGCCATAAATACCGTGGCCTTGGGGCAGGGGCAGGTGCATTGTATGCAAAGCCATCTGAATCTTGTTTGGATCTGCTTCCAATTCAGCAAGTCTATTTCTTCCCTTGTAAAATGGAGATGTGAACACGCATTTCCTAGATTGCCACTGGACCAGTCACCTGGAGGGGGAGTGTCTACACCCTAAGAACCCTGAAGGAATGCTAGGGCCCTGACCCTGCAGGCAGGTGGCTCCTCCTGGGCCGGGATCAGCTTTATGTCCATCTCTTCTGCTGCCACAGGTTCACCAGGACCTGCAGGACGAGCAGGGAGGCCTGGACCAGCTGGTCCCACTGGGCCGAAAGGAGACAGTGGCTCTGCTGGAGAACCTGGACCAAAGGGAGACACTGGACCACCTGGTGAGCAGCTGGGCATGGAATGCAGGTGTCTGCAGATGGCATGCTGCCACTAGGCCATGGCAGTAGGTGTGCACAGATTCTACCCCAGGAAGAGGAAGGTCATTCTCAAGGGGGCACGGGGTTATTTCAGGGAAGACTGGAGCTCCTGGGGAGGGTGGAGAGTGAGGGCAACATCTTTAGGAGTAGGCTGCCTGTCTGACTTCATACAGCCCCATCTTTTATGCACTCCCACTCCCAAGGTGATTCAGTATCACTAACCGGGCTGGTCCTTTTTCCCAGGGCCTCCAGGTATACGTGGTCCAGCTGGAAGAGAGGGCCCCTCAGGGAGGCAGGGGAGCATGGGACCTCCAGGCACACCGGGCCCCAAAGGAGAACCTGGGCCCAAAGGTAGGAGGGTGGTATGTGGTGGGTGAGGGAGGGAGAAGGGAGGGGTGACATTGGCAGCCCTGGTGGGGACCAGGGTATGTGCACAGTGCCTGGAAAGCCTGGAACCTTCGTGCCTGGTAGGCCTGGCCTGGGCCTCTCCCCCCACATTCCCACACTGACTGAATTTCCTAGAGGAGACCAAGCGGGCAGGAGCAGTCTCCCGGGTCACTCTCTCACATGAACCTGTTGGTGACAAGCTGCACTGCTGAGGAAATGGTACCTGCTGAGCGCACTCTCAGCCATGTTTCTCTAATGTGTTCCTTCCTCAGGAGGAGTGGGTGCCCCAGGCATGCAGGGCTCCCCAGGTCTCAAAGGAGAGAGAGGTGCACCCGGGGAGATTGGAGCCCCTGGACGTGCTGGGGCAGCAGGTAAGCAATGGATATGGGGCTGGGCTCATATTCGCCTGTGCCACCACCACCAGCCACCAGGTCAGAGCTAGCATTCCAGGGAGAGCCAGTGTTGGGTTTTGGGAACTGTTTGTCTCCAGGGAGAGGGTGGTGTGAGCAGCAGGGACTGTCTGTATTCAGAGAAGGCTGGTTGTTAGGCTATGGGACAGTCAGCGTACAGAGAGGATGCAAGGAGAGGATCCAGGCACAGAGCGACATTTGCATGTTGGAGGGTGTATGGCTGGGGATATGACACTCCATGTGTGGAGGTTGGGGAGGGGAGCACAAAAATGCTAGAATATACGTTCAGCACTCACCCATTTCTACTTCTCTTATCCCAGGGCCTGCTGGAGCCATAGGTCCACAGGGGCCTTCAGGTGCCAGGGGCCCCCCAGGACTGAAGGGGGACAGAGGTACTCCTGGAGAAAGAGGAGAAAAGGGTGAGAGTGGGCTTGCAGGTAAGGAAGCCCTGGGGGCCCCATTAGGGTGTGGGGCAGGGGGGAGGCCTTATTCAGCTCAGCTCTCCTCTCAGGTAACCCTTTACAGGTGGGGGTCCAAGCAGGAAAAGTTGATAGGGTGTATGGCGAGGTGGACTCTGGGCTTAGCCTCTATGACTCGCTGGAGGACAACCTGAGCAGATTTTCTATCTGATCTTTATGACAAGACAACCTCCCTCTCCAGTTCATCAGATAACCTTGAACATCAAATAACTCAATGGATGGGAAATACTCAAGCTATGTGTATTCCTCTCCTACAACCATATCACCCCCTGCAATGCAAAAGGAAGTGCTATCAGATTCCTAGAATTTGGAATTAAAATGACATCTGGTTGACTGTCAGTGAGGCACAGGGACCTGTTCATGGGATACTGTTCAGAAGAGAACCACAGGAAATCCCGTGGATGCAGAGGCCAGCTAGGTCAGCAGAGGTGGGCTTTCTAGGCCTCTGTTCCAACTTCCTCCCCCACCCTCAACTTGCGTCTCCACCTGGACACTCTTACCTTGAGACCTGGGCTCTGAGTGACCCCAGGCTGTTCTGGATCTGTCTTCACTTGGCCTCTCTCTCCTGCAGAGGTCAATGCTCTCAGGCAGCGGGTGACAATCTTAGAGGGACATCTGCGACGCTTCCAGAATGCTTTCTCTCAGTATAAGAAAGGTGAGTTCCTGGACCTGATCCTGAGCCTGCCTCTGATCGTGAGCCTCAGACTTAGTCTAGGCTTGGCTTGTAGTTCACTTGGCTGGGTCTAAATTGGGCTTGCTGGGACCATGACTGGGACTGGACCTAGACCTGGGGCAGGAGCGGGGCTAAGGACAGGGCTGGGACAGAGCCATGTCCCACGTGCTCCAGAAGCTCAAGTAGACGCACGGGACAAGGAGGAGGATGCGGTCCACGTCACCAGTTCAGCAGACCTTCACCACAGCCTACCCTGGGCGTGTTCCTATGACAGATGAGGGATCACCCAACCCAGGATGCATTTCTTCCCTCTGTGGGGCCAGGTGTGCAAATGCCCAGAGAAGAAGCTGCACAGTCCATAGCAGCAGACAATCCAGACATGATCCTGAGAGCCGGGGTGGGATGCTGCTTGTGTGGTTTAAGGCTGCTGGGGACCTATCCTTGGTGTGTGGCCACCAAGTATCTTACTCTAAAGATGTCCCTGGGTCTGGAAGGAATAGGCTGCCTCCAGTCTCTGGCCTGTGCTGGACTCCCCTGTACCTCTTGTGGAGTTTAAAGCAGAGATTCTTCCCTAAGCCTGGATCCTAAGTAGGCAGAGGCCTCTTGGAGCACACATAAAGGGCCTGATTGGGTGAGACATAGGGTTGGCTCCTAAGAACTCAAGCCAACTAAGTACTAAAGTAGTGGGATGAGACTTCTCAGCAGTTTCTGAAGGAGCAGAGCATAAAGGGGCCTGATTGGGTGAGATATAGGGTTGGTTCCTAGGAACTCAAGCCAACTAAGTACTGAAGTAGTTGGATGAGAATTCTCAGAAGTTTATATCTTCCTTCTTGTGCAATCATATTTACATATCTGCTTACTATTTCATTCCCTGGTAGCTCAGCTGGTAAAGAATATGCCTGCATTGCAGGAGACCTGGGTTTGATCTCTGGGTCAGGAAGATCCCCTGGAATGAAAATGGCAAACCACTCAAATATCCGTGCCTGGAAAATGTCATGAACAGAAGTCCCTGGTGGGCTTCAGTCAATGGGGGTCAAAAAGAGTTGAGCACAACTTAAAAACTAACCCTTCACGCAGACTGCTATAAACAAAGGTGAACTTGGGCATATGTGCTGGCCACATGTGCATACCTAAACACCATCACTCAGTCCACACCACCTACATACATGAACACACATGCAGACATAGGCACATCCATCCTGATGGACCTTGAGTCAGCCCATGTACCTGCAGATGGACACATGGATGTATTTACACATGCACACACTTACCCACCCAGATGCATGGGATGTAAACCAATCATGGCACACAAGCTTGCACTGTCCAGGGCTGTCTGGGTGCCATCCTGACTATGTGGAAAATCTGGTCTCTGATTGCTTGTTGAAGCTAATCAGAGGAAAAGGGCAGTGGGTCAGGGTGAAGCCTGGGTTCAGAACCAGTCCAGTGAGCCCTCTTAGGAGCCCTGAAGATTTCCATGCAGACCCTGGAGTCAGAGCGGTGTGGATGGGATGGAATAAGAAGAGATACTTAACACGTCACATAAGGGATACTGTTTTTCAGTGTACCTTTTCCTTAGAAATATGAGATTAGACTCTGAAAAGAGAAGTGACTTTCCCTTGTCACCTGGGCTGTCATTGCCAGGGTAGGGCTGAACACATGACTTTCTGAAGCCCAGACAGGGCTCTCTTCAAAGCTGATCCCACCCTGCCCTCCCGCCCCCACATAGAGCTCTCAAATGCCGTCATCCCCTGCTCAGTGGTCCAGGGAGGCTGACTGGCCATAGGATCACCTGTGAGCATACGGAAGCCAACACTGGACTGCCCTGGTGCAGAGGCCAGCACTTGGCTGCTCTCAGATGCACCCCTGTCCTCCCCTTTCTCCTCACCCCTTCACACAGCACAGAATGCTCTGAAAACTCCACATGCCCAGTCATCATGCAAGGGTGAGAGTGAGCCACCAGGTTTGTGTTTTCCACACTCTCAGGAACGGCCCTGGACTCTACACTGTCATTTCCCTGCCAAAGTCCTTTCCTATTTACACAGTAATTGAAATGCTGGATTCTCGTGAACAGCATGGGGAAGAACAGAAAGTGCGTGTGGGAGCTTTAGTGTCACCTCCAACAAGGTCTGATTCTCATCTACATTTGACAGTTGGGCGACTTTGGGCTTCTGCATAAGCTCCTGAGTTCCAGGGTCCTCACCTCTTGCATGATGGATGCTTGGGGGCCAAGTACCTTGCTTTTGTTCTATCTGGTGCCCTGGTGCCCTCGTGGGTGCTGGGGACTCCAGCTGAAGCACAGGTCTAGGTGCTGCCACATCCCCAGCCTGACTCTCCTCTTCCCCTAGCGGTGCTCTTCCCTGATGGCCAGGCTGTCAGGGAGAAGATTTTCAAGACGGCAGGTGTGGTCAAATCATATTCAGATGCCCAGCAGCTCTGCACAGAGGCTAAGGGACAGCTGGCCTCCCCACGCTCTGCAGCCGAGAATGAGGCCGTGACACAGCTGGCCAGAGCCCACAAAGAGAATGCTTACCTGAGCATGAATGACATCTCCACGGAGGGGAGGTTCACCTACCCCAGTGGGGAAATACTGGTCTATTCCAACTGGGCCAGTGGGGAGCCCAACAACAGCAATGATGGACAACCAGAGCACTGTGTGGAAATCTATCCTGAGGGCAAGTGGAATGACATACCCTGCAGTGAGCAACGCCTCGTGATCTGCGAGTTTTGAGCTCCTCCCCCCTCCCCCCGCCCCAGGGAAGGGGGCAATGCCCAGAGCTGTGAGCTGCCAACATCCCAATAAAAAGGTGACTGTCTGCTGCTCACGGCTTCCCCACTGAGCCACGGGATAAGGCCACAAGGCAGGCCTCCTATGTAACTCCTCCCTCAGAATAAAGGTTGAAACTGGCTTCACATCTGGAAGATTTGTCACAAAAAAGGGGGGCAGCCTGTGACTCAGGGGCAAGGGCTAAAAGGAGGTCTCCAAGATGCCCCTGTGCAAAATCCAGTGTCTCCTTTTCAACAAGACAGGTGTCTAGCCCTCCACCTCTGCCAAACATGGGCTGCATTTGACCCCACTGGTCACTGCTACCTCCTTCCGTTTGCTCTGTGGCCTTCAATCTTTTTATCCTTCAGTCTCTTTCACTTGTCTCTCCTCTCCTGGACATCCACAGAGAGGACCAGGCGCCTCAGCCCTGGCTCTCTTCTCTCCTTGTATTCACTCTAGAGTTGGCCTCATTTTCTCCCATGGTTTCAAATTCTTTCTACTGATGCCTCCCCCAGGTAGAGCCCTGTTCAGACCTCTCCTCAAACCCCAGACTCCTCTCATCAAGGCAAGCTGTAGCCTTGGGGCTTGGAAGTCATCGTGGCTGCCTCTGGCTGACTGTGAAGCACCAATTTCTCTGGCCAGGTTGAGTGGGCTTATATCCAGTAGACTCCCCTCACCCTTGACCATCCAGGATTTCTTTCTTCCCATGACAGTGTGACTATGGATGCCTCATCAGAGAATGTACCATCTGCACAGTCCTAATCCCTTCTAAAGTTTCAAGCAGAGAGGGTGTCCAGCCATGTTCAGATTCATCCCTCAACCTCTTCCTGCCTTGAAGTTCAAGGGATGTTTGTCTCCTCTCTGCCTCAGAGATAGTCTAGGCAACCCCTTCTCATTTTACAGACATGCAATCCAAGACACCGAGAGGAAGGGAACTTGCATGGGTAGTAATATAGGAGACAGGGTGCCCCTGGTTGAACCGCTGGTGTTTGTCAAGTCGAGTAAAATCAAGCTTTGTTCACACCCAGACACTCCAAGGACAAAGCTAGTGGCAAAAGCTGAGCTATGCACAAGCAAAGAGATATGGAGCCCACTGCTGAGTTCAACAAAGGCTTCCCTGTTTACACGTGTGCAGGAAGAGTTCTTGGGGGTCGAAAAGGGAGAGGCCCCACCCCATAATAAGTGGACACGCACCCATAGGTCTCTGTGGGTGCATCTATCTTACAAAAGAGTTTCACATGCACCTTTTGAGGGTCTATGGGCCAGTCAGGTGTGAAGAAATTAACAAGGTAATTGGCCAAAGGTAAACAATGATCTGGAAGGACTGTCCTATATCAGTTAATTTATGTCACATCTTTACTGGGCTCCCTCTCATCCAGGAGGCCTTCACTCCACCATGGGTGTGTGTCTCTGCTTAGCTCTGCCTACTGCACTCCTCCTCCTCCTCAGAGAGGATGCCCATACCCTTTCCCTCTGGGGGCGTATTTCTGCCTTCCTTCTGTCTTAAATAAACAACCTGCTTCTCTGTGTGCTCTGCCATTTATTGTGCTGTGTCTCTAACAATAAACTTTGTACCTAATTATAGTTTTTGCCTCCTTGAGACATTCTTGCTTTCAAATGGGGGATAGAGCCAGAGTCACTTTGCTTCTAGCCTCTAGTTCCTGGTGGTGTGTTGACTAGGATTCCTGGGGTTTCATCCAGTCTATCCAGGTTCCATCCTTGGGCAGAGAACTAAGATATCTCTTCAGGAGCACTCACTGCTCTCCCTCTGAGATCAGGAGCGTTGTTGCTACAACTCCATCTTGTAAAAGGCCATCAGATCCCAGAACTTACCCTTTTGGCTTGTAAGTTTTTCACCATAGGCCTCTGTATATTTACTTGATTTTATTGACACATTACTGCAAAGAATTCCAGTAGAGCTATTGAAAACCCTTAAGGATCATGCCTTCAAGGTGCTGCATTCAACATGTTAGCAAATCCAGAAGATCCAGCAATAGCCACAGAACTGGAAAAAGTCAATCCTCAGCCGAATTCCCATGAAGACTAGTAGTAAAGAATGTACTAACTGTTGGACAATTGCACTCATCTTCCATGCTAGTAAGATCGTGGTTAAAATTCTGCATGCCAGTCTTTAGCACTGTGTGAACCAAGAGACTCTAGATGCCCAAGCAGGGTTTAGAAAAGGAAAAGGAACTAGAGATCACATTGCCAACTTTTGGTGGATCATACATAAAGCAAGGGAATTCCAGAAAGACATCTACCTCTATTTCATTGACTATGCTAAAGCCTTTGACTATGTGGATCATAACGAATGATGCAAAGCTCTTAGAGAGAGGAGCATACCAGATCATCTTACCTGTCTTCTGAGAAACCTGTATGTTGGTCAAGAAGCAACAGTCAGAACCCTGTGTGGAACAACTGATTGGTTCAAGACTGAAAAAGGTATACAATAGGGAGAACTGCTGTTCCCTTGTTTGTTTAACCTGCACACTGACCACTCCATGAGAAATACCGGGCTGGATGAGTTACTAGCTGGATTCAAGATAGGTGGGAGAAACATCGCTACATCAGATATGCGGATGATACCACTCTATTGGCAGAAAGCAAAGAGGAACTAAAGAGTTTCTTGATGAGAGTGAAGGAAGAGAGTGAAAGAGCCAGCTTAAAACTAAATGTTAAAAAAAAAAACAACTAAAACTAAAATCATGGCATTCAACCCCATTCAGTTCAGTTCAGTTCAGTCACTCAGTCGTGTCCGACTCTGCGACCCCATGAATGGCAGCACAGGCCTCCCTGTCCATCACCAGCTCCTGTAGTTCACTCAAACTCACGTCCATCGAGTTGGTGGTGCCATCCAGCCATCTCATCCTCTGTCGTCCCCTTCTCCTCCTGCCCCCGATCCCTCCCAGCATCAGAGTGTTTTCCAATGAGTTAACTCTTCGCATGAGGTGGCCAAAGTATTGGAGTTTCAGCTTTAGCATCATTCCTTCCAAGGAAATCCCAGGGCTGATCTCCTTCAGAATGGACTGGTTGGATCTCCTTGCAGTCCAAGGGACTCTCAGGAGTCTTCTCCAACACCACAGTTCAAAAACATCCATTCTTCAGCGCTCAGCCTTCTTCACAGTCCAACTCTCACATCCATGCATGACCACTGGAAAAACCATAGCCTTGACTAGACGGACCTTAGTCGGCAAAGTAATGTCTCTGCTTTTGAATATGCTATCTAGGTTGGTCATAACTTTTCTTCCAAGGAGTAAGCGTCTTTTAATTTCATGGCTGCAGTCACCATCTGCAGTGATTTTGGAGCCCCCAAAAATGAAGTCTGACACTGTTTCCCCATCTATTTCCCGTGAAGTGATGAGACCAGATGCCATGATCTTCGTTTTCTGAATGTTGAGCTTTAAGCCAACTTTTTCACTCTCCACTTTCACTTTCATCAAGAGGTGCTGGGAGCCAGCACGGGAGATCCCACCCATGACAAGGTCATGCAGGACTCAAGGGACTCCCTGGGCCATCCCACCCATGACAAGCTCATGAGGATGAGTCCTGATAAGCAAGGCCTCAGGACTCGACAGATCCCCTGGACCTGCTCGAGCATCTACCCCCAAACAAAATCTGTCTGTCTTACTATTTTATGTCTTTCACCAGCTCTTCTGACATTAGCAAGGGGCTGTCCCCCGACCACCTTTCTCTGGTAAGAGTTAACTTAGGGCTTTAGTTGATAAATCTCCTGGGCATGAAAGGAGTGTTTCAAACCCTCTGTTAGCATTCTAGCTTACTTGGCAGGTTTATCCAGACTCTTGCAACATTGCTGAGCCTATGCTTGCTGCCAAGTTCTCACATCCCTTATCCATTGTGTTCCTGGGAGTGCATATAGTTAAGATATAGAAATAACAAGCAGTAGCTTTAGCATTAGCAACATTAGACGTTGAGTTAATAAGTTCTTTCTTTGCTGTAACCCACTAAATCTTTGCTCCATAAAAATGTAACTCTGTACTTTAAGGGTGACACAGGCTAAGAATTTAAGAAGAAACACTTTAAGGGAAGATTATTGTTCTGGCTGCCAACATTTATCAAAAAGAGGTCATGGAATATCAACAGGCCTCCGGGACAGAAGATGATGTATAAAAAATAAGACTCTTACAAGAAGGAACCTGATATCGATAAAAGTTATTACTAATGGGATGTCGAGCTGACTCTGCATTTTTCACCTTGCTGTATGTACAACTCAGGGTATAAAAGCCCCGAGGAAAATAAAGTAAAACGGGCCTCGCTCACTGAAGCTTGGTCACCCCGTGTCATTCTTTCCTTATCTCTTTCTCTATCTTTCTTCATTCACCGACGTCGTCCATCCTGAGGATATCCCTGGACTCTGCTGAGGCTGGACCCCGGCAAAGAGGCTTTTTAGTTCCTCTTCACTTTCTGCCATAAGGGTGATGTCATCTGCATATCTGAGGTTCTTGATATTTCTCCCGGCAATCTTGATTCCAGCTTGTGTTTCTTCCAGTCCAGCATTTCTCATGATGTACTCTGCATAGAAGTTAAATAAGCAGGGTGACAATATAGAGCCTTGACGTACTCCTTTTCCTATTTGGAACCAGTCTGTTGTTCCATGTCCAGTTCTAACTGTTGCTTCCTGACCTGCATATAAGTTTTTCAGGAGGCAGGTCAGGTGGTCTAGTATTCCATCTCTTTCAGAATCTTCCACAGTTTATTGTGATCCACACAGTCAAAGGCTTTAGCATAGTCAATAAAGCAGAAATAGATGTTTTTCTGGAGCTCTCTTGCTTTTTCCATGATCCAGCAGATGTTGGCAATTTGATCTCTGGTTCCTCTGCCTTTTCTAAAACCAGCTTGAACATCAGGAAGTTCACGGTTCACGTATTCCTGAAGCCTGGCTTGGAGAATTTTGAGCATTACTTTACTAGCATTTGAGATGAGTGCAATTGTGTGGTAGTTTGAGCATTCTTTGGCATTACCTTTCTTTGGGATTGGAATGAAAACTGACCTTTTCCAGTCCTGTGGCCACTGCTGAGTTTTCCAATTTTGCTGGCATATTGAATGCAGCACTTTCTTCATGGCAAATAAGGGGAAAAGGTGGAAGTAGTGACAGATTTCCTCTTCTGGGACTCTAAGATCACTGCAGGTGATGACTGCAGCCATGAAATCAGAAAACAATTTCTTCTTAGCAGGAAAGCTATGACAAACCTAGATGGTGGGCTGAAAAGCAGAGACATTACTCTGCCAACAAGGTCCATATAGTCAAGGCTATGGTTGTCCCAGTGGTCATGAACAGTTGTGAAAGCTGGACCAGAAAGAAGCAGAATGCCAATAATTGATGCCTTCAAACTGCGGTGCTGGAGAAGACTTCTGAAAGTCCCTTGGACAGCAAGGAAATCAAACCAGTCAATCTTAAGGGAAATCAACTCTAAATACTCATTGGAGGGACTGATGATGAATCCCCAGTACTTTGGTCATCTGATACAAATGGCCAACTCTATGGAAAAGTCCCTGATGCTGGCAAAGATTGAGGGCAGAAGGACACAAGGGCTTCAGAGGATGTGATGGCATCACAGATGCAATGGACTTGAACTTGGACAAATTTTGGGAGATGGTGAGGGACAGGGAGGCCTGGTGTGCTGCCGGTCATGGGGTTGCAGAGTCAGACCCAAGCGGGTGACTGAACACACTGCAAAGAAAAATTAAAATGACATCTGTACTTCAGAAATTGGAGTGAGGCCTGAAGGAACCACAGGTTCATGGAAAGCGGTGGTGAATACCCCTCCTCCAGACAGGAAACCAGCCACTTTCCTTTGTTCCCAGGGACCAGGAGGACTGACCTCTCTGGTCCTTTCGGAATAGGACCCCCAAGCCCCACCTGTCTTTCCAACACACTTGCAGCCACACTATGTATATGGGACAGCACGTCTGAAAAAAAGCCACATCTCTCAACAGCATGCATGCAGCTCAGTCTTCTGCTAAGATCTTTCTCCTGTTACTGAAAACATCTTCAATTCCTGATGGTATTTGGAATATGAATAGTAATGAACAAACAGCTCTTCAGTAACAGCTCTTCACACCAAGGCCATGCCTGTTTATTCTCATCAAGGGAGTTTAGAGCAGCCTGTTTTTATCACATATTAACTTATATGCGGAGTACATCATGAGAAAAGCTGGGCTGAGGGAGCACAAGCTGGAATCAAGATTGCTAGGAGAAATAGCAATAACCTCAGATATGCAGATGACACCACCCTTATGGCAGAAAGCGAAGAAGAATGAGCCTCTTGATGAAAGCGAAAGAGGAGAGTGAAAAAGTTGGCTTAAAGCTCAACATTCAGAAAACAAAGATCATGGCATCCGGTCCCATCACTTCATGGGAATAGATGGAGAAACAGTGGAAACAGTGTCAGACTTTATTTTTCTGGGCTCCAAATTCACTGCAGATGGTGATTGCAGCCATGAAAGATGCTTACTCCTTGGAAGGAAAGTTATAACCAAATTAGACAGCATATTAAAAAGCAGAGAGATTATTTTGCCAACAAAGGCCCGTATAGTCAAGGCTAAGGTTTTTCCAGTAGTCATGTATGCATGTGAGAGTTGGACTGTGAAGAAAGGTGAGCGCTGAAGAATTGATGCTTTTGAACTGTGGTGTTGGAGAAGACTCTTGAGAGTCCCTTGGACTGCAAGGAGATCCAACCAGTCCATCCTAAAGGAGATCAGTCCTGGGTGTTCATTGCAAGGACTGATGTTGAAGCCGAAACTCCAATACTTTGGCCACCTGATGTGAAGAGCTGACTCATCTGAAAAGACCCTGATGCTGGGAAAGATTGTGGGCAAGAGGACAGGGGACGACAGAGGGTGAGAGGGTTGGATGGCATCACCGACTCGATGGACACGGGTTTGGGTGAACTCTGGGAGTTGCTGATGGACAGGGAGGCCTGGCGTGCTGTGGTTCATGGGGTCGCAAAGAGTCGGACATGACTGAGCAACTGAAATGAACTGAACTGAAGAGAAACAACTGGATCTAGTTGAGCCCAAGGGAGGCATTTTTTTCTGAGAACAGAGAATTCTGAATTGCCTTTAGAAGGACTGGTGGGCACAGGCAACCCTGTGCTACCTCTCTGGCTTCTGCCTCTCTCTGCCCATCCTCACCTCTTTCCCTTCTTTACACACCAACCTCCTCTGCGTCCAGGTCTCAAGATCAGAGAGATCAGAAACTCTTGCTCTCCTGCTGACATGAATCTCAAACCTGTGTAAATGCATCTATCTATCTCAGATGCCCACTGCTCATCCAGTTAACTCACTCTGGAACAGCATAGTCCAACATGGCCATGGGATGCATGGGAGGTCATTCTGGTCTGGGAAGGTGCTCTGTGGGTGATCACTACTCCTCCCAATATGTAAGCCATGCCTATTTCTTGACAAGGGGGAATTTTGTGACTCTATAGGAAGCAAAAATACTCCTGTGTTGCTGAAGTCTGCAAATGCTGAGACCCCAAAGCCTAGGAAGAAGCTTCAGATCAACCTGCACCATGGGCCACAGGAGTCTGATTTGCCTCTCTCCAGGACAAAGAATAAGTAAAGAGAGTCATTCAGGCTTTGCAGACAGTCTGATTAAAGCTGAGGAATGAGGCACGTATTTCAGATAATGCAGGTTTTTAACCATTCTTGATCACAGAGGTCTCTCCCTCCTACACCGTCAGTCAGGAGCAAATGTGAACACGGATCTCCAATCACATCAGCCCCACCCCAAACACACTAGGCATGACCCTAGTTTAGTAGCCTAGATGCCGAGTGAAGCCAGAGCTGTGGGCCTCTTATTGTCGAGAGATATTATGACACTCACAATGCCAGCTGATGTCATGGGATCAAGCTGGGATCCTTCCATGTCTGAAAGTGTGGTTGTTGTTCAGTTGCTCAGCCATGTCTGCCTCTTTGTGACCCCATGGACTGCAGCACACCAGGCTTCCCTGTCCTTCACTATCTCCCAGAGCCTGCTCAAACTCATGTCCATTGAGTCAATGATGCCATCCTCTGTTGTCCCCTTCTCCTCCTGCCCTCAATCTCTCCCAGCATCAGGGACTTTTCCAATGAGTTGGTTCTTCACAGCAGGTGACCAAAGTATTGGAGCTTCAGCTTCAGCATCAGTTCTTCCAATGTATATTCAGGATTTATTTCCTTTAGAATTGACAGGTTTGATCTCCTTGGAGTCCAAGGGACTCTCGAGAGTCACCTCCAATACCACAGGTTGAAAGCATCAATTCTTTGGCACTCAGCCTTCTTTATAGTCCAACTCTCACATCCATATATGACTACTGAAAAACCACAGCTTTCACTCTACAGACCTTTGTCGGCAACAAAGGAAGGCCCTATTTTATAGGATATTCTTTAGTTGCCTCCTGGCTCTCAACCTTCCTGTCACCAGACCAGCCCACACCCTATACAGAACAGCCTATGGGAAACCCTTTGATGTTCCCTTACCTAGGACCATAGCTTCTGAATTCTGCTGATGTACAACACTGGCATTTGAGTTGCTTACATTCAGAGCATTTGCAATCACTCTAACTTTCCAGATGTCCTTAATTCAAGTTTAATGGTGTGCTGGACCTTTTTGGATTACCTGTGTTATACAATTCAACAGCAAAAAGAAATAAAACATTTAACCATGTTTACAAATGGGTAAAAGGAGGAAAAAAGATGGCGGAGGAATAGGACGGGAAGACCACTTTCACCCTCACAAATTCCTCAAAAGAACATTTCAACGCCGAGCAAACTCCACAAAACAACTTCTGGAGGCTGGCAGAGGACATCAGGCAACCAGAAAAGCAGACCATTGTCTTCAAAAACAGGTAGGAAAAAATATAAAAGACGAAAAAGGAGACAAAGGAGGTGGGGAGGGAGCTCCATCACGGGAAGGGAAGCCTGTCCCAGGAAGGGAATTTTAAGAAGAGAGGTTTCCAAACACCAGGAAACACTCTCCCTGCCGAGTCTGTGGCGAGCCTTGGAAACACAGAGGGCAACATAACAGGAAGG
Organism: Capra hircus; assembly: GCF_001704415.2. NCBI lineage: Eukaryota > Metazoa > Chordata > Mammalia > Artiodactyla > Bovidae > Capra > Capra hircus. The sequence continues at coordinate 10,299,805 of NC_030835.1, read as the reverse complement.
AAAAATAAAGAAATAATTAAAACCAACAGATTACAAGCCCAACAGTAACTCCCCCAGCGGAAAAGCAGCACAGACGCCTGCATCCGCCACTGGGAAGTGGGGTAGGGCAGGGAAGCGCGGGAGGCACAGGCTGCAGTGCTTTGTAAGAATTGGGCAGGAACGCCCCACGCACAGCCAGAACGATCTAACCTGGGCTAGCAAACCAGACTGTGGGATAGCTACCGCACGAAAAGCTCGAACATAAGACACCGCCAGGACCGAGCACAGAACAAAGGACTGAACGGAATAAGCTGGCTGCAGACCATCCCCCGCCAGGGACAGGCAGCCAGAGCCGTAAGGACTGGAAAGGGGCAATTGCAGACCCGGAGAGACTTTACTTACCTAACTGCAAGCAGGCTTCTTTGCTAAGACTTCTGGGGGTGCTGGACAGTCACAATCTGCCTCATGGGGGGCGCCAGTGGTCCACCCAGAAAGCTGAGCAGCAGCGGCAGAAAAGGTGACAAGCCTCGGCGAGCGCGATCGCCAAACTCCTGAGCTACTCGGACCTGGGAAGGGCACAAAGCGCAGTCTCAGCTGAATCTGTGCCTCTGAGGGCTGCCTGAGCACCGAACCTGAGCGGCTTGGACTGGGGAAGTGCACACAGCCTAGGGCCAGCCCCAGACGGTTCCCGGCTGAGCATCGTAGAGCCAGAGCAGATTGTGCGCCGCGAGAAGGGACAGGTCAAGCAGGGCTGAGACACTGTGTGCATGACAGTGCTATTTGTTTGCAGCATCTCCCCTCCCCACAGTGCGACTGAACTAGTGATCCTAAAAAACCAGCATAAAGAAGAAGTGAAACAGAGGGAACCGCCTTGGAAGTGATCCCACACGGCCCATAACATCAGAGAAGGGCCAGATATATTTTTATTATTTTTAAAATCATTCCTTTTTTTTGTTGTTGTTTTGTTTTTTTTTCTTTTTTTTCTAACTTCTTTAAAATTGTTAAGTCTTCTATTTCTCCTCTAATTTTTATTTCTATAACCTACTATTACTATTTTTTAAAAAAAAGACTTTTTTTTTAAAAGGCAAACACCATATATAGTCTTTGGATGGTTGTTGGTGTTTTTTTTTTTTTTAATAATTCTTGTTTTTTTTTTTTTTTCTTTCTTCCTTTTTCCTTCTGCTTCTTTTCTTTAATATTGTATTTTTGAAAATCCAACCTCTACTCTAGATTTTTAATCTTTGCTCTTCGGTTTTTGTTGTCAATTTTGTACATTTAAAAACCCAAACTTCACTACCCAAGTTTACCTGAGAGCGAGATTACTGGCTTGACCACTCTCTCCTCCTTTGGACTCTCCTTTTTCTCCACCAGGTGGCCTGTCTCTTTTCTCCCCCATCTCTTCTCTATCCAACTCTGTGAATCTCTGTGTGTTCCAGATGGTGGAGAACACCTAAGGAACTGGTTACTGGCAGGATTTGTCTCTCTCCTTCTCATTCCTCTCTCTTATCCTCCTGGCCACATCTGTCTACTTCCTCCCTCTCTTCTTCCCTGTATAACTCCGTAAATACCTCTGAGCAGTCCAGACTATAGAGCGCACATAAGGAAGTGACTACTGGCTAGCTTGCTGTCTCTTCTTTTGATCTCACTGCATCTCATTCCAGTTACCTCAAACTACCCCCTCCATCTTCTCTTCTCCTTGTAACTCAGTGAACCTCTCTGAGTGTCCCTCAATGTGGAGAAACTTTTCATCTTTAACCTAGATGTTTTATCATCGGTGCTGTATAGATGGAGAAGTCTAGAGGCTACTGTAAAAATAAAACTGAAAGCCAGAAGCCTGAAAACGTAAATCCAAAGCCTGAAAACATTAGAGAACTCTTGAATTCAGGGAACATTAAGCAATAGGAGCTCATCAATTGCCTTCATACCTACACCGAAACCAAGCTCCACCCAAGGGCCAACAAGTTCCAAAACAAGACATACCACGCAAATTCTCCAGCAACACAGGAACACTCCCCTGAGCTTCAATATACAGGCAGTTCAAAATTATTCCAAAACCTTTGATGTCTCATAACCCATTACTGGTCACTCCACTGCACTCCAGAGAGAAGAAACCCAGCTCCACCCATCAGAACTCCAACACAAGCCTCCCTAACCAGGAAACCTTGACAAGCCACTGATAGAACCCCACCCACAGTGAGGAAGCTCCATAATAAAGAGAACTCCACAAATCACCAGAATATAAAAAGGCCACCCCAAACGCAGCAATATAACCAAGATGAAGAGACAGAGGAATACTCAGCAGGTAAAGGAACAGGAGAGTTGCCCACCAAACCAAACAAAAGAGGAAGAAGTAGGGAATCTACCTGAGAAGGAATTCCGAATATTGATAGTGAAAATGATCCAAAATCTTGAAATCAAAATGGAATCACAGATAAATAGCCTAGAGACAAGGATTGAGAAGATGCAAGAAAGGTTTAACAAGGACCTAGAAGAAATAAAAAAGAGTCAAAATATAATGAATAACGCAATAAATGAGATCAGAAACACTCTGGAGGCAACAAATAATAGAATAATGGAGGCAGAAGATAGGATTAGTGAAATAGAAGATAGAATGGTAGAAATAAATGAATCAGAGAGGAAACAAGAAAAACGAATTAAAAGAAACGAGGACAATCTCAGAGACATCCAGGACAATATGAAACGCTCCAACATTCGAATTATAGGAGTCCCAGAAGAAGAAGACAGAAAGAAAGATCATGAGAAAATCCTTGAGGAGATAATAGTTGAAAACTTCCCTTAAATGGGGAAGGAAATAATCACCCAAGTCCAAGAAACACAGAGAGTTCCAAATAGGATAAACCCAAGGTGAAACCCCAAGACACATATTAATCAAATTAACAAAGATCAACACAAAGAACAAATATTAAAAACAGCAAGGGAAAAACAACAAATAACACACAAGGGGATTCCCATAAGGATAACAGCTGATCTTTCAATAGAAACTCTTCAGGCCAGGAGGGAATGGCAAGACATACTTAAAGTGATGAAAGACAATAACCTACAGCCTAGATTACTGTACCCAGCAAGGATCTCATTCAAATACGAAGGAGAAATCAAAAGCTTTACAGACAAGCAAAAGCTGAGAGAATTCAGCACCACCAAACCAGCTCTCCAACAAATTCTAAAGGATATTCTCTAGACAGGAAACACGAAAAGGGTGTATAAACCCGAACCCAAAACAATAAAGTAAATGGTAACGGGATCATACGTATCAATAATTACCTTAAACGTAAATGGGTTGAACGCCCCAACCAAAAGGCAAAGACTGGCCGAATGGATACAAAAACAAGATCCCTCTATATGCTGCTTACAAGAGACCCACCTCAAAACAAGGGACACATACAGACTGAAAGTGAAGGGCTGGAAAAAGATATTCCACACAAATAGAGACCAAAAGAAAGCAGGAGTGGCAATACTCATATCCGATAAAGTAGACTTTAAAACAAAGGCTGTGAAAAGAGACAAAGAAGGACACTACATAATGATCAAAGGATCAATCCAAGAAGAAGATTTAACAATTATAAATATATATGCACCCAATATAGGAGCACTGCAATATGAAAGACAAATGCTAACAAGTATGAAAGGGGAAATCAACAATAACACAATAATAGTGGGAGACTTTAATACCCCACTCACACCTATGGACAGATCAACTAAACAGAAAATTAACAAAGAAACGCAAACTTTAAATGATACATTAGATCAGTTAGACCTAATTGATATCTATAGGACATTTCAGTAAAACTCTCACTGTTTGCAGATGACATGATCCTCTACATGGAAAACCCTAAAGACTCCACCAGAAAATTACTAGAGCTCATCAATGAATATAGTAAAGTTGCAGGATATAAAATCAACACACAGAAATCCCTTGCATTCCTATACATGAATAATGAGAAAGTAGGAAAAGAAATTAAGGAAACAATTTCATTCACCATTGCAACGAAAACAATAAAATACTTAGTAATATATCTACCTAAAGCAACTAAAGACCTATATATAGAAAACTATAAAACACTGATGAAAGAAATCAAAGAGGACACTAATAAATGGAGAAATATACCATGTTCATGGATTGGAAGATTCAATATAGTGAAAGTGAGTATACTACCCAAAGCAATTTACAAATTCAATGCAATCCCTATCAAGCTACCAGCCATATTTTTCACAGAACTAGAACAAATAATTTCAAGATTTGTATGGAAATACAAAAAACCTCGAATTGCCAAAGCAATCTTGAGAAAGAAGAATGGAACTGGAGGAATCAACTTGCCTGACTTCAGGCTCTACTACAAAGCCACAGTCATCAAAACAGTATGGTACTGGCACAAAGACAGACATATAGATCAATGGAACAAAATAGAAAGCCCAGAGATAAATCCACACACCTATGGACACCTTATCTTTGACAAAGGAGGCAAGAATATACAATGGAGTAAAGACAATCTCTTTAACAAGTGGTGCTGGGAAAACTGGTTAACCACTTGTAAAAGAATGAAACTAGATCACTTTCTAACACCGCACACAAAAATAAACTCAAAATGGATTAAAGATCTAAATGTAAGATCAGAAACTATAAAACTCCTAGAGGAGAACATAGGCAAAACACTCTCCAACATAAATCACAGCAGGATCCTCTATGATCCACCTCCCAGAATACTGGAAATAAAAGCAAAAATAAACAAATGGGATCTAATTAAAATTAAAAGCTTCTGCACAACAAAGGAAACTATAAGCAAGGTGAAAAGACAGCCTTCTGAATGGGAGAAAATAATAGCAAATGAAGCAACTGACAAACAACTAATCTCAAAAATATACAAACAACTTCTGCAGCTCAATTCCAGAAAAGTAAACGACCCAATCAAAAACTGGGCCAAAGAACTAAATAGACATTTCTCCAAAGAAGACATACGGATGGCTAACAAACACATGAAAAGATGCTCAACATCACTCATTATTAGAGAAATGCAAATCAAAACCACAATGAGGTACCACTTCACACCAGTCAGAATAGCTGCGATCCAAAAATCTGCAAGCAATAAATGCTGGAGAGGGTGTGGAGAAAAGGGAACCCTCCTACGCTGTTGGTGGGAAGGCAAACTAGTACAACCACTATGGAGAACAGTGTGGAGATTCCTTAAAAAATTGCAAATAGAACTACCTTATGACCCAGCAATCCCACTGCTGGGCATACACACCGAGGAAACCAAAATTGAAAGAGACACATGTACCCCAATGTTCATCACAGCACTGTTTATAATAGCCAGGACATGGAAACAACCTAGATGTCCATCAGCAGATGAATGGATAAGAAAGCAGTGGTACATATACACAATGGAGTATTACTCAGCTGTTAAAAAGAATTCATTTGAATCAGTTCTGATGAGATGGATGAAACTGGAGCCAATCATACAGAGTGAAGTAAGCCAGAAAGAAAAACACCAATACAGTATACTAACACATATATATGGAATTTAGAAAGTTGGCAATGACGACCCTGTATGCAAGACAGCAAAAAAGACACAGATGTGTGTAACGGACTTTTGGACTCAGAGGGAGAGGGAGAGGGTGGGATGATTTGGGAGAATGGCATTCTAACATGTATACTATCATGTAAGAATCGAATCGCCAGTCTATGTCTGACGCAGGATACAGCATGCTTGGGACTGGTGCATGGGGATAACACAGAGAGATGTTATGGGGAGGGAGGTGGGAGGGGGGGTTCATGTTTGGGAACGCATGTAAGAATTAAAGATTTTAAAATTTAAAAAATAAATAAATAAATAAATAAATTTTTAAAAAAGAAAAAATAAATAAAAATGGGTAAAAGATCTGAATAGATATTTCTCAAAGGAGACATACAAGTGGATAACTGATCTATGAAAAGATACCAAACATCACTACTCAACAGGAATACACACACAGAAAAGCAACTCACACATGTTAAAATAGCTATTACCAAAACTACAAAAGATAATGATGATGGGGGACAGGGAAACTTTGTATACTGTTTGTGGAAATGTAAATTACTGAGAGCTTTAGGAAGAAACAATTCATTCAAATCATAGAAAAAATACGTATCAATATCACTTTTGGGTATTTAAAAGAAGTCAGGATCTGAAGACATGTGTTCATTGCAGCATTGTTCACAATAGCCAAAATAGAAACTACCTAAATCCTGATCAATAAGTGGATAAAAGAAAGTGGTATATACATAAAATAGATTATCAAGTCTTAAAAAACAAGAGAATCTTGCCTTTTGCAACAAATTGGATGGATCCGTAGGGCATGATGTTAGGTGAAAATAAGCCAAACACAGGGAGACAAATGCTGCATGATCTTAGTGTAAGTGGAATCTAAAACAGTCAAACTCAAAAGAAACAGACTTGAATGGTAGTTGCCAGGGTAGCGGTAGTGAGAAATGAGGAGGTAACATGATGGTTAAAAGGTATAAAGTTTCACTAATGTAAGTTCTGAACATCTATTACACAACAGTGTTTAAGCTAACAATACTGTATTGCATACTTCAAACTTACTGAAAAGTAGATTTTATGAAGTGTTCTTACTCTAAAAAAAAGGATGGGGGAGGAAACTTTGGGAGGTGATGGCTGTTGATGTACTTGGTGGTGGTGACAGTTTCATGGCTGTATACTTGTCACCAATCTTATTGCGCTAAATACATTAAATACATAAACCCACACATTTTAGTTGACAAACAAAGCTCAATAAACTTACAACTGACCAAAAAATGCTGGAGAAAGTGAACAATGACAAAATGTTCCATCATGCAGCTGTTCAACATATTCCAATACACAAACATCTCTCTTATCTTAATACAGGAGCCTCAAATTTTCACTTATTACAACCTGCTCAGAGGCCTCCCACCCACGGGACTTGCTGCACTGTAAAGCATCATTTAAACAAGCAGCAGCTGGAAACGAAGTTTGGAGCGCGACCTACTGGTTCCAAAGGACATTGTTTTTATTTAAACCCATGATGTTTCCTTTCCATGGGGTCACAAAGAGTGGGACGCGACTGAGCGACTGAACTGAACTGAACAGAACTGAACTGAATGTTTCCTTTAGATAAAGCACAGGCTAATTCTGGAACTTACACACACAGAGACACACCCCTAGCATTATTTTAATCTAATTGATTACATTTAGTACCTGGTGTAATTAGTTCCATCCCCCATTGATTCCAGTTATGTTTCCTGTATTCCTCTTGTACACATAAATAATCTGAGTTTCTCAGCTCTCTGGAGCAAAAGTACACATCATGTGATTTTTCTAATTGTCTGAAGTCCATTCTCAATTGAAATCATTTACTGCTGGCATCCACCATCTAAGCAGATTTTTAAATACCTTTTAAAAAATACCAAGAGGCTTCCCGGGTAGCTCAGATGGTAGGGAAATTAAGTGACAGTTCAGGCTTCTGTTTTATTTTCACTTCGTATGAAAAAAAAAATCAATGATGTGCAACTTACATTATACATCCCACAGGTGATTGTCTTCCCCTTCCATCATCTTGTTAGTCAGCACAAGCTTTTTCTTAGCACAAGTGTTCTTAATTCCTATTTCTAGTATAAGTCAAAAAAGGAGAACCCAGCTACAAATGTCCATTTCTCCTTTTCAAAAAGAAAAAAAAGGATTATATGGTTCTTGCCTCCTGGGTTTGTCAGGTTGCAAAGATGTACCATTTGTTTTTATTGGCATGACAGGTTACACCAGACACAGAATCCATGCAGTTTGGTATCACCCATGGCTAGACACCCAACAAAAATCCATCTACAGAAATGTTTTTGTCTTGTCATCATCCTACAATAATCAATTTGATTTGTGGATGGAATCAGTGTGTTCCAGGAGATGCCAGAGACACGTGCAACGCATACAAGCAACTTAAGGCTTTTTGTATTTGAAATTATAATTAATATGGCCGTCTATAATGATGAATCCAGAGTAATGGAACATAATAGAGAGCACAGTATTCTGTGAAAACTGTTCTTGTTCAGTTGTCCAGTTGTGTGTGACTCTTTGTGACCCCACGGACTGCAGCACGTCAGGCCTCTCTGTCCCTCTCCATCTCCCAAAGATTGCCCAAGTTCATGTCCATTGTGCTGGTGATGCCATCCAGCCATCTCATCTTCTGATGCTTTCTTCTCCTTCTGCCCTCAATCTTTCCCAGCATCAGAGAATTTTCCAGTAAGTCAGCAGTTCACATCAGATGATCAAAATACTGGAGTTTCAGCTTCAGCATCAGTCCTTCAAATGAATATTTAAGGTTGATTTCCCTTAAGATTGACTGGTTTGGGCTCCTTGCTGTCCAAGGAACTCTCAGAAGTCTTCTCTAGCACCATGGTTTGAAGGCATCAGTTCTTCGGTGCTCCACCTTCTTTATGGCCCAGCTCTATTGGGAGCCCTGAATCAAAGTCATGCTAGGAAAAGAATTACGACAGTTGCAAAAGTACCTGGTGGCAACCCTACTAACACTTGAAATTCTGCTTCTGCTTGTGCCACTTTATTTTTTCAAAGTCTTACCTATAGTCAATAAAGGGTTTAAATAGGAAAGACTTAAGAAATGGGTGGGCCATCTTGGGCCTTGATGAGTTCTTTGCTTCTGGGAGCTGTCCAGTAGGTCAGCAGTCTCTGGAATCCAGGCGACTCTCCCAATATGGATTTGATCAGCATTTCAAGTGGTGATTTCCCATCAAATTCTGTGCCTTTTTCTTTCAGAATCCAAATGTCATTTCTTTTCCTGGGCTTATGAAGCTGTAATACATATCTGCGATAATCTTTCCCTGGGCCTATGAAAGTTTAAATTATAATTGTGATTGCAAGGACAGAGTGTTACAGGGCTGTTTTCAGTGATGTTTGGTCATAAAATTGAGGGAAGCTTTGATATTGAACACATGGATGAAAAATGAAGTTTAGCTTTCTCACTAATGGGAAACATGGATGCCAAGTCTTAAAGTTGGTATTCTAGGTACAGAGAACAGTACATGGTTATCAACATTTTAAAGTGAAAGTGAAAGTCCCTCAGTCATATCTGACTCCTTGCGACCCATGAACTATACAGTCCTTGGAATTCTCCAGGCCAGAATACTGGAGTAGGTAGCCTTTCCCTTCTCCAGGGGATCTTCCCAACCCAGGGATCAAACCCAGGTCTCCCACATTGCAAGTGGATTCTTTACCAGCTGAGCCACAAGGGAAGCCCAAGAATGCTGAAGTGGGTTGCCTATCCCTTCTCCAGCGGATCTTCCTGACCCAGGAATTGAACTGGAGTCTCTTGCATTGTAGGCAGATTCTTTACCAACTGAACTGTCAGGAAAGCCCATCAATATTTTAAAAAGTCTAAAAATATAAGTTCAATTTCAATAAGCCATATATTATATTTTCTTTTTTAAAATATAAATTTATTTATTTTAATTGGAGGCTAATTACTTTACAATATTGTATTGGTTTTCCCATACATTGACATGAATCCGCCATGGGTGTACATGTGTTTCCCATCCTGAAACCTACTCCCACCTCCCTCCCCATCCCATCCCCGTGGGTCATCCCAGTGCACCAGCTCCAAGCATCCTGTATCATGCATCGAACCTGGACTGGCAATTCGTTTCACATATGATAATATACATGTTTCAATGCCATTCTCCCAAATCATCCCACCCTCGCCCTCTCCCACACAGTCCAAAAGACTGTTCTATACATCTGTGTCTCTTTTGCTGTCTCACATACAGGGTTATCATTACCATCCTTCTAAATTCCATATATATGCGCTATTATACTGTATTGTTGTTTTTCTTTCTGGCTTACTTCACTCTGTATAATAGGCTCCAGTTTCATCCACCTCATTAGAACTGATTCAAATGTTTTCTTTTTAATGGCTGAGTAATACTCAATTGCATATATGTACCACTACTTTCTTATCCATTCATCTGCTGATGGACATCTATGTTGCTTCCATGTCTTGACTATTGTAAACAGAACTGCTATGAACATTGGGTTACACATGTCTTTTTTGATTCTGGTTTTCTCAGTGTGTATGTCCAGAAGTGGGATTGCTGAGTCCCATATTTGCATTCTAGGGATAAATCCAATTTGTCATTATGTATAATTCTTTTAATGTGTTCTTGAATTTGGCTTACTATGATTCTTTGCATCTGTATTCATCAGGGATATCGGTCCATAGCGTTCTTTCCTTGTACTATCCTTATCTGTCTTTGGTATCAGAGTATTGTTGGCCCTGTAGAATGAGTTTGAAGGTATTTTCTTCTCTTTAATTGTTCAGAAGTGTTTAAGAAGAATTGGCATTAATACTTTAAATGTTTGGTGGAATTCACGAGTGAGGCCTTCCACTTTTGGAGTTTTCTGTGTTGGGCTGTTTAAAATTACTGTTTCAATTTCTTTACTTGTTCTTGATCTATTAAATTTTATACTTCTTCCTGACTGAGGTTTTCAGGTTGTGCTTCTAGGCACTTATTCATTTCTTATAGGTTATCTAACTTTGTGGTATATAATTGTTCAGATCCTCTTATGATCATAAGTATTTCTAGAGTATAAAGTTGTAATGTCTTCTCTTTCATTTAAAACTTCATTTATTTGTATTTTTCCTATAGCTAAACATTTATCAATTTTTGAAAATACTTTGAAAAACCAGGTCTTTGTTTCACTGACCTTTTGTATTATTGTTCTTGTCTTTATTTTCTTTACTTCTACTCTGATCTTTATTACTTCATTGCTTCTGCTAAATTTGAGCTTAATTTGTATTTTTCTCATTCCTTGATGTGTAAATTTAGGTTGTTTATTTGAGATCTTTTAATTTCTAAATATTTTAATTTATCTCCAAAACTTCTCTTTCAGAATTGATTTTGCAACAGCCCGTAGGATTCAAATGTCTGTTTCCATTTTCCTTTGTTTGGAAATTTTTTTAAAATATATTTATTTATTTTAATTAGAGGCTAATTACTTTACAATATTGTATTCGTTTTGCTATACATTGACATGAATCTGCCACGGGTGTACATATGTTCCCAATCCTGAATCCCCTCTCCCACCTCCCTCCCCATCGCCTCCCTCTGGGTCATCCCAGTTCACCAGTCCCGAGCATCTTGTATCATGCATTGAACCTGGACTAGTGATTCATTTCACATATGATAATATACATGTTTCAATGCCATTCTCCTAAATCATCCCACTCTTGCCCTCACAGAGTCCAAAAGACTGTTCTATATATCTGTGTCTCTTTTGCTGTCTTGCATACAGGGTTATCACTACCATCTTTATAAATTCCATATATATGCATTAGTATACTGTACTGGTGTTTTTCTTTCTGGCTTACTTCACTCTGTATAATCGGCTCCAGTTTGATCCACCTCATTAGAACTGATTCAAATGTATTCTTTTTAATGGCTGAGTAATACTCCATTGTATGGATGTAAGAGTTGAACTGTGAAGAATAGTGAGCGCCAAAGAATTCATGCTTTTGAACTGTGGTGTTGGAAAAGACTCTTGAGAGTCCCCTGGACTGCAAGGAGATTCAACCAGTCCATTCTGAAGGAGATCAACCCAGGGATTTCTTTGCAAGGAATGATGCTGAAGCTGAAACTCCAGTACCTTGGCCACCTCATGCGAAGAGCTGACTCATTGGGAAAGACCCTGATGCTGGGAGGGATTGAGGGCAGGAGGACAAGGGGACGACCGAGGATGAGATGGCTGGATGGCATCACTGACTCGATGGATGTAGGTCTGAGTGAACTCTGGGAGTTGGTGATGGACAGGGAGGCCTGGTGTGCTGTGATTCATGGGGTCACAAAGAGTCGGACACGAGTGAGCAACTGAACTGAACTGAACTGAATACTCCATTGTGTATATGTACTACAGCTTTCTTATCCATTCATCTGCTGATGGACATCTAGGTTGCCTCGATGTCTTGGCTATTATAAACAGTGCTGTGATGAACATTGGGGTACACGTGTCTCCTTCAGTTCTGGTTTCCTCAATGTGTAGGCCCAGCAATGGAATTGCTGGGTCATATGGCAGTTCTATTTCCAGTTTTTTAAGAAATCTCCACACTGTTCTCCATAGTGGCTGTACTAGTTTGCATTCCCACCAACAGTGTAAGAGGGTTTCCTTTTCTCCACACCCTCTCCACCATTTATTGCTTGTAGACTTTTGGATAGCAGCCATTCTGACTGGCGTGAAATGGTACCTCATGGTGGTTTTGATTTGCATTTCTCTGATAATGAGTGATGTTGAGCATCTTTTCATGTGTTTGTTAGCCATTTGTATGTCTTCTTAGGAGAAATGTCTATTTAGTTCTTTGGCCCATTTATCGTTGTGTCATTTATTTTTCCAGAATTGAGCTGCAGTGGTTGCTTTTGTATTTTTGAGATTAATTCTTTGTCAGTTGCCTCGTTTGTTATTACTTTCTCCCATCCTGAAGGCTGTCTTTTCACCTTGCTTATAGTTTCCTTTGTTGTGCAGAAGCTTTCAATTTTAATTAGGTCCCATTAGTTTATTTTTGCTTGTATTTCCAATATTCTGGGAGGTGAGACATAGAGGATCCTGCTGTGATTTATGTCGGAGAGTGTTTTGCCTATGTTCTCCTCTAGGAGTTTTGTAGTTTTTGGTCTTACATTTAGATCTTGAATCCACTTTGGGTTTATTTTTGTGTATGGTGTTAGAAAGTGTTCTAGTTTCATTCTTTTACAAGTGGTTGGCCAGTTTTCCCAGCACCACTTGTTAAAGAGGTTGTCTTTTCTCCATTGTATATTCTTGCCTCCTTTGTCAAAGATAAGGTGTCCATAGGTGCGTGGATTTATCTCTGGGCTTTCTATTTTGTTCCATCGATCTATATTTCTGTCTTTGTTCCAGTACCATACTGCGAACTTGTAGTATGTAGTATGATGACTGTGGCTTTGTAGTAGAGCCTGAAGTCAGGCAGGTAGGTTTCTCCAGTTCCATTCTTCTTTCTCAATATTGCTTTGGCTATTCGAGGTTTTTTGTATTTCCATACTAACTGTGAAAAAGTTTGTTGTAGCCCTGTGAAAAATACCGTTGGTATCTTGATAAGGATTGCATTGAATCTATAGATTGCTTTGGGAAGTATACTCATTTTCACTATATTGATTCTTCAGATTCATGAACATGGTATATTTCTCCATCTATTAGTGTCCTGTTTGATTTCTTTCACCAGTGTTTTATAGTTTCCTATATATAGGTATTTTGTTTCTTTAGGTAGATATATTCTTAAGTATTTTATTCTTTTCATTGCAATGGTGAATGGAATTGTTTCCTTAATTTCTCTTTCTATTTTCTCATTATTAGTGTATAGGAATGCAAGGGAGTTCTGTGTATTGATTTTATATCCTGCAACTTTACTATATTCATTGATTGGCTCTAGTAATTTTCTGGTGGAGTCTTTAGGGTTTTGTATATAAAGGATCATGTCATCTGAAAACAGTGAGAGTTTTTACCTCTTCTTTTCCAATCTCTATTCCATTTATGTTTTTTTCTGCTCTGATTGCTGTGGCCAAAACTTCCAGAACTATGTTGAATAGTAGTGGTGAGAGTGGGCACCCTTGTCTTGTTCCTAACTTTAGGGGAAATGCTTTCAATTTTTTACCATTGACGATAATGTTTGCTGTGGGTTTGTCATATATAGCTTTCATTATGTTGAGGTATGTTCCTTCTATTCCTGCTTTTTGGAGGGTTTTTATCATAAATAGATGTTGAATTTTGTCAAAGGCTTTCTCTGCATCTATTGAGATAATCATATGGCTTTTATTTTTCAATTTGTTAATGTGGTGTATTATATTGATTGATTTGTGGATACTGAAGAATCCTTGCATCCCTGGGATAAAGCCCACTTGGTCATGACATATGATCGTTTTAATGTGTTGTTGGATTCTGATTGCTAGAATTTTGTTAAGGATTTTTGCATCTATGTTCATCAGTGATATTGGCCTGTAGTTTTCTTTTTCTGTGGCATCTTTGTCAGGTTGTGGTATTAGGGTGGTGGTGGCCTCATAGAAGAAGTTTGAAAATTTACCTTCCTCTGCAGTTTTCTGGAAGAGTTTGAGTAGGATAGGTGTTAGTTCTTCTCTAAATTTTTGGTAGAATTCAGCTGTGAAGTCGTCTGGACCTGGGCTTTTGTTTGCTGGAAGATTTCTGATTACAGTTTCAATTTCCATGCTTGTAATGAGTCTGTTAAGATTTTCTATTTCTTCCTGGTTCAGCTTTGGAAAGTTGTACTTTTCTAAGAATTTGTCCATTTCTTCCAAGTTGTCCATTTTATTGGCATATAGTTACTGATAGCTGTCTCTTATGATCCTTTGTATTTCTGTGTTGTCTGCTGTGATCTCTCCATTTTCATTTCTAATTTTATTGATTTGATTTTTCTCCCTTTGTTTCTTGATGAGTCTGGCTAATGGTTTGTCAATTTTATTTATCCTCTCAAAGAACCAGCTTTTGGCTTTGTTGATTTTTGCTATGGTCTCTTTTGTTTCTTTTGCATTTATTTCTGCCCTAATTTTTAAGCTCTTTCCTTCTGCTAACCGTGGGGTTCTTCATTTCTTCCTTTTCTAGTTGCTTTAGGTGTAGAGTTAGGTTATTTATTTGACTTTTGCCTTGTTTCTTGAGGTATGCCCTTATTGCTATGAACCTTCCCCTTAGCACTGCTTGTACAGTGTCCCACAGGCTTTGTGTTGTTGTGTGTTCATTTTCATTCATTTCTATGCATATTTTGATTTCTTTTTTGATT